>NW_028225229.1:0-600000 GCF_052327205.1 Somniosus microcephalus | reverse complement strand
AGGAGAAGGTGAAGTCAGGAGGGTGAATCAGAAGAAGTAGAAGAAGGAGAAGGAGAAGGTGAAGCCAGGAGGGTGAATCAGAAGAAGCAGAAGAAGGAGAAGGAGAAGGTGAAGTCTGGAGGGTGAATCAGAAGAATCAGAAGAAGGAGAAGGAGAAGGTGAAGTCTGGAGGGTGAATCAGAAGAATCAGAAGAAAGAGAAGGAGAAGGTGAAGTCTGGAGGGTGAATCAGAAGAGGTAGAAGAAGGAGAAGGAGAAGGTGAAGTCTGGAGGGTGAATCAGAAGAAGTAGAAGAAGGAGAAGGAGAAGGTGAAGTCTGGAGGGAGAATCAGAAGAAGTAGAAGAAGGAGAAGGAGAAGGTGAAGTCAGGAGGGTGAAATAGAAGAAGTAGAAGAAGGAGAAGGAGAAGGTGAGGTCTGGAGGGTGAATCAGAAGAAGCAGAAGAAGGAGAAGGAGAAGGTGAAGTCTGGAGGGTGAATCAGAAGAAGCAGAAGAAGGAGAAGGAGAAGGTGAAGTCTGGAGGGTGAATCAGAAGAAGCAGAAGAAGGAGAAGGAGAAGGTGAAGTCAGGAGGGTGAATCAGAAGAAGCAGAAGAAGGAGAAGGAGAAGGTGAAGTTAGGAGGGTGAATCAGAAGAAGCAGAAGAAGGAGAAGGAGAAGGTGAAGTCAGGGGGGTGAAGCAGAAGAAGTAGAAGAAGGAGAAGGAGAAGGTGAAGTCAGGAGGGTGAAGCAGAAGAAGCAGAAGAAGGAGAAGGAGAAGGTGAAGTCTGGCGGGTGCAGCAGAAGAAGCAGAAGAAGGAGAAGGAGAAGGTGAAGTCTGGAGGGTGAAGCAGAAGAAGCAGAAGAAGGAGAAGGAGAAGGTGAAGTCTGGAGGGTGAATCAGAAGAAGTAGAAGAAGGAGAAGGAGAAGGTGAAGTCAGGAGGGTGAAGCAGAAGAAGCAGAAGAAGGAGAAGGAGAAGGTGAAGTCTGGAGGGTGAAGCAGAAGAAGCAGAAGAAGGAGAAGGAGAAGGTGAAGTTTGGAGGGCGAAGCAGAAGAAGCAGAAGAAGGAGAAGGAGAAGGTGAAGTCTGGAGGGTGAAGCAGAAGAAGCAGAAGAAGGAGAAGGAGAAGGTGAAATCTGGAGGGTGAATCAGAAGAAGTTGAAGAAGGAGAAGGAGAAGTTGAAGTCAGGAGGGTGAAGCAGAAGAAGCAGAAGAAGGAGAAGGAGAAGGTGAAGTCTGGAGGGTGAAGCAGAAGAAGCGGAAGAAGGAGAAGGAGAAGGTGAAGTCTGGAGGGTGAAGCAGAAGAAGCAGAAGAAGGAAAAGGAGAAGGTGAAGTCAGGAGGGTGAATCAGAAGAAGTTGAAGAAGGAGAAGGAGAAGGTGTAGTCTGGAGGGTGAATCAGAAGAAGTAGACGAAGGAGAAGGAGAAGGTGAAGTCTGGAGGGTGAATCAGAAGAAGCAGAAGAAGGAGAAGGAGAAGGTAAAGTCTGGAGGGTGAATCAGAAGAAGTAGAAGAAGGAGAAGGAGAAGGTGAAGTCTTGAGGGTGAATCAGAAGAAGCAGAAGAAGGAGAAGGAGAAGGTGAAGTCTGGAGGGTGAATCAGAAGAAGCAGAAGAAGGAGAAGGAGAAGGTGAAGTCTGGAGGGTGAATCAGAAGAAGCAGAAGAAGGAGAAGGAGAAGGTGAAGTCTGGAGGGTGAATCAGAAGAAGCAGAAGAAGTAGAAGGAGAAGGTGAAGTCTGGAGGGTGAATCAGAAGAAGTAGAAGAAGGAGAAGGAGAAGGTGAAGTTTGGAGGGTGAATCAGAAGAAGCAGAAGAAGGAGAAGGAGAAGGTGAAGTCAGGAGGGTGAATCAGGAGAAGCAGAAGAAGGAGAAGGAGAAGGTGAAGTCTGGAGGGTGAATCAGAAGAAGCAGAAGAAGGAGAAGGAGAAGGTGAAGACTGGAGGGTGAATCAGAAGAAGTAGAAGAAGCAGAAGGAGAAGGTGATGTCTGGAGGGTGAATCAGAAGAAGTAGAAGAAGGAGAAGGAGACGGTGAGGTCTGGAGGGTGAATCAGAAGAAGCAGAAGAAGGAGAAGGAGAAGGTGAAGTCTGGAGGGTGAATCAGAAGAAGCAGAAGAAGGAGAAGGGGAAGGTGAAGACTGGAGGGTGAATCAGAAGAAGTAGAAGACGGAGAAGGAGAAGATGAAGTCTGGAGGGTGAATCAGAAGAAGTAGAAGAAGGAGAAGGAGAAGGTGAGGTCTGGAGGGTGACTCAGAAGAAGCAGAAGAAGGAGAAGGAGAAGGTGAAGTCTGGAGGGTGAATCAGAAGAAGCAGAAGAAGGAGAAGGAGAAGGTGAAGTCAGGAGGGCGAATCAGAAGAAGCAGAAGAAGGAGAAGGAGAAGGTGAAGTTAGGAGGGTGAATCAGAAGAAGCAGAAGAAGGAGAAGGAGAAGGTGAAGTCAGGAGGGTGAAGCAGAAGAAGCAGAAGAAGGAGAAGGAGAAGGTGAAGTCTGGCGGGCGCAGCAGAAGAAGCAGAAGAAGGAGAAGGAGAAGGTGAAGTCTGGAGGGTGAAGCAGAAGAAGCAGAAGAAGGAGAAAGAGAAGGTGAAGTCTGGAGGGTGAATCAGAAGAAGTAGAAGAAGGAGAAGGAGAAGGTGAAGTCAGGAGGGTGAAGCAGAAGAAGCAAAAAAGGAGAAGGAGAAGGGGAAGTCCGGAGGGTGAAGCAGAAGAAGCAGAAGAAGGAGAAGGATAAGGTGATGTCTGGAGGGCGAAGCAGAAGAAGCAGAAGAAGTAGAAGGAGAAGGTGAAGTCTGGAGCGTGAAGCAGAAGAAGTAGAAGAAAAGAGAAGGAGAAGGTGAAGTCTAGAGGGTGAATCAGAAGAAGCAGAAAAAGGAGAAGGAGAAGGTGAAGTCTGGAGGGTGAATCAGAAGAAGTAGAAGAAGGAGAAGGAGAAGGTGTAGTCTGGAGGGTGAATCAGAAGAAGCAGAAGAAGGAGAAGGAGAAGGTGAAGTCAGGGGGGTGAAGCAGAAGAAGTAGAAGAAGGAGAAGGAGAAGGTGAAGTCAGGAGGGTGAATCAGAAGAAGCAGAAGAAGGAGAAGGAGAAGGTGAAGTCAGGGGGGTGAAGCAGAAGAAGTAGAAGAAGGAGAAGGAGAAGGTGAAGTCAGGAGGGTGAAGCAGAAGAAGCAGAAGAAGGAGAAGGAGAAGGTGAAGTCTGGAGGGTGAATCAGAAGAAGTAGAAGAAGGAGAAGGAGAAGGTGAAGTCAGGAGGGTGAAGCAGAAGAAGCAGAAGAAGGAGAAGGAGAAGGTGAAGTCTGGAGGGTGAAGCAGAAGAAGCAGAAGAAGGAGAAGGAGAAGGTGAAGTCTGGAGGGCGAAGCAGAAGAAGCAGAAGAAGGAGAAGGAGAAGGTGAAGTCTGGAGGGTGAAGCAGAAGAAGAAGAAGAAGGAGAAGGAGAAGGTGAAGTCTGGAGTGTGAATCAGAAGAAGTAGAAGGAGGAGAAGGAGAAGGTGAAGTCAGGAGGGTGAAGCAGAAGAAGCAGAAGAAGGAGAAGGAGAAGGTGAAGTCTGGAGGGTGAAGCAGAAGAAGCAGAAGAAGGAGAAGGAGAAGGTGAAGTCTGGAGGGTGAAGCAGAAGAAGCAGAAGAAGGAGAAGGAGAAGGTGAAGTCAGGAGGGTGAATCAGAAGAAGTTGAAGAAGGAGAAGGAGAAGGTGTAGTCTGGAGGGTGAATCAGAAGAAGCAGAAGAAGGAGAAGGAGAAGGTGAAGTCTGGAGGGTGAATCAGAAGAAGCAGAAGAAGGAGAAGGAGAAGGTGAAGTCTGGAGGGTGAATCAGAAGAAGCAGAAGAAGGAGAAGGAGAAGGTGAAGTCTGGAGGGTGAATCAGAAGAAGCAGAAGAAGTAGAAGGAGAAGGTGAAGTCTGGAGGGTGAATCAGAAGAAGTAGAAGAAGGAGAAGGAGAAGGTGAAGTTTGGAGGGTGAATCAGAAGAAGCAGAAGAAGGAGAAGGAGAAGGTGAAGTCAGGAGGGTGAATCAGAAGAAGCAGAAGAAGGAGAAGGAGAAGGTGAAGTCTGGAGGGTGAATCAGAAGAAGCAGAAGAAGGAGAAGGAGAAGGTGAAGACTGGAGGGTGAATCAGAAGAAGTAGAAGAAGCAGAAGGAGAAGGTGAAGTCTGGAGGGTGAATCAGAAGAAGTAGAAGAAGGAGAAGGAGAAGGTGAGGTCTGGAGGGTGAAACAGAAGAAGTAGAAGAAGGAGAAGGAGAAGGTGAAGTCAGGAGGGTGAAGCAGAAGAAGCAGAAGAAGGAGAAGGAGAAGGTGAAGTCTGGAGGGTGAAGCAGAAGAAGCAGAAGAAGGAGAAGGAGAAGGTGAAGTCTGGAGGGCGAAGCAGAAGAAGCAGAAGAAGGAGAAGGAGAAGGTGAAGTCTGGAGGGTGAAGCAGAAGAAGAAGAAGAAGGAGAAGGAGAAGGTGAAGTCTGGAGTGTGAATCAGAAGAAGTAGAAGGAGGAGAAGGAGAAGGTGAAGTCAGGAGGGTGAAGCAGAAGAAGCAGAAGAAGGAGAAGGAGAAGGTGAAGTCTGGAGGGTGAAGCAGAAGAAGCAGAAGAAGGAGAAGGAGACGGTGAAGTCTGGAGGGTGAAGCAGAAGAAGCAGAAGAAGGAGAAGGAGAAGGTGAAGTCAGGAGGGTGAATCAGAAGAAGTTGAAGAAGGAGAAGGAGAAGGTGTAGTCTGGAGGGTGAATCAGAAGAAGTAGACGAAGGAGAAGGAGAAGGTGAAGTCTGGAGGCTGAATCAGAAGAAGCAGAAGAAGGAGAAGGAGAAGGTGAAGTCTGGAGGGTGAATCAGAAGAAGTAGAAGAAGGAGAAGGAGAAGGTGAAGTCTGGAGGGTGAATCAGAAGAAGCAGAAGAAGGAGAAGGAGAAGGTGAAGTCTGGAGGGTGAATCAGAAGAAGCAGAAGAAGTAGAAGGAGAAGGTGAAGTCTGGAGGGTGAACCAGAAGAAGTAGAAGAAGGAGAAGGAGAAGGTGAAGTTTGGAGGGTGAATCAGAAGAAGCAGAAGAAGGAGAAGGAGAAGGTGAAGTCAGGAGGGTGAATCAGAAGAAGCAGAAGAAGGAGAAGGAGAAGGTGAAGTCTGGAGGGTGAATCAGAAGAAGCAGAAGAAGGAGAAGGAGAAGGTGAAGACTGGAGGGTGAATCAGAAGAAGTAGAAGAAGCAGAAGGAGAAGGTGAAGTCTGGAGGGTGAATCAGAAGAAGTAGAAGAAGGAGAAGGAGAAGGTGAGGTCTGGAGGGTGAATCAGAAGAAGTAGAAGAAGGAGAAGGAGAAGGTGAAGTCAGGAGGGTGAAGCAGAAGAAGCAGAAGAAGGAGAAGGAGAAGGTGAAGTCTGGAGGGTGAAGCAGAAGAAGCAGAAGAAGGAGAAGGAGAAGGTGAAGTCTGGAGGGCGAAGCAGAAGAAGCAGAAGAAGGAGAAGGAGAAGGTGAAGTCTGGAGGGTGAAGCAGAAGAAGAAGAAGAAGGAGAAGGAGAAGGTGAAGTCTGGAGTGTGAATCAGAAGAAGTAGAAGGAGGAGAAGGAGAAGGTGAAGTCAGGAGGGTGAAGCAGAAGAAGCAGAAGAAGGAGAAGGAGAAGGTGAAGTCTGGAGGGTGAAGCAGAAGAAGCAGAAGAAGGAGAAGGAGACGGTGAAGTCTGGAGGGTGAAGCAGAAGAAGCAGAAGAAGGAGAAGGAGAAGGTGAAGTCAGGAGGGTGAATCAGAAGAAGTTGAAGAAGGAGAAGGAGAAGGTGTAGTCTGGAGGGTGAATCAGAAGAAGTAGACGAAGGAGAAGGAGAAGGTGAAGTCTGGAGGCTGAATCAGAAGAAGCAGAAGAAGGAGAAGGAGAAGGTGAAGTCTGGAGGGTGAATCAGAAGAAGTAGAAGAAGGAGAAGGAGAAGGTGAAGTCTGGAGGGTGAATCAGAAGAAGCAGAAGAAGGAGAAGGAGAAGGTGAAGTCTGGAGGGTGAATCAGAAGAAGCAGAAGAAGGAGAAGGAGAAGGTGAAGTCTGGAGGGTGAATCAGAAGAAGCAGAAGAAGGAGAAGGAGAAGGTGAAGTCTGGAGGGTGAAACAGAAGAAGCAGAAGAAGTAGAAGGAGAAGGTGAAGTCTGGAGGGTGAATCAGAAGAAGTAGAAGAAGGAGAAGGAGAAGGTGAAGTTTGGAGGGTGAATCAGAAGAAGCAGAAGAAGGAGAAGGAGAAGGTGAAGTCAGGAGGGTGAATCAGAAGAAGCAGAAGAAGGAGAAGGAGAAGGTGAAGTCTGGAGGCTGAATCAGAAGAAGCAGAAGAAGGAGAAGGAGAAGGTGAAGACTGGAGGGTGAATCAGAAGAAGTAGAAGAAGCAGAAGGAGAAGGTGAAGTCTGGAGGGTGAATCAGAAGAAGTAGAAGAAGGAGAAGGAGAAGGTGAGGTCTGGAGGGTGAATCAGAAGAAGCAGAAGAAGGAGAAGGAGAAGGTGAAGTCTGGAGGGTGAATCAGAAGAAGCAGAAGAAGAAGAAGGAGAAGGTGAAGACTGGAGGGTGAATCAGAATAAGTAGAAGACGGAGAAGGAGAAGATGAAGTCTGGAGGGTGAATCAGAAGAAGTAGAAGAAGGAGAAGGAGAAGATGAGGTCTGGAGGGTGAATCAGAAGAAGGAGAAGGAGAAGGAAAAGTCTGGAGGGTGAATCAGAAGAAGCAGAAGAAGGAGAAGGAGAAGGTGAAGTCTGGAGGGTGAATCAGAAGAAGCAGAAGAAGGAGAAGGAGAAGGTGAAGTCAGGAGGGTGAATCAGAAGAAGCAGAAGAAGGAGAAGGAGAAGGTGAAGTTAGGAGGGTGAATCAGAAGAAGCAGAAGAAGGAGAAGGAGAAGGTGAAGTCAGGGGGGTGAAGCAGAAGAAGTAGAAGAAGGAGAAGGAGAAGGTGAAGTCAGGAGGGTGAAGCAGAAGAAGCAGAAGAAGGAGAAGGAGAAGGTGAAGTCTGGCGGGCGCAGCAGAAGAAGCAGAAGAAGGAGAAGGAGAAGGTGAAGTCTGGAGGGTGAAGCAGAAGAAGCAGAAGAAGGAGAAGGAGAAGGTGAAGTCTGGAGGGTGAAGCAGAAGAAGCAGAAGAAGGAGAAGGAGAAGGTGAAGTCTGGAGGGTGAAGCAGAATAAGCAGAAGAAGGAGAAGGAGAAGGTGAAGTCAGGAGGGTGAATCAGAAGAAGTTGAAGAAGGAGAATGAGAAGGTGTAGTCTGGAGGGTGAATCAGAAGAAGTAGACGAAGGAGAAGGAGAAGGTGAAGTCTGGAGGGTGAATCAGAAGAAGCAGAAGAAGGAGAAGGAGAAGGTGAAGTCTGGAGGGTGAATCAGAAGAAGTAGAAGAAGGAGAAGGAGAAGGTGAAGTCTGGAGGGTGAATCAGAAGAAGCAGAAGAAGGAGAAGGAGAAGGTGAAGTCTGGAGGGTGAATCAGAAGAAGCAGAAGAAGGAGAAGGAGAAGGTGAAGTCTGGAGGGTGAATCAGAAGAAGCAGAAGAAGGAGAAGGAGAAGGTGAAGTCTGGAGGGTGAATCAGAAGAAGCAGAAGAAGTAGAAGGAGAAGGTGAAGTCTGGAGGGTGAATCAGAAGAAGTAGAAGAAGGAGAAGGAGAAGGTGAAGTTTGGAGGGTGAATCAGAAGAAGCAGAAGAAGGAGAAGGAGAAGGTGAAGTCAGGAGGGTGAATCAGAAGAAGCAGAAGAAGGAGAAGGAGAAGGTGAAGTCTGGAGGGTGAATCAGAAGAAGCAGAAGAAGGAGAAGGAGAAGGTGAAGTCTGGAGGGTGAAGCAGAAGAAGCATTAGAAGGAGAAGGAGAAGGTGAAGTCTGGAGGGTGAATCAGAAAAAGTAGAAGAAAAGAGAAGGAGAAGGTGAAGTCTAGAGGGTGAATCAGAAGAAGCAGAAAAAGGAGAAGGAGAAGGTGAAGTCTGGAGGGTGAATCAGAAGAAGTAGAAGAAGGAGAAGGAGAAGGTGTAGTCTGGAGGGTGAATCAGAAGAAGCAGAAGAAGGAGAAGGAGAAGGTGAAGTCAGGGGGGTGAAGCAGATGAAGTAGAAGAAGGAGAAGGAGAAGGTGAAGTAAGGAGGGTGAATCAGAAGAAGCAGAAGAAGGAGAAGGAGAAGGTGAAGTCAGGGGGGTGAAGCAGAAGAAGAAGAAGAAGGAGAAGGAGAAGGTGAAGTCAGGAGGGTGAATCAGAAGAAGCAGAAGAAGGAGAAGTAGATGGTGAAGTCTGGCGGGCGCAGCAGAAGAAGCAGAAGAAGGAGAAGGAGAAGGTAAAGTCTGGAGGGTGAAGCAGAAGAAGCAGAAGAAGGAGAAGGAGAAGGTGAAGTCTGGAGGGTGAATCAGAAGAAGTAGAAGAAGGAGAAGGAGAAGGTGAAGTCAGGAGGGTGAAGCAGAAGAAGCAGAAGAAGGAGAAGGAGAAGGTGAAGTCTGGAGGGCGAAGCAGAAGAAGCAGAAGAAGGAGAAGGAGAAGATGAAGTCTGGAGGGTGAAGCAGAAGAAGCAGAAGAAGGAGAAGGAGAAGGTGAAGTCTGGAGGGTGAATCAGAAGAAGTAGAAGGAGGAGAAGGAGAAGGTGAAGTCAGGAGGGTGAAGCAGAAGAAGCAAAAGAAGGAGAAGGAGAAGGTGAAGTCTGGAGGGTGAAGCAGAAGAAGCAGAAGAAGGAGAAGGAGAAGGTGAAGTCTGGAGGGTGAAGCAGAAGAAGCAGAAGAAGGAGAAGGAGAAGGTGAAGTCAGGAGGGTGAATCAGAAGAAGTTGAAGAAGGAGAAGGAGAAGGTGTAGTCTGGAGGGTGAATCAGAAGAAGTAGACGAAGGAGAAGGAGAAGGTGAAGTCTGGAGGCTGAATCAGAAGAAGCAGAAGAAGGAGAAGGAGAAGGTGAAGTCTGGAGGGTGAATCAGAAGAAGTAGAAGAAGGAGAAGGAGAAGGTGAAGTCTGGAGGGTCAATCAGAAGAAGCAGAAGAAGGAGAAGGAGAAGGTGAAGTCAGGAGGGTGAATCAGAAGAAGCAGAAGAAGGAGAAGGAGAAGGTGAAGTTAGGAGGGTGAATCAGAAGAAGCAGAAGAAGGAGAAGGAGAAGGTGAAGTCAGGGGGGTGAAGCAGAAGAAGTAGAAGAAGGAGAAATAGAAGGTGAAGTCAGGAGGGTGAAGCAGAAGAAGCAGAAGAAGGAGAAGGCGAAGGTGAAGTCTGGCGGGCGCAGCAGAAGAAGCAGAAGAAGGAGAAGGAGAAGGTGAAGTCTGGAGGGTGAAGCAGAAGAAGCAGAAGAAGGAGAAGGAGAAGGTGAAGTCTGGAGGGTGAATCAGAAGAAGCAGAAGAAGGAGAAGGAGAAGGTGAAATCTGGAGGGTGAATCAGAAGAAGTAGAAGAAGGAGAAGGAGAAGTTGAAGTCAGGAGGGTGAAGCAGTAGAAGCAGAAGAAGGAGAAGGAGAAGGTGAAGTCTGGAGGGTGAAGCAGAAGAAGCAGAAGAAGGAGAAGGAGAAGGTGAAGTCTGGAGGGTGAAGCAGAAGAAGCAGAAGAAGGAGAAGGAGAAGGTGAAGTCAGGAGGGTGAATCAGAAGAAGTTGAAGAAGGAGAAGGAGAAGGTCTAGTCTGGAGGGTGAATCAGAAGAAGTAGACGAAGGAGAAGGAGAAGGTGAAGTCTGGAGGGTGAATCAGAAGAAGCAGAAGAAGGAGAAGGAGAAGGTGAAGTCTGGAGGGTGAATCAGAAGAAGTAGAAGAAGGAGAAGGAGAAGGTGAAGTCTGGAGGGTGAAACAGAAGAAGCAGAAGAAGGAGAAGGAGAAGGTGAAGTCTGGAGGGTGAATCAGAAGAAGCAGAAGAAGGAGAAGGAGAAGGTGAAGTCTGGTGGGTGAATCAGAAGAAGCAGAAGAAGGAGAAGGAGAAGGTGAAGTCTGGAGGGTGAATCAGAAGAAGCAGAAGAAGTAGAAGGAGAAGGTGAAGTCTGGAGGGTGAATCAGAAGAAGTAGAAGAAGGAGAAGGAGAAGGTGAAGTTTGGAGGGTGAATCAGAAGAAGCAGAAGAAGGAGAAGGAGAAGGTGAAGTCAGGAGGGTGAATCAGAAGAAGCAGAAGAAGGAGAAGGAGAAGGTGAAGTCTGGAGGGTGAATCAGAAGAAGCAGAAGAAGGAGAAGGAGAAGGTGAAGACTGGAGGGTGAATCAGAAGAAGTAGAAGAAGCAGAAGGAGAAGGTGATGTCTGGAGGGTGAATCAGAAGAAGTAGAAGAAGGAGAAGGAGAAGGTGAGGTCTGGAGGGTGAATCAGAAGAAGCAGAAGAAGGAGAAGGAGAAGGTGAAGTCTGGAGGGTGAATCAGAAGAAGCAGAAGAAGGAGAAGGAGAAGGTGAAGACTGGAGGGTGAATCAGAAGAAGTAGAAGACGGAGAAGGAGAAGATGAAGTCTGGAGGGTGAATCAGAAGAAGTAGAAGAAGGAGAAGGAGAAGATGAGGTCTGGAGGGTGAATCAGAAGAAGCAGAAGAAGGAGAAGGAGAAGGTGAGGTCTGGAGGGTGAATCAGAAGAAGCAGAAGAAGGAGAAGGAGAAGGTGAAGTCTGGAGGGTGAATCAGAAGAAGCAGAAGAAGGAGAAGGAGAAGGTGAAGTCAGGAGGGTGAATCAGAAGAAGCAGAGGAAGGAGAAGGAGAAGGTGAAGTTAGGAGGGTGAATCAGAAGAAGCAGAAGAAGGAGAAGGAGAAGGTGAAGTCAGGGGGGTGAAGCAGAAGAAGTAGAAGAAGGAGAAGGAGAAGGTGAAGTCAGGAGGGTGAAGCAGAAGAAGCAGAAGAAGGAGAAGGAGAAGGTGAAGTCTGGCGGGCGCAGCAGAAGAAGCAGAAGAAGGAGAAGGAGAAGGTGAAGTCTGGAGGGTGAAGCAGAAGAAGCAGAAGAAGGAGAAGGAGAAGGTGAAGTCTGGAGGGTGAATCAAAAGAAGTAGAAGAAGGAGAAGGAGAAGGTGAAGTCAGGAGGGTGAAGCAGAAGAAGCAAAAAAGGAGAAGGAGAAGGGGAAGTCCGGAGGGTGAAGCAGAAGAAGCAGAAGAAGGAGAAGGATAAGGTGATGTCTGGAGGGCGAAGCAGAAGAAGCAGAAGAAGGAGAAGGAGAAGGTGAAGTCTGGAGGGTGAAGCAGAAGAAGCAGAAGAAGGAGAAGGAGAAGGTGAAGTCTGGAGGGTGAATCAGAAGAAGTAGAAGAAAAGAGAAGGAGAAGGTGAAGTCTAGAGGGTGAATCAGAAGAAGCAGAAAAAGGAGAAGGAGAAGGTGAAGTCTGGAGGGTGAATCAGAAGAAGTAGAAGAAGGAGAAGGAGAAGGTGAAGTCTGGAGGGCGAAGCAGAAGAAGCAGAAGAAGGAGAAGGAGAAGGTGAAGTCTGGAGGGTGAAGCAGAAGAAGAAGAAGAAGGAGAAGGAGAAGGTGAAGTCTGGAGTGTGAATCAGAAGAAGTAGAAGGAGGAGAAGGAGAAGGTGAAGTCAGGAGGGTGAAGCAGAAGAAGCAGAAGAAGGAGAAGAAGAAGGTGAAGTCAGGGGGGTGAAGCAGAAGAAGTAGAAGAATGAGAAGGAGAAGATGAAGTCAGGAGGGTGAATCAGAAGAAGCAGAAGAAGGAGAAGGAGAAGGTGAAGTCAGGGGGGTGAATCAGAAGAAGTAGAAGAAAAGAGAAGGAGAAGGTGAAGTCTAGAGGGTGAATCAGAAGAAGCAGAAAAAGGAGAAGGAGAAGGTGAAGTCTGGAGGGTGAATCAGAAGAAGTAGAAGAAGGAGAAGGAGAAGGTGTAGTCTGGAGGGTGAATCAGAAGAAGCAGAAGAAGGAGAAGAAGAAGGTGAAGTCAGGGGGGTGAAGCAGAAGAAGTAGAAGAATGAGAAGGAGAAGATGAAGTCAGGAGGGTGAATCAGAAGAAGCAGAAGAAGGAGAAGGAGAAGGTGAAGTCAGGGGGGTGAAGCAGAAGAAGTAGAAGATGGAGAAGGAGAAGGTGAAGTCAGGAGGGTGAATCAGAAGAAGCAGAAGAAGGAGAAGGAGATGGTGAAGTCTGGCGGGAGCAGCAGAAGAAGCAGAAGAAGGAGAAGGAGAAGGTGAAGTCTGGAGGGTGAAGCAGAAGAAGCAGAAGAAGGAGAAGGAGAAGGTGAAGTCAGGAGGGTGAAGCAGAAGAAGCAGAAGAAGGAGAAGGAGAAGGTGAAGTCTGGAGGGTGAATCAGAAGAAGCAGAAGAAGGAGAAGGAGAAGGTGAAGTCTGGAGGGTGAATCAGAAGAAGCAGAAGAAGGAGAAGGAGAAGGTGAAGTCAGGAGGGTGAATCAGAAGAAGCAGAAGAAGGAGAAGGAGAAGGTGAAGTTAGGAGGGTGAATCAGAAGAAGCAGAAGAAGGAGAAGGAGAAGGTGAAGTCTGGAGGGTGAAGCAGAAGAAGTAGAAGAAGGAGAAGGAGAAGGTGAAGTCAGGAGGGTGAAGCAGAAGAAGCAGAAGAAGGAGAAGGAGAAGGTGAAGTCTGGCGGGCGCAGCAGAAGAAGCAGAAGAAGGAGAAGGAGAAGGTGAAGTCTGGAGGGCGAAGCAGAAGAAGCAGAAGAAGGAGAAGGAGAAGGTGAAGTCTGGAGGGTGAAGCAGAAGAAGCAGAAGAAGGAGAAGGAGAAGGTGAAGTCTGGAGGGTGAATAAGAAGAAGTAGAAGAAGGAGAAGAAGAAGGTGAAGTCAGGAGGGTGAAGCAGAAGAAGCAAAAAAGGAGAAGGAGAAGGGGAAGTCCGGAGGGTGAAGCAGAAGAAGCAGAAGAAGGAGAAGGATAAGGTGATGTCTGGAGGGCGAAGCAGAAGAAGCAGAAGAAGGAGAAGGAGAAGGTGAAGTCTGGAGGGTGAAGCAGAAGAAGCAGAAGAAGGAGAAGGAGAAGGTGAAGTCTGGAGGGTGAATCAGAAGAAGTAGATGAAAAGAGAAGGAGAAGGTGAAGTCTAGAGCGTGAATCAGAAGAAGCAGAAAAAGGAGAAGGAGAAGGTGAAGTCTGGAGGGTGAATCAGAAGAAGTAGAAGAAGGAGAAGGAGAAGGTGTAGTCTGGAGGGTGAATCAGAAGAAGCAGAAGAAGGAGAAGGAGAAGGTGAAGTCAGGGGGGTGAAGCAGAAGAAGTAGAAGAAGGAGAAGGAGAAGGTGAAGTCAGGAGGGTGAATCAGAAGAAGCAGAAGAAGGAGAAGGAGAAGGTGAAGTCAGGGGGGTGTAGCAGAAGAAGTAGAAGAAGGAGAAGGAGAAGGTGAAGTCTGGAGGGTGAAGCAGAAGAAGAAGAAGAAGGAGAAGGAGAAGGTGAAGTCTGGAGTGTGAATCAGAAGAAGTAGAAGGAGGAGAAGGAGAAGGTGAAGTCAGGAGGGTGAAGCAGAAGAAGCAGAAGAAGGAGAAGGAGAAGGTGAAGTCTGGAGGGTGAAGCAGAAGAAGCAGAAGAAGGAGAAGGAGACGGTGAAGTCTGGAGGGTGAAGCAGAAGAAGCAGAAGAAGGAGAAGGAGAAGGTGAAGTCAGGAGGGTGAATCAGAAGAAGTTGAAGAAGGAGAAGGAGAAGGTGTAGTCTGGAGGGTGAATCAGAAGAAGTAGACGAAGGAGAAGGAGAAGGTGAAGTCTGGAGGCTGAATCAGAAGAAGCAGAAGAAGGAGAAGGAGAAGGTGAAGTCTGGAGGGTGAATCAGAAGAAGTAGAAGAAGGAGAAGGAGAAGGTGAAGTCTGGAGGGTGAATCAGAAGAAGCAGAAGAAGGAGAAGGAGAAGGTGAAGTCTAGAGGGTGAATCAGAAGAAGCAGAAGAAGTAGAAGGAGAAGGTGAAGTCTGGAGGGTGAACCAGAAGAAGTAGAAGAAGGAGAAGGAGAAGGTGAAGTTTGGAGGGTGAATCAGAAGAAGCAGAAGAAGGAGAAGGAGAAGGTGAAGTCAGGAGGGTGAATCAGAAGAAGCAGAAGAAGGAGAAGGAGAAGGTGAAGTCTGGAGGGTGAATCAGAAGAAGCAGAAGAAGGAGAAGGAGAAGGTGAAGACTGGAGGGTGAATCAGAAGAAGTAGAAGAAGCAGAAGGAGAAGGTGAAGTCTGGAGGGTGAATCAGAAGAAGTAGAAGAAGGAGAAGGAGAAGGTGAGGTCTGGAGGGTGAATCAGAAGAAGTAGAAGAAGGAGAAGGAGAAGGTGAAGTCAGGAGGGTGAAGCAGAAGAAGCAGAAGAAGGAGAAGGAGAAGGTGAAGTCTGGAGGGTGAAGCAGAAGAAGCAGAAGAAGGAGAAGGAGAAGGTGAAGTCTGGAGGGCGAAGCAGAAGAAGCAGAAGAAGGAGAAGGAGAAGGTGAAGTCTGGAGGGTGAAGCAGAAGAAGAAGAAGAAGGAGAAGGAGAAGGTGAAGTCTGGAGTGTGAATCAGAAGAAGTAGAAGGAGGAGAAGGAGAAGGTGAAGTCAGGAGGGTGAAGCAGAAGAAGCAGAAGAAGGAGAAGGAGAAGGTGAAGTCTGGAGGGTGAAGCAGAAGAAGCAGAAGAAGGAGAAGGAGACGGTGAAGTCTGGAGGGTGAAGCAGAAGAAGCAGAAGAAGGAGAAGGAGAAGGTGAAGTCAGGAGGGTGAATCAGAAGAAGTTGAAGAAGGAGAAGGAGAAGGTGTAGTCTGGAGGGTGAATCAGAAGAAGTAGACGAAGGAGAAGGAGAAGGTGAAGTCTGGAGGCTGAAACAGAAGAAGCAGAAGAAGGAGAAGGAGAAGGTGAAGTCTGGAGGGTGAAGCAGAAGAAGAAGAAGAAGGAGAAGGAGAAGGTGAAGTCTGGAGGGTGAATCAGAAGAAGCAGAAGAAGGAGAAGGAGAAGGTGAAGTCAGGGGGGTGAAGCAGAAGAAGAAGAAGAAGGAGAAGGAGAAGGTGAAGTCAGGAGGGTGAATCAGAAGAAGCAGAAGAAGGAGAAGTAGATGGTGAAGTCTGGCGGGCGCAGCAGAAGAAGCAGAAGAAGGAGAAGGAGAAGGTAAAGTCTGGAGGGTGAAGCAGAAGAAGCAGAAGAAGGAGAAGGAGAAGGTGAAGTCTGGAGGGTGAATCAGAAGAAGTAGAAGAAGGAGAAGGAGAAGGTGAAGTCAGGAGGGTGAAGCAGAAGAAGCAGAAGAAGGAGAAGGAGAAGGTGAAGTCTGGAGGGCGAAGCAGAAGAAGCAGAAGAAGGAGAAGGAGAAGATGAAGTCTGGAGGGTGAAGCAGAAGAAGCAGAAGAAGGAGAAGGAGAAGGTGAAGTCTGGAGGGTGAATCAGAAGAAGTAGAAGGAGGAGAAGGAGAAGGTGAAGTCAGGAGGGTGAAGCAGAAGAAGCAAAAGAAGGAGAAGGAGAAGGTGAAGTCTGGAGGGTGAAGCAGAAGAAGCAGAAGAAGGAGAAGGAGAAGGTGAAGTCTGGAGGGTGAAGCAGAAGAAGCAGAAGAAGGAGGAGAAGGAGAAGGTGAAGTCTGGAGGGTGAATCAGAAGAAGCAGAAGAAGGAGAAGGACGGAGAAGGTGTAGTCTGGAGGGTGAATCAGAAGAAGTAGACGAAGGAGAAGGAGAAGGTGAAGTCTGGAGGCTGAATCAGAAGAAGCAGAAGAAGGAGAAGGAGAAGGTGAAGTCTGGAGGGTGAATCAGAAGAAGTAGAAGAAGGAGAAGGAGAAGGTGAAGTCTGGAGGGTGAATCAGAAGAAGCAGAAGAAGGAGAAGGAGAAGGTGAAGTCAGGAGGTGAATCAGAAGAAGCAGAAGAAGGAGAAGGAGAAGGTGAAGTTAGGAGGGTGAATCAGAAGAAGCAGAAGAAGGAGAAGGAGAAGGTGAAGTCAGGGGGTGAAGCAGAAGAAGTAGAAGAAGGAGAAATAGAAGGTGAAGTCAGGAGGGTGAAGCAGAAGAAGCAGAAGAAGGAGAAGGCGAAGGTGAAGTCTGGCGGCGCAGCAGAAGAAGCAGAAGAAGGAGAAGGAGAAGGTGAAGTCTGGAGGGTGAAGCAGAAGAAGCAGAAGAAGGAGAAGGAGAAGGTGAAGTCTGGAGGGTGAATCAGAAGAAGCAGAAGAAGGAGAAGGAGAAGGTGAAATCTGGAGGGTGAATCAGAAGAAGTAGAAGAAGGAAGGAGAAGTTGAAGTCAGGAGGGTGAAGCAGTAGAAGCAGAAGAAGGAGAAGGAGAAGGTGAAGTCTGGAGGGTGAAGCAGAAGAAGCAGAAGAAGGAGAAGGAGAAGGTGAAGTCTGGAGGGTGAAGCAGAAGAAGCAGAAGAAGGAGAAGGAGAAGGTGAAGTCAGGAGGGTGAATCAGAAGAAGTTGAAGAAGGAGAAGGAGAAGGTGTAGTCTGGAGGGTGAATCAGAAGAAGTAGACGAAGGAGAAGGAGAAGGTGAAGTCTGGAGGGTGAATCAGAAGAAGCAGAAGAAGGAGAAGGAGAAGGTGAAGTCTGGAGGGTGAATCAGAAGAAGTAGAAGAAGGAGAAGAGAAGGTGAAGTCTGGAGGGTGAAACAGAAGAAGCAGAAGAAGGAGAAGGAGAAGGTGAAGTCTGGAGGGTGAATCAGAAGAAGCAGAAGAAGGAGAAGGAGAAGGTGAAGTCTGGAGGGTGAATCAGAAGAAGCAGAAGAAGGAGAAGGAGAAGGTGAAGTCTGGAGGGTGAATCAGAAGAAGCAGAAGAAGTAGAAGGAGAAGGTGAAGTCTGGAGGGTGAATCAGAAGAAGTAGAAGAAGGAGAAGGAGAAGGTGAAGTTTGGAGGGTGAATCAGAAGAAGCAGAAGAAGGAGAAGGAGAAGGTGAAGTCAGGAGGGTGAATCAGAAGAAGCAGAAGAAGGAGAAGGAGAAGGTGAAGTCTGGAGGGTGAATCAGAAGAAGCAGAAGAAGGAGAAGGAGAAGGTGAAGACTGGAGGGTGAATCAGAAGAAGTAGAAGAAGCAGAAGGAGAAGGTGATGTCTGGAGGGTGAATCAGAAGAAGTAGAAGAAGGAGAAGGAGAAGGTGAGGTCTGGAGGGTGAATCAGAAGAAGCAGAAGAAGGAGAAGGAGAAGGTGAAGTCTGGAGGGTGAATCAGAAGAAGCAGAAGAAGGAGAAGGAGAAGGTGAAGACTGGAGGGTGAATCAGAAGAAGTAGAAGACGGAGAAGGAGAAGATGAAGTCTGGAGGGTGAATCAGAAGAAGTAGAAGAAGGAGAAGGAGAAGATGAGGTCTGGAGGGTGTATCAGAAGAAGCAGAAGAAGGAGAAGGAGAAGGTGAGGTCTGGAGGGTGAATCAGAAGAAGCAGAAGAAGGAGAAGGAGAAGGTGAAGTCTGGAGGGTGAATCAGAAGAAGCAGAAGAAGGAGAAGGAGAAGGTGAAGTCAGGAGGGTGAATCAGAAGAAGCAGAGGAAGGAGAAGGAGAAGGTGAAGTTAGGAGGGTGAATCAGAAGAAGCAGAAGAAGGAGAAGGAGAAGGTGAAGTCAGGGGGTGAAGCAGAAGAAGTAGAAGAAGGAGAAGGAGAAGGTGAAGTCAGGAGGGTGAAGCAGAAGAAGCAGAAGAAGGAGAAGGAGAAGGTGAAGTCTGGCGGGCGCAGCAGAAGAAGCAGAAGAAGGAGAAGGAGAAGGTGAAGTCTGGAGGGTGAAGCAGAAGAAGCAGAAGAAGGAGAAGGAGAAGGTGAAGTCTGGAGGGTGAATCAAAAGAAGTAGAAGAAGGAGAAGGAGAAGGTGAAGTCAGGAGGGTGAAGCAGAAGAAGCAAAAAAGGAGAAGGAGAAGGGGAAGTCCGGAGGGTGAAGCAGAAGAAGCAGAAGAAGGAGAAGGATAAGGTGATGTCTGGAGGGCGAAGCAGAAGAAGCAGAAGAAGGAGAAGGAGAAGGTGAAGTCTGGAGGGTGAAGCAGAAGAAGCAGAAGAAGGAGAAGGAGAAGGTGAAGTCTGGAGGGTGAATCAGAAGAAGTAGAAGAAAAGAGAAGGAGAAGGTGAAGTCTAGAGGGTGAATCAGACGAAGCAGAAAAAGGAGAAGGAGAAGGTGAAGTCTGGAGGGTGAATCAGAAGAAGTAGAAGAAGGAGAAGGAGAAGGTGTAGTCTGGAGGGTGAATCAGAAGAAGCAGAAGAAGGAGAAGAAGAAGGTGAAGTCAGGGGGGTGAAGCAGAAGAAGTAGAAGAATGAGAAGGAGAAGATGAAGTCAGGAGGGTGAATCAGAAGAAGCAGAAGAAGGAGAAGGAGAAGGTGAAGTCAGGGGGGTGAAGCAGAAGAAGTAGAAGATGGAGAAGGAGAAGGTGAAGTCAGGAGGGTGAATCAGAAGAAGCAGAAGAAGGAGAAGGAGATGGTGAAGTCTGGCGGGAGCAGCAGAAGAAGCAGAAGAAGGAGAAGGAGAAGGTGAAGTCTGGAGGGTGAAGCAGAAGAAGCAGAAGAAGGAGAAGGAGAAGGTGAAGTCAGGAGGGTGAAGCAGAAGAAGCAGAAGAAGGAGAAGGAGAAGGTGAAGTCTGGAGGGTGAATCAGAAGAAGCAGAAGAAGGAGAAGGAGAAGGTGAAGTCTGGAGGGTGAATCAGAAGAAGCAGAAGAAGGAGAAGGAGAAGGTGAAGTCAGGAGGGTGAATCAGAAGAAGCAGAAGAAGGAGAAGGAGAAGGTGAAGTTAGGAGGGTGAATCAGAAGAAGCAGAAGAAGGAGAAGGAGAAGGTGAAGTCTGGAGGGTGAAGCAGAAGAAGTAGAAGAAGGAGAAGGAGAAGGTGAAGTCAGGAGGGTGAAGCAGAAGAAGCAGAAGAAGGAGAAGGAGAAGGTGAAGTCTGGCGGGCGCAGCAGAAGAAGCAGAAGAAGGAGAAGGAGAAGGTGAAGTCTGGAGGGCGAAGCAGAAGAAGCAGAAGAAGGAGAAGGAGAAGGTGAAGTCTGGAGGGTGAAGCAGAAGAAGCAGAAGAAGGAGAAGGAGAAGGTGAAGTCTGGAGGGTGAATAAGAAGAAGTAGAAGAAGGAGAAGAAGAAGGTGAAGTCAGGAGGGTGAAGCAGAAGAAGCAAAAAAGGAGAAGGAGAAGGGGAAGTCCGGAGGGTGAAGCAGAAGAAGCAGAAGAAGGAGAAGGATAAGGTGATGTCTGGAGGGCGAAGCAGAAGAAGCAGAAGAAGGAGAAGGAGAAGGTGAAGTCTGGAGGGTGAAGCAGAAGAAGCAGAAGAAGGAGAAGGAGAAGGTGAAGTCTGGAGGGTGAATCAGAAGAAGTAGATGAAAAGAGAAGGAGAAGGTGAAGTCTAGAGCGTGAATCAGAAGAAGCAGAAAAAGGAGAAGGAGAAGGTGAAGTCTGGAGGGTGAATCAGAAGAAGTAGAAGAAGGAGAAGGAGAAGGTGTAGTCTGGAGGGTGAATCAGAAGAAGCAGAAGAAGGAGAAGGAGAAGGTGAAGTCAGGGGGGTGAAGCAGAAGAAGTAGAAGAAGGAGAAGGAGAAGGTGAAGTCAGGAGGGTGAATCAGAAGAAGCAGAAGAAGGAGAAGGAGAAGGTGAAGTCAGGGGGGTGTAGCAGAAGAAGTAGAAGAAGGAGAAGGAGAAGGTGAAGTCTGGAGGGTGAAGCAGAAGAAGAAGAAGAAGGAGAAGGAGAAGGTGAAGTCTGGAGTGTGAATCAGAAGAAGTAGAAGGAGGAGAAGGAGAAGGTGAAGTCAGGAGGGTGAAGCAGAAGAAGCAGAAGAAGGAGAAGGAGAAGGTGAAGTCTGGAGGGTGAAGCAGAAGAAGCAGAAGAAGGAGAAGGAGACGGTGAAGTCTGGAGGGTGAAGCAGAAGAAGCAGAAGAAGGAGAAGGAGAAGGTGAAGTCAGGAGGGTGAATCAGAAGAAGTTGAAGAAGGAGAAGGAGAAGGTGTAGTCTGGAGGGTGAATCAGAAGAAGTAGACGAAGGAGAAGGAGAAGGTGAAGTCTGGAGGCTGAATCAGAAGAAGCAGAAGAAGGAGAAGGAGAAGGTGAAGTCTGGAGGGTGAATCAGAAGAAGTAGAAGAAGGAGAAGGAGAAGGTGAAGTCTGGAGGGTGAATCAGAAGAAGCAGAAGAAGGAGAAGGAGAAGGTGAAGTCTAGAGGGTGAATCAGAAGAAGCAGAAGAAGTAGAAGGAGAAGGTGAAGTCTGGAGGGTGAACCAGAAGAAGTAGAAGAAGGAGAAGGAGAAGGTGAAGTTTGGAGGGTGAATCAGAAGAAGCAGAAGAAGGAGAAGGAGAAGGTGAAGTCAGGAGGGTGAATCAGAAGAAGCAGAAGAAGGAGAAGGAGAAGGTGAAGTCTGGAGGGTGAATCAGAAGAAGCAGAAGAAGGAGAAGGAGAAGGTGAAGACTGGAGGGTGAATCAGAAGAAGTAGAAGAAGCAGAAGGAGAAGGTGAAGTCTGGAGGGTGAATCAGAAGAAGTAGAAGAAGGAGAAGGAGAAGGTGAGGTCTGGAGGGTGAATCAGAAGAAGTAGAAGAAGGAGAAGGAGAAGGTGAAGTCAGGAGGGTGAAGCAGAAGAAGCAGAAGAAGGAGAAGGAGAAGGTGAAGTCTGGAGGGTGAAGCAGAAGAAGCAGAAGAAGGAGAAGGAGAAGGTGAAGTCTGGAGGGCGAAGCAGAAGAAGCAGAAGAAGGAGAAGGAGAAGGTGAAGTCTGGAGGGTGAAGCAGAAGAAGAAGAAGAAGGAGAAGGAGAAGGTGAAGTCTGGAGTGTGAATCAGAAGAAGTAGAAGGAGGAGAAGGAGAAGGTGAAGTCAGGAGGGTGAAGCAGAAGAAGCAGAAGAAGGAGAAGGAGAAGGTGAAGTCTGGAGGGTGAAGCAGAAGAAGCAGAAGAAGGAGAAGGAGACGGTGAAGTCTGGAGGGTGAAGCAGAAGAAGCAGAAGAAGGAGAAGGAGAAGGTGAAGTCAGGAGGGTGAATCAGAAGAAGTTGAAGAAGGAGAAGGAGAAGGTGTCGTCTGGAGGGTGAATCAGAAGAAGTAGACGAAGGAGAAGGAGAAGGTGAAGTCTGGAGGCTGAATCAGAAGAAGCAGAAGAAGGAGAAGGAGAAGGTGAAGTCTGGAGGGTGAATCAGAAGAAGTAGAAGAAGGAGAAGGAGAAGGTGAAGTCTGGAGGGTGAATCAGAAGAAGCAGAAGAAGGAGAAGGAGAAGGTGAAGTCTGGAGGGTGAATCAGAAGAAGCAGAAGAAGGAGAAGGAGAAGGTGAAGTCTGGAGGGTGAATCAGAAGAAGCAGAAGAAGGAGAAGGAGAAGGTGAAGTCTGGAGGGTGAAACAGAAGAAGCAGAAGAAGTAGAAGGAGAAGGTGAAGTCTGGAGGGTGAATCAGAAGAAGTAGAAGAAGGAGAAGGAGAAGGTGAAGTTTGGAGGGTGAATCAGAAGAAGCAGAAGAAGGAGAAGGAGAAGGTGAAGTCAGGAGGGTGAATCAGAAGAAGCAGAAGAAGGAGAAGGAGAAGGTGAAGTCTGGAGGCTGAATCAGAAGAAGCAGAAGAAGGAGAAGGAGAAGGTGAAGACTGGAGGGTGAATCAGAAGAAGTAGAAGAAGCAGAAGGAGAAGGTGAAGTCTGGAGGGTGAATCAGAAGAAGTAGAAGAAGGAGAAGGAGAAGGTGAGGTCTGGAGGGTGAATCAGAAGAAGCAGAAGAAGGAGAAGGAGAAGGTGAAGTCTGGAGGGTGAATCAGAAGAAGCAGAAGAAGAAGAAGGAGAAGGTGAAGACTGGAGGGTGAATCAGAATAAGTAGAAGACGGAGAAGGAGAAGATGAAGTCTGGAGGGTGAATCAGAAGAAGTAGAAGAAGGAGAAGGAGAAGATGAGGTCTGGAGGGTGAATCAGAAGAAGGAGAAGGAGAAGGAAAAGTCTGGAGGGTGAATCAGAAGAAGCAGAAGAAGGAGAAGGAGAAGGTGAAGTCTGGAGGGTGAATCAGAAGAAGCAGAAGAAGGAGAAGGAGAAGGTGAAGTCAGGAGGGTGAATCAGAAGAAGCAGAAGAAGGAGAAGGAGAAGGTGAAGTTAGGAGGGTGAATCAGAAGAAGCAGAAGAAGGAGAAGGAGAAGGTGAAGTCAGGGGGGTGAAGCAGAAGAAGTAGAAGAAGGAGAAGGAGAAGGTGAAGTCAGGAGGGTGAAGCAGAAGAAGCAGAAGAAGGAGAAGGAGAAGGTGAAGTCTGGCGGGCGCAGCAGAAGAAGCAAAAGAAGGAGAAGGAGAAGGTGAAGTCTGGAGGGTGAAGCAGAAGAAGCAGAAGAAGGAGAAGGAGAAGGTGAAGTCTGGAGGGTGAAGCAGAAGAAGCAGAAGAAGGAGAAGGAGAAGGTGAAGTCTGGAGGGTGAAGCAGAATAAGCAGAAGAAGGAGAAGGAGAAGGTGAAGTCAGGAGGGTGAATCAGAAGAAGTTGAAGAAGGAGAATGAGAAGGTGTAGTCTGGAGGGTGAATCAGAAGAAGTAGACGAAGGAGAAGGAGAAGGTGAAGTCTGGAGGGTGAATCAGAAGAAGCAGAAGAAGGAGAAGGAGAAGGTGAAGTCTGGAGGGTGAATCAGAAGAAGTAGAAGAAGGAGAAGGAGAAGGTGAAGTCTGGAGGGTGAATCAGAAGAAGCAGAAGAAGGAGAAGGAGAAGGTGAAGTCTGGAGGGTGAATCAGAAGAAGCAGAAGAAGGAGAAGGAGAAGGTGAAGTCTGGAGGGTGAATCAGAAGAAGCAGAAGAAGGAGAAGGAGAAGGTGAAGTCTGGAGGGTGAATCAGAAGAAGCAGAAGAAGTAGAAGGAGAAGGTGAAGTCTGGAGGGTGAATCAGAAGAAGTAGAAGAAGGAGAAGGAGAAGGTGAAGTTTGGAGGGTGAATCAGAAGAAGCAGAAGAAGGAGAAGGAGAAGGTGAAGTCTGGAGGGTGAAGCAGAAGAAGCATTAGAAGGAGAAGGAGAAGGTGAAGTCTGGAGGGTGAATCAGAAAAAGTAGAAGAAAAGAGAAGGAGAAGGTGAAGTTTAGAGGGTGAATCAGAAGAAGCAGAAAAAGGAGAAGGAGAAGGTGAAGTCTGGAGGGTGAATCAGAAGAAGTAGAAGAAGGAGAAGGAGAAGGTGTAGTCTGGAGGGTGAATCAGAAGAAGCAGAAGAAGGAGAAGGAGAAGGTGAAGTCAGGGGGGTGAAGCAGATGAAGTAGAAGAAGGAGAAGGAGAAGGTGAAGTCAGGAGGGTGAATCAGAAGAAGCAGAAGAAGGAGAAGGAGAAGGTGAAGTCAGGGGGGTGAAGCAGAAGAAGAAGAAGAAGGAGAAGGAGAAGGTGAAGTCAGGAGGGTGAATCAGAAGAAGCAGAAGAAGGAGAAGTAGATGGTGAAGTCTGGCGGGCGCAGCAGAAGAAGCAGAAGAAGGAGAAGGAGAAGGTAAAGTCTGGAGGGTGAAGCAGAAGAAGCAGAAGAAGGAGAAGGAGAAGGTGAAGTCTGGAGGGTGAATCAGAAGAAGTAGAAGAAGGAGAAGGAGAAGGTGAAGTCAGGAGGGTGAAGCAGAAGAAGCAGAAGAAGGAGAAGGAGAAGGTGAAGTCTGGAGGGCGAAGCAGAAGAAGCAGAAGAAGGAGAAGGAGAAGATGAAGTCTGGAGGGTGAAGCAGAAGAAGCAGAAGAAGGAGAAGGAGAAGGTGAAGTCTGGAGGGTGAATCAGAAGAAGTAGAAGGAGGAGAAGGAGAAGGTGAAGTCAGGAGGGTGAAGCAGAAGAAGCAAAAGAAGGAGAAGGAGAAGGTGAAGTCTGGAGGGTGAAGCAGAAGAAGCAGAAGAAGGAGAAGGAGAAGGTGAAGTCTGGAGGGTGAAGCAGAAGAAGCAGAAGAAGGAGAAGGAGAAGGTGAAGTCAGGAGGGTGAATCAGAAGAAGTTGAAGAAGGAGAAGGAGAAGGTGTAGTCTGGAGGGTGAATCAGAAGAAGTAGACGAAGGAGAAGGAGAAGGTGAAGTCTGGAGGCTGAATCAGAAGAAGCAGAAGAAGGAGAAGGAGAAGGTGAAGTCTGGAGGGTGAATCAGAAGAAGTAGAAGAAGGAGAAGGAGAAGGTGAAGTCTGGAGGGTGAATCAGAAGAAGCAGAAGAAGGAGAAGGAGAAGGTGAAGTCAGGAGGGTGAATCAGAAGAAGCAGAAGAAGGAGAAGGAGAAGGTGAAGTTAGGAGGGTGAATCAGAAGAAGCAGAAGAAGGAGAAGGAGAAGGTGAAGTCAGGGGGGTGAAGCAGAAGAAGTAGAAGAAGGAGAAATAGAAGGTGAAGTCAGGAGGGTGAAGCAGAAGAAGCAGAAGAAGGAGAAGGCGAAGGTGAAGTCTGGCGGGCGCAGCAGAAGAAGCAGAAGAAGGAGAAGGAGAAGGTGAAGTCTGGAGGGTGAAGCAGAAGAAGCAGAAGAAGGAGAAGGAGAAGGTGAAGTCTGGAGGGTGAATCAGAAGAAGCAGAAGAAGGAGAAGGAGAAGGTGAAATCTGGAGGGTGAATCAGAAGAAGTAGAAGAAGGAGAAGGAGAAGTTGAAGTCAGGAGGGTGAAGCAGTAGAAGCAGAAGAAGGAGAAGGAGAAGGTGAAGTCTGGAGGGTGAAGCAGAAGAAGCAGAAGAAGGAGAAGGAGAAGGTGAAGTCTGGAGGGTGAAGCAGAAGAAGCAGAAGAAGGAGAAGGAGAAGGTGAAGTCAGGAGGGTGAATCAGAAGAAGTTGAAGAAGGAGAAGGAGAAGGTGTAGTCTGGAGGGTGAATCAGAAGAAGTAGACGAAGGAGAAGGAGAAGGTGAAGTCTGGAGGGTGAATCAGAAGAAGCAGAAGAAGGAGAAGGAGAAGGTGAAGTCTGGAGGGTGAATCAGAAGAAGTAGAAGAAGGAGAAGGAGAAGGTGAAGTCTGGAGGGTGAATCAGAAGAAGCAGAAGAAGGAGAAGGAGAAGGTGAAGTCTGGAGGGTGAATCAGAAGAAGCAGAAGAAGGAGAAGGAGAAGGTGAAGTCTGGAGGGTGAATCAGAAGAAGCAGAAGAAGGAGAAGGAGAAGGTGAAGTCTGGAGGGTGAATCAGAAGAAGCAGAAGAAGTAGAAGGAGAAGGTGAAGTCTGGAGGGTGAATCAGAAGAAGTAGAAGAAGGAGAAGGAGAAGGTGAAGTTTGGAGGGTGAATCAGAAGAAGCAGAAGAAGGAGAAGGAGAAGGTGAAGTCAGGAGGGTGAATCAGAAGAAGCAGAAGAAGGAGAAGGAGAAGGTGAAGTCTGGAGGGTGAATCAGAAGAAGCAGAAGAAGGAGAAGGAGAAGGTGAAGACTGGAGGGTGAATCAGAAGAAGTAGAAGAAGCAGAAGGAGAAGGTGATGTCTGGAGGGTGAAGCAGAAGAAGTAGAAGAAGGAGAAGGAGAAGGTGAGGTCTGGAGGGTGAATCAGAAGAAGCAGAAGAAGGAGAAGGAGAAGGTGAAGTCTGGAGGGTGAATCAGAAGAAGCAGAAGAAGGAGAAGGAGAAGGTGAAGACTGGAGGGTGAATCAGAAGAAGTAGAAGACGGAGAAGGAGAAGATGAAGTCTGGAGGGTGAATCAGAAGAAGTAGAAGAAGGAGAAGGAGAAGATGAGGTCTGGAGGGTGAATCAGAAGAAGCAGAAGAAGGAGAAGGAGAAGGTGAGGTCTGGAGGGTGAATCAGAAGAAGCAGAAGAAGGAGAAGGAGAAGGTGAAGTCTGGAGGGTGAATCAGAAGAAGCAGAAGAAGGAGAAGGAGAAGGTGAAGTCAGGAGGGTGAATCAGAAGAAGCAGAAGAAGGAGAAGGAGAAGGTGAAGTTAGGAGGGTGAATCAGAAGAAGCAGAAGAAGGAGAAGGAGAAGGTGAAGTCAGGGGGGTGAAGCAGAAGAAGTAGAAGAAGGAGAAGGAGAAGGTGAAGTCAGGAGGGTGAAGCAGAAGAAGCAGAAGAAGGAGAAGGAGAAGGTGAAGTCTGGCGGGCGCAGCAGAAGAAGCAGAAGAAGGAGAAGGAGAAGGTGAAGTCTGGAGGGTGAAGCAGAAGAAGCAGAAGAAGGAGAAGGAGAAGGTGAAGTCTGGAGGGTGAATCAAAAGAAGTAGAAGAAGGAGAAGGAGAAGGTGAAGTCAGGAGGGTGAAGCAGAAGAAGCAAAAAAGGAGAAGGAGAAGGGGAAGTCCGGAGGGTGAAGCAGAAGAAGCAGAAGAAGGAGAAGGATAAGGTGATGTCTGGAGGGCGAAGCAGAAGAAGCAGAAGAAGGAGAAGGAGAAGGTGAAGTCTGGAGGGTGAAGCAGAAGAAGCAGAAGAAGGAGAAGGAGAAGGTGAAGTCTGGAGGGTGAATCAGAAGAAGTAGAAGAAAAGAGAAGGAGAAGGTGAAGTCTAGAGGGTGAATCAGAAGAAGCAGAAAAAGGAGAAGGAGAAGGTGAAGTCTGGAGGGTGAATCAGAAGAAGTAGAAGAAGGAGAAGGAGAAGGTGTAGTCTGGAGGGTGAATCAGAAGAAGCAGAAGAAGGAGAAGAAGAAGGTGAAGTCAGGGGGGTGAAGCAGAAGAAGTAGAAGAATGAGAAGGAGAAGATGAAGTCAGGAGGGTGAATCAGAAGAAGCAGAAGAAGGAGAAGGAGAAGGTGAAGTCAGGGGGGTGAAGCAGAAGAAGTAGAAGATGGAGAAGGAGAAGGTGAAGTCAGGAGGGTGAATCAGAAGAAGCAGAAGAAGGAGAAGGAGATGGTGAAGTCTGGCGGGAGCAGCAGAAGAAGCAGAAGAAGGAGAAGGAGAAGGTGAAGTCTGGAGGGTGAAGCAGAAGAAGCAGAAGAAGGAGAAGGAGAAGGTGAAGTCAGGAGGGTGAAGCAGAAGAAGCAGAAGAAGGAGAAGGAGAAGGTGAAGTCTGGAGGGTGAATCAGAAGAAGCAGAAGAAGGAGAAGGAGAAGGTGAAGTCTGGAGGGTGAATCAGAAGAAGCAGAAGAAGGAGAAGGAGAAGGTGAAGTCAGGAGGGTGAATCAGAAGAAGCAGAAGAAGGAGAAGGAGAAGGTGAAGTTAGGAGGGTGAATCAGAAGAAGCAGAAGAAGGAGAAGGAGAAGGTGAAGTCTGGAGGGTGAAGCAGAAGAAGTAGAAGAAGGAGAAGGAGAAGGTGAAGTCAGGAGGGTGAAGCAGAAGAAGCAGAAGAAGGAGAAGGAGAAGGTGAAGTTAGGAGGGTGAATCAGAAGAAGCAGAAGAAGGAGAAGGAGAAGGTGAAGTCAGGGGGGTGAAGCAGAAGAAGTAGAAGAAGGAGAAATAGAAGGTGAAGTCAGGAGGGTGAAGCAGAAGAAGCAGAAGAAGGAGAAGGCGAAGGTGAAGTCTGGCGGGCGCAGCAGAAGAAGCAGAAGAAGGAGAAGGAGAAGGTGAAGTCTGGAGGGTGAAGCAGAAGAAGCAGAAGAAGGAGAAGGAGAAGGTGAAGTCTGGAGGGTGAATCAGAAGAAGCAGAAGAAGGAGAAGGAGAAGGTGAAATCTGGAGGGTGAATCAGAAGAAGTAGAAGAAGGAGAAGGAGAAGTTGAAGTCAGGAGGGTGAAGCAGTAGAAGCAGAAGAAGGAGAAGGAGAAGGTGAAGTCTGGAGGGTGAAGCAGAAGAAGCAGAAGAAGGAGAAGGAGAAGGTGAAGTCTGGAGGGTGAAGCAGAAGAAGCAGAAGAAGGAGAAGGAGAAGGTGAAGTCAGGAGGGTGAATCAGAAGAAGTTGAAGAAGGAGAAGGAGAAGGTGTAGTCTGGAGGGTGAATCAGAAGAAGTAGACGAAGGAGAAGGAGAAGGTGAAGTCTGGAGGGTGAATCAGAAGAAGCAGAAGAAGGAGAAGGAGAAGGTGAAGTCTGGAGGGTGAATCAGAAGAAGTAGAAGAAGGAGAAGGAGAAGGTGAAGTCTGGAGGGTGAATCAGAAGAAGCAGAAGAAGGAGAAGGAGAAGGTGAAGTCTGGAGGGTGAATCAGAAGAAGCAGAAGAAGGAGAAGGAGAAGGTGAAGTCTGGAGGGTGAATCAGAAGAAGCAGAAGAAGGAGAAGGAGAAGGTGAAGTCTGGAGGGTGAATCAGAAGAAGCAGAAGAAGTAGAAGGAGAAGGTGAAGTCTGGAGGGTGAATCAGAAGAAGTAGAAGAAGGAGAAGGAGAAGGTGAAGTTTGGAGGGTGAATCAGAAGAAGCAGAAGAAGGAGAAGGAGAAGGTGAAGTCAGGAGGGTGAATCAGAAGAAGCAGAAGAAGGAGAAGGAGAACGTGAAGTCTGGAGGGTGAATCAGAAGAAGCAGAAGAAGGAGAAGGAGAAGGTGAAGACTGGAGGGTGACTCAGAAGAAGTAGAAGAAGCAGAAGGAGAAGGTGATGTCTGGAGGGTGAAGCAGAAGAAGTAGAAGAAGGAGAAGGAGAAGGTGAGGTCTGGAGGGTGAATCAGAAGAAGCAGAAGAAGGAGAAGGAGAAGGTGAAGTCTGGAGGGTGAATCAGAAGAAGCAGAAGAAGGAGAAGGAGAAGGTGAAGACTGGAGGGTGAATCAGAAGAAGTAGAAGACGGAGAAGGAGAAGATGAAGTCTGGAGGGTGAATCAGAAGAAGTAGAAGAAGGAGAAGGAGAAGATGAGGTCTGGAGGGTGAATCAGAAGAAGCAGAAGAAGGAGAAGGAGAAGGTGAGGTCTGGAGGGTGAATCAGAAGAAGCAGAAGAAGGAGAAGGAGAAGGTGAAGTCTGGAGGGTGAATCAGAAGAAGCAGAAGAAGGAGAAGGAGAAGGTGAAGTCAGGAGGGTGAATCAGAAGAAGCAGAGGAAGGAGAAGGAGAAGGTGAAGTTAGGAGGGTGAATCAGAAGAAGCAGAAGAAGGAGAAGGAGAAGGTGAAGTCAGGGGGGTGAAGCAGAAGAAGTAGAAGAAGGAGAAGGAGAAGGTGAAGTCAGGAGGGTGAAGCAGAAGAAGCAGAAGAAGGAGAAGGAGAAGGTGAAGTCTGGCGGGCGCAGCAGAAGAAGCAGAAGAAGGAGAAGGAGAAGGTGAAGTCTGGAGGGTGAAGCAGAAGAAGCAGAAGAAGGAGAAGGAGAAGGTGAAGTCTGGAGGGTGAATCAAAAGAAGTAGAAGAAGGAGAAGGAGAAGGTGAAGTCAGGAGGGTGAAGCAGAAGAAGCAAAAAAGGAGAAGGAGAAGGGGAAGTCCGGAGGGTGAAGCAGAAGAAGCAGAAGAAGGAGAAGGATAAGGTGATGTCTGGAGGGCGAAGCAGAAGAAGCAGAAGAAGGAGAAGGAGAAGGTGAAGTCTGGAGGGTGAAGCAGAAGAAGCAGAAGAAGGAGAAGGAGAAGGTGAAGTCTAGAGGGTGAATCAGAAGAAGCAGAAAAAGGAGAAGGAGAAGGTGAAGTCTGGAGGGTGAATCAGAAGAAGTAGAAGAAGTAGAAGGAGAAGGTGTAGTCTGGAGGGTGAATCAGAAGAAGCAGAAGAAGGAGAAGAAGAAGGTGAAGTCAGGGGGGTGAAGCAGAAGAAGTAGAAGAATGAGAAGGAGAAGATGAAGTCAGGAGGGTGAATCAGAAGAAGCAGAAGAAGGAGAAGGAGAAGGTGAAGTCAGGGGGTGAAGCAGAAGAAGTAGAAGATGGAGAAGGAGAAGGTGAAGTCAGGAGGGTGAATCAGAAGAAGCAGAAGAAGGAGAAGGAGATGGTGAAGTCTGGCGGGAGCAGCAGAAGAAGCAGAAGAAGGAGAAGGAGAAGGTGAAGTCTGGAGGGTGAAGCAGAAGAAGCAGAAGAAGGAGAAGGAGAAGGTGAAGTCAGGAGGGTGAAGCAGAAGAAGCAGAAGAAGGAGAAGGAGAAGGTGAAGTCTGGAGGGTGAATCAGAAGAAGCAGAAGAAGGAGAAGGAGAAGGTGAAGTCTGGAGGGTGAATCAGAAGAAGCAGAAGAAGGAGAAGGAGAAGGTGAAGTCAGGAGGGTGAATCAGAAGAAGCAGAAGAAGGAGAAGGAGAAGGTGAAGTTAGGAGGGTGAATCAGAAGAAGCAGAAGAAGGAGAAGGAGAAGGTGAAGTCTGGAGGGTGAAGCAGAAGAAGTAGAAGAAGGAGAAGGAGAAGGTGAAGTCAGGAGGGTGAAGCAGAAGAAGCAGAAGAAGGAGAAGGAGAAGGTGAAGTCTGGCGGGCGCAGCAGAAGAAGCAGAAGAAGGAGAAGGAGAAGGTGAAGTCTGGAGGGCGAAGCAGAAGAAGCAGAAGAAGGAGAAGGAGAAGGTGAAGTCTGGAGGGTGAAGCAGAAGAAGCAGAAGAAGGAGAAGGAGAAGGTGAAGTCTGGAGGGTGAATAAGAAGAAGTAGAAGAAGGAGAAGAAGAAGGTGAAGTCAGGAGGGTGAAGCAGAAGAAGCAAAAAAGGAGAAGGAGAAGGGGAAGTCCGGAGGGTGAAGCAGAAGAAGCAGAAGAAGGAGAAGGATAAGGTGATGTCTGGAGGGCGAAGCAGAAGAAGCAGAAGAAGGAGAAGGAGAAGGTGAAGTCTGGAGGGTGAAGCAGAAGAAGCAGAAGAAGGAGAAGGAGAAGGTGAAGTCTGGAGGGTGAATCAGAAGAAGTAGATGAAAAGAGAAGGAGAAGGTGAAGTCTAGAGCGTGAATCAGAAGAAGCAGAAAAAGGAGAAGGAGAAGGTGAAGTCTGGAGGGTGAATCAGAAGAAGTAGAAGAAGGAGAAGGAGAAGGTGTAGTCTGGAGGGTGAATCAGAAGAAGCAGAAGAAGGAGAAGGAGAAGGTGAAGTCAGGGGGGTGAAGCAGAAGAAGTAGAAGAAGGAGAAGGAGAAGGTGAAGTCAGGAGGGTGAATCAGAAGAAGCAGAAGAAGGAGAAGGAGAAGGTGAAGTCAGGGGGGTGTAGCAGAAGAAGTAGAAGAAGGAGAAGGAGAAGGTGAAGTCAGGAGTGTGAAGCAGAAGAAGCAGAAGAAGGAGAAGTAGAAGGTGAAGTCTGGCGGGCGCAGCAGAAGAAGCAGAAGAAGGAGAAGGAGAAGGTGAAGTCTGGAGGGTGAAGCAGAAGAAGCAGAAGAAGGAGAAGGAGAAGGTGAAGTCTGGAGGGTGAATCAGAAGAAGTAGAAGAAGGAGAAGGAGAAGGTGAAGTCAGGAGGGTGAAGCAGAAGAAGCAGAAGAAGGAGAAGGAGAAGGTGAAGTCTGGAGGGTGAAGCAGAAGAAGCAGAAGAAGGAGAAGGAGAAGGTGAAGTCTGGAGGGCGAAGCAGAAGAAGCAGAAGAAGGAGAAGGAGAAGGTGAAGTCTGGAGGGTGAAGCAGAAGAAGCAGAAGAAGGAGAAGGAGAAGGTGAAGTCTGGAGGGTGAATCAGAAGAAGTAGAAGGAGGAGAAGGAGAAGGTGAAGTCAGGAGGGTGAAGCAGAAGAAGCAGAAGAAGGAGAAGGAGAAGGTGAAGTCTGGAGGGTGAAGCAGAAGAAGCAGAAGAAGGAGAAGGAGAAGGTGAAGTCTGGAGGGTGAAGCAGAAGAAGCAGAAGAAGGAGAAGGAGAAGGTGAAGTCAGGAGGGTGAATCAGAAGAAGTTGAAGAAGGAGAAGGAGAAGGCGTAGTCTGGAGGGTGAATCAGAAGAAGTAGACGAAGGAGAAGGAGAAGGTGAAGTCTGGAGGCTGAATCAGAAGAAGCAGAAGAAGGAGAAGGAGAAGGTGAAGTCTGGAGGGTGAATCAGAAGAAGTAGAAGAAGGAGAAGGAGAAGGTGAAGTCTGGAGGGTGAATCAGAAGAAGCAGACGAAGGAGAAGGAGAAGGTGAAGTCTGGAGGGTGAATCAGAAGAAGCAGAAGAAGGAGAAGGAGAAGGTGAAGTCTGGAGGGTGCATCAGAAGAAGCAGAAGAAGTAGAAGGAGACGGTGAAGTCTGGAGGGTGAATCAGAAGAAGTAGAAGAAGGAGAAGGAGAAGGTGAAGTTTGGAGGGTGAATCAGAAGAAGCAGAAGAAGGAGAAGGAGAAGGTGAAGTCAGGAGGGTGAATCAGAAGAAGCAGAAGAAGGAGAAGGAAAAGGTGAAGTCTGGAGGGTGAATCAGAAGAAGCAGAAGAAGGAGAAGGAGAAGGTGAAGACTGGAGGGTGAATCAGAAGAAGTAGAAGAAGCAGAAGGAGAAGGTGAAGTCTGGAGGGTGAATCAGATGAAGTAGAAGAAGGAGAAGGAGAAGGTGAGGTCTGGAGGGTGAATCAGAAGAAGCAGAAGAAGGAGAAGGAGAAGGTGAAGTCTGGAGGGTGAATCAGAAGAAGCAGAAGAAGGAGAAGGAGAAGGAGAAGACTGGAGGGTGAATCAGAAGAAGTAGAAGACGGAGAAGGAGAAGATGAAGTCTGGAGGGTGAATCAGAAGAAGTAGAAGAAGGAGAAGGAGAAGATGAGGTCTGGAGGGTGAATCAGAAGAAGCAGAAGAAGGAGAAGGAGAAGGTGAAGTCTGGAGGGTGAATCAGAAGAAGCAGAAGAAGGAGAAGGAGAAGGTGAAGTCTGGAGGGTGAATCAGAAGAAGCAGAAGAAGGAGAAGGAGAAGGTGAAGTCATGAGGGTCAATCAGAAGAAGCAGAAGAAGGAGAAGGAGAAGGTGAAGTTAGGAGGGTGAATCAGAAGAAGCAGAAGAAGGAGAAGGAGAAGGTGAAGTCAGGGGGGTGAAGCAGAAGAAGTAGAAGAAGGAGAAGGAGAAGGTGAAGTCTGGAGGGTGAAGCAGAAGAAGCAGAAGAAGGAGAAGGAGAAGGTGAAGTCTGGAGGGTGAAGCAGAAGAAGCAGAAGAAGGAGAAGGAGAAGGTGAAGTCAGGAGGGTGAATCAGAAGAAGTTGAAGAAGGAGAAGGAGAAGGTGTAGTCTGGAGGGTGAATCAGAAGAAGTAGACGAAGGAGAAGGAGAAGGTGAAGTCTGGAGGCTGAATCAGAAGAAGCAGAAGAAGGAGAAGGAGAAGGTGAAGTCTGGAGGGTGAATCAGAAGAAGTAGAAGAAGGAGAAGGAGAAGGTGAAGTCTGGAGGGTGAATCAGAAGAAGCAGAAGAAGGAGAAGGAGAAGGTGAAGTCAGGAGGGTGAATCAGAAGAAGCAGAAGAAGGAGAAGGAGAAGGTGAAGTTAGGAGGGTGAATCAGAAGAAGCAGAAGAAGGAGAAGGAGAAGGTGAAGTCAGGGGGGTGAAGCAGAAGAAGTAGAAGAAGGAGAAATAGAAGGTGAAGTCAGGAGGGTGAAGCAGAAGAAGCAGAAGAAGGAGAAGGCGAAGGTGAAGTCTGGCGGGCGCAGCAGAAGAAGCAGAAGAAGGAGAAGGAGAAGGTGAAGTCTGGAGGGTGAAGCAGAAGAAGCAGAAGAAGGAGAAGGAGAAGGTGAAGTCTGGAGGGTGAATCAGAAGAAGCAGAAGAAGGAGAAGGAGAAGGTGAAATCTGGAGGGTGAATCAGAAGAAGTAGAAGAAGGAGAAGGAGAAGTTGAAGTCAGGAGGGTGAAGCAGTAGAAGCAGAAGAAGGAGAAGGAGAAGGTGAAGTCTGGAGGGTGAAGCAGAAGAAGCAGAAGAAGGAGAAGGAGAAGGTGAAGTCTGGAGGGTGAAGCAGAAGAAGCAGAAGAAGGAGAAGGAGAAGGTGAAGTCAGGAGGGTGAATCAGAAGAAGTTGAAGAAGGAGAAGGAGAAGGTGTAGTCTGGAGGGTGAATCAGAAGAAGTAGACGAAGGAGAAGGAGAAGGTGAAGTCTGGAGGGTGAATCAGAAGAAGCAGAAGAAGGAGAAGGAGAAGGTGAAGTCTGGAGGGTGAATCAGAAGAAGTAGAAGAAGGAGAAGGAGAAGGTGAAGTCTGGAGGGTGAATCAGAAGAAGCAGAAGAAGGAGAAGGAGAAGGTGAAGTCTGGAGGGTGAATCAGAAGAAGCAGAAGAAGGAGAAGGAGAAGGTGAAGTCTGGAGGGTGAATCAGAAGAAGCAGAAGAAGGAGAAGGAGAAGGTGAAGTCTGGAGGGTGAATCAGAAGAAGCAGAAGAAGTAGAAGGAGAAGGTGAAGTCTGGAGGGTGAATCAGAAGAAGTAGAAGAAGGAGAAGGAGAAGGTGAAGTTTGGAGGGTGAATCAGAAGAAGCAGAAGAAGGAGAAGGAGAAGGTGAAGTCAGGAGGGTGAATCAGAAGAAGCAGAAGAAGGAGAAGGAGAAGGTGAAGTCTGGAGGGTGAATCAGAAGAAGCAGAAGAAGGAGAAGGAGAAGGTGAAGACTGGAGGGTGAATCAGAAGAAGTAGAAGAAGCAGAAGGAGAAGGTGATGTCTGGAGGGTGAAGCAGAAGAAGTAGAAGAAGGAGAAGGAGAAGGTGAGGTCTGGAGGGTGAATCAGAAGAAGCAGAAGAAGGAGAAGGAGAAGGTGAAGTCTGGAGGGTGAATCAGAAGAAGCAGAAGAAGGAGAAGGAGAAGGTGAAGACTGGAGGGTGAATCAGAAGAAGTAGAAGACGGAGAAGGAGAAGATGAAGTCTGGAGGGTGAATCAGAAGAAGTAGAAGAAGGAGAAGGAGAAGATGAGGTCTGGAGGGTGAATCAGAAGAAGCAGAAGAAGGAGAAGGAGAAGGTGAGGTCTGGAGGGTGAATCAGAAGAAGCAGAAGAAGGAGAAGGAGAAGGTGAAGTCTGGAGGGTGAATCAGAAGAAGCAGAAGAAGGAGAAGGAGAAGGTGAAGTCAGGAGGGTGAATCAGAAGAAGCAGAAGAAGGAGAAGGAGAAGGTGAAGTTAGGAGGGTGAATCAGAAGAAGCAGAAGAAGGAGAAGGAGAAGGTGAAGTCAGGGGGGTGAAGCAGAAGAAGTAGAAGAAGGAGAAGGAGAAGGTGAAGTCAGGAGGGTGAAGCAGAAGAAGCAGAAGAAGGAGAAGGAGAAGGTGAAGTCTGGCGGGCGCAGCAGAAGAAGCAGAAGAAGGAGAAGGAGAAGGTGAAGTCTGGAGGGTGAAGCAGAAGAAGCAGAAGAAGGAGAAGGAGAAGGTGAAGTCTGGAGGGTGAATCAAAAGAAGTAGAAGAAGGAGAAGGAGAAGGTGAAGTCAGGAGGGTGAAGCAGAAGAAGCAAAAAAGGAGAAGGAGAAGGGGAAGTCCGGAGGGTGAAGCAGAAGAAGCAGAAGAAGGAGAAGGATAAGGTGATGTCTGGAGGGCGAAGCAGAAGAAGCAGAAGAAGGAGAAGGAGAAGGTGAAGTCTGGAGGGTGAAGCAGAAGAAGCAGAAGAAGGAGAAGGAGAAGGTGAAGTCTGGAGGGTGAATCAGAAGAAGTAGAAGAAAAGAGAAGGAGAAGGTGAAGTCTAGAGGGTGAATCAGAAGAAGCAGAAAAAGGAGAAGGAGAAGGTGAAGTCTGGAGGGTGAATCAGAAGAAGTAGAAGAAGGAGAAGGAGAAGGTGTAGTCTGGAGGGTGAATCAGAAGAAGCAGAAGAAGGAGAAGAAGAAGGTGAAGTCAGGGGGGTGAAGCAGAAGAAGTAGAAGAATGAGAAGGAGAAGATGAAGTCAGGAGGGTGAATCAGAAGAAGCAGAAGAAGGAGAAGGAGAAGGTGAAGTCAGGGGGGTGAAGCAGAAGAAGTAGAAGATGGAGAAGGAGAAGGTGAAGTCAGGAGGGTGAATCAGAAGAAGCAGAAGAAGGAGAAGGAGATGGTGAAGTCTGGCGGGAGCAGCAGAAGAAGCAGAAGAAGGAGAAGGAGAAGGTGAAGTCTGGAGGGTGAAGCAGAAGAAGCAGAAGAAGGAGAAGGAGAAGGTGAAGTCAGGAGGGTGAAGCAGAAGAAGCAGAAGAAGGAGAAGGAGAAGGTGAAGTCTGGAGGGTGAATCAGAAGAAGCAGAAGAAGGAGAAGGAGAAGGTGAAGTCTGGAGGGTGAATCAGAAGAAGCAGAAGAAGGAGAAGGAGAAGGTGAAGTCAGGAGGGTGAATCAGAAGAAGCAGAAGAAGGAGAAGGAGAAGGTGAAGTTAGGAGGGTGAATCAGAAGAAGCAGAAGAAGGAGAAGGAGAAGGTGAAGTCTGGAGGGTGAAGCAGAAGAAGTAGAAGAAGGAGAAGGAGAAGGTGAAGTCAGGAGGGTGAAGCAGAAGAAGCAGAAGAAGGAGAAGGAGAAGGTGAAGTCTGGCGGGCGCAGCAGAAGAAGCAGAAGAAGGAGAAGGAGAAGGTGAAGTCTGGAGGGCGAAGCAGAAGAAGCAGAAGAAGGAGAAGGAGAAGGTGAAGTCTGGAGGCTGAAGCAGAAGAAGCAGAAGAAGGAGAAGGAGAAGGTGAAGTCTGGAGGGTGAATAAGAAGAAGTAGAAGAAGGAGAAGAAGAAGGTGAAGTCAGGAGGGTGAAGCAGAAGAAGCAAAAAAGGAGAAGGAGAAGGGGAAGTCCGGAGGGTGAAGCAGAAGAAGCAGAAGAAGGAGAAGGATAAGGTGATGTCTGGAGGGCGAAGCAGAAGAAGCAGAAGAAGGAGAAGGAGAAGGTGAAGTCTGGAGGGTGAAGCAGAAGAAGCAGAAGAAGGAGAAGGAGAAGGTGAAGTCTGGAGGGTGAATCAGAAGAAGTAGATGAAAAGAGAAGGAGAAGGTGAAGTCTAGAGCGTGAATCAGAAGAAGCAGAAAAAGGAGAAGGAGAAGGTGAAGTCTGGAGGGTGAATCAGAAGAAGTAGAAGAAGGAGAAGGAGAAGGTGTAGTCTGGAGGGTGAATCAGAAGAAGCAGAAGAAGGAGAAGGAGAAGGTGAAGTCAGGGGGGTGAAGCAGAAGAAGTAGAAGAAGGAGAAGGAGAAGGTGAAGTCAGGAGGGTGAATCAGAAGAAGCAGAAGAAGGAGAAGGAGAAGGTGAAGTCAGGGGGGTGTAGCAGAAGAAGTAGAAGAAGGAGAAGGAGAAGGTGAAGTCAGGAGTGTGAAGCAGAAGAAGCAGAAGAAGGAGAAGTAGAAGGTGAAGTCTGGCGGGCGCAGCAGAAGAAGCAGAAGAAGGAGAAGGAGAAGGTGAAGTCTGGAGGGTGAAGCAGAAGAAGCAGAAGAAGGAGAAGGAGAAGGTGAAGTCTGGAGGGTGAATCAGAAGAAGCAGAAGAAGGAGAAGGAGAAGGTGAAGTTAGGAGGGTGAATCAGAAGAAGCAGAAGAAGGAGAAGGAGAAGGTGAAGTCAGGGGGGTGAAGCAGAAGAAGTAGAAGAAGGAGAAGGAGAAGGTGAAGTCAGGAGGGTGAAGCAGAAGAAGCAGAAGAAGGAGAAGGAGAAGGTGAAGTCTGGCGGGCGCAGCAGAAGAAGCAGAAGAAGGAGAAGGAGAAGGTGAAGTCTGGAGGGTGAAGCAGAAGAAGCAGAAGAAGGAGAAGGAGAAGGTGAAGTCTGGAGGGTGAATCAAAAGAAGTAGAAGAAGGAGAAGGAGAAGGTGAAGTCAGGAGGGTGAAGCAGAAGAAGCAAAAAAGGAGAAGGAGAAGGGGAAGTCCGGAGGGTGAAGCAGAAGAAGCAGAAGAAGGAGAAGGATAAGGTGATGTCTGGAGGGCGAAGCAGAAGAAGCAGAAGAAGGAGAAGGAGAAGGTGAAGTCTGGAGGGTGAAGCAGAAGAAGCAGAAGAAGGAGAAGGAGAAGGTGAAGTCTGGAGGGTGAATCAGAAGAAGTAGAAGAAAAGAGAAGGAGAAGGTGAAGTCTAGAGGGTGAATCAGAAGAAGCAGAAAAAGGAGAAGGAGAAGGTGAAGTCTGGAGGGTGAATCAGAAGAAGTAGAAGAAGGAGAAGGAGAAGGTGTAGTCTGGAGGGTGAATCAGAAGAAGCAGAAGAAGGAGAAGAAGAAGGTGAAGTCAGGGGGGTGAAGCAGAAGAAGTAGAAGAATGAGAAGGAGAAGATGAAGTCAGGAGGGTGAATCAGAAGAAGCAGAAGAAGGAGAAGGAGAAGGTGAAGTCAGGGGGGTGAAGCAGAAGAAGTAGAAGATGGAGAAGGAGAAGGTGAAGTCAGGAGGGTGAATCAGAAGAAGCAGAAGAAGGAGAAGGAGATGGTGAAGTCTGGCGGGAGCAGCAGAAGAAGCAGAAGAAGGAGAAGGAGAAGGTGAAGTCTGGAGGGTGAAGCAGAAGAAGCAGAAGAAGGAGAAGGAGAAGGTGAAGTCAGGAGGGTGAAGCAGAAGAAGCAGAAGAAGGAGAAGGAGAAGGTGAAGTCTGGAGGGTGAATCAGAAGAAGCAGAAGAAGGAGAAGGAGAAGGTGAAGTCTGGAGGGTGAATCAGAAGAAGCAGAAGAAGGAGAAGGAGAAGGTGAAGTCAGGAGGGTGAATCAGAAGAAGCAGAAGAAGGAGAAGGAGAAGGTGAAGTTAGGAGGGTGAATCAGAAGAAGCAGAAGAAGGAGAAGGAGAAGGTGAAGTCTGGAGGGTGAAGCAGAAGAAGTAGAAGAAGGAGAAGGAGAAGGTGAAGTCAGGAGGGTGAAGCAGAAGAAGCAGAAGAAGGAGAAGGAGAAGGTGAAGTCTGGCGGGCGCAGCAGAAGAAGCAGAAGAAGGAGAAGGAGAAGGTGAAGTCTGGAGGGCGAAGCAGAAGAAGCAGAAGAAGGAGAAGGAGAAGGTGAAGTCTGGAGGGTGAAGCAGAAGAAGCAGAAGAAGGAGAAGGAGAAGGTGAAGTCTGGAGGGTGAATCAGAAGAAGCAGAAGAAGGAGAAGGAGAAGGTGAAATCTGGAGGGTGAATCAGAAGAAGTAGAAGAAGGAGAAGGAGAAGTTGAAGTCAGGAGGGTGAAGCAGTAGAAGCAGAAGAAGGAGAAGGAGAAGGTGAAGTCTGGAGGGTGAAGCAGAAGAAGCAGAAGAAGGAGAAGGAGAAGGTGAAGTCTGGAGGGTGAAGCAGAAGAAGCAGAAGAAGGAGAAGGAGAAGGTGAAGTCAGGAGGGTGAATCAGAAGAAGTTGAAGAAGGAGAAGGAGAAGGTGTAGTCTGGAGGGTGAATCAGAAGAAGTAGACGAAGGAGAAGGAGAAGGTGAAGTCTGGAGGGTGAATCAGAAGAAGCAGAAGAAGGAGAAGGAGAAGGTGAAGTCTGGAGGGTGAATCAGAAGAAGTAGAAGAAGGAGAAGGAGAAGGTGAAGTCTGGAGGGTGAATCAGAAGAAGCAGAAGAAGGAGAAGGAGAAGGTGAAGTCTGGAGGGTGAATCAGAAGAAGCAGAAGAAGGAGAAGGAGAAGGTGAAGTCTGGAGGGTGAATCAGAAGAAGCAGAAGAAGGAGAAGGAGAAGGTGAAGTCTGGAGGGTGAATCAGAAGAAGCAGAAGAAGTAGAAGGAGAAGGTGAAGTCTGGAGGGTGAATCAGAAGAAGTAGAAGAAGGAGAAGGAGAAGGTGAAGTTTGGAGGGTGAATCAGAAGAAGCAGAAGAAGGAGAAGGAGAAGGTGAAGTCAGGAGGGTGAATCAGAAGAAGCAGAAGAAGGAGAAGGAGAAGGTGAAGTCTGGAGGGTGAATCAGAAGAAGCAGAAGAAGGAGAAGGAAAAGGTGAAGACTGGAGGGTGAATCAGAAGAAGTAGAAGAAGCAGAAGGAGAAGGTGATGTCTGGAGGGTGAAGCAGAAGAAGTAGAAGAAGGAGAAGGAGAAGGTGAGGTCTGGAGGGTGAATCAGAAGAAGCAGAAGAAGGAGAAGGAGAAGGTGAAGTCTGGAGGGTGAATCAGAAGAAGCAGAAGAAGGAGAAGGAGAAGGTGAAGACTGGAGGGTGAATCAGAAGAAGTAGAAGACGGAGAAGGAGAAGATGAAGTCTGGAGGGTGAATCAGAAGAAGTAGAAGAAGGAGAAGGAGAAGATGAGGTCTGGAGGGTGAATCAGAAGAAGCAGAAGAAGGAGAAGGAGAAGGTGAGGTCTGGAGGGTGAATCAGAAGAAGCAGAAGAAGGAGAAGGAGAAGGTGAAGTCTGGAGGGTGAATCAGAAGAAGCAGAAGAAGGAGAAGGAGAAGGTGAAGTCAGGAGGGTGAATCAGAAGAAGCAGAAGAAGGAGAAGGAGAAGGTGAAGTTAGGAGGGTGAATCAGAAGAAGCAGAAGAAGGAGAAGGAGAAGGTGAAGTCAGGGGGGTGAAGCAGAAGAAGTAGAAGAAGGAGAAGGAGAAGGTGAAGTCAGGAGGGTGAAGCAGAAGAAGCAGAAGAAGGAGAAGGAGAAGGTGAAGTCTGGCGGGCGCAGCAGAAGAAGCAGAAGAAGGAGAAGGAGAAGGTGAAGTCTGGAGGGTGAAGCAGAAGAAGCAGAAGAAGGAGAAGGAGAAGGTGAAGTCTGGAGGGTGAATCAAAAGAAGTAGAAGAAGGAGAAGGAGAAGGTGAAGTCAGGAGGGTGAAGCAGAAGAAGCAAAAAAGGAGAAGGAGAAGGGGAAGTCCGGAGGGTGAAGCAGAAGAAGCAGAAGAAGGAGAAGGATAAGGTGATGTCTGGAGGGCGAAGCAGAAGAAGCAGAAGAAGGAGAAGGAGAAGGTGAAGTCTGGAGGGTGAAGCAGAAGAAGCAGAAGAAGGAGAAGGAGAAGGTGAAGTCTGGAGGGTGAATCAGAAGAAGTAGAAGAAAAGAGAAGGAGAAGGTGAAGTCTAGAGGGTGAATCAGAAGAAGCAGAAAAAGGAGAAGGAGAAGGTGAAGTCTGGAGGGTGAATCAGAAGAAGTAGAAGAAGGAGAAGGAGAAGGTGTAGTCTGGAGGGTGAATCAGAAGAAGCAGAAGAAGGAGAAGAAGAAGGTGAAGTCAGGGGGGTGAAGCAGAAGAAGTAGAAGAATGAGAAGGAGAAGATGAAGTCAGGAGGGTGAATCAGAAGAAGCAGAAGAAGGAGAAGGAGAAGGTGAAGTCAGGGGGGTGAAGCAGAAGAAGTAGAAGATGGAGAAGGAGAAGGTGAAGTCAGGAGGGTGAATCAGAAGAAGCAGAAGAAGGAGAAGGAGATGGTGAAGTCTGGCGGGAGCAGCAGAAGAAGCAGAAGAAGGAGAAGGAGAAGGTGAAGTCTGGAGGGTGAAGCAGAAGAAGCAGAAGAAGGAGAAGGAGAAGGTGAAGTCAGGAGGGTGAAGCAGAAGAAGCAGAAGAAGGAGAAGGAGAAGGTGAAGTCTGGAGGGTGAATCAGAAGAAGCAGAAGAAGGAGAAGGAGAAGGTGAAGTCTGGAGGGTGAATCAGAAGAAGCAGAAGAAGGAGAAGGAGAAGGTGAAGTCAGGAGGGTGAATCAGAAGAAGCAGAAGAAGGAGAAGGAGAAGGTGAAGTTAGGAGGGTGAATCAGAAGAAGCAGAAGAAGGAGAAGGAGAAGGTGAAGTCTGGAGGGTGAAGCAGAAGAAGTAGAAGAAGGAGAAGGAGAAGGTGAAGTCAGGAGGGTGAAGCAGAAGAAGCAGAAGAAGGAGAAGGAGAAGGTGAAGTCTGGCGGGCGCAGCAGAAGAAGCAGAAGAAGGAGAAGGAGAAGGTGAAGTCTGGAGGGCGAAGCAGAAGAAGCAGAAGAAGGAGAAGGAGAAGGTGAAGTCTGGAGGCTGAAGCAGAAGAAGCAGAAGAAGGAGAAGGAGAAGGTGAAGTCTGGAGGGTGAATAAGAAGAAGTAGAAGAAGGAGAAGAAGAAGGTGAAGTCAGGAGGGTGAAGCAGAAGAAGCAAAAAAGGAGAAGGAGAAGGGGAAGTCCGGAGGGTGAAGCAGAAGAAGCAGAAGAAGGAGAAGGATAAGGTGATGTCTGGAGGGCGAAGCAGAAGAAGCAGAAGAAGGAGAAGGAGAAGGTGAAGTCTGGAGGGTGAAGCAGAAGAAGCAGAAGAAGGAGAAGGAGAAGGTGAAGTCTGGAGGGTGAATCAGAAGAAGTAGATGAAAAGAGAAGGAGAAGGTGAAGTCTAGAGCGTGAATCAGAAGAAGCAGAAAAAGGAGAAGGAGAAGGTGAAGTCTGGAGGGTGAATCAGAAGAAGTAGAAGAAGGAGAAGGAGAAGGTGTAGTCTGGAGGGTGAATCAGAAGAAGCAGAAGAAGGAGAAGGAGAAGGTGAAGTCAGGGGGGTGAAGCAGAAGAAGTAGAAGAAGGAGAAGGAGAAGGTGAAGTCAGGAGGGTGAATCAGAAGAAGCAGAAGAAGGAGAAGGAGAAGGTGAAGTCAGGGGGGTGTAGCAGAAGAAGTAGAAGAAGGAGAAGGAGAAGGTGAAGTCAGGAGTGTGAAGCAGAAGAAGCAGAAGAAGGAGAAGTAGAAGGTGAAGTCTGGCGGGCGCAGCAGAAGAAGCAGAAGAAGGAGAAGGAGAAGGTGAAGTCTGGAGGGTGAAGCAGAAGAAGCAGAAGAAGGAGAAGGAGAAGGTGAAGTCTGGAGGGTGAATCAGAAGAAGTAGAAGAAGGAGAAGGAGAAGGTGAAGTCAGGAGGGTGAAGCAGAAGAAGCAGAAGAAGGAGAAGGAGAAGGTGAAGTCTGGAGGGTGAAGCAGAAGAAGCAGAAGAAGGAGAAGGAGAAGGTGAAGTCTGGAGGGCGAAGCAGAAGAAGCAGAAGAAGGAGAAGGAGAAGGTGAAGTCTGGAGGGTGAAGCAGAAGAAGCAGAAGAAGGAGAAGGAGAAGGTGAAGTCTGGAGGGTGAATCAGAAGAAGTAGAAGGAGGAGAAGGAGAAGGTGAAGTCAGGAGGGTGAAGCAGAAGAAGCAGAAGAAGGAGAAGGAGAAGGTGAAGTCTGGAGGGTGAAGCAGAAGAAGCAGAAGAAGGAGAAGGAGAAGGTGAAGTCTGGAGGGTGAAGCAGAAGAAGCAGAAGAAGGAGAAGGAGAAGGTGAAGTCAGGAGGGTGAATCAGAAGAAGTTGAAGAAGGAGAAGGAGAAGGCGTAGTCTGGAGGGTGAATCAGAAGAAGTAGACGAAGGAGAAGGAGAAGGTGAAGTCTGGAGGCTGAATCAGAAGAAGCAGAAGAAGGAGAAGGAGAAGGTGAAGTCTGGAGGGTGAATCAGAAGAAGTAGAAGAAGGAGAAGGAGAAGGTGAAGTCTGGAGGGTGAATCAGAAGAAGCAGAAGAAGGAGAAGGAGAAGGTGAAGTCTGGAGGGTGAATCAGAAGAAGCAGAAGAAGGAGAAGGAGAAGGTGAAGTCTGGAGGGTGCATCAGAAGAAGCAGAAAAAGTAGAAGGAGACGGTGAAGTCTGGAGGGTGAATCAGAAGAAGTAGAAGAAGGAGAAGGAGAAGGTGAAGTTTGGAGGGTGAATCAGAAGAAGCAGAAGAAGGAGAAGGAGAAGGTGAAGTCAGGAGGGTGAATCAGAAGAAGCAGAAGAAGGAGAAGGAAAAGGTGAAGTCTGGAGGGTGAATCAGAAGAAGCAGAAGAAGGAGAAGGAGAAGGTGAAGACTGGAGGGTGAATCAGAAGAAGTAGAAGAAGCAGAAGGAGAAGGTGAAGTCTGGAGGGTGAATCAGATGAAGTAGAAGAAGGAGAAGGAGAAGGTGAGGTCTGGAGGGTGAATCAGAAGAAGCAGAAGAAGGAGAAGGAGAAGGTGAAGTCTGGAGGGTGAATCAGAAGAAGCAGAAGAAGGAGAAGGAGAAGGAGAAGACTGGAGGGTGAATCAGAAGAAGTAGAAGACGGAGAAGGAGAAGATGAAGTCTGGAGGGTGAATCAGAAGAAGTAGAAGAAGGAGAAGGAGAAGATGAGGTCTGGAGGGTGAATCAGAAGAAGCAGAAGAAGGAGAAGGAGAAGGTGAAGTCTGGAGGGTGAATCAGAAGAAGCAGAAGAAGGAGAAGGAGAAGGTGAAGTCTGGAGGGTGAATCAGAAGAAGCAGAAGAAGGAGAAGGAGAAGGTGAAGTCATGAGGGTCAATCAGAAGAAGCAGAAGAAGGAGAAGGAGAAGGTGAAGTTAGGAGGGTGAATCAGAAGAAGCAGAAGAAGGAGAAGGAGAAGGTGAAGTCAGGGGGGTGAAGCAGAAGAAGTAGAAGAAGGAGAAGGAGAAGGTGAAGTCAGGAGGGTGAAGCAGAAGAAGGAGAAGAAGGAGCAGGAGAAGGTGAAGTCTGGCGGGCGCAGCAGAAGAAGCAGAAGGAGGAGAAGGAGAAGGTGAAGTCTGGAGGGTGAAGCAGAAGAAGCAGAAGAAGGAGAAGGAGAAGGTGAAGTCTGGAGGGTGAACCAGAAGAAGAAGAAGAAGGAGAAGGAGAAGGTGAAGTCTGGAGGGTGAATCAGAAGAAGCAGAATAAGGAGAAGGAGAAGGTGAAGTCTGGAGGGTGAATCAGAAGAAGCAGAAGAAGGAGAAGGAGAAGGTGAAGTCTGGAGGATGAATCAGAAGAAGTAGAAGAAGGAGAAGGAGAAGGTGAAGTCTGGAGGGTGAAGCAGAAGAAGTAGAAGAAGGAGAAGGAGAAGGTGATGTCAGGAGGGTGAATCAGAAGAAGCAGAAGAAGGAGAAGGAGAAGGTGATGGCTGGAGGGTGAATCAGAAGAAGTAGAAGAAGGAGAAGGAGAAGGTGAAGACTGGAGGGTGAATCAGAAGAAGTAGAAGAAGGAGAAGGAGAAGGTGAAGTCTGGAGGGAGAATCAGAAGAAGTAGAAGAAGGAGAAGGAGAAGGTGAAGTCAGGAGGGTGAATCAGAAGAAGTAGAAGAAGCAGAAGGAGAAGGTGATGTCTGGAGGGTGAATCAGAAGAAGTAGAAGAAGGAGAAGGAGAAGGTGAGGTCTGGAGGGTGAATCAGAAGAAGCAGAAGAAGGAGAAGGAGAAGGTGAAGTCTGGAGGGGGAATCAGAAGAAGCAGAAGAAGGAGAAGGAGAAGGTGAAGACTGGAGGGTGAATCAGAAGAAGTAGAAGACGGAGAAGGAGAAGATGAAGTCTGGAGGGTGAATCAGAAGAAGTAGAAGAAGGAGAAGGAGAAGATGAGGTCTGGAGGGTGAATCAGAAGAAGCAGAAGAAGGAGAAGGAGAAGGTGAGGTCTGGAGGGTGAATCAGAAGAAGCAGAAGAAGGAGAAGGAGAAGGTGAAGTCTGGAGGGTGAATCAGAAGAAGCAGAAGAAGGAGAAGGAGAAGGTGAAGTCAGGAGGGTGAATCAGAAGAAGCAGAAGAAGGAGAAGGAGAAGGTGAAGTTAGGAGGGTGAATCAGAAGAAGCAGAAGAAGGAGAAGGAGAAGGTGAAGTCAGGGGGGTGAAGCAGAAGAAGTAGAAGAAGGAGAATGAGAAGGTGAAGTCAGGAGGGTGAAGCAGAAGAAGCAGAAGAAGGAGAAGGAGAAGGTGAAGTCTGGCGGGCGCAGCAGAAGAAGCAGAAGAAGGAGAAGGAGAAGGTGAAGTCTGGAGGGTGAAGCAGAAGAAGCAGAAGAAGGAGAAGGAGAAGGTGAAGTCAGGAGGGTGAAGCAGAAGAAGCAGAAGAAGGAGAAGGAGAAGGTTAAGTCTGGAGGGTGAAGCAGAAGAAGCAGAAGAAGGAGAAGGAGAAGGTGAAGTCTGGAGGGTGAAGCAGAAGAAGCAGAAGAAGGAGAAGGAGAAGGTGAAGTCAGGAGGGTGAATCAGAAGAAGTTGAAGAAGGAGAAGGAGAAGGCGTAGTCTGGAGGGTGAATCAGAAGAAGTAGACGAAGGAGAAGGAGAAGGTGAAGTCTGGAGGCTGAATCAGAAGAAGCAGAAGAAGGAGAAGGAGAAGGTGAAGTCTGGAGGGTGAATCAGAAGAAGTAGAAGAAGGAGAAGGAGAAGGTGAAGTCTGGAGGGTGAATCAGAAGAAGCAGAAGAAGGAGAAGGAGAAGGTGAAGTCTGGAGGGTGAATCAGAAGAAGCAGAAGAAGGAGAAGGAGAAGGTGAAGTCTGGAGGGTGCATCAGAAGAAGCAGAAGAAGTAGAAGGAGACGGTGAAGTCTGGAGGGTGAATCAGAAGAAGTAGAAGAAGGAGAAGGAGAAGGTGAAGTTTGGAGGGTGAATCAGAAGAAGCAGAAGAAGGAGAAGGAGAAGGTGAAGTCAGGAGGGTGAATCAGAAGAAGCAGAAGAAGGAGAAGGAAAAGGTGAAGTCTGGAGGGTGAATCAGAAGAAGCAGAAGAAGGAGAAGGAGAAGGTGAAGACTGGAGGGTGAATCAGAAGAAGTAGAAGAAGCAGAAGGAGAAGGTGAAGTCTGGAGGGTGAATCAGATGAAGTAGAAGAAGGAGAAGGAGAAGGTGAGGTCTGGAGGGTGAATCAGAAGAAGCAGAAGAAGGAGAAGGAGAAGGTGAAGTCTGGAGGGTGAATCAGAAGAAGCAGAAGAAGGAGAAGGAGAAGGAGAAGACTGGAGGGTGAATCAGAAGAAGTAGAAGACGGAGAAGGAGAAGATGAAGTCTGGAGGGTGAATCAGAAGAAGTAGAAGAAGGAGAAGGAGAAGATGAGGTCTGGAGGGTGAATCAGAAGAAGCAGAAGAAGGAGAAGGAGAAGGTGAAGTCTGGAGGGTGAATCAGAAGAAGCAGAAGAAGGAGAAGGAGAAGGTGAAGTCTGGAGGGTGAATCAGAAGAAGCAGAAGAAGGAGAAGGAGAAGGTGAAGTCATGAGGGTCAATCAGAAGAAGCAGAAGAAGGAGAAGGAGAAGGTGAAGTTAGGAGGGTGAATCAGAAGAAGCAGAAGAAGGAGAAGGAGAAGGTGAAGTCAGGGGGGTGAAGCAGAAGAAGTAGAAGAAGGAGAAGGAGAAGGTGAAGTCAGGAGGGTGAAGCAGAAGAAGGAGAAGAAGGAGCAGGAGAAGGTGAAGTCTGGCGGGCGCAGCAGAAGAAGCAGAAGGAGGAGAAGGAGAAGGTGAAGTCTGGAGGGTGAAGCAGAAGAAGCAGAAGAAGGAGAAGGAGAAGGTGAAGTCTGGAGGGTGAACCAGAAGAAGAAGAAGAAGGAGAAGGAGAAGGTGAAGTCTGGAGGGTGAATCAGAAGAAGCAGAATAAGGAGAAGGAGAAGGTGAAGTCTGGAGGGTGAATCAGAAGAAGCAGAAGAAGGAGAAGGAGAAGGTGAAGTCTGGAGGATGAATCAGAAGAAGTAGAAGAAGGAGAAGGAGAAGGTGAAGTCTGGAGGGTGAAGCAGAAGAAGTAGAAGAAGGAGAAGGAGAAGGTGATGTCAGGAGGGTGAATCAGAAGAAGCAGAAGAAGGAGAAGGAGAAGGTGATGGCTGGAGGGTGAATCAGAAGAAGTAGAAGAAGGAGAAGGAGAAGGTGAAGACTGGAGGGTGAATCAGAAGAAGTAGAAGAAGGAGAAGGAGAAGGTGAAGTCTGGAGGGAGAATCAGAAGAAGTAGAAGAAGGAGAAGGAGAAGGTGAAGTCAGGAGGGTGAATCAGAAGAAGTAGAAGAAGCAGAAGGAGAAGGTGATGTCTGGAGGGTGAATCAGAAGAAGTAGAAGAAGGAGAAGGAGAAGGTGAGGTCTGGAGGGTGAATCAGAAGAAGCAGAAGAAGGAGAAGGAGAAGGTGAAGTCTGGAGGGGGAATCAGAAGAAGCAGAAGAAGGAGAAGGAGAAGGTGAAGACTGGAGGGTGAATCAGAAGAAGTAGAAGACGGAGAAGGAGAAGATGAAGTCTGGAGGGTGAATCAGAAGAAGTAGAAGAAGGAGAAGGAGAAGATGAGGTCTGGAGGGTGAATCAGAAGAAGCAGAAGAAGGAGAAGGAGAAGGTGAGGTCTGGAGGGTGAATCAGAAGAAGCAGAAGAAGGAGAAGGAGAAGGTGAAGTCTGGAGGGTGAATCAGAAGAAGCAGAAGAAGGAGAAGGAGAAGGTGAAGTCAGGAGGGTGAATCAGAAGAAGCAGAAGAAGGAGAAGGAGAAGGTGAAGTTAGGAGGGTGAATCAGAAGAAGCAGAAGAAGGAGAAGGAGAAGGTGAAGTCAGGGGGGTGAAGCAGAAGAAGTAGAAGAAGGAGAATGAGAAGGTGAAGTCAGGAGGGTGAAGCAGAAGAAGCAGAAGAAGGAGAAGGAGAAGGTGAAGTCTGGCGGGCGCAGCAGAAGAAGCAGAAGAAGGAGAAGGAGAAGGTGAAGTCTGGAGGGTGAAGCAGAAGAAGCAGAAGAAGGAGAAGGAGAAGGTGAAGTCTGGAGGGTGAATAAGAAGAAGTAGAAGAAGGAGAAGGAGAAGATGAAGTCAGGAGGGTGAAGCAGAAGAAGCAAAAAAGGAGAAGGAGAAGGGGAAGTCCGGAGGGTGAAGCAGAAGAAGCAGAAGAAGGAGAAGGATAAGGTGATGTCTGGAGGGCGAAGCAGAAGAAGCAGAAGAAGGAGAAGGAGAAGGTGAAGTCTGGAGGGTGAAGCAGAAGAAGCAGAAGAAGGAGAAGGAGAAGGTGAAGTCTGGAGGGTGAATCAGAAGAAGTAGAAGAAAAGAGAAGGAGAAGGTGAAGTCTAGAGGGTGAATCAGAAGAAGCAGAAAAAGGAGAAGGAGAAGGTGAAGTCTGGAGGGTGAATCAGAAGAAGTAGAAGAAGGAGAAGGAGAAGGTGTAGTCTGGAGGGTGAATCAGAAGAAGCAGAAGAAGGAGAAGGAGAAGGTGAAGTCAGGGGGGTGAAGCAGAAGAAGTAGAAGAATGAGAAGGAGAAGATGAAGTCAGGAGGGTGAATCAGAAGAAGCAGAAGAAGGAGAAGGAGAAGGTGAAGTCAGGGGGGTGAAGCAGAAGAAGTAGAAGATGGAGAAGGAGAAGGTGAAGTCAGGAGGGTGAATCAGAAGAAGCAGAAGAAGGAGAAGGAGATGGTGAAGTCTGGCGGGAGCAGCAGAAGAAGCAGAAGAAGGAGAAGGAGAAGGTGAAGTCTGGAGGGTGAAGCAGAAGAAGCAGAAGAAGGAGAAGGAGAAGGTGAAGTCTGGAGGGTGAATCAGAAGAAGTAGAAGAAGGAGAAGGAGAAGGTGAAGTCAGGAGGGTGAAGCAGAAGAAGCAGAAGAAGGATAAGGAGAAGGTGAAGTCTGGAGGGTGAATCAGAAGAAGCAGAAGAAGGAGAAGGAGAAGGTGAAGTCTGGGGGGTGAATCAGAAGAAGCAGAAGAAGGAGAAGGAGAAGGTGAAGTCAGGAGGGTGAATCAGAAGAAGCAGAAGAAGGAGAAGGAGAAGGTGAAGTTAGGAGGGTGAATCAGAAGAAGCAGAAGAAGGAGAAGGAGAAGGTGAAGTCAGGGGGGTGAAGCAGAAGAAGTAGAAGAAGGAGAAGGAGAAGGTGAAGTCAGGAGGGTGAAGCAGAAGAAGCAGAAGAAGGAGAAGGAGAAGGTGAAGTCTGGCGGGCGCAGCAGAAGAAGCAGAAGAAGGAGAAGGAGAAGGTGAAGTCTGGAGGGCGAAGCAGAAGAAGCAGAAGAAGGAGAAGGAGAAGGTGAAGTCTGGAGGGTGAAGCAGAAGAAGCAGAAGAAGGAGAAGGAGAAGGTGAAGTCTGGAGGGTGAATCAGAAGAAGTAGAAGAAGGAGAAGAAGAAGGTGAAGTCAGGAGGGTGAAGCAGAAGAAGCAAAAAAGGAGAAGGAGAAGGGGAAGTCCGGAGGGTGAAGCAGAAGAAGCAGAAGAAGGAGAAGGATAAGGTGATGTCTGGAGGGCGAAGCAGAAGAAGCAGAAGAAGGAGAAGGAGAAGGAGAAGTCTGGAGGGTGAAGCAGAAGAAGCAGAAGAAGGAGAAGGAGAAGGTGAAGTCTGGAGGGTGAATCAGAAGAAGTAGATGAAAAGAGAAGGAGAAGGTGAAGTCAGGAGGGTGAATCAGAAGAAGCAGAAGAAGGAGAAGGAGAAGGTGAAGTCAGGGGGGTGAAGCAGAAGAAGTAGAAGAAGGAGAAGGAGAAGGTGAAGTCAGGAGGGTGAAGCAGAAGAAGCAGAAGAAGGAGAAGGAGAAGGTGAAGTCTGGCGGGCGCAGCAGAAGAAGCAGAAGAAGGAGAAGGAGAAGGTGAAGTCTGGAGGGTGAAGCAGAAGAAGCAGAAGAAGGAGAAGGAGAAGGTGAAGTCTGGAGGGTGAATCAGAAGAAGTAGAAGAAGGAGAAGGAGAAGGTGAAGTCAGGAGGGTGAAGCAGAAGAAGCAGAAGAAGGAGAAGGAGAAGGCGAAGTCTGGAGGGTGAAGCAGAAGAAGCAGAAGAAGGAGAAGGAGAATGTGAAGTCTGGAGGGCGAAGCAGAAGAAGCAGAAGAAGGAGAAGGAGAAGGTGAAGTCTGGAGGGTGAAGCAGAAGAAGCAGAAGAAGGAGAAGGAGAAGGTGAAGTCTGGAGGGTGAATCAGAAGAAGTAGAAGGAGGAGAAGGAGAAGGTGAAGTCAGGAGGGTGAAGCAGAAGAAGCAGAAGAAGGAGAAGGAGAAGGTGAAGTCTGGAGGGTGAAGCAGAAGAAGCAGAAGAAGGAGAAGGAGAAGGTGAAGTCTGGAGGGTGAAGCAGAAGAAGCAGAAGAAGGAGAAGGAGAAGGTGAAGTCAGGAGGGTGAATCAGAAGAAGTTGAAGAAGGAGAAGGAGAAGGTGTAGTCTGGAGGGTGAATCAGAAGAAGTAGACGAAAGAGAAGGAGAAGGTGAAGTCTGGGGGCTGAATCAGAAGAAGCAGAAGAAGGAGAAGGAGAAGGTGAAGTCTGGAGGGTGAATCAGAAGAAGTAGAAGAAGGAGAAGGAGAAGGTGAAGTCTGGAGGGTGAATCAGAAGAAGCAGAAGAAGGAGAAGGAGAAGGTGAAGTCTGGAGGGTGAATCAGAAGAAGCAGAAGAAGGAGAAGGAGAAGGTGAAGTCTGGAGGGTGAATCAGAAGAAGCAGAAGAAGGAGAAGGAGAAGGTGAAGTCTGGAGGGTGCATCAGAAGAAGCAGAAGAAGTAGAAGGAGAAGGTGAAGTCTGGAGGGTGAATCAGAAGAAGTAGAAGAAGGAGAAGGAGAAGGTGAAGTTTGGAGGGTGAATCAGAAGAATCAGAAGAAGGAGAAGGAGAAGGAGAAGTCAGGAGGGTGAATCAGAAGAAGCAGAAGAAGGAGAAGGAAAAGGTGAAGTCTGGAGGGTGAATCAGAAGAAGCAGAAGAAGGAGAAGGAGAAGGTGAAGACTGGAGGGTGAATCAGAAGAAGTAGAAGAAGCAGAAGGAGAAGGTGAAGTCTGGAGGGTGAATCAGATGAAGTAGAAGAAGGAGAAGGAGAAGGTGAGGTCTGGAGGGTGAATCAGAAGAAGCAGAAGAAGGAGAAGGAGAAGGTGAAGTCTGGAGGGTGAATCAGAAGAAGCAGAAGAAGGAGAAGGAGAAGGTGAAGACTGGAGGGTGAATCAGAAGAAGTAGAAGACGGAGAAGGAGAAGATGAAGTCTGGAGGGTGAATCAGAAGAAGTAAAGAAGGAGAAGGAGAAGATGAGGTCTGGAGGGTGAATCAGAAGAAGCAGAAGAAGGAGAAGGAGAAGGTGAAGTCTGGAGGGTGAATCAGAAGAAGCAGAAGAAGGAGAAGGAGAAGGTGAAGTCTGGAGGGTGAATCAGAAGAAGCAGAAGAAGGAGAAGGAGAAGGTGAAGTCATGAGGGTGAATCAGAAGAAGCAGAAGAAGGAGAAGGAGAAGGTGAAGTTAGGAGGGTGAATCAGAAGAAGCAGAAGAAGGAGAAGGAGAAGGTGAAGTCAGGGGGGTGAAGCAGAAGAAGTAGAAGAAGGAGAAGGAGAAGGTGAAGTCAGGAGGGTGAAGCAGAAGAAGGAGAAGAAGGAGCAGGAGAAGGTGAAGTCTGGCGGGCGCAGCAGAAGAAGCAGAAGAAGGAGAAGGAGAAGGTGAAGTCTGGAGGGTGAAGCAGAAGAAGCAGAAGAAGGAGAAGGAGAAGGTGAAGTCTGGAGGGTGAACCAGAAGAAGAAGAAGAAGGAGAAGGAGAAGGTGAAGTCTGGAGGGTGAATCAGAAGAAGCAGAATAAGGAGAAGGAGAAGGTGAAGTCTGGAGGGTGAATCAGAAGAAGCAGAAGAAGGAGAAGGAGAAGGTGAAGTCTGGAGGATGAATCAGAAGAAGTAGAAGAAGGAGAAGGAGAAGGTGAAGTCTGGAGGGTGAAGCAGAAGAAGTAGAAGAAGGAGAAGGAGAAGGTGATGTCAGGAGGGTGAATCAGAAGAAGCAGAAGAAGGAGAAGGAGAAGGTGATGGCTGGAGGGTGAATCAGAAGAAGTAGAAGAAGGAGAAGGAGAAGGTGAAGTCTGGAGGGTGAATCAGAAGAAGTAGAAGAAGGAGAAGGAGAAGGTGAAGTCTGGAGGGAGAATCAGAAGAAGTAGAAGAAGGAGAAGGAGAAGGTGAAGTCAGGAGGGTGAAAGAGAAGAAGTAGAAGAAGGAGAAGGAGAAGGTGAGGTCTGGAGGGTGAATCAGAAGAAGCAGAAGAAGGAGAACGAGAAGGTGAAGTCTGGAGGGTGAATCAGAAGAAGCAGAAGAAGGAGAAGGAGAAGGTGAAGTCTGGAGGGTGAATCAGAAGAAGCAGAAGAAGGAGAAGGAGAAGGTGAAGTCAGGAGGGTGAATCAGAAGAAGCAGAAGAAGGAGAAGGAGAAGGTGAAGTTAGGAGGGTGAATCAGAAGAAGCAGAAGAAGGAGAAGGAGAAGGTGAAGTCAGGGGGGTGAAGCAGAAGAAGTAGAAGAAGGAGAAGGAGAAGGTGAAGTCAGGAGGGTGAAGCAGAAGAAGCAGAAGAAGGAGAAGGAGAAGGTGAAGTCTGGCGGGTGCAGCAGAAGAAGCAGAAGAAGGAGAAGGAGAAGGTGAAGTCTGGAGGGTGAAGCAGAAGAAGCAGAAGAAGGAGAAGGAGAAGGTGAAGTCTGGAGGGTGAATCAGAAGAAGTAGAAGAAGGAGAAGGAGAAGGTGAAGTCAGGAGGGTGAAGCAGAAGAAGCAGAAGAAGGAGAAGGAGAAGGTGAAGTCTGGAGGGTGAAGCAGAAGAAGCAGAAGAAGGAGAAGGAGAAGGTGAAGTCTGGAGGGCGAAGCAGAAGAAGCAGAAGAAGGAGAAGGAGAAGGTGAAGTCTGGAGGGTGAAGCAGAAGAAGCAGAAGAAGGAGAAGGAGAAGGTGAAATCTGGAGGGTGAATCAGAAGAAGTTGAAGAAGGAGAAGGAGAAGTTGAAGTCAGGAGGGTGAAGCAGAAGAAGCAGAAGAAGGAGAAGGAGAAGGTGAAGTCTGGAGGGTGAAGCAGAAGAAGCAGAAGAAGGAGAAGGAGAAGGTGAAGTCTGGAGGGTGAAGCAGAAGAAGCAGAAGAAGGAGAAGGAGAAGGTGAAGTCAGGAGGGTGAATCAGAAGAAGTTGAAGAAGGAGAAGGAGAAGGTGTAGTCTGGAGGGTGAATCAGAAGAAGTAGACGAAGGAGAAGGAGAAGGTGAAGTCTGGAGGGTGAATCAGAAGAAGCAGAAGAAGGAGAAGGAGAAGGTGAAGTCTGGAGGGTGAATCAGAAGAAGTAGAAGAAGGAGAAGGAGAAGGTGAAGTCTGGAGGGTGAATCAGAAGAAGCAGAAGAAGGAGAAGGAGATGGTGAAGTCTGGAGGGTGAATCAGAAGAAGCAGAAGAAGGAGAAGGAGAAGGTGAAGTCTGGAGGGTGAATCAGAAGAAGCAGAAGAAGGAGAAGGAGAAGGTGAAGTCTGGAGGGTGAATCAGAAGAAGCAGAAGAAGTAGAAGGAGAAGGTGAAGTCTGGAGGGTGAATCAGAAGAAGTAGAAGAAGGAGAAGGAGAAGGTGAAGTTTGGAGGGTGAATCAGAAGAAGCAGAAGAAGGAGAAGGAGAAGGTGAAGTCAGGAGGGTGAATCAGAAGAAGCAGAAGAAGGAGAAGGAGAAGGTGAAGTCTGGAGGGTGAATCAGAAGAAGCAGAAGAAGGAGAAGGAGAAGGTGAAGACTGGAGGGTGAATCAGAAGAAGTAGAAGAAGCAGAAGGAGAAGGTGATGTCTGGAGGGTGAATCAGAAGAAGTAGAAGAAGGAGAAGGAGAAGGTGAGGTCTGGAGGGTGAATCAGAAGAAGCAGAAGAAGGAGAAGGAGAAGGTGAAGTCTGGAGGGTGAATCAGAAGAAGCAGAAGAAGGAGAAGGAGAAGGTGAAGACTGGAGGGTGAATCAGAAGAAGTAGAAGACGGAGAAGGAGAAGATGAAGTCTGGAGGGTGAATCAGAAGAAGTAGAAGAAGGAGAAGGAGAAGATGAGGTCTGGAGGGTGAAGCAGAAGAAGCAGAAGAAGGAGAAGGAGAAGGTGAAGACTGGAGGGTGAATCAGAAGAAGTAGAAGAAGCAGAAGGAGAAGGTGAAGTCTGGAGGGTGAATCAGATGAAGTAGAAGAAGGAGAAGGAGAAGGTGAGGTCTGGAGGGTGAATCAGAAGAAGCAGAAGAAGGAGAAGGAGAAGGTGAAGTCTGGAGGGTGAATCAGAAGAAGCAGAAGAAGGAGAAGGAGAAGGTGAAGACTGGAGGGTGTATCAGAAGAAGTAGAAGACGGAGAAGGAGAAGATGAAGTCTGGAGGGTGAATCAGAAGAAGTAGAAGAAGGAGAAGGAGAAGATGAGGTCTGGAGGGTGAATCAGAAGAAGCAGAAGAAGGAGAAGGAGAAGGTGAAGTCTGGAGGGTGAATCAGAAGAAGCAGAAGAAGGAGAAGGAGAAGGTGAAGTCTGGAGGGTGAATCAGAAGAAGCAGAAGAAGGAGAAGGAGAAGGTGAAGTCATGAGGGTGAATCAGAAGAAGCAGAAGAAGGAGAAGGAGAAGGTGAAGTTAGGAGGGTGAATCAGAAGAAGCAGAAGAAGGAGAAGGAGAAGGTGAAGTCAGGGGGGTGAAGCAGAAGAAGTAGAAGAAGGAGAAGGAGAAGGTGAAGTCAGGAGGGTGAAGCAGAAGAAGGAGAAGAAGGAGCAGGAGAAGGTGAAGTCTGGCGGGCGCAGCAGAAGAAGCAGAAGAAGGAGAAGGAGAAGGTGAAGTCTGGAGGGTGAAGCAGAAGAAGCAGAAGAAGGAGAAGGAGAAGGTGAAGTCTGGAGGGTGAACCAGAAGAAGAAGAAGAAGGAGAAGGAGAAGGTGAAGTCTGGAGGGTGAATCAGAAGAAGCAGAATAAGGAGAAGGAGAAGGTGAAGTCTGGAGGGTGAATCAGAAGAAGCAGAAGAAGGAGAAGGAGAAGGTGAAGTCTGGAGGATGAATCAGAAGAAGTAGAAGAAGGAGAAGGAGAAGGTGAATTCTGGAGGGTGAAGCAGAAGAAGTAGAAGAAGGAGAAGGAGAAGGTGATGTCAGGAGGGTGAATCAGAAGAAGCAGAAGAAGGAGAAGGAGAAGGTGATGGCTGGAGGGTGAATCAGAAGAAGTAGAAGAAGGAGAAGGAGAAGGTGAAGTCTGGAGGGTGAATCAGAAGAAGTAGAAGAAGGAGAAGGAGAAGGTGAAGTCTGGAGGGAGAATCAGAAGAAGTAGAAGAAGGAGAAGGAGAAGGTGAAGTCAGGAGGGTGAAATAGAAGAAGTAGAAGAAGGAGAAGGAGAAGGTGAGGTCTGGAGGGTGAATCAGAAGAAGCAGAAGAAGGAGAAGGAGAAGGTGAAGTCTGGAGGGTGAATCAGAAGAAGCAGAAGAAGGAGAAGGAGAAGGTGAAGTCTGGAGGGTGAATCAGAAGAAGCAGAAGAACGAGAAGGAGAAGGTGAAGTCAGGAGGGTGAATCAGAAGAAGCAGAAGAAGGAGAAGGAGAAGGTGAAGTTAGGAGGGTGAATCAGAAGAAGCAGAAGAAGGAGAAGGAGAAGGTGAAGTCAGGGGGGTGAAGCAGAAGAAGTAGAAGAAGGAGAAGGAGAAGGTGAAGTCAGGAGGGTGAAGCAGAAGAAGCAGAAGAAGGAGAAGGAGAAGGTGAAGTCTGGCGGGTGCAGCAGAAGAAGCAGAAGAAGGAGAAGGAGAAGGTGAAGTCTGGAGGGTGAAGCAGAAGAAGCAGAAGAAGGGGAAGGAGAAGGTGAAGTCTGGAGGGTGAATCAGAAGAAGTAGAAGAAGGAGAAGGAGAAGGTGAAGTCAGGAGGGTGAAGCAGAAGAAGCAGAAGAAGGAGAAGGAGAAGGTGAAGTCTGGAGGGTGAAGCAGAAGAAGCAGAAGAAGGAGAAGGAGAAGGTGAAGTCTGGAGGGCGAAGCAGAAGAAGCAGAAGAAGGAGAAGGAGAAGGTGAAGTCTGGAGGGTGAAGCAGAAGAAGCAGAAGAAGGAGAAGGAGAAGGTGAAATCTGGAGGGTGAATCAGAAGAAGTTGAAGAAGGAGAAGGAGAAGGTGTATTCTGGAGGGTGAATCAGAAGAAGTAGACGAAGGAGAAGGAGAAGGTGAAGTCTGGAGGGTGAATCAGAAGAAGCAGAAGAAGGAGAAGGAGAAGGTGAAGTCTGGAGGGTGAATCAGAAGAAGTAGAAGAAGGAGAAGGAGAAGGTGAAGTCTGGAGGGTGAATCAGAAGAAGCAGAAGAAGGAGAAGGTGAAGTCTGGAGGGTGAATCAGAAGAAGCAGAAGAAGGAGAAGGAGAAGGTGAAGTCTGGAGGGTGAATCAGAAGAAGCAGAAGAAGGAGAAGGAGAAGGTGAAGTCTGGAGGGTGAATCAGAAGAAGCAGAAGAAGTAGAAGGAGAAGGTGAAGTCTGGAGGGTGAATCAGAAGAAGTAGAAGAAGGAGAAGGAGAAGGTGAAGTTTGGAGGGTGAATCAGAAGAAGCAGAAGAAGGAGAAGGAGAAGGTGAAGTCAGGAGGGTGAATCAGAAGAAGCAGAAGAAGGAGAAGCAGAAGGTGAAGTCTGGAGGGTGAATCAGAAGAAGCAGAAGAAGGAGAAGGAGAAGGTGAAGACTGGAGGGTGAATCAGAAGAAGTAGAAGAAGCAGAAGGAGAAGGTGATGTCTGGAGGGTGAATCAGAAGAAGTAGAAGAAGGAGAAGGAGAAGGTGAGGTCTGGAGGGTGAATCAGAAGAAGCAGAAGAAGGAGAAGGAGAAGGTGAAGTCTGGAGGGTGAATCAGAAGAAGCAGAAGAAGGAGAAGGAGAAGGTGAAGACTGGAGGGTGAATCAGAAGAAGTAGAAGACGGAGAAGGAGAAGATGAAGTCTGGAGGGTGAATCAGAAGAAGTAGAAGAAGGAGAAGGAGAAGATGAGGTCTGGAGGGTGAAGCAGAAGAAGCAGAAGAAGGAGAAGGAGAAGGTGAAGTCTGGAGGGTGAATCAGAAGAAGCAGAAGAAGGAGAAGGAGAAGGTGAAATCTGGAGGGTGAATCAGAAGATGTAGAAGAAGGAGAAGGAGAAGGTGAAGTTAGGAGGGTGAATCAGAAGAAGCAGAAGAAGTAGAAGGAGAAGGTGAAGTCTGGAGGGTGAATCAGAAGAAGTAGAAGAAGGAGAAGGAGAAGGTGAAGTCTGGAGGGTGAAGCAGAAGAAGCAGAAGAAGGAGAAGGAGAAGGTGAAGTCTGGAGGGTGAATCAGAAGAAGTAGAAGAAGGAGAAGGAGAAGGTGAAGTCAGGAGGGTGAAGCAGAAGAAGCAAAAAAGGAGAAGGAGAAGGGGAAGTCCGGAGGGTGAAGCAGAAGAAGCAGAAGAAGGAGAAGGATAAGGTGATGTCTGGAGGGCGAAGCAGAAGAAGCAGAAGAAGGAGAAGGAGAAGGTGAAGTCTGGAGGGTGAAGCAGAAGAAGCAGAAGAAGGAGAAGGAGAAGGTGAAGTCTGGAGGGTGAATCAGAAAAAGTAGAAGAAAAGAGAAGGAGAAGGTGAAGTCTAGAGGGTGAATCAGAAGAAGCAGAAAAAGGAGAAGGAGAAGGTGAAGTCTGGAGGGTGAATCAGAAGAAGTAGAAGAAGGAGAAGGAGAAGGTGTAGTCTGGAGGGTGAATCAGAAGAAGCAGAAGGAGGAGAAGGAGAAGGTGAAGTCAGGGGGGTGAAGCAGAAGAAGTAGAAGAAGGAGAAGGAGAAGGTGAAGTCAGGAGGGTGAATCAGAAGAAGCAGAAGAAGGAGAAGGAGAAGGTGAAGTCAGGGGGGTGAAGCAGAAGAAGTAGAAGAAGGAGAAGGAGAAGGTGAAGTCAGGAGGGTGAAGCAGAAGAAGCAGAAGAAGGAGAAGGAGAAGGTGAAGTCTGGAGGGTGAATCAGAAGAAGTAGAAGAAGGAGAAGGAGAAGGTGAAGTCAGGAGGGTGAAGCAGAAGAAGCAGAAGAAGGAGAAGGAGAAGGTGAAGTCTGGAGGGTGAAGCAGAAGAAGCAGAAGAAGGAGAAGGAGAAGGTGAAGTCTGGAGGGCGAAGCAGAAGAAGCAGAAGAAGGAGAAGGAGAAGGTGAAGTCTGGAGGGTGAAGCAGAAGAAGAAGAAGAAGGAGAAGGAGAAGGTGAAGTCTGGAGTGTGAATCAGAAGAAGTAGAAGGAGGAGAAGGAGAAGGTGAAGTCAGGAGGGTGAAGCAGAAGAAGCAGAAGAAGGAGAAGGAGAAGGTGAAGTCTGGAGGGTGAAGCAGAAGAAGCAGAAGAAGGAGAAGGAGAAGGTGAAGTCTGGAGGGTGAAGCAGAAGAAGCAGAAGAAGGAGAAGGAGAAGGTGAAGTCAGGAGGGTGAATCAGAAGAAGTTGAAGAAGGAGAAGGAGAAGGTGTAGTCTGGAGGGTGAATCAGAAGAAGTAGACGAAGGAGAAGGAGAAGGTGAAGTCTGGAGGGTGAATCAGAAGAAGCAGAAGAAGGAGAAGGAGAAGGTGAAGTCTGGAGGGTGAATCAGAATAAGTAGAAGACGTAGAAGGAGAAGATGAAGTCTGGAGGGTGAATCAGAAGAAGTAGAAGAAGGAGAAGGAGAAGATGAGGTCTGGAGGGTGAATCAGAAGAAGCAGAAGAAGGAGAAGGAGAAGGTAAAGTCTGGAGGGTGAATCAGAAGAAGCAGAAGAAGGAGAAGGAGAAGGTGAAGTCTGGAGGGTGAATCAGAAGAAGCAGAAGAAGGAGAAGGAGAAGGTGAAGTCAGGAGGGTGAATCAGAAGAAGCAGAAGAAGGAGAAGGAGAAGGTGAAGTTAGGAGGGTGAATCAGAAGAAGCAGAAGAAGGAGAAGGAGAAGGTGAAGTCAGGGGGGTGAAGCAGAAGAAGTAGAAGAAGGAGAAGGAGAAGGTGAAGTCTGGCGGGCGGAGCAGAAGAAGCAGAAGAAGGAGAAGGAGAAGGTGAAGTCTGGAGGGTGAAGCAGAAGAAGCAGAAGAAGGAGAAGGAGAAGGTGAAGTCTGGAGGGTGGAGCAGAAGAAGCAGAAGAAGGAGAAGGAGAAGGTGAAGTCTGGAGGGTGAATCAGAAGAAGCAGAAGAAGGAGAAGGAGAAGGTGAAGTCAGGAGGGTGAATCAGAAGAAGGAGAAGAAGGAGAAGGAGAAGGTGAAGTCTGGAGGGTGAATCAGAAGAAGTAGAAGAAGGAGAAGGAGAAGGTCAAGTCTGGAGGGTGAATCAGAAGAAGTAGAATAAGGAGAAGGAGAAGGTGAAGTCTGGAGGGTGAAGCAGAAGAAGTAGAAGAAGGAGAAGGAGAAGGTGAAGTCAGGAGGGTGAATCAGAAGAAGTAGAAGAAGGAGAAGGAGAAGGTGAAGTCAGGAGGGTGAATCAGAAGAAGCAGAAGAAGGAGAAGGAGAAGGTGAAGTCTGGAGGGTGAATAAGAAGAATCAGAAGAAGGAGAAGGAGAAGGTGAAGTCTGGAGGGTGAATCAGAAGAAGCAGAAGAAAGAGAAGGAGAAGGTGAAGTCTGGAGGGTGATTCAGAAGAAGTAGAATAAGGAGAAGGAGAAGGTGAAGTCTGGAGGGTGAATCAGAAGAAGTAGAAGAAGGAGAAGGAGAAGGTGAAGTCTGGAGGGTGAAGCAGAAGAAGTAGAAGAAGGAGAAGGAGAAGGTGAAGTCAGGAGGGTGAATCAGAAGAAGTAGAAGAAGGAGAAGGAGAAGGTGAAGTCAGGAGGGTGAATCAGAAGAAGCAGAAGAAGGAGAAGGAGAAGGTGATGTCTGGAGGGTGAATCAGAAGAATCAGAAGAAGGAGAAGGAGAAGGTGAAGTCTGGAGGGTGAATCAGAAGAAGCAGAGGAAGGAGAAGGAGAAGGTGAAGTCTTGAGGGTGAATCAGAAGAAGCAGAATAAGGAGAAGGAGAAGGTGAAGTCTGGAGGGTGAATCAGAAGAAGCAGAATAAGGAGAAGGAGAAGGTGAAGTCTGGAGGGTGAATCAGAAGAAGCAGAAGAAGGAGAAGGAGAAGATGAAGTCTGGAGGGTGAATCAGAAGAAGTAGAAGAAGGAGAAGGAGAAGGTGAAGTCTGGAGGGTGAAGCAGAAGAAGTAGAAGAAGGGGAAGGAGAAGGTGAAGTCAGGAGGGTGAATCAGAAGAAGTAGAAGAAGAAGGAGAAGGTGAAGTCAGGAGGGTGAATCAGAAGAAGCAGAAGAAGGAGAAGGAGAAGGTGAAGTCTGGAGGGTGAATCAGAAGAATCAGAAGAAGGAGAAGTAGAAGGTGAAGTCTGGAGGGTGAATCAGAAGAAGCAGAAGAAAGAGAAGGAGAAGGTGAAGTCTGGAGGGTGAAGCAGAAGAAACAGAAGAAGGAGAAGGAGAAGGTGAAGACTGGAGGGTGAATCAGAAGAAGTAGAAGAAGGAGAAGGAGAAGGTGAAGTCTGGAGGGTGAATCAGAAGAAGTAGAAGAAGGAGAAGGAGAAGGTGAAGTCTGGAGGGTGAATCAGAAGAAGCAGAAGAAGGAGAAGGAGAAGGTGAAGTCTGGAGGGTGAATCAGAAGAAGCAGAAGAAGGAGAAGGAGAAGATGAAGTCTGGAGGGTGAATCAGAAGAAGTAGAAGAAGGAGAAGGAGAAGGTGAAGTCTGGAGGGTGAATCAGAAGTAGTAGAAGAAGGAGAAGGAGAAGGTGAAGTCTGGACGGTGAATCAGCAGAAACAGAAGAAGGAGAAGGAGAAGGTGAAGTCTGGAGGGTGAATCAGAAGAAGTAGAAGAAGGAGAAGGAGAAGGTGTAGTCTGGAGGGTGAATCAGAAGAAGTAGACGAAGGAGAAGGAGAAGGTGAAGTCTGGAGGGTGAATCAGAAGAAGCAGAAGAAGGAGAAGGAGAAGGTGAAGTCTGGAGGGTGAATCAGAAGAAGCAGAAGAAGGAGAAGGTGAAGTCTGGAGGGTGAATCAGAAGAAGCAGAATAAGGAGAAGGAGAAGGTGAAGTCTGGAGGGTGAATCAGAAGAAGCAGAAAAAGGAGAAGGAGAAGGTGAAGTATGAAGGGTGAATCAGAAGAAGTAGAAGAAGGAGAAGGAGAAGGTGAAGTCTGGAGGGTGAAGCAGAAGAAGTAGAAGAAGGAGAAGGAGAAGGTGAAGTCAGGAGGGTGAATCATAAGAAGCAGAAGAAAGAGAAGGAGAAGGTGAAGTCTGGAGGGTGAAGCAGAAGAAACAGAAGAAGGAGAAGGAGAAGGTGAAGACTGGAGGGTGAATCAGAAGAAGTAGAAGAAGGAGAAGGAGAAGGTGAAGTCTGGAGGGTGAATCAGAAGAAGTAGAAGAAGGAGAAGGAGAAGGTGAAGTCTGGAGGGTGAAGCAGAAGAAGTAGAAGAAGGAGAAGGAGAAGGTGAAGTCTGGAGGGTGAATCAGAAGAATCAGAAGAAGGAGAAGAAGAAGGAGAAGGAGAAGGTGAAGTCTGGAGGGTGAAGCAGAAGAAGTAGAAGAAGGAGAAGGAGAAGGTGAAGTCAGGAGGGTGAATCAGAAGAAGTAGAAGAAGGAGAATGAGAATGTGAAGTCAGGAGGGTGAATCAGAAGAAGCAGAAGAAGGTGAAGAAGAAGGTGAAGTCTGGAGGGTGAATCAGAAGAATCAGAAGAAGGAGAAGGAGAAGGTGAAGTCTGGAGGGTGAATCAGAAGAAGCAGAAGAAAGAGAAGGAGAAGGTGAAGTCTGGAGGGTGAATCAGAAGAAGTAGAAGAAGGAGAAGGAGAAGGTGAAGTCTGGAGTGTGAATCAGAAGAAGCAGAAGAAGGAGAAGGAGAAGGTGAGGTCTGGAGGGTGAATCAGAAGAAGCAGAAGAAGGAGAAGGAGAAGGTGAAGTCTGGAGGGTGAATCAGAAGAAGCAGAAGAAGGAGAAGGAGAAGGTGATGTCTGGAGGGTGAATCAGAAGAAGCAGAAGAAGGAGAAGGAGAAGGTGAAGTCAGGAGGGTGAATCAGAAGAAGCAGAAGAAGGAGAAGGAGAAGGTGAAGTTAGGAGGGTGAATCAGAAGAAGCAGAAGAAGGAGAAGGAGCAGGTGATGTCAGGGGGATGAAGCAGAAGAAGTAGAAGAAGGTGAAGTCAGGACGGTGAAGCAGAAGAAGCAGAAGAAGGAGAAGGAGAAGGTGAAGTCTGGAGGGTGAATCAGAAGAAGTAGAAGAAGGAGAAGGAGAAGGTCAAGTCTGGAAGGTGAATCAGAAGAAGTAGAAGAAGGAGAAGGAGAAGGTGAAGTCTGGAGGGTGAAGCAGAAGAAGTAGAAGAAGGAGAAGGAGAAGGTGAAGTCAGGAGGGTGAATCAGAAGAAGTAGAAGAAGGAGAAGGAGAATGTGAAGTCAGGAGGGTGAATCAGAAGAAGCAGAAGAAGGTGAAGAAGAAGGTGAAGTCTGGAGGGTGAATCAGAAGAATCAGAAGAAGGAGAAGGAGAAGGTGAAGTCTGGAGGGTGAATCAGAAGAAGCAGAAGAAAGAGAAGGAGAAGGTGAAGTCTGGAGGGTGAATCAGAAGAAGTAGAAGAAGGAGAAGGAGAAGGTGAAGTCTGGAGTGTGAATCAGAAGAAGCAGAAGAAGGAGAAGGAGAAGGTGAGGTCTGGAGGGTGAATCAGAAGAAGCAGAAGAAGGAGAAGGAGAAGGTGAAGTCTGGAGGGTGAATCAGAAGAAGCAGAAGAAGGAGAAGGAGAAGGTGATGTCTGGAGGGTGAATCAGAAGAAGCAGAAGAAGGAGAAGGAGAAGGTGAAGTCAGGAGGGTGAATCAGAAGAAGCAGAAGAAGGAGAAGGAGAAGGTGAAGTTAGGAGGGTGAATCAGAAGAAGCAGAAGAAGGAGAAGGAGCAGGTGATGTCAGGGGGATGAAGCAGAAGAAGTAGAAGAAGGTGAAGTCAGGACGGTGAAGCAGAAGAAGCAGAAGAAGGAGAAGGAGAAGGTGAAGTCTGGAGGGTGAATCAGAAGAAGTAGAAGAAGGAGAAGGAGAAGGTCAAGTCTGGAAGGTGAATCAGAAGAAGTAGAAGAAGGAGAAGGAGAAGGTGATGTCTGGAGGGTGAAGCAGAAGAAGTAGAAGAAGGAGAAGGAGAAGGTGAAGTCAGGAGGGTGAATCAGAAGAAGTAGAAGAAGGAGAAGGAGAATGTGAAGTCAGGAGGCTGAATCAGAAGAAGCAGAAGAAGGAGAAGAAGAAGGTGAAGTCTGGAGGGTGAATCAGAAGAATCAGAAGAAGGAGAAGGAGAAGGTGAAGTCTGGAGGGTGAATAAGAAGAAGCAGAAGAAAGAGAAGGAGAAGGTGAAGTCTGGAGTGTGAATCAGAAGAAGTAGAAGAAGGAGAAGGAGAAGGTGAAGTCTGGAGTGTGAATCAGAAGAAGCAGAAGAAGGAGAAGGAGAAGGTGAAGTCTGGAGGGTGAATCAGAAGAAGCAGAATAAGGAGAAGGAGAAGGTGAAGTCTGGAGGGTGAATCAGAAGAAGCAGAAGAAGGAGAAGGAGAAGGTGAAGTCTGGAGGGTGAATCAGAAGAAATAGAAGAAGGAGAAGGAGAAGGTGAAGTCTGGAGGGTGAAGCAGAAGAAGTAGAAGAAGGAGAAGGAGAAGGTGAAGTCAGGAGGGTGAATCAGAAGAAGTAGAAGAAGGAGAAGGAGAAGGTGAAGTCAGGAGGGTGAATCAGAAGAAGCAGAAGAAGGAGAAGGAGAAGGTGAAGTCTGGAGGGTGAATCAGAAGAATCAGAAAAAGGAGAAGGAGAAGGTGAAGTCTGGAGGGTGAATCAGAAGAAGCAGAGGAAGGAGAAGGAGAAGGTGAAGTCTGGAGAGTGAATCAGAAGAAGCAGAATAAGGAGAAGGAGAAGGTGAAGTCTGGAGGGTGAATCAGAAGAAGCAGAATAAGGAGAAGGAGAAGGTGAAGTCTGGAGGGTGAATCAGAAGAAGCAGAAGAAGGAGAAGGAGAAGATGAAGTCTGGAGGGTGAAGCAGAAGAAGTAGAAGAAGGAGAAGGAGAAGGTGAAGTCTGGAGGGTGAAGCAGAAGAAGTAGAAGAAGGAGAAGGAGAAGGTGAAGTCAGGAGGGTGAATCAGAAGAAGCAGAAGAAGGAGAAGGAGAAGGTGAAGTCTGGAGGGTGAATCAGAAGAATCAGAAGAAGGAGAAGGAGAAGGTGAAGTCTGGAGGGTGAATCAGAAGAAGCAGAAGAAAGAGAAGGAGAAGGTGAAGTCTGGAGGGTGATCAGAAGAAGTAGAAGAAGAAGAAGGAGAAGGTGAAGTCTGGAGGGTGAATCAGAAGAAGCAGAAGAAGGAGAAGGAGAAGGTGAAGTCTGGAGGGTGAATCAGAAGAAGTAGAAGAAGGAGAAGGAGAAGGTGAAGTCTGGAGGGTGAATCAGAAGAAGTAGAAGAAGGAGAAGGAGAAGGTCAAGTCTGGAGGGTGAATCAGAAGAAGTAGAATAAGGAGAAGGAGAAGGTGAAGTCTGGAGGGTGAAGCAGAAGAAGTAGAAGAAGGAGAAGGAGAAGGTGAAGTCAGGAGGGTGAATCAGAAGAATCAGAAGAAGGAGAAGTAGAAGGTGAAGTCTGGAGGGTGAATCAGAAGAAGCAGAAGAAAGAGAAGGAGAAGGTGAAGTCTGGAGGGTGAAGCAGAAGAAACAGAAGAAGGAGAAGGAGAAGGTGAAGACTGGAGGGTGAATCAGAAGAAGTAGAAGAAGGAGAAGGAGAAGGTGAAGTCTGGAGGGTGAATCAGAAGAAGTAGAAGAAGGAGAAGGAGAAGGTGAAGTCTGGAGGGTGAATCAGAAGAAGCAGAAGAAGGAGAAGGAGAAGGTGAAGTCTGGAGGGTGAATCAGAAGAAGTAGAAGAAGGAGAAGGAGAAGGTGAAGTCTGGAGGGTGAATCAGAAGAAGCAGAAGAAGGAGAAGGAGAAGGTGAAGTCTGGAGGGTGAATCAGAAGAAGCAGAAGAAGGAGAAGGAGAAGATGAAGTCTGGAGGGTGAATCAGAAGAAGTAGAAGAAGGAGAAGGAGAAGGTGAGGTCTGGAGGGTGAATCAGAAGAAGCAGAAGAAGGAGAAGGAGAAGGTGAAGTCTGGAGGGTGAATCAGAAGAAGCAGAAGAAGGAGAAGGAGAAGGTGATGTCTGGAGGGTGAATCAGAAGAAGCAGAAGAAGGAGAAGGAGAAGGTGAAGTCAGGAGGGTGAATCAGAAGAAGCAGAAGAAGGAGAAGGAGAAGGTGAAGTTAGGAGGGTGAATCAGAAGAAGCAGAAGAAGGAGAAGGAGCAGGTGATGTCAGGGGGATGAAGCAGAAGAAGTAGAAGAAGGTGAAGTCAGGACGGTGAAGCAGAAGAAGCAGAAGAAGGAGAAGGAGAAGGTGAAGTCTGGAGGGTGAATCAGAAGAAGTAGAAGAAGGGGAAGGAGAAGGTCAAGTCTGGAAGGTGAATCAGAAGAAGTAGAAGAAGGAGAAGGAGAAGGTGAAGTCTGGAGGGTGAAGCAGAAGAAGTAGAAGAAGGAGAAGGAGAAGGTGAAGTCAGGAGGGTGAATCAGAAGAAGTAGAAGAAGGAGAAGGAGAATGTGAAGTCAGGTGGGTGAATCAGAAGAAGCAGAAGAAGGAGAAGAAGAAGGTGAAGTCTGGAGGGTGAATCAGAAGAATCAGAAGAAGGAGAAGGAGAATGTGAAGTCTGGAGGGTGAATCAGAAGAAGCAGAAGAAAGAGAAGGAGAAGGTGAAGTCTGGAGTGTGAATCAGAAGAAGTAGAAGAAGGAGAAGGAGAAGGTGAAGTCTGGAGTGTGAATCAGAAGAAGCAGAAGAAGGAGAAGGAGAAGGTGAAGTCTGGAGGGTGAATCAGAAGAAGCAGAATAAGGAGAAGGAGAAGGTGAAGTCTGGAGGGTGAATCAGAAGAAGCAGAAGAAGGAGAAGGAGAAGGTGAAGTCTGGAGGGTGAATCAGAAGAAATAGAAGAAGGAGAAGGAGAAGGTGAAGTCTGGAGGGTGAAGCAGAAGAAGTAGAAGAAGGAGAAGGAGAAGGTGAAGTCAGGAGGGTGAATCAGAAGAAGTAGAAGAAGGAGAAGGAGAAGGTGAAGTCAGGAGGGTGAATCAGAAGAAGCAGAAGAAGGAGAAGGAGAAGGTGAAGTCTGGAGGGTGAATCAGAAGAATCAGAAGAAGGAGAAGGAGAAGGTGAAGTCTGGAGGGTGAATCAGAAGAAGCACAGGAAGGAGAAGGAGAAGGTGAAGTCTGGAGGGTGAATCAGAAGAAGCAGAATAAGGAGAAGGAGAAGGTGAAGTCTGGAGTGTGAATCAGAAGAAGCAGAATAAGGAGAAGGAGAAGGTGAAGTCTGGAGGGTGAATCAGAAGAAGCAGAAGAAGGAGAAGGAGAAGATGAAGTCTGGAGGGTGAAGCAGAAGAAGTAGAAGAAGGAGAAGGAGAAGGTGAAGTCTGGAGGGTGAAGCAGAAGAAGTAGAAGAAGGAGAAGGAGAAGGTGAAGTCAGGAGGGTGAATCAGAAGAAGCAGAAGAAGGAGAAGGAGAAGGTGAAGTCTGGAGGGTGAATCAGAAGAATCAGAAGAAGGAGAAGGAGAAGGTGAAGTCTGGAGGGTGAATCAGAAGAAGCAGAAGAAAGAGAAGGAGAAGGTGAAGTCTGGAGGGTGAATCAGAAGAAGTAGAAGAAGGAGAAGGAGAAGGTGAAGTCTGGAGGGTGAATCAGAAGAAGCAGAAGAAGGAGAAGGAGAAGATGAAGTCTGGAGGGTGAATCAGAAGAAGTAGAAGAAGGAGAAGGAGAAGGTGAAGTCTGGAGGGTGAAGCAGAAGAAGTAGAAGAAGGAGAAGGAAAGGTGAAGTCAGGAGGGTGAATCAGAAGAAGTAGAAGAAGAAGAAGGAGAAGGTGAATTCAGGAGGGTGAATCAGAAGAAGCAGAAGAAGGAGAAGGAGAAGGTGAAGTCTGGAGGGTGAATCAGAAGAATCAGAAGAAGGAGAAGTAGAAGGTGAAGTCTGGAGGGTGAATCAGAAGAAGCAGAAGAAAGAGAAGGAGAAGGTGAAGTCTGGAGGGTGAAGCAGAAGAAACAGAAGAAGGAGAAGGAGAAGGTGAAGACTGGAGGGTGAATCAGAAGAAGTAGAAGAAGGAGAAGGAGAAGGTGAAGTCTGGAGGGTGAATCAGAAGAAGTAGAAGAAGGAGAAGGAGAGGGTGAAGTCTGGAGTGTGAATCAGAAGAAGCAGAAGAAGGAGAAGGAGAAGGTGAAGTCTGGAGGGTGAATCAGAAGAAGCAGAAGAAGGAGAAGGAGAAGATGAAGTCTGGAGGGTGAATCAGAAGAAGTAGAAGAAGGAGAAGGAGAAGGTGAAGTCTGGAGGGTGAATCAGAAGTAGTAGAAGAAGGAGAAGGAGAAGGTGAAGTCTGGACGGTGAATCAGAAGAAACAGAAGAAGGAGAAGGAGAAGGTGAAGTCTGGAGGGTGAATCAGAAGAAGTAGAAGAAGGAGAAGGAGAAGGTGTAGTCTGGAGGGTGAATCAGAAGAAGTAGACGAAGGAGAAGGAGAAGGTGAAGTCTGGAGGGTGAATCAGAAGAAGCAGAAGAAGGAGAAGGAGAAGGTGAAGTCTGGAGGGTGAATCAGAAGAAGCAGAAGAAGGAGAAGGAGAAGGTGAAGTCTGGAGGGTGAATCAGAAGAAGCAGAATAAGGAGAAGGAGAAGGTGAAGTCTGGAGGGTGAATCAGAAGAAGCAGAAAAAGGAGAAGGAGAAGGTGAAGTCTGAAGGGTGAATCAGAAGAAGTAGAAGAAGGAGAAGGAGAAGGTGAAGTCTGGAGGGTGAAGCAGAAGAAGTAGAAGAAGGAGAAGGAGAAGGTGAAGTCAGGAGGGTGAATCAGAAGAAGTAGAAGAAGGAGAAGGAGAAGATGAAGTCAGGAGGGTGAATCATAAGAAGCAGAAGAAGGAGAAGGAGAAGGTGAAGTCTGGAGGGTGAATCAGAAGAAGCAGAAGAAGGAGAAGGAGAAGGTGAAGTCTGGAGGGTGAATCAGAAGAAGCAGAAGAAGGAGAAGGAGAAGATGAAGTCTGGAGGGTGAATCAGAAGAAGTAGAAGAAGGAGAAGGAGAAGGTGAGGTCTGGAGGGTGAATAAGAAGAAGCAGAAGAAGGAGAAGCAGAAGGTGAAGTCTGGAGGGTGAATCAGAAGAAGCAGAAGAAGGAGAAGGAGAAGGTGATGTCTGGAGGGTGAATCAGAAGAAGCAGAAGAAGGAGAAGGAGAAGGTGAAGTCAGGAGGGTGAATCAGAAGAAGCAGAAGAAGGAGAAGGAGAAGGTGAAGTTAGGAGGGTGAATCAGAAGAAGCAGAAGAAGGAGAAGGAGCAGGTGATGTCAGGGGGATGAAGCAGAAGAAGTAGAAGAAGGAGAAGGAGAAGGTGTAGTCAGGACGGTGAAGCAGAAGAAGCAGAAGAAGGAGAAGGAGAAGGTGAAGTCTGGAGGGTGAATCAGAAGAAGTAGAAGAAGGAGAAGGAGAAGGTCAAGTCTGGAGGGTGAATCAGAAGAAGTAGAAGAAGGAGAAGGAGAAGGTGAAGTCTGGAGGTTGAAGCAGAAGAAGTAGAAGAAGGATAAGGAGAAGGTGAAGTCAGGAGGGTGAATCAGAAGAAGTAGAAGAAGGAGAAGGAGAATGTGAAGTCAGGAGGGTGAATCAGAAGAAGCAGAAGAAGGAGAAGAAGAAGGTGAAGTCTGGAGGGTGAATCAGAAGAATCAGAAGAAGGAGAAGGAGAAGGTGAAGTCTGGAGGGTGAATCAGAAGAAGCAGAAGAAAGAGAAGGAGAAGGTGAAGTCTGGAGGGTGAATCAGAAGAAGTAGAAGAAGGAGAAGGAGAAGGTGAAGTCTGGAGTGTGAATCAGAAGAAGCAGAAGAAGGAGAAGGAGAAGGTGAAGTCTGGAGGGTGAATCAGAAGAAGCAGAATAAGGAGAAGGAGAAGGTGAAGTCTGGAGGGTGAATCAGAAGAAGCAGAAGAAGGAGAAGGAGAAGGTGAAGTCTGGAGGGTGAATCAGAAGAAATAGAAGAAGGAGAAGGAGAAGGTGAAGTCTGGAGGGTGAAGCAGAAGAAGTAGAAGAAGGAGAAGGAGAAGGTGAAGTCAGGAGGGTGAATCAGAAGAAGTAGAAGAAGGAGAAGGAGAAGGTGAAGTCAGGAGGGTGAATCAGAAGAAGCAGAAGAAGGAGAAGGAGAAGGTGAAGTCTGGAGGGTGAATCAGAAGAATCAGAAGAAGGAGAAGGAGAAGGTGAAGTCTGGAGGGTGAATCAGAAGAAGCAGAGGAAGGAGAAGGAGAAGGTGAAGTCTGGAGGGTGAATCAGAAGAAGCAGAATAAGGAGAAGGAGAAGGTGAAGTCTGGAGGGTGAATCAGAAGAAGCAGAATAAGGAGAAGGAGAAGGTGAAGTCTGGAGGGTGAATCAGAAGAAGCAGAAGAAGGAGAAGGAGAAGATGAAGTCTGGAGGGTGAAGCAGAAGAAGTAGAAGAAGGAGAAGGAGAAGGTGAAGTCTGGAGGGTGAAGCAGAAGAAGTAGAAGAAGGAGAAGGAGAAGGTGAAGTCAGGAGGGTGAATCAGAAGAAGCAGAAGAAGGAGAAGGAGAAGGTGAAGTCTGGAGGGTGAATCAGAAGAATCAGAAGAAGGAGAAGGAGAAGGTGAAGTCTGGAGGGTGAATCAGAAGAAGCAGAAGAAAGAGAAGGAGAAGGTGAAGTCTGGAGGGTGAAGCAGAAGAAACAGAAGAAGGAGAAGGAGAAGGTGAAGACTGGAGGGTGAATCAGAAGAAGTACAAGAAGGAGAAGGAGAAGGTGAAGTCTGGAGGGTGAATCAGAAGACGTAGAAGAAGGAGAAGGAGAAGGTGAAGTCTGGAGGGTGAATCAGAAGTAGTGGAAGAAGGAGAAGGAGAAGGTGAAGTCTGGACGGTGAATCAGAAGAAACAGAAGAAGGAGAAGGAGAAGGTGAAGTCTGGAGGGTGAACCAGAAGAAGTAGAAGAAGGAGAAGCAGAAGGTGTAGTCTGGAGGGTGAATCAGAAGAAGTAGACGAAGGAGAAGGAGAAGGTGAAGTCTGGAGGGTGAATCAGAAGAAGCAGAAGAAGGAAATGGAGAAGGTGAAGTCTGGAGGGTGAATCAGAAGAAGCAGAAGAAGGAGAAGGAGAAGATGAAGTCTGGAGGGTGAATCAGAAGAAGTAGAAGAATGAGAAGGAGAAGGTGAGGTCTGGAGGGTGAATCAGAAGAAGCAGAAGAAGGAGAAGCAGAAGGTGAAGTCTGGAGGGTGAATCAGAAGAAGCAGAAGAAGGAGAAGGAGAAGGTGATGTCTGGAGGGTGAATCAGAAGAAGCAGAAGAAGGAGAAGGAGAAGGTGAAGTCAGGAGGGTGAATCAGAAGAAGTAGAAGAAGGAGAAGGAGAAGGTGAAGTTAGGAGGGTGAATCAGAAGAAGCAGAAGAAGGAGAAGGAGCAGGTGATGTCAGGGGGATGAAGCAGAAGAAGTAGAAGAAGGAGAAGGAGAAGGTGTAGTCAGGACGGTGAAGCAGAAGAAGCAGAAGAAGGAGAAGGAGAAGGTGAAGTCTGGAGGGTGAATCAGAAGAAGCAGAAGAAGGAGAAGAAGAAGGTGAAGTCTGGAGGGTGAATCAGAAGAATCAGAAGAAGGAGAAGGAGAAGGTGAAGTCTGGAGGGTGAATCAGAAGAAGCAGAAGAAAGAGAAGGAGAAGGTGAAGTCTGGAGGGTGAATCAGAAGAAGTAGAAGAAGGAGAAGGAGAAGGTGAAGTCTGGAGTGTGAATCAGAAGAAGCAGAAGAAGGAGAAGGAGAAGGTGAAGTCTGGAGGGTGAATCAGAAGAAGCAGAATAAGGAGAAGGAGAAGGTGAAGTCTGGAGGGTGAATCAGAAGAAGCAGAAGAAGGAGAAGGAGAAGGTGAAGTCTGGAGGGTGAATCAGAAGAAATAGAAGAAGGAGAAGGAGAAGGTGAAGTCTGGAGGGTGAAGCAGAAGAAGTAGAAGAAGGAGAAGGAGAAGGTGAAGTCAGGAGGGTGAATCAGAAGAAGTAGAAGAAGGAGAAGGAGAAGGTGAAGTCAGGAGGGTGAATCAGAAGAAGCAGAAGAAGGAGAAGGAGAAGGTGAAGTCTGGAGGGTGAATCAGAAGAATCAGAAGAAGGAGAAGGAGAAGGTGAAGTCTGGAGGGTGAATCAGAAGAAGCAGAGGAAGGAGAAGGAGAAGTTGAAGTCTGGAGGGTGAATCAGAAGAAGCAGAATAAGGAGAAGGAGAAGGTGAAGTCTGGAGGGTGAATCAGAAGAAGCAGAATAAGGAGAAGGAGAAGGTGAAGTCTGGAGGGTGAATCAGAAGAAGCAGAAGAAGGAGAAGGAGAAGATGAAGTCTGGAGGGTGAAGCAGAAGAAGTAGAAGAAGGAGAAGGAGAAGGTGAAGTCTGGAGGGTGAAGCAGAAGAAGTAGAAGAAGGAGAAGGAGAAGGTGAAGTCAGGAGGGTGAATCAGAAGAAGCAGAAGAAGGAGAAGGAGAAGGTGAAGTCTGGAGGGTGAATCAGAAGAATCAGAAGAAGGAGAAGGAGAAGGTGAAGTCTGGAGGGTGAATCAGAAGAAGCAGAAGAAAGAGAAGGAGAAGGTGAAGTCTGGAGGGTGAAGCAGAAGAAACAGAAGAAGGAGAAGGAGAAGGTGAAGATTGGAGGGTGAATCAGAAGAAGTACAAGAAGGAGAAGGAGAAGGTGAAGTCTGGAGGGTGAATCAGAAGAAGTAGAAGAAGGAGAAGGAGAAGGTGAAGTCTGGAGGGTGAATCAGAAGTAGTGGAAGAAGGAGAAGGAGAAGGTGAAGTCTGGACGGTGAATCAGAAGAAACAGAAGAAGGAGAAGGAGAAGGTGAAGTCTGGAGGGTGAATCAGAAGAAGTAGAAGAAGGAGAAGCAGAAGGTGTAGTCTGGAGGGTGAATCAGAAGAAGTAGACGAAGGAGAAGGAGAAGGTGAAGTCTGGAGGGTGAATCAGAAGAAGCAGAAGAAGGAAATGGAGAAGGTGAAGTCTGGAGGGTGAATCAGAAGAAGTAGAAGAAGGAGAAGGAGAAGCTGAAGTCTGGAGGGTGAATCAGAAGAAGCAGAAGAAGGAGAAGAAGAAGGTGAAGTCTGGAGGGTGAATCAGAAGAAGCAGAAGAAGGAGAAGGAGAAGGAGAAGTCTCGAGGGTGAATCAGAAGAAGCAGAAGAAGGAGAAGGAGAAGGTGAAGTCTGGAGGGTGAAGCAGAAGAAGCAGAAGAAGGAGAAGGAGAAGGTGAAGTCAGGAGGGTGAATCAGAAGAAGTAGAAGAAGGAGAAGGAGAAGGTCAAGTCTGGAGGGTGGATCAGAAGAAGCCGAAGAAGGAGAAGGAGAAGGTGAAGTCTGGAGGGTGAATCAGAAGAATCAGAAGAAGGAGAAGGAGAAGGTCAAGTCAGGAGGGTGATTCAGAAGAAGCAGAAGAAGGAGAAGGAGAAGGTGAAGTCTGGAGGGTGAATCAGAAGAATCAGAAGAAGGAGAAGGAGAAGGTGAAGTCTGGAGGGTGGATCAGAAGAAGCCGAAGAAGGAGAAGGAGAAGGTGAAGTCTGGAGGGTGAATCAGAAGAAGCAGAAGAAGGAGAAGGAGAAGGTGAAGTCAGGAGGGTGAATCAGAAGAAGCAGAAGAAGGAGAAGGAGAAGGTGAAGTTAGGAGGGTGAATCAGAAGAAGCAGAAGAAGGAGAAGGAGCAGGTGATGTCAGCGGGATGAAGCAGAAGAAGTAGAAGAAGGAGAAGGAGAAGGTGAAGTCAGGACGGTGAAGCAGAAGAAGCAGAAGAAGGAGAAGGAGAATGTGAAGTCTGGAGGGTGAATCAGAATAAGTAGAAGAAGGAGAAGGAGAAGGTCAAGTCTGGAGGGTGAATCAGAAGAAGTAGAAGAAGGAGAAGGAGAAGGTGAAGTCTGGAGGGTGAAGCAGAAGAAGTAGAAGAAGGAGAAGGAGAAGGTGAAGTCTGGAGGGTGAATCAGAAGAAGTAGAAGAAGGAGAAGGAGAAGGTGAAGTCAGGAGGGTGAATCAGAAGAAGCAGAAGAAGGAGAAGGAGAAGGTGAAGTCTGGAGGGTGAATCAGAAGAAGTAGAAGAAGGAGAAGGAGAAGGTGTTGTCTGGAGGGTGAATCAGAAGAAGTAGACGAAGGAGAAGGAGAAGGTGAAGTCTGGAGGGTGAATCAGAAGAAGCAGAAGAAGGAGAAGGAGAAGGTGAAGTCTGGAGGGTGAATCAGAAGAAGCAGAAGAAGGAGAAGGAGAAGGTGAAGTCTGGAGGGTGAATCAGAAGAAGCAGAATATGGAGAAGGAGAAGGTGAAGTCTGGAGGGTGAATCAGAAGAAGCATAAAAAGGAGAAGGAGAAGGTGAAGTCTGAAGGGTGAATCAGAAGAAGTAGAAGAAGGAGAAGGAGAAGGTGAAGTCTGGAGGGTGAAGCAGAAGAAGTAGAAGAAGGAGAAGGAGAAGGTGAAGTCAGGAGGGTGAATCAGAAGAAGTAGAAGAAGGAGAAGGAGAAGGTGAAGTCAGGAGGGCGAATCAGAAGAAGCAGAAGAAGGAGAAGGAGAAGGTGAAGTCTGGAGGTTGAATCAGAAGAATCAGAAGAAGGAGAAGGTGAAGTCTGGAGGGTGAATCAGAAGAAGCAGAAGAAAGAGAAGGAGAAGGTGAAGTCTGGAGGGTGAAGCAGAAGAAACAGAAGAAGGAGAAGGAGAAGGTGAAGACTGGAGGGTGAATCAGAAGAAGTAGAAGAAGGAGAAGGAGAAGGTGAAGTCTGGAGGGTGAATCAGAAGAAGTAGAAGAAGGAGAAGGAGAAGGTGATGTCTGGAGGGTGAATCAGAAGAAGCAGAAGAAAGAGAAGGAGAAGGTGAAGTCTGGAGGGTGAAGCAGAAGAAACAGAAGAAGGAGAAGGAGAAGGTGAAGACTGGAGGGTGAATCAGAAGAAGTAGAAGAAGGAGAAGGAGAAGGTGAAGTCTGGAGGGTGAATCAGAAGAAACAGAAGAAGGAGAAGGAGAAGGTGAAGACTGGAGGGTGAATCAGAAGAAGCAGAAGAAAGAGAAGGAGAAGGTGAAGTCTGGAGGGTGAAGCAGAAGAAACAGAAGAAGGAGAAGGAGAAGGTGAAGACTGGAGGGTGAATCAGAAGAAGTAGAAGAAGGAGAAGGAGAAGGTGAAGTCTGGAGGGTGAATCAGAAGAAGTAGAAGAAGGAGAAGGAGAAGGTGAAGTCTGGAGGGTGAATCAGAAGAAGCAGAAGAAGGAGAAGGAGAAGGTGAAGTCTGGAGGGTGAATCAGAAGAAGCAGAAGAAGGAGAAGGAGAAGGTGAAGTCAGGAGGGTGAATCAGAAGAATCAGAAGAAGGAGAAGGAGAAGGTGAAGTCTGGAGGGTGAATCAGAAGAAGCAGAAGAAAGAGAAGGAGAAGGTGAAGTCTGGAGGGTGAAGCAGAAGAAACAGAAGAAGGAGAAGGAGAAGGTGAAGACTGGAGGGTGAATCAGAAGAAGTACAAGAAGGAGAAGGAGAAGGTGAAGTCTGGAGGGTGAATCAGAAGAAGTAGAAGAAGGAGAAGGAGAAGGTGAAGTCTGGAGGGTGAATCAGAAGTAGTGGAAGAAGGAGAAGGAGAAGGTGAAGTCTGGACGGTGAATCAGAAGAAACAGAAGAAGGAGAAGGAGAAGGTGAAGTCTGGAGTGTGAATCAGAAGAAGCAGAAGAAGGAGAAGGAGAAGGTGAAGTCTGGAGGGTGAATCAGAAGAAGCAGAATAAGGAGAAGGAGAAGGTGAAGTCTGGAGGGTGAATCAGAAGAAGCAGAAGAAGGAGAAGGAGAAGGTGAAGTCTGGAGGGTGAATCAGAAGAAATAGAAGAAGGAGAAGGAGAAGGTGAAGTCTGGAGGGTGAAGCAGAAGAAGTAGAAGAAGGAGAAGGAGAAGGTGAAGTCAGGAGGGTGAATCAGAAGAAGTAGAAGAAGGAGAAGGAGAAGGTGAAGTCAGGAGGGTGAATCAGAAGAAGCAGAAGAAGGAGAAGGAGAAGGTGAAGTCTGGAGGGTGAATCAGAAGAATCAGAAGAAGGAGAAGGAGAAGGTGAAGTCTGGAGGGTGAATCAGAAGAAGCAGAGGAAGGAGAAGGAGAAGGTGAAGTCTGGAGGGTGAATCAGAAGAAGCAGAATAAGGAGAAGGAGAAGGTGAAGTCTGGAGGGTGAATCAGAAGAAGCAGAATAAGGAGAAGGAGAAGGTGAAGTCTGGAGGGTGAATCAGAAGAAACAGAAGAAGGAGAAGGAGAAGGTAAAGTCTGGAGGGTGAATCAGAAGAAGTAGAAGAAGGAGAAGCAGAAGGTGTAGTCTGGAGGGTGAATCAGAAGAAGTAGACGAAGGAGAAGGAGAAGGTGAAGTCTGGAGGGTGAATCAGAAGAAGCAGAAGAAGGAAATGGAGAAGGTGAAGTCTGGAGGGTGAATCAGAAGAAGTAGAAGAAGGAGAAGGAGAAGCTGAAGTCTGGAGGGTGAATCAGAAGAAGCAGAAGAAGGAGAAGAAGAAGGTGAAGTCTGGAGGGTGAATCAGAAGAAGCAGAAGAAGGAGAAGGAGAAGGAGAAGTCTCGAGGGTGAAGCAGAAGAAGCAGAAGAAGGAGAAGGAGAAGGTGAAGTCTGGAGGGTGAAGCAGAAGAAGCAGAAGAAGGAGAAGGAGAAGGTGAAGTCAGGAGGGTGAATCAGAAGAAGTAGAAGAAGGAGAAGGAGAAGGTCAAGTCTGGAGGGTGGATCAGAAGAAGCCGAAGAAGGAGAAGGAGAAGGTGAAGTCTGGAGGGTGAATCAGAAGAATCAGAAGAAGGAGAAGGAGAAGGTCAAGTCAGGAGGGTGATTCAGAAGAAGCAGAAGAAGGAGAAGGAGAAGGTGAAGTCTGGAGGGTGAATCAGAAGAATCAGAAGAAGGAGAAGGAGAAGGTGAAGTCTGGAGGGTGGATCAGAAGAAGCCGAAGAAGGAGAAGGAGAAGGTGAAGTCTGGAGGGTGAATCAGAAGAAGCAGAAGAAGGAGAAGGAGAAGGTGAAGTCAGGAGGGTAAATCAGAAGAAGCAGAAGAAGGAGAAGGAGAAGGTGAAGTTAGGAGGGTGAATCAGAAGAAGCAGAAGAAGGAGAAGGAGCAGGTGATGTCAGCGGGATGAAGCAGAAGAAGTAGAAGAAGGAGAAGGAGAAGGTGAAGTCAGGACGGTGAAGCAGAAGAAGCAGAAGAAGGAGAAGGAGAATGTGAAGTCTGGAGGGTGAATCAGAATAAGTAGAAGAAGGAGAAGGAGAAGGTCAAGTCTGGAGGGTGAATCAGAAGAAGTAGAAGAAGGAGAAGGAGAAGGTGAAGTCTGGAGGGTGAAGCAGAAGAAGTAGAAGAAGGAGAAGGAGAAGGTGAAGTCTGGAGGGTGAATCAGAAGAAGCAGAAGAAGGAGAAGGAGAAGGTGAAGTCTGGAGGGTGAATCAGAAGAAGCAGAAGAAGGAGAAGGAGAAGGTGAAGTCAGGAGGGTGAATCAGAAGAAGCAGAAGAAGGAGAAGGAGAAGGTGAAGTCTGGAGGGTGAATCAGAAGAATCAGAAGAAGGAGAAGGAGAAGGTGAAGTCTGGAGGGTGAATCAGAAGAAGCAGAAGAAAGAGAAGGAGAAGGTGAAGTCTGGAGGGTGAAGCAGAAGAAACAGAAGAAGGAGAAGGAGAAGGTGAAGACTGGAGGGTGAATCAGAAGAAGTACAAGAAGGAGAAGGAGAAGGTGAAGTCTGGAGGGTGAATCAGAAGAAGTAGAAGAAGGAGAAGGAGAAGGTGAAGTCTGGAGGGTGAATCAGAAGTAGTGGAAGAAGGAGAAGGAGAAGGTGAAGTCTGGACGGTGAATCAGAAGAAACAGAAGAAGGAGAAGGAGAAGGTGAAGTCTGGAGTGTGAATCAGAAGAAGCAGAAGAAGGAGAAGGAGAAGGTGAAGTCTGGAGGGTGAATCAGAAGAAGCAGAATAAGGAGAAGGAGAAGGTGAAGTCTGGAGGGTGAATCAGAAGAAGCAGAAGAAGGAGAAGGAGAAGGTGAAGTCTGGAGGGTGAAGCAGAAGAAGTAGAAGAAGGAGAAGGAGAAGGTGAAGTCAGGAGGGTGAATCAGAAGAAGCAGAAGAAGGAGAAGGAGCAGGTGATGTCAGCGGGATGAAGCAGAAGAAGTAGAAGAAGGAGAAGGAGAAGGTGAAGTCAGGACGGTGAAGCAGAAGAAGCAGAAGAAGGAGAAGGAGAATGTGAAGTCTGGAGGGTGAATCAGAATAAGTAGAAGAAGGAGAAGGAGAAGGTCAAGTCTGGAGGGTGAATCAGAAGAAGTAAAAGAAGGAGAAGGAGAAGGTGAAGTCTGGAGGGTGAAGCAGAAGAAGTAGAAGAAGGAGAAGGAGAAGGTGAAGTCTGGAGGGTGAATCAGAAGAAGTAGAAGAAGGAGAAGGAGAAGGTGAAGTCAGGAGGGTGAATCAGAAGAAGCAGAAGAAGGAGAAGGAGAAGGTGAAGTCTGGAGGGTGAATCAGAAGAAGTAGAAGAAGGAGAAGGAGAAGGTGTTGTCTGGAGGGTGAATCAGAAGAAGTAGACGAAGGAGAAGGAGAAGGTGAAGTCTGGAGGGTGAATCAGAAGAAGCAGAAGAAGGAGAAGGAGAAGGTGAAGTCTGGAGGGTGAATCAGTAGAAGCAGAAGAAGGAGAAGGAGAAGGTGAAGTCTGGAGGGTGAATCAGAAGAAGCAGAATATGGAGAAGGAGAAGGTGAAGTCTGGAGGGTGAATCAGAAGAAGTAGAAGAAGGAGAAGGAGAAGGTGAAGTCTGGAGGGTGAATCAGAAGAAGCAGAAGAAGGAGAAGGAGAAGGTGAAGTCTGGAGGGTGAATCAGAAGAAGCAGAAGAAGGAGAAGGAGAAGATGAAGTCTGGAGGGTGAATCAGAAGAAGTAGAAGAAGGAGAAGGAGAAGGTGAGGTCTGGAGGGTGAATCAGAAGAAGCAGAAGAAGGAGAAGGAGAAGGTGAAGTCTGGAGGGTGAATCAGAAGAAGCAGAAGAAGGAGAAGGAGAAGGTGATGTCTCGAGGGTGAATCAGAAGAAGCAGAAGAAGGAGAAGGAGAAGGTGAAGTCAGGAGGGGGAATCAGAAGAAGCAGAAGAAGGAGAAGGAGAAGGTGAAGTTAGGAGGGTGAATCAGAAGAAGCAGAAGAAGGAGAAGGAGCAGGTGATGTCAGGGGGATGAAGTAGAAGAAGTATAAGAAGGAGAAGGAGAAGGTGAAGTCAGGACGGTGAAGCAGAAGAAGCAGAAGAAGGAGAAGGAGAAGGTGAAGTCTGGAGGGTGAATCAGAAGAAGTAGAAGAAGGAGAAGGAGAAGGTCAAGTCTGGAGGGTGAATCAGAAGAAGTAGAAGAAGGAGAAGGAGAAGGTGAAGTCTGGAGGGTGAAGCAGAAGAAGTAGAAGAAGGAGAAGGAGAAGGTGAAGTCAGGAGGGTGAATCAGAAGAAGTAGAAGAAGGAGAAGGAGAATGTGAAGTCAGGAGGGTGAATCAGAAGAAGCAGAAGAAGGAGAAGAAGAAGGTGAAGTCTGGAGGGTGAATCAGAAGAATCAGAAGAAGGAGAAGGAGAAGGTGAAGTCTGGAGGGTGAATCAGAAGAAGCAGAAGAAAGAGAAGGAGAAGGTGAAGTCTGGAGGGTGAATCAGAAGAAGTAGAAGAAGGAGAAGGAGAAGGTGAAGTCTGGAGTGTGAATCAGAAGAAGCAGAAGAAGGAGAAGGAGAAGGTGAAGTCTGGAGGGTGAATCAGAAGAAGCAGAATAAGGAGAAGGAGAAGGTGAAGTCTGGAGGGTGAATCAGAAGAAGCAGAAGAAGGAGAAGGAGAAGGTGAAGTCTGGAGGGTGAATCAGAAGAAATAGAAGAAGGAGAAGGAGAAGGTGAAGTCTGGAGGGTGAAGCAGAAGAAGTAGAAGAAGGAGAAGGAGAAGTTGAAGTCAGGAGGGTGAATCAGAAGAAGTAGAAGAAGGAGAAGGAGAAGTTGAAGTCAGCAGGGTGAATCAGAAGAAGCAGAAGAAGGAGAAGGTGAAGTTGAAGTCTGGAGGGTGAATCAGAAGAATCAGAAGAAGGAGAAGGAGAAGGTGAAGTCTGGAGGGTGAATCAGAAGAAGCAGAGGATGGAGAAGGAGAAGGTGAAGTCTGGAGGGTGAATCAGAAGAAGCAGAATAAGGAGAAGGAGAAGGTCAAGTCTGGAGGGTGAATCAGAAGAAGTAGAAGAAGGAGAAGGAGAAGGTGAAGTCTGGAGGGTGAAGCAGAAGAAGCAGAAGAAGGAGAAGGAGAAGGTGAAGTCTGGAGTGTGAATCAGAAGAAGCAGAAGAAGGAGAAGGAGAAGGTGAAGTCTGGAGGGTGAATCAGAAGAAGCAGAATAAGGAGAAGGAGAAGGTGAAGTCTGGAGGGTGAATCAGAAGAAGCAGAAGAAGGAGAAGGAGAAGGTGAAGTCTGGAGGGTGAATCAGAAGAAGCAGAATAAGGAGAAGGAGAAGGTGAAGTCTGGAGGGTGAATCAGAAGAAGCAGAAAAAGGAGAAGGAGAAGGTGAAGTCTGGAGGGTGAATCAGAAGAAGTAGAAGAAGGAGAAGGAGAAGGTGAAGTCTGGAGGGTGAATCAGAAGAAGCAGAATAAGGAGAAGGAGAAGGTGAAGTCTGGAGGGTGAATCAGAAGAAGCAGAATAAGGAGAAGGAGAAGGTGAAGTCTGGAGGGTGAATCAGAAGAAGCAGAAGAAGGAGAAGGAGAAGATGAAGTCTGGAGGGTGAAGCAGAAGAAGTAGAAGAAGGAGAAGGAGAAGGTGAAGTCTGGAGGGTGAAGCAGAAGAAGTAGAAGAAGGAGAAGGAGAAGGTGAAGTCAGGAGGGTGAATCAGAAGAAGCAGAAGAAGGAGAAGGAGAAGGTGAAGTCTGGAGGGTGAATCAGAAGAATCAGAAGAAGGAGAAGGAGAAGGTGAAGTCTGGAGGGTGAATCAGAAGAAGCAGAAGAAAGAGAAGGAGAAGGTGAAGTCTGGAGGGTGAAGCAGAAGAAACAGAAGAAGGAGAAGGAGAAGGTGAAGACTGGAGGGTGAATCAGAAGAAGTACAAGAAGGAGAAGGAGAAGGTGAAGTCTGGAGGGTGAATCAGAAGAAGTAGAAGAAGGAGAAGGAGAAGGTGAAGTCTGGAGGGTGAATCAGAAGTAGTGGAAGAAGGAGAAGTAGAAGGTGAAGTATGGACGGTGAATCAGAAGAAACAGAAGAAGGAGAAGGAGAAGGTGAAGTCTGGAGGGTGAATCAGAAGAAGTAGAAGAAGGAGAAGCAGAAGGTGTAGTCTGGAGGGTGAATCAGAAGAAGTAGACGAAGGAGAAGGAGAAGGTGAAGTCTGGAGGGTGAATCAGAAGAAGCAGAAGAAGGAAATGGAGAAGGTGAAGTCTGGAGGGTGAATCAGAAGAAGTAGAAGAAGGAGAAGGAGAAGGTGAAGTCTGGAGGGTGAATCAGAAGAAGCAGAAGAAGGAGAAGAAGAAGGTGAAGTCTGGAGGGTGAATCAGAAGAAGCAGAAGAAGGAGAAGGAGAAGGAGAAGTCTCGAGGGTGAATCAGAAGAAGCAGAAGAAGGAGAAGGAGAAGGTGAAGTCTGGAGGGTGAAGCAGAAGAAGTAGAAGAAGGAGAAGGAGAAGGTGAAGTCAGGAGGGTGAATCAGCAGAAGTAGAAGAAGGAGAAGGAGAAGGTGAAGTCAGGAGGGTGATTCAGAAGAAGCAGAAGAAGGAGAAGGAGAAGGTGAAGTCTGGAGGGTGAATCAGAAGAATCAGAAGAAGGAGAAGGAGAAGGTGAAGTCTGGAGGGTGAATCAGAAGAAGCCGAAGAAGGAGAAGGAGAAGGTGAAGTCTGGAGGGTGAATCAGAAGAAGCAGAAGAAGGAGAAGGAGAAGGTGAAGTCAGGAGGGTGAATCAGAAGAAGCATAAGAAGGAGAAGGAGAAGCTGAAGTTAGGAGGGTGAATCAGAAGAAGCAGAAGAAGGAGAAGGAGCAGGTGATGTCAGCGGGATGAAGCAGAAGAAGTAGAAGAAGGAGAAGGAGAAGGTGAAGTCAGGACGGTGAAGCAGAAGAAGCAGAAGAAGGAGAAGGAGAGTGTGAAGTCTGGAGGGTGAATCAGAATAAGTAGAAGAAGGAGAAGGAGAAGGTCAAGTCTGGAGGGTGAATCAGAAGAAGTAGAAGAAGGAGAAGGAGAAGGTGAAGTCTGGAGGGTGAAGCAGAAGAAGTAGAAGAAGGAGAAGGAGAAGGTGAAGTCAGGAGGGTGAATCAGAAGAAGCAGAAGAAGGAGAAGGAGAAGGTGAAGTCTGGAGGGTTAATCAGAAGAAGTAGAAGAAGGAGAAGGAGAAGGTGTTGTCTGGAGGGTGAATCAGAAGAAGTAGACGAAGGAGAAGGAGAAGGTGAAGTCTGGAGGGTGAATCAGAAGAAGCAGAAGAAGGAGAAGGAGAAGGTGAAGTCTGGAGGGTGAATCAGAAGAAGCAGAAGAAGGAGAAGGAGAAGGTGAAGTCTGGAGGGTGAATCAGAAGAAGCAGAATATGGAGAAGGAGAAGGTGAAGTCTGGAGGGTGAATCAGAAGAAGCAGAAAAAGGAGAAGGAGAAGGTGAAGTCTGAAGGGTGAATCAGAAGAAGCAGTAGAAGGAGAAGGAGAAGGTGAAGTCTGGAGGGTGAAGCAGATGAAGTAGAAGAAGGAGAAGGAGAAGGTGAAGTCAGGAGGGTGAATCAGAAGAAGTAGAAGAAGGAGAAGGAGAAGGTGAAGTCAGGAGGGTGAATCAGAAGAAGCAGAAGAAGGAGAAGGAGAAGGTGAAGTCTGTAGGGTGAATCAGAAGAATCAGAAGAAGGAGAAGGAGAAGGTGAAGTCTGGAGGGTGAATCAGAAGAAGCAGAAGAAAGAGAAGGAGAAGGTGAAGCCTGGAGGGTGAAGCAGAAGAAACAGAAGAAGGAGAAGGAGAAGGTGAAGACTGGAGGGTGAATCAGAAGAAGTAGAAGAAGGAGAAGGAGAAGGTGATGTCTGGAGGGTGAATCAGAAGAAGTAGAAGAAGGAGAAGGAGAAGGTGATGACTGGAGGGTGAATCAGAAGAAGCAGAAGAAGGAGAAGGAGAAGGTGAAGTCTGGAGGGTGAATCAGAAGAAGCAGAAGAAGGAGAAGGAGAAGATGAAGTCTGGAGGGTGAATCAGAAGAAGTAGAAGAAGGAGAAGGAGAAGGTGAGGTCTGGAGGGTGAATCAGAAGAAGCAGAAGAAGGAGAAGGAGAAGGTGAAGTCTGGAGGGTGAATCAGAAGAAGCAGAAGAAGGAGAAGGAGAAGGTGAAGTCAGGAGGGTGAATCAGAAGAAGCAGAAGAAGGAGAAGGAGAAGGTGAAGTTAGGAGGGTGAATCAGAAGAAGCAGAAGAAGGAGAAGGAGCAGGTGATGTCAGGGGGATGAAGCAGAAGAAGTAGAAGAAGGAGAAGGAGAAGGTGAAGTCAGGACGGTGAAGCAGAAGAAGCAGAAGAAGGAGAAGGAGAAGGTGAAGTCTGGAGGGTGAATCAGAAGAAGTAGAAGAAGGAGAAGGAGAAGGTCAAGTCTGGAGGGTGAATCAGAAGAAGTAGAAGAAGGAGAAGGAGAAGGTGAAGTCTGGAGGGTGAAGCAGAAGAAGTAGAAGAAGGAGAAGGAGAAGGTGAAGTCAGGAGGGTGAATCAGAAGAAGTAGAAGAAGGAGAAGGAGAAGGTGAAGTCAGGAGGGTGAATCAGAAGAAGCAGAAGAAGGAGAAGAAGAAGGTGAAGTCTGGAGGGTGAATCAGAAGAATCAGAAGAAGGAGAAGGAGAAGGTGAAGTCTGGAGGGTGAATCAGAAGAAGCAGAAGAAAGAGAAGGAGAAGGTGAAGTCTGGAGGGTGAATCAGAAGAAGTAGAAGAAGGAGAAGGAGAAGGTGAAGTCTGGAGTGTGAATCAGAAGAAGCAGAAGAAGGAGAAGGAGAAGGTGAAGTCTGGAGGGTGAATCAGAAGAAGCAGAATAAGGAGAAGGAGAAGGTGAAGTCTGGAAGGTGAATCAGAAGAAGCAGAAGAAGGAGAAGGAGAAGGTGAAGTCTGGAGGGTGAATCAGAAGAAGTACAAGAAGGAGAAGGAGAAGGTGAAGTCTGGAGGGTGAAGCAGAAGAAGTAGAAGAAGGAGAAGGAGAAGGTGAAGTCAGGAGGGTGAATCAGAAGAAGTAGAAGAAGGAGAAGGAGAAGGTGAAGTCAGGAGGGTGAATCAGAAGAAGCAGAAGAAGGAGAAGGAGAAGGTGAAGTCTGGAGGGTGAATCAGAAGAATCAGAAGAAGGAGAAGGAGAAGGTGAAGTCTGGAGGGTGAATCAGAAGAAGCAGAGGAAGGAGAAGGAGAAGGTGAAGTCTGGAGGGTGAATCAGAAGAAGCAGAATAAGGAGAAGGAGAAGGTGAAGCCTGGAGGGTGAATCAGAAGAAGCAGAATAAGGAGAAGGAGAAGGTGAAGTCTGGAGGGTGAATCAGAAGAAGCAGAAGAAAGAGAAGGAGAAGGTGAAGTCTGGAGGGTGAATCAGAAGAAGTAGAATAAGGAGAAGGAGAAGGTGAAGTCTGGAGGGTGAATCAGAAGAAGTAGAAGAAGGAGAAGGAGAAGGTGAAGTCTGGAGGGTGAAGCAGAAGAAGTAGAAGAAGGAGAAGGAGAAGGTGAAGTCAGGAGGGTGAATCAGAAGAAGTAGAAGAAGGAGAAGGAGAATGTGAAGTCAGGAGGGTGAATCAGAAGAAGCAGAAGAAGGAGAAGGAGAAGGTGAAGTCTGGAGGGTGAATCAGAAGAATCAGAAGAAGGAGAAGGAGAAGGTGAAGTCTGGAGGGTGAATCAGAAGAAGCAGAGGAAGGAGAAGGAGAAGGTGAAGTCTGGAGGGTGAATCAGAAGAAGCAGAATAAGGAGAAGGAGAAGGTGAAGTCTGGAGGGTGAATCAGAAGAAGCAGAATAAGGAGAAGGAGAAGGTGAAGTCTGGAGGGTGAATCAGAAGAAGCAGAAGAAGGAGAAGGAGAAGATGAAGTCTGGAGGGTGAATCAGAAGAAGTAGAAGAAGGAGAAGGAGAAGGTGAAGTCTGGAGGGTGAAGCAGAAGAAGTAGAAGAAGGAGAAGGAGAAGGTGAAGTCAGGAGGGTGAATCAGAAGAAGTAGAAGAAGAAGAAGGAGAAGGTGAAGTCAGGAGGGTGAATCAGAAGAAGCAGAAGAAGGAGAAGGAGAAGGAGAAGTCTGGAGGGTGAATCAGAAGAAGCAGAAGAAGGAGAAGGAGAAGGTGAAGTCTGGAGGGTGAATCAGAAGAAGCAGAAGAAAGAGAAGGAGAAGGTGAAGTCAGGAGGGTGAATCAGAAGAAGTAGAAGAAGGAGAAGGAGAAGGTGAAGTCAGGAGGGTGAATCAGAAGAAGCAGAAGAAGGAGAAGGAGAAGGTGAAGTCTGGAGGGTGAATCAGAAGAATCAGAAGAAGGAGAAGGAGAAGGTGAAGTCTGGAGGGTGAATCAGAAGAAGCAGAAGAAGGAGAAGGAGAAGGTGAAGTCTGGAGGGTGAATCAGAAGAAGCAGAAGAAGGAGAAAGAGAAGGTGAAGTCAGGAGGGTGAATCAGAAGAAGCAGAAAAAGGAGAAGGAGAAGGTGAAGTTAGGAGGGTGAATCAGAAGAAGCAGAAGAAGGAGAAGGAGCAGGTGATGTCAGCGGGATGAAGCAGAAGAAGTAGAAGAAGGAGAAGGAGAAGGTGAAGTCAGGACGGTGAAGCAGAAGAAGCAGAAGAAGGAGAAGGAGAAGGTGAAGTCTGGAGGGTGAATCAGAATAAGTAGAAGAAGGAGAAGGAGAAGGTCAAGTCTGGAGGGTGAATCAGAAGAAGTAGAAGAAGGAGAAGGAGAAGGTGAAGTCTGGAGGGTGAAGCAGAAGAAGTAGAAGAAGGAGAAGGAGAAGGTGAAGTCAGGAGGGTGAATCAGAAGAAGTAGAATAAGAAGAAGGAGAAGGTGAAGTCAGGAGGGTGAATCAGAAGAAGCAGAAGAAGGAGAAGGGGAAGGTGAAGTCTGGAGGGTGAATCAGAAGAATCAGAAGAAGGAGAAGGAGAAGGTGAAGTCTGGAGGGTGAATCAGAAGAAGCAGAAGAAAGAGAAGGAGAAGGTGAAGTCTGGAGGGTGAATCAGAAGAAGCAGAAGAAGGAGAAGGAGAAGGTGAAGTCAGGAGGGTGAATCAGAGGAAGCAGAAGAAGGAGAAGGAGAAGGTGAAGTTAGGAGGGTGAATCAGAAGAAGCAGAAGAAGGAGAAGGAGCAGGTGATGTCAGGGGGATGAAGCAGAAGAAGTAGAAGAAGGAGAAGGAGAAGGTGAAGTCAGGACGGTGAAGCAGAAGAAGCAGAAGAAGGAGAAGGAGAAGGTGAAGTCTGGAGGGTGAATCAGAAGAAGTAGAAGAAGGAGAAGGAGAAGGTCAAGTCTGGAGGGTGAATCAGAAGAAGTAGAAGAAGGAGAAGGAGAAGGTGAAGTCTGGAGGGTGAATCAGAAGAAGCAGAAGAAGGAGAAGGAGAAGGTGAAGTCTGGAGGGTGAATCAGAAGAAGCAGAAGAAGGAGAAGGAGAAGATGAAATCTGGAGGGTGAATCAGAAGAAGTAGAAGAAGGAGAAGGAGAAGGTGAGGTCTGGAGGGTGAATCAGAAGAAGTAGAAGAAGGAGAAGGAGAAGGTGAAGTCTGGAGGGTGAAACAGAAGAAGCAGAAGAAGGAGAAGGAGAAGGTGAAGTCTGGAGGGTGAATCAGAAGAAGCAGAAGAAGGAGAAGGAGAAGGTGAAGTCTGGAGGGTGAATCAGAAGAAGCAGAAGAAGGAGAAGGAGAAGATGAAATCTGGAGGGTGAATCAGAAGAAGCAGAAGAAAGAGAAGGAGAAGGTGAAGTCTGGAGGGTGAATCAGAAGAAGTAGAAGAAGGAGAAGGAGAAGGTGAAGTCTGGAGTGTGAATCAGAAGAAGCAGAAGAAGGAGAAGGAGAAGGTGAAGTCTGGAGGGTGAATCAGAAGAAGCAGAAGAAGGAGAAGGAGAAGGTGAAGTCTGGAGGGTGAATCAGAAGAAGCAGAATAAGGAGAAGGAGAAGTTGAAGTCTGGAGGGTGAATCAGAAGAAGCAGAATAAGGAGAAGTGAAGGTGAAGTATGGCGGGTGAATCAGAAGAAGCAGAAGAAGGAGAAGGAGAAGGTGAAGTCTGGAGGGTGAATCAGAAGAAGTAGAAGAAGGAGAAGGAGAAGGTGAAGTCTGGTGGGTGAAGCAGAAGAAGTAGAAGAAGGAGAAGGAGAAGGTGAAGTCAGGAGGGTGAATCAGAAGAAGTAGAAGAAGGAGAAGGAGAAGGTGAAGTCAGGAGGGTGAATCAGAAGAAGCAGAAGAAGGAGAAGGAGAAGGTGAAGTCTGGAGGGTGAATCAGAAGAAGCAGAATAAGGAGAAGGAGAAGGTGAAGTCTGGAGGGTGAATCAGAAGAAGCAGAATAAGGAGAAGGAGAAGGTGAAGTCTGGAGGGTGAATCAGAAGAAGCAGAAGAAGGAGAAGGAGAAGATGAAGTCTGGAGGGTGAATCAGAAGAAGTAGAAGAAGGAGAAGGAGAAGGTGAAGTCTGGAGGGTGAAGCAGAAGAAGTAGAAGAAGGAGAAGGAGAAGGTGAAGTCAGGAGGGTGAATCAGAAGAAGTAGAAGAAGGAGAAGGAGAAGGTGAAGTCAGGAGGGTAAATCAGAAGAAGCAGAAGAAGGAGAAGGAGAAGGTGAAGTCTGGAGGGTGAATCAGAAGAATCAGAAGAAGGAGAAGGAGAAGGTGAAGTCTGGAGGGTGAATCAGAAGAATCAGAAGAAAGAGAAGGAGAAGGTGAAGTCTGGAGGGTGAAGCAGAAGAAACAGAAGAAGGAGAAGGAGAAGGTGAAGACTGGAGGATGAATCAGAAGAAGTGGAAGAAGGAGAAGGAGAAGGTGAAGTATGGAGGGTGAATCAGAAGAAGTAGAAAAAGGAGAAGGAGAAGGTGAAGTCTGGAGGGTGAATCAGAAGAAGCAGAAGAAGGAGAAGGAGAAGGTGAAGTCTGGAGGGTGAATCAGAAGAAGCAGAAGAAGGAGAAGGAGAAGATGAAGTCTGGAGGGTGAATCAGAAGAAGTAGAAGAAGGAGAAGGAGAAGGTGAAGTCTGGAGGGTGAATCAGAAGTAGTAGAAGAAGGAGAAGGAGAAGGTGAAGTCTGGACGGTGTATCAGAAGAAACAGAAGAAGGAGAAGGAGAAGGTGAAGTCTGGAGGGTGAATCAGAAGAAGTAGAAGAAGGAGAAGGAGAAGGTGTAGTCTGGAGGGTGAATCAGAAGAAGTAGACGAAGGAGAAGGAGAAGGTGAAGTCTGGAGGGTGAATCAGAAGAAGCAGAAGAAGGAGATGGAGAAGGTGAAGTCTGGAGGGTGAATCAGAAGAAGTAGAAGAAGGAGAAGGAGAAGGTGAAGTCTGGAGGGTGAATCAGAAGAAGCAGAAGAAGGAGAAGGAGAAGGTGAAGTCTGGAGGGTGAATCAGAAGAAGCAGAAGAAGGAGAAGGAGAAGGAGAAGTCTGGAGGGTGAATCAGAAGAAGCAGAATAAGGAGAAGGAGAAGGTGAAGTCTGGAGGGTGAATCAGAAGAAGCAGAAGAAGGAGAAGGAGAAGGTGAAGTCTGGAGCGTGAATCAGAAGAAGTAGAAGAAGGAGAAGGAGAAGGTGAAGTCTGGAGGGTGAATCAGAAGAAGTAGAAGAAGGAGAAGGAGAAGGTGAAGTCTGGAGGTTGAATCAGAAGAAGTAGAAGAAGGAGAAGGAGAAGGTGAAGTCTGGAGTGTGAAGCAGAAGAAGTAGAAGAAGGAGAAGGAGAAGGTGAAGTCAGGAGGGTGAATCAGAAGAAGTAGAAGAAGGAGAAGGAGAAGGTGAAGTCAGGAGGGTGAATCAGAAGAAGCACAAGAAGGAGAAGGAGAAGGTGAAGTCTGGAGGGTGAATCAGAAGAATCAGAAGAAGGAGAAGGAGAAGGTGAAGTCTGGAGGGTGAATCAGAAGAAGCAGAAGAAAGAGAAGGAGATGGTGAAGTCTGGAGGGTGAATCAGAAGAAGTAGAAGAAGGAGAAGGAGAAGGTGAAGTCTGGAGTGTGAAGCAGAAGAAGTAGAAGAAGGAGAAGGAGAAGGTGAAGTCAGGAGGGTGAATCAGAAGAAGTAGAAGAAGAAGAAGGAGAAGGTGAAGTCAGGAGGGTGAATCAGAAGAAGCAGAAGAAGGAGAAGGAGAAGGAGAAGTCTGGAGGGTGAATCAGAAGAAGCAGAAGAAGGAGAAGGAGAAGGTGAAGTCTGGAGGGTGAATCAGAAGAAGCAGAAGAAAGAGAAGGAGAAGGTGAAGTCAGGAGGGTGAATCAGAAGAAGTAGAAGAAGGAGAAGGAGAAGGTGAAGTCAGGAGGGTGAATCAGAAGAAGCAGAAGAAGGAGAAGGAGAAGGTGAAGTCTGGAGGGTGAATCAGAAGAATCAGAAGAAGGAGAAGGAGAAGGTGAAGTCTGGAGGGTGAATCAGAAGAAGCAGAAGAAGGAGAAGGAGAAGGTGAAGTCTGGAGGGTGAATCAGAAGAAGCAGAAGAAGGAGAAAGAGAAGGTGAAGTCAGGAGGGTGAATCAGAAGAAGCAGAAAAAGGAGAAGGAGAAGGTGAAGTTAGGAGGGTGAATCAGAAGAAGCAGAAGAAGGAGAAGGAGCAGGTGATGTCAGCGTGATGAAGCAGAAGAAGTAGAAGAAGGAGAAGGAGAAGGTGAAGTCAGGACGGTGAAGCAGAAGAAGCAGAAGAAGGAGAAGGAGAAGGTGAAGTCTGGAGGGTGAATCAGAATAAGTAGAAGAAGGAGAAGGAGAAGGTCAAGTCTGGAGGGTGAATCAGAAGAAGTAGAAGAAGGAGAAGGAGAAGGTGAAGTCTGGAGGGTGAAGCAGAAGAAGTAGAAGAAGGAGAAGGAGAAGGTGAAGTCAGGAGGGTGAATCAGAAGAAGTAGAATAAGAAGAAGGAGAAGGTGAAGTCAGGAGGGTGAATCAGAAGAAGCAGAAGAAGGAGAAGGGGAAGGTGAATTCTGGAGGGTGAATCAGAAGAATCAGAAGAAGGAGAAGGAGAAGGTGAAGTCTGGAGGGTGAATCAGAAGAAGCAGAAGAAAGAGAAGGAGAAGGTGAAGTCTGGAGGGTGAATCAGAAGAAGCAGAAGAAGGAGAAGGAGAAGGTGAAGTCAGGAGGGTGAATCAGAGGAAGCAGAAGAAGGAGAAGGAGAAGGTGAAGTTAGGAGGGTGAATCAGAAGAAGCAGAAGAAGGAGAAGGAGCAGGTGATGTCAGGGGGATGAAGCAGAAGAGGTAGAAGAAGGAGAAGGAGAAGGTGAAGTCAGGACGGTGAAGCAGAAGAAGCAGAAGAAGGAGAAGGAGAAGGTGAAGTCTGGAGGGTGAATCAGAAGAAGTAGAAGAAGGAGAAGGAGAAGGTCAAGTCTGGAGGGTGAATCAGAAGAAGTAGAAGAAGGAGAAGGAGAAGGTGAAGTCTGGAGGGTGAATCAGAAGAAGCAGAAGAAGGAGAAGGAGAAGGTGAAGTCTGGAGGGTGAATCAGAAGAAGCAGAAGAAGGAGAAGGAGAAGATGAAATCTGGAGGGTGAATCAGAAGAAGTAGAAGAAGGAGAAGGAGAAGGTGAGGTCTGGAGGGTGAATCAGAAGAAGTAGAAGAAGGAGAAGGAGAAGGTGAAGTCTGGAGGGTGAAACAGAAGAAGCAGAAGAAGGAGAAGGAGAAGGTGAAGTCTGGAGGGTGAATCAGAAGAAGCAGAAGAAGGAGAAGGAGAAGGTGAAGTCTGGAGGGTGAATCAGAAGAAGCAGAAGAAGGAGAAGGAGAAGATGAAATCTGGAGGGTGAATCAGAAGAAGCAGAAGAAAGAGAAGGAGAAGGTGAAGTCTGGAGGGTGAATCAGAAGAAGTAGAAGAAGGAGAAGGAGAAGGTGAAGTCTGGAGTGTGAATCAGAAGAAGCAGAAGAAGGAGAAGGAGAAGGTGAAGTCTGGAGGGTGAATCAGAAGAAGCAGAAGAAGGAGAAGGAGAAGGTGAAGTCTGGAGGGTGAATCAGAAGAAGCAGAAGAAGGAGAAGGAGAAGTTGAAGTCTGGAGGGTGAATCAGAAGAAGCAGAATAAGGAGAAGTGAAGGTGAAGTATGGAGGGTGAATCAGAAGAAGCAGAAGAAGGAGAAGGAGAAGGTGAAGTCTGGAGGGTGAATCAGAAGAAGTAGAAGAAGGAGAAGGAGAAGGTGAAGTCTTTTGGGTGAAGCAGAAGAAGTAGAAGAAGGAGAAGGAGAAGGTGAAGTCAGGAGGGTGAATCAGAAGAAGTAGAAGAAGGAGAAGGAGAAGGTGAAGTCAGGAGGGTGAATCAGAAGAAGCAGAAGAAGGAGAAGGAGAAGGTGAAGTCTGGAGGGTGAATCAGAAGAAGCAGAATAAGGAGAAGGAGAAGGTGAAGTCTGGAGGGTGAATCAGAAGAAGCAGAATAAGGAGAAGGAGAAGGTGAAGTCTGGAGGGTGAATCAGAAGAAGCAGAAGAAGGAGAAGGAGAAGATGAAGTCTGGAGGGTGAATCAGAAGAAGTAGAAGAAGGAGAAGGAGAAGGTGAAGTCTGGAGGGTGAAGCAGAAGAAGTAGAAGAAGGAGAAGGAGAAGGTGAAGTCAGGAGGGTGAATCAGAAGAAGTAGAAGAAGGAGAAGGAGAAGGTGAAGTCAGGAGGGTAAATCAGAAGAAGCAGAAGAGGGAGAAGGAGAAGGTGAAGTCTGGAGGGTGAATCAGAAGAATCAGAAGAAGGAGAAGGAGAAGGTGAAGTCTGGAGGGTGAATCAGAAGAATCAGAAGAAAGAGAAGGAGAAGGTGAAGTCTGGAGGGTGAAGCAGAAGAAACAGAAGAAGGAGAAGGAGAAGGTGAAGACTGGAGGATGAATCAGAAGAAGTGGAAGAAGGAGAAGGAGAAGGTGAAGTATGGAGGGTGAATCAGAAGAAGTAGAAAAAGGAGAAGGAGAAGGTGAAGTCTGGAGGGTGAATCAGAAGAAGCAGAAGAAGGAGAAGGAGAAGGTGAAGTCTGGAGGGTGAATCAGAAGAAGCAGAAGAAGGAGAAGGAGAAGATGAAGTCTGGAGGGTGAATCAGAAGAAGTAGAAGAAGGAGAAGGAGAAGGTGAAGTCTGGAGGGTGAATCAGAAGTAGTAGAAGAAGGAGAAGGAGAAGGTGAAGTCTGGACGGTGTATCAGAAGAAACAGAAGAAGGAGAAGGAGAAGGTGAAGTCTGGAGGGTGAATCAGAAGAAGTAGAAGAAGGAGAAGGAGAAGGTGTAGTCTGGAGGGTGAATCAGAAGAAGTAGACGAAGGAGAAGGAGAAGGTGAAGTCTGGAGGGTGAATCAGAAGAAGCAGAAGAAGGAGATGGAGAAGGTGAAGTCTGGAGGGTGAATCAGAAGAAGTAGAAGAAGGAGAAGGAGAAGGTGAAGTCTGGAGGGTGAATCAGAAGAAGCAGAAGAAGGAGAAGGAGAAGGTGAAGTCTGGAGGGTGAATCAGAAGAAGCAGAAGAAGGAGAAGGAGAAGGAGAAGTCTGGAGGGTGAATCAGAAGAAGCAGAATAATCAGAAGGAGAAGGTGAAGTCTGGAGGGTGAATCAGAAGAAGCAGAAGAAGGAGAAGGAGAAGGTGAAGTCTGGAGCGTGAATCAGAAGAAGTAGAAGAAGGAGAAGGAGAAGGTGAAGTCTGGAGGGTGAATCAGAAGAAGTAGAAGAAGGAGAAGGAGAAGGTGAAGTCTGGAGGTTGAATCAGAAGAAGTAGAAGAAGGAGAAGGAGAAGGTGAAGTCTGGAGTGTGAAGCAGAAGAAGTAGAAGAAGGAGAAGGAGAAGGTGAAGTCAGGAGGGTGAATCAGAAGAAGTAGAAGAAGGAGAAGGAGAAGGTGAAGTCAGGAGGGTGAATCAGAAGAAGCACAAGAAGGAGAAGGAGAAGGTGAAGTCTGGAGGGTGAATCAGAAGAATCAGAAGAAGGAGAAGAAGAAGGTGAAGTCTGGAGGGTGAATCAGAAGAAGCAGAAGAAAGAGAAGGAGATGGTGAAGTCTGGAGGGTGAATCAGAAGAAGTAGAAGAAGGAGAAGGAGAAGGTGAAGTCTGGAGGGTGAATCAGAAGAAGCAGAGGTAGGAGAAGGAGAAGGTGAAGTCTGGAGGGTGAATCAGAAGAAGCAGAAGAAGTAGAAGGAGAAGGTGAAGTCTGGAGGGTGAATCAGAAGAAGCAGAAGAAGGAGAAGGAGAAGGTGAAGTCTGGAGGGTGAATGAGAAGAAGCAGAATAAGGAGAAGGAGAAGGTGAAGTCTGGAGGGTGAATCAGAAGAAGCAGAAGAAGGAGAAGGAGAAGGTGAAGTCTGGAGGGTGAATCAGAAGAAGTAGAAGAAGGAGAAGGAGAAGGTGAAGTCTGGAGGGTGAAGCAGAAGAAGGAGAAGGAGAAGGTGAAGTCAGGAGGGTGAATCAGAAGAAGTAGAAGAAGGAGAAGGAGAAGGTGAAATCAGGAGGGTAAATCAGAAGAAGCAGAAGAAGGAGAAGGAGAAGGTGAAGTCTGGAGGGTGAATCAGAAGAATCAGAAGAAGGAGAAGGAGAAGGTGAAGTCTGGAGGGTGAATCAGAAGAATCAGAAGAAAGAGAAGGAGAAGGTGAAGTCTGGAGGGTGAAGCAGAAGAAACAGAAGAAGGAGAAGGAGAAGGTGAAGACTGGAGGATGAATCAGAAGAAGTGGAAGAAGGAGAAGGAGAAGGTGAAGTATGGAGGGTGAATCAGAAGAAGTAGAAAAAGGAGAAGGAGAAGGTGAAGTCTGGAGGGTGAATCAGAAGAAGCAGAAGAAGGAGAAGGAGAAGGTGAAGTCTGGAGGGTGAATCAGAAGAAGCAGAAGAAGGAGAAGGAGAAGATGAAGTCTGGAGGGTGAATCAGAAGAAGTAGAAGAAGGAGAAGGAGAAGGTGAAGTCTGGAGGGTGAATCAGAAGTAGTAGAAGAAGGAGAAGGAGAAGGTGAAGTCTGGACGGTGTATCAGAAGAAACAGAAGAAGGAGAAGGAGAAGGTGAAGTCTGGAGGGTGAATCAGAAGAAGTAGAAGAAGGAGAAGGAGAAGGTGTAGTCTGGAGGGTGAATCAGAAGAAGTAGACGAAGGAGAAGGAGAAGGTGAAGTCTGGAGGGTGAATCAGAAGAAGCAGAAGAAGGAGATGGAGAAGGTGAAGTCTGGAGGGTGAATCAGAAGAAGTAGAAGAAGGAGAAGGAGAAGGTGAAGTCTGGAGGGTGAATCAGAAGAAGCAGAAGAAGGAGAAGGAGAAGGTGAAGTCTGGAGGGTGAATCAGAAGAAGCAGAAGAAGGAGAAGGAGAAGGAGAAGTCTGGAGGGTGAATCAGAAGAAGCAGAATAAGGAGAAGGAGAAGGTGAAGTCTGGAGGGTGAATCAGAAGAAGCAGAAGAAGGAGAAGGAGAAGGTGAAGTCTGGAGCGTGAATCAGAAGAAGTAGAAGAAGGAGAAGGAGAAGGTGAAGTCTGGAGGGTGAATCAGAAGAAGTAGAAGAAGGAGAAGGAGAAGGTGAAGTCTGGAGGTTGAATCAGAAGAAGTAGAAGAAGGAGAAGGAGAAGGTGAAGTCTGGAGTGTGAAGCAGAAGAAGTAGAAGAAGGAGAAGGAGAAGGTGAAGTCAGGAGGGTGAATCAGAAGAAGTAGAAGAAGGAGAAGGAGAAGGTGAAGTCAGGAGGGTGAATCAGAAGAAGCACAAGAAGGAGAAGGAGAAGGTGAAGTCTGGAGGGTGAATCAGAAGAATCAGAAGAAGGAGAAGGAGAAGGTGAAGTCTGGAGGGTGAATCAGAAGAAGCAGAAGAAAGAGAAGGAGATGGTGAAGTCTGGAGGGTGAATCAGAAGAAGTAGAAGAAGGAGAAGGAGAAGGTGAAGTCTGGAGGGTGAATCAGAAGAAGCAGAGGTAGGAGAAGGAGAAGGTGAAGTCTGGAGGGTGAATCAGAAGAAGCAGAAGAAGTAGAAGGAGAAGGTGAAGTCTGGAGGGTGAATCAGAAGAAGCAGAAGAAGGAGAAGGAGAAGGTGAAGTCTGGAGGGTGAATGAGAAGAAGCAGAATAAGGAGAAGGAGAAGGTGAAGTCTGGAGGGTGAATCAGAAGAAGCAGAAGCAGGAGAAGGAGAAGGTGAAGTCTGGAGGGTGAATCAGAAGAAGTAGAAGAAGGAGAAGGAGAAGGTGAAGTCTGGAGGGTGAAGCAGAAGAAGGAGAAGGAGAAGGTGAAGTCAGGAGGGTGAATCAGAAGAAGTAGAAGAAGGAGAAGGAGAAGGTGAAATCAGGAGGGTGAATCAGAAGAAGCAGAAGAAGGAGAAGGAGAAGGTGAAGTCTGTCGGGTGAATCAGAAGAATCAGAAGAAGGAGAAGGAGAAGGTGAAGTCTGGAGGGTGAATCAGAAGAAGCAGAAGAAAGAGAAGGAGAAGGTGAAGTCTGGAGGGTGAAGCAGAAGAAACAGAAGAAGGAGAAGGAGAAGGTGAAGACTGGAGGGTGAATCAGAAGAAGTAGAAGAAGGAGAAGGAGAAGGTGAGGTCTGGAGGGTGAATCAGAAGAAGCAGAAGAAGGAGAAGGAGAAGGTGAAGTCTGGAGGGTGAATCAGAAGAAGCAGAAGAAAGAGAAGGAGAAGGTGAAGTCTGGAGGGTGAAGCAGAAGAAACAGAAGAAGGAGAAGGAGAAGGTGAAGACTGGAGGGTGAATCAGAAGAAGTAGAAGAAGGAGAAGGAGAAGGTGAGGTCTGGAGGGTGAATCAGAAGAAGCAGAAGAAGGAGAAGGAGAAGGTGAAGTCTGGAGGGTGAATCAGAAGAAGCAGAAGAAGGAGAAGGAGAAGGTGAAGTCTGGAGGGTGACTCAGAAGAAACAGAAGAAGGAGAAGGAGAAGGTGAAGTCTGGAGGGTGAATCAGAAGAAGCAGAAGAAGGAGAAGGAGAAGGTGAAGTCTGGAGGGTGAATCAGAAGAAGCAGAAGAAGGAGAAGGAGAAGGTGAAGTCAGGAGGGTGAATCAGAAGAAGCAGAAGAAGGAGAAGGAGCAGGTGATGTCAGGGGGATGAAGCAGAATAAGTAGAAGAAGGAGAAGGAGAAGGTGAAATCAGGACGGTGAAGCAGAAGAAGCAGAAGAAGGAGAAGGAGAAGGTGAAGTCTGGAGGGTGAATCAGAAGAAGTAGAAGAAGGAAAAGGAGAAGGTCAAGTCTGGAGGGTGAATCAGAAGAAGTAGAAGACGGAGAAGGAGAAGGTGAAGTCTGGAGGGTGAAGCAGAAGAAGTAGAAGAAGGAGAAGGAGAAGGTGAAGTCAGGAGGGTGAATCAGAAGAAGTAGAAGAAGGAGAAGGAGAAGGTGAAGTCAGGAGGGTGAATCAGAAGAAGTAGAAGAAGGAAAAGGAGAAGGTCAAGTCTGGAGGGTGAATCAGAAGAAGTAGAAGAAGGAGAAGGAGAAGGTGAAGTCTGGAGGGTGAAGCAGAAGAAGTAGAAGAAGGAGAAGGAGAAGGTGAAGTCAGGAGGGTGAATCAGAAGAAGTAGAAGAAGGAGAAGGAGAAGGTGAAGTCAGGAGGGTGAATCAGAAGAAGCAGAAGAAGGAGAAGGAGAAGGTGAAGTCTGGAGGGTGAATCAGAAGAATCAGAAGAAGGAGAAGGAGAAGGTGAAGTCTGGAGGATGAATCAGAAGAAGCAGAAGAAAGAGGAGAAGGTGAAGTCTGGAGGGTGAATCAGAAGAAGTAGAAGAAGGAGAAGGAGAAGGTGAAGTCTGGAGGGTGAATCAGAAGAAGCAGAAGAAGGAGAAGGAGAAGGTGAAGTCTGGAGGGTGAATCAGAAGAAGCAGAAGAAGGAGAAGGAGAAGCTGAAGTCTGCAGGGTGAATCAGAAGAAGCAGAAGAAGGAGAAGGAGAAGGTGAAGTCTGGAGGGTGAATCAGAAGAAGCAGAATAAGGAGAAGGAGAAGTTGAAGTCTGGAGGGTGTAGCAGAAGAATTAGAAGATGGAGAAGGAGAAGGTGAAGTCAGGAGGGTGAATCAGAAGAAGTAGAAGAAGGAGAAGGAGAAGGTGAAGTCAGGAGGGTGAATCAGAAGAAGCAGAAGATGGAGAAGGAGAAGGTGAAGTCTGGAGGGTGAATCAGAAGAATCAGAAGAAGGAGAAGGAGAAGGTGAAGTCTGGAGGGTGAATCAGAAGAAGCAGAGGAAGGAGAAGGAGAAGGTGAAGTCTGGAGGGTGAATCAGAAGAAGCAGAATAAGGAGAAGGAGAAGGTGAAGTCTGGAGGGTAAATCAGAAGAAGCAGAATAAGGAGAAGGAGAAGGTGAAGTCTGGAGGGTGAATCAGAAGAAGCAGAAGAAGGAGAAGGAGAAGGTGAAGTCTGGAGGGTGAATCAGAAGAAGTAGAAGAAGGAGAAGGAGAAGGTGAAGTCTGGAGGGTGAATCAGAAGAAGTAGAAGAAGGAGAAGGAGAAGGTGAAGTCAGGAGGGTGAAGCAGAAGAAACAGAAGAAGGAGAAGGAGAAGGTGAAGACTGGAGGGTGAATCAGAAGAAGTAGAAGAAGGAGAAGGAGAAGGTGAAGTCTGGAGGGTGAATCAGAAGAAGTAGAAGAAGGAGAAGGAGAAGGTGAAGTCTGGAGGGTGAATCAGAAGAAGCAGAAGAAGGAGAAGGAGAAGGTGAAGTCTGGAGGGTGAATCAGAAGAAGCAGAAGAAGGAGAAGGAGAAGATGAAGTCTGGAGGGTGAATCAGAAGAAGTAGAAGAAGGAGAAGGAGAAGGTGAAGTCTGGAGGGTGAATCAGAAGTAGTAGAAGAAGGAGAAGGAGAAGGTGAAGTCTGGAGGGTGAATCAGAAGAAACAGAAGAAGGAGAAGGAGAAGGTGAAGTCTGGAGGGTGAATCAGAAGAAGTAGAAGAAGGAGAAGGAGAAGGTGTAGTCTGGAGGGTGAATCAGAAGAAGTAGACGAAGGAGAAGGAGAAGGTGAAGTCTGGAGGGTGAATCAGATGAAGCAGAAGAAGGAGATGGAGAAGGTGAAGTCTGGAGGGTGAATCAGAAGAAGTAGAAGAAGGAGAAGGAGAAGGTGAAGTCTGGAGGGTGAATCAGAAGAAGCAGAAGAAGGAGAAGGAGAAGGTGAAGTCTGGAGGGTGAATCAGAAGAAGCAGAAGAAGGAGAAGGAGAAGGTGAAGTCTGGTGGGTGATTCAGAAGAAGCAGAATAAGTAGAAGGAGAAGGTGAAGTCTGGAGGGTGAATCAGAAGAAGCAGAAGAAGGAGAAGGAGAAGGTGAAGTCTGGAGGGTGAATCAGAAGAAGTAGAAGAAGGAGAAGGAGAAGGTGAAGTCTGGAGGGTGAATCAGAAGAAGTAGAAGAAGGAGAAGGAGAAGGTGAAGTCTGGAGGGTGAATCAGAAGACGTAGAAGAAGGAGAAGGAGAAGGTGAAGTCTGGAGGGTGAAGCAGAAGAAGTAGAAGAAGGAGAAGGAGAAGGTGAAGTCAGGAGGGTGAATCAGAAGAAGTAGAAGAAGAAGAAGGAGAAGGTGAAGTCAGGAGGGTGAATCAGAAGAAGCAGAAGAAGGAGAAGGGGAAGGTGAAGTCTGGAGGGTGAATCAGAAGAATCAGAAGAAGGAGAAGGAGAAGGTGAAGTCTGGAGGGTGAATCAGAAGAAGCAGAAGAAAGAGAAGGAGAAGGTGAAGTCTGGAGGGTGAATCAGAAGAAGCAGAAGAAGGAGAAGGAGAAGGTGAAGTCAGGAGGGTGAATCAGAGGAAGCAGAAGAAGGAGAAGGAGAAGGTGAAGTTAGGAGGGTGAATCAGAAGAAGCAGAAGAAGGAGAAGGAGCAGGTGATGTCAGGGGGATGAAGCAGAAGAAGTAGAAGAAGGAGAAGGAGAAGGTGAAGTCAGGACGGTGAAGCAGAAGAAGCAGAAGAAGGAGAAGGAGAAGGTGAAGTCTGGAGGGTGAATCAGAAGAAGTAGAAGAAGGAGAAGGAGAAGGTCAAGTCTGGAGGGTGAATCAGAAGAAGTAGAAGAAGGAGAAGGAGAAGGTGAAGTCTGGAGGGTGAAGCAGAAGAAGTAGAAGAAGGAGAAGGAGAAGGTGAAGTCAGGAGGGTGAATCAGAAGAAGTAGAAGAAGGAGAAGGAGAAGGTGAAGTCAGGAGGGTGAATCAGAAGAAGCAGAAGAAGGAGAAGGAGAAGGTGAAGTCTGGAGGGTGAATCAGAAGAAGCAGAAGAAGGAGAAGGAGAAGATGAAATCTGGAGGGTGAATCAGAAGAAGTAGAAGAAGGAGAAGGAGAAGGTGAGGTCTGGAGGGTGAATCAGAAGAGTAGAAGAAGGAGAAGGAGAAGGTGAAGTCTGGAGGGTGAAACAGAAGAAGCAGAAGAAGGAGAAGGAGAAGGTGAAGTCTGGAGGGTGAATCAGAAGAAGCAGAAGAAGGAGAAGGAGAAGATGAAATCTGGAGGGTGAATCAGAAGAAGCAGAAGAAAGAGAAGGAGAAGGTGAAGTCTGGAGGGTGAATCAGAAGAAGTAGAAGAAGGAGAAGGAGAAGGTGAAGTCTGGAGTGTGAATCAGAAGAAGCAGAAGAAGGAGAAGGAGAAGGTGAAGTCTGGAGGGTGAATCAGAAGAAGCAGAAGAAGGAGAAGGAGAAGGTGAAGTCTGGAGGGTGAATCAGAAGAAGCAGAAGAAGGAGAAGGAGAAGTTGAAGTCTGGAGGGTGAATCAGAAGAAGCAGAATAAGGAGAAGTGAAGGTGAAGTATGGAGGGTGAATCAGAAGAAGCAGAAGAAGGAGAAGGAGAAGGTGAAGTCTGGAGGGTGAATCAGAAGAAGTAGAAGAAGGAGAAGGAGAAGGTGAAGTCTGGAGGGTGAAGCAGAAGAAGTAGAAGAAGGAGAAGGAGAAGGTGAAGTCAGGAGGGTGAATCAGAAGAAGTAGAAGAAGGAGAAGGAGAAGGTGAAGTCAGGAGGGTGAATCAGAAGAAGCAGAAGAAGGAGAAGGAGAAGGTGAAGTCTGGAGGGTGAATCAGAAGAAGCAGAATAAGGAGAAGGAGAAGGTGAAGTCTGGAGGGTGAATCAGAAGAAGCAGAATAAGGAGAAGGAGAAGGTGAAGTCTGGAGGGTGAATCAGAAGAAGCAGAAGATGGAGAAGGAGAAGATGAAGTCTGGAGGGTGAATCAGAAGAAGTAGAAGAAGGAGAAGGAGAAGGTGAAGTCTGGAGGGTGAAGCAGAAGAAGTATAAGAAGGAGAAGGAGAAGGTGAAGTCAGGAGGGTGAATCAGAAGAAGTAGAAGAAGGAGAAGGAGAAGGTGAAGTCAGGAGGGTGAATCAGAAGAAGCAGAAGAAGGAGAAGGAGAAGGTGAAGTCTGGAGGGTGAATCAGAAGTAGTAGAAGAAGGAGAAGGAGAAGGTGAAGTCTGGACGGTGTATCAGAAGAAACAGAAGAAGGAGAAGGAGAAGGTGAAGTCTGGAGGGTGAATCAGAAGAAGTAGAAGAAGGAGAAGGAGAAGGTGTAGTCTGGAGGGTGAATCAGAAGAAGTAGACGAAGGAGAAGGAGAAGGTGAAGTCTGGAGGGTGAATCAGAAGAAGCAGAAGAAGGAGATGGAGAAGGTGAAGTCTGGAGGGTGAATCAGAAGAAGTAGAAGAAGGAGAAGGAGAAGGTGAAGTCTGGAGGGTGAATCAGAAGAAGCAGAAGAAGGAGAAGGAGAAGGTGAAGTCTGGAGGGTGAATCAGAAGAAGCAGAAGAAGGAGAAGGAGAAGGAGAAGTCTGGAGGGTGAATCAGAAGAAGCAGAATAAGGAGAAGGAGAAGGTGAAGTCTGGAGGGTGAATCAGAAGAAGCAGAAGAAGGAGAAGGAGAAGGTGAAGTCTGGAGCGTGAATCAGAAGAAGTAGAAGAAGGAGAAGGAGAAGGTGAAGTCTGGAGGGTGAATCAGAAGAAGTAGAAGAAGGAGAAGGAGAAGGTGAAGTCTGGAGGTTGAATCAGAAGAAGTAGAAGAAGGAGAAGGAGAAGGTGAAGTCTGGAGGGTGAAGCAGAAGAAGTAGAAGAAGGAGAAGGAGAAGGTGAAGTCAGGAGGGTGAATCAGAAGAAGTAGAAGAAGGAGAAGGAGAAGGTGAAGTCAGGAGGGTGAATCAGAAGAAGCAGAAGAAGGAGAAGGAGAAGGTGAAGTCTGGAGGGTGAATCAGAAGAATCAGAAGAAGGAGAAGGAGAAGGTGAAGTCTGGAGGGTGAATCAGAAGAAGCAGAAGAAAGAGAAGGAGATGGTGAAGTCTGGAGGGTGAATCAGAAGAAGTAGAAGAAGGAGAAGGAGAAGGTGAAGTCTGGAGGGTGAATCAGAAGAAGCAGAGGAAGGAGAAGGAGAAGGTGAAGTCTGGAGGGTGAATCAGAAGAAGCAGAAGAAGTAGAAGGAGAAGGTGAAGTCTGGAGGGTGAATCAGAAGAAGCAGAAGAAGGAGAAGGAGAAGGTGAAGTCTGGAGGGTGAATGAGAAGAAGCAGAATAAGGAGAACGAGAAGGTGAAGTCTGGAGGGTGAATCAGAAGAAGCAGAAGAAGGAGAAGGAGAAGGTGAAGTCTGGAGGGTGAATCAGAAGAAGTAGAAGAAGGAGAAGGAGAAGGTGAAGTCTGGAGGGTGAAGCAGAAGAAGGAGAAGGAGAAGGTGAAGTCAGGAGGGTGAATCAGAAGAAGTAGAAGAAGGAGAAGGAGAAGGTGAAATCAGGAGGGTGAATCAGAAGAAGCAGAAGAAGGAGAAGGAGAAGGTGAAGTCTGTCGGGTGAATCAGAAGAATCAGAAGAAGGAGAAGGAGAAGTTGAAGTCTGGAGGGTGAATCAGAAGAAGCAGAAGAAAGAGAAGGAGAAGGTGAAGTCTGGAGGGTGAAGCAGAAGAAACAGAAGAAGGAGAAGGAGAAGGTGAAGACTGGAGGGTGAATCAGAAGAAGTAGAAGAAGGAGAAGGAGAAGGTGAAGTCTGGAGGGTGAATCAGAAGAAGTAGAAGAAGGAGAAGGAGAAGGTGAAGTCTGGAGGGTGAATCAGAAGAAGCAGAAGAAGGAGAAGGAGCAGGTGAAGTCTGGAGGGTGAATCAGAAGAAGCAGAAGAAGGAGAAGGAGAAGATGAAGTCTGGAGGGTGAATCAGAAGAAGTAGAAGAAGGAGAAGGAGAAGGTGAGGTCTGGAGGGTGAATCAGAAGAAGCAGAAGAAGGAGAAGGAGAAGGTGAAGTCTGGAGGGTGAATCAGAAGAAGCAGAAGAAGGAGAAGGAGAAGGTGAAGTCTGGAGGGTGACTCAGAAGAAACAGAAGAAGGAGAAGTAGAAGGTGAAGTCTGGAGGGTGAATCAGAAGAAGCAGAAGAAGGAGAAGGAGAAGGTGAAGTCTGGAGGGTGAATCAGAAGAAGCAGAAGAAGGAGAAGGAGAAGTTGAAGTCAGGAGGGTGAATCAGAAGAAGCAGAAGAAGGAGAAGGAGAAGGTGAAGTTAGGAGGGTGAATCAGAAGAAGCAGAAGAAGGAGAAGGAGCAGGTGATGTCAGGGGGATGAAGCAGAATAAGTAGAAGAAGGAGAAGGAGAAGGTGAAATCAGGACGGTGAAGCAGAAGAAGCAGAAGAAGGAGAAGGAGAAGGTGAAGTCTGGAGGGTGAATCAGAAGAAGTAGAAGAAGGAAAAGGAGAAGGTCAAGTCTGGAGGGTGAATCAGAAGAAGTAGAAGAAGGAGAAGGAGAAGGTGAAGTCTGGAGGGTGAAGCAGAAGAAGTAGAAGAAGGAGAAGGAGAAGGTGAAGTCAGGAGGGTGAATCAGAAGAAGTAGAAGAAGGAGAAGGAGAAGGTGAAGTCAGGAGGGTGAATCAGAAGAAGCAGAAGAAGGAGAAGGAGAAGGTGAAGTCTGGAGGGTGAATCAGAAGAATCAGAAGAAGGAGAAGGAGAAGGTGAAGTCTGGAGGATGAATCAGAAGAAGCAGAAGAAAGAGGAGAAGGTGAAGTCTGGAGGGTGAATCAGAAGAAGTAGAAGAAGGAGAAGGAGAAGGTGAAGTCTGGAGGGTGAATCAGAAGAAGCAGAAGAAGGAGAAGGAGAAGGTGAAGTCTGGAGGGTGAATCAGAAGAAGCAGAAGAAGGAGAAGGAGAAGGTGAAGTCTGCAGGGTGAATCAGAAGAAGCAGAAGAAGGAGAAGGAGAAGGTGAAGTCTGGAGGGTGAATCAGAAGAAGCAGAATAAGGAGAAGGAGAAGGTGAAGTCTGGAGGGTGAATCAGAAGAAGCAGAAGAAGGAGAAGGAGAAGGTGAAGTCTGGAGGGTGAATCAGAAGAAGTAGAAGAAGGAGAAGGAGAAGTTGAAGTCTGGAGGGTGTAGCAGAAGAATTAGAAGATGGAGAAGGAGAAGGTGAAGTCAGGAGGGTGAATCAGAAGAAGTAGAAGAAGGAGAAGGAGATGTTGAAGTCAGGAGGGTGAATCAGAAGAAGCAGAAGATGGAGAAGGAGAAGGTGAAGTCTGGAGGGTGAATCAGAAGAATCAGAAGAAGGAGAAGGAGAAGGTGAAGTCTGGAGGGTGAATCAGAAGAAGCAGAGGAAGGAGAAGGAGAAGGTGAGGTCTGGAGGGTGAATCAGAAGAAGCAGAATAAGGAGAAGGAGAAGGTGAAGTCTGGAGGGTGAATCAGAAGAAGCAGAAGAAGGAGAAGGAGAAGGTGAAGTCTGGAGGGTGAATCAGAAGAAGCAGAATAAGGAGAGTGAAGGTGAAGTATGGAGGGTGAATCAGAAGAAGCAGAAGAAGGAGAAGGAGAAGGTGAAGTCTGGAGGGTGAATCAGAAGAAGTAGAAGAAGGAGAAGGAGAAGGTGAAGTCTGGAGGGTGAAGCAGAAGAAGTAGAAGAAGGAGAAGGAGAAGGTGAAGTCAGGAGGGTGAATCAGAAGAAGTAGAAGAAGGAGAAGGAGAAGGTGAAGTCAGGAGGGTGAATCAGAAGAAGCAGAAGAAGGAGAAGGAGAAGGTGAAGTCTGGAGGGTGAATCAGAAGAAGCAGAATAAGGAGAAGGAGAAGGTGAAGTCTGGAGGGTGAATCAGAAGAAGCAGAATAAGGAGAAGGAGAAGGTGAAGTCTGGAGGGTGAATCAGAAGAAGCAGAAGATGGAGAAGGAGAAGATGAAGTCTGGAGGGTGAATCAGAAGAAGTAGAAGAAGGAGAAGGAGAAGGTGAAGTCTGGAGGGTGAAGCAGAAGAAGTAGAAGAAGGAGAAGGAGAAGGTGAAGTCAGGAGGGTGAATCAGAAGAAGTAGAAGAAGGAGAAGGAGAAGGTGAAGTCAGGAGGGTGAATCAGAAGAAGCAGAAGAAGGAGAAGGAGAAGGTGAAGTCTGGAGGGTGAATCAGAAGTAGTAGAAGAAGGAGAAGGAGAAGGTGAAGTCTGGACGGTGTATCAGAAGAAACAGAAGAAGGAGAAGGAGAAGGTGAAGTCTGGAGGGTGAATCAGAAGAAGTAGAAGAAGGAGAAGGAGAAGGTGTAGTCTGGAGGGTGAATCAGAAGAAGTAGACGAAGGAGAAGGAGAAGGTGAAGTCTGGAGGGTGAATCAGAAGAAGCAGAAGAAGGAGATGGAGAAGGTGAAGTCTGGAGGGTGAATCAGAAGAAGTAGAAGAAGGAGAAGGAGAAGGTGAAGTCTGGAGGGTGAATCAGAAGAAGCAGAAGAAGGAGAAGGAGAAGGTGAAGTCTGGAGGGTGAATCAGAAGAAGCAGAAGAAGGAGAAGGAGAAGGAGAAGTCTGGAGGGTGAATCAGAAGAAGCAGAATAAGGAGAAGGAGAAGGTGAAGTCTGGAGGGTGAATCAGAAGAAGCAGAAGAAGGAGAAGGAGAAGGTGAAGTCTGGAGCGTGAATCAGAAGAAGTAGAAGAAGGAGAAGGAGAAGGTGAAGTCTGGAGGGTGAATCAGAAGAAGTAGAAGAAGGAGAAGGAGAAGGTGAAGTCTGGAGGTTGAATCAGAAGAAGTAGAAGAAGGAGAAGGAGAAGGTGAAGTCTGGAGGGTGAAGCAGAAGAAGTAGAAGAAGGAGAAGGAGAAGGTGAAGTCAGGAGGGTGAATCAGAAGAAGTAGAAGAAGGAGAAGGAGAAGGTGAAGTCAGGAGGGTGAATCAGAAGAAGCAGAAGAAGGAGAAGGAGAAGGTGAAGTCTGGAGGGTGAATCAGAAGAATCAGAAGAAGGAGAAGGAGAAGGTGAAGTCTGGAGGGTGAATCAGAAGAAGCAGAAGAAAGAGAAGGAGATGGTGAAGTCTGGAGGGTGAATCAGAAGAAGTAGAAGAAGGAGAAGGAGAAGGTGAAGTCTGGAGGGTGAATCAGAAGAAGCAGAGGAAGGAGAAGGAGAAGGTGAAGTCTGGAGGGTGAATCAGAAGAAGCAGAAGAAGTAGAAGGAGAAGGTGAAGTCTGGAGGGTGAATCAGAAGAAGCAGAAGAAGGAGAAGGAGAAGGTGAAGTCTGGAGGGTGAATGAGAAGAAGCAGAATAAGGAGAACGAGAAGGTGAAGTCTGGAGGGTGAATCAGAAGAAGCAGAAGAAGGAGAAGGAGAAGGTGAAGTCTGGAGGGTGAATCAGAAGAAGTAGAAGAAGGAGAAGGAGAAGGTGAAGTCTGGAGGGTGAAGCAGAAGAAGGAGAAGGAGAAGGTGAAGTCAGGAGGGTGAATCAGAAGAAGTAGAAGAAGGAGAAGGAGAAGGTGAAATCAGGAGGGTGAATCAGAAGAAGCAGAAGAAGGAGAAGGAGAAGGTGAAGTCTGTCGGGTGAATCAGAAGAATCAGAAGAAGGAGAAGGAGAAGTTGAAGTCTGGAGGGTGAATCAGAAGAAGCAGAAGAAAGAGAAGGAGAAGGTGAAGTCTGGAGGGTGAAGCAGAAGAAACAGAAGAAGGAGAAGGAGAAGGTGAAGACTGGAGGGTGAATCAGAAGAAGTAGAAGAAGGAGAAGGAGAAGGTGAAGTCTGGAGGGTGAATCAGAAGAAGTAGAAGAAGGAGAAGGAGAAGGTGAAGTCTGGAGGGTGAATCAGAAGAAGCAGAAGAAGGAGAAGGAGCAGGTGAAGTCTGGAGGGTGAATCAGAAGAAGCAGAAGAAGGAGAAGGAGAAGATGAAGTCTGGAGGGTGAATCAGAAGAAGTAGAAGAAGGAGAAGGAGAAGGTGAGGTCTGGAGGGTGAATCAGAAGAAGCAGAAGAAGGAGAAGGAGAAGGTGAAGTCTGGAGGGTGAATCAGAAGAAGCAGAAGAAGGAGAAGGAGAAGGTGAAGTCTGGAGGGTGACTCAGAAGAAACAGAAGAAGGAGAAGTAGAAGGTGAAGTCTGGAGGGTGAATCAGAAGAAGCAGAAGAAGGAGAAGGAGAAGGTGAAGTCTGGAGGGTGAATCAGAAGAAGCAGAAGAAGGAGAAGGAGAAGTTGAAGTCAGGAGGGTGAATCAGAAGAAGCAGAAGAAGGAGAAGGAGAAGGTGAAGTTAGGAGGGTGAATCAGAAGAAGCAGAAGAAGGAGAAGGAGCAGGTGATGTCAGGGGGATGAAGCAGAATAAGTAGAAGAAGGAGAAGGAGAAGGTGAAATCAGGACGGTGAAGCAGAAGAAGCAGAAGAAGGAGAAGGAGAAGGTGAAGTCTGGAGGGTGAATCAGAAGAAGTAGAAGAAGGAAAAGGAGAAGGTCAAGTCTGGAGGGTGAATCAGAAGAAGTAGAAGAAGGAGAAGGAGAAGGTGAAGTCTGGAGGGTGAAGCAGAAGAAGTAGAAGAAGGAGAAGGAGAAGGTGAAGTCAGGAGGGTGAATCAGAAGAAGTAGAAGAAGGAGAAGGAGAAGGTGAAGTCAGGAGGGTGAATCAGAAGAAGCAGAAGAAGGAGAAGGAGAAGGTGAAGTCTGGAGGGTGAATCAGAAGAAACAGAAGAAGGAGAAGGAGAAGGTGAAGTCTGGAGGATGAATCAGAAGAAGCAGAAGAAAGAGGAGAAGGTGAAGTCTGGAGGGTGAATCAGAAGAAGTAGAAGAAGGAGAAGGAGAAGGTGAAGTCTGGAGGGTGAATCAGAAGAAGCAGAAGAAGGAGAAGGAGAAGGTGAAGTCTGGAGGGTGAATCAGAAGAAGCAGAAGAAGGAGAAGGAGAAGGTGAAGTCTGCAGGGTGAATCAGAAGAAGCAGAAGAAGGAGAAGGAGAAGGTGAAGTCTGGAGGGTGAATCAGAAGAAGCAGAATAAGGAGAAGGAGAAGGTGAAGTCTGGAGGGTGAATCAGAAGAAGCAGAAGAAGGAGAAGGAGAAGGTGAAGTCTGGAGGGTGAATCAGAAGAAGTAGAAGAAGGAGAAGGAGAAGTTGAAGTCTGGAGGGTGTAGCAGAAGAATTAGAAGATGGAGAAGGAGAAGGTGAAGTCAGGAGGGTGAATCAGAAGAAGTAGAAGAAGGAGAAGGAGATGTTGAAGTCAGGAGGGTGAATCAGAAGAAGCAGAGGAAGGAGAAGGAGAAGGTGAGGTCTGGAGGGTGAATCAGAAGAAGCAGAATAAGGAGAAGGAGAAGGTGAAGTCTGGAGGGTGAATCAGAAGAAGCAGAATAAGGAGAAGGAGAAGGTGAAGTCTGGAGGGTGAATCAGAAGAAGCAGAAGAAGGAGAAGGAGAAGGTGAAGTCTGGAGGGTGAATCAGAAGAAGTAGAAAAAGGAGAAGGAGAAGGTGAAGTCTGGAGGGTGAATCAGAAGTAGTAGAAGAAGGAGAAGGAGAAGGTGAAGTCAGGAGGGTGAAGCAGAAGAAACAGAAGAAGGAGAAGGAGAAGGTGAAGACTGGAGGGTGAATCAGAAGAAGTAGAAGAAGGAGAAGGAGAAGGTGAAGTCTGGAGGGTGAATCAGAAGAAGTAGAAGAAGGAGAAGGAGAAGGTGAAGTCTGGAGGGTGAATCAGAAGAAGCAGAAGAAGGAGAAGGAGAAGGTGAAGTCTGGAGGGTGAATCAGAAGAAGCAGAAGAAGGAGAAGGAGAAGATGAAGTCAGGAGGGTGAATCAGAAGAAGTAGAAGAAGGAGAAGGAGAAGGTGAAGTCTGGAGGGTGAATCAGAAGTAGTAGAAGAAGGAGAAGGAGAAGGTGAAGTCTGGAGGGTGAATCAGAAGAAACAGAAGAAGGAGAAGGAGAAGGTGAAGTCTGGAGGGTGAATCAGAAGAAGCAGAAGAAGGAGAAGGAGAAGGTGTAGTCTGGAGGGTGAATCAGAAGAAGTAGACGAAGGAGAAGGAGAAGGTGAAGTCTGGAGGGTGAATCAGATGAAGCAGAAGAAGGAGATGGAGAAGGTGAAGTCTGGAGGGTGAATCAGAAGAAGTAGAAGAAGGAGAAGGAGAAGGTGAAGTCTGGAGGGTGAATCAGAAGAAGCAGAAGAAGGAGAAGGAGAAGGTGAAGTCTGGAGGGTGAATCAGAAGAAGCAGAAGAAGGAGAAGGAGAAGGTGAAGTCTGGAGGGTGATTCAGAAGAAGCAGAATAAGGAGAAGGAGAAGGTGAAGTCTGGAGGGTGAATCAGAAGAAGCAGAAGAAGGAGAAGGAGAAGGTGAAGTCTGGAGGGTGAATCAGAAGAAGTAGAAGAAGGAGAAGGAGAAGGTGAAGTCAGGAGGGTGAATCAGAAGAAGCAGAAGATGGAGAAGGAGAAGGTGAAGTCTGGAGGGTGAATCAGAAGAATCAGAAGAAGGAGAAGGAGAAGGTGAAGTCTGGAGGGTGAATCAGAAGAAGCAGAGGAAGGAGAAGGAGAAGGTGAAGTCTGGAGGGTGAATCAGAAGAAGCAGAATAAGGAGAAGGAGAAGGTGAAGTCTGGAGGGTGAATCAGAAGAAGCAGAATAAGGAGAAGGAGAAGGTGAAGTCTGGAGGGTGAATCAGAAGAAGCAGAAGAAGGAGAAGGAGAAGGTGAAGTCTGGAGGGTGAATCAGAAGAAGTAGAAGAAGGAGAAGGAGAAGGTGAGGTCTGGAGGGTGAATCAGAAGTAGTAGAAGAAGGAGAAGGAGAAGGTGAAGTCAGGAGGGTGAAGCAGAAGAAACAGAAGAAGGAGAAGGAGAAGGTGAAGACTGGAGGGTGAATCAGAAGAAGTAGAAGAAGGAGAAGGAGAAGGTGAAGTCTGGAGGGTGAATCAGAAGAAGTAGAAGAAGGAGAAGGAGAAGGTGAAGTCTGGAGGGTGAATCAGAAGAAACAGAAGAAGGAGAAGGAGAAGGTGAAGTCTGGAGGGTGAATCAGAAGAAGCAGAAGAAGGAGAAGGAGAAGATGAAGTCTGGAGGGTGAATCAGAAGAAGTAGAAGAAGGAGAAGGAGAAGGTGAAGTCTGGAGGGTGAATCAGAAGTAGTAGAAGAAGGAGAAGGAGAAGGTGAAGTCTGGAGGGTGAATCAGAAGAAACAGAAGAAGGAGAAGGAGAAGGTGAAGTCTGGAGGGTGAATCAGAAGAAGCAGAAGAAGGAGAAGGAGAAGGTGTAGTCTGGAGGGTGAATCAGAAGAAGTAGACGAAGGAGAAGGAGAAGGTGTAGTCTGGAGGGTGAATCAGATGAAGCAGAAGAAGGAGATGGAGAAGGTGAAGTCTGGAGGGTGAATCAGAAGAAGTAGAAGAAGGAGAAGGAGAAGGTGAAGTCTGGAGGGTGAATCAGAAGAAGCAGAAGAAGGAGAAGGAGAAGGTGAAGTCTGGAGGGTGAATCAGAAGAAGCAGAAGAAGGAGAAGGAGAAGGTGAAGTCTGGAGGGTGATTCAGAAGAAGCAGAATAAGGAGAAGGAGAAGGTGAAGTCTGGAGGGTGAATCAGAAGAAGCAGAAGAAGGAGAAGGAGAAGGTGAAGTCTGGAGGGTGAATCAGAAGAAGTAGAAGAAGGAGAAGGAGAAGGTGAAGTCTGGAGGGTGAATCAGAAGAAGTAGAAGAAGGAGAAGGAGAAGGTGAAGTCTGGAGGGTGAATCAGAAGACGTAGAAGAAGGAGAAGGAGAAGGTGAAGTCTGGAGGGTGAAGCAGAAGAAGTAGAAGAAGGAGAAGGAGAAGGTGAAGTCAGGAGGGTGAATCAGAAGATGTAGAAGAAGGAGAAGGAGAAGGTGAAGTCAGGAGGGTGAATCAGAAGAAGCAGAAGAAGGAGAAGGAGAAGGTGAAGTCTGGAGGGTGAATCAGAAGAATCAGAAGAAGGAGAAGGAGAAGGTGAAGTCTGGAGGGTGAATCAGAAGAAGCAGAAGAAAGAGAAGGAGAAGGTGAAGTCTGGAGGGTGAATCAGAAGAAGTAGAAGAAGGAGAAGGAGAAGGTGAAGTCTGGAGGGTGAATCAGAAGAAGCAGAAGAAGGAGAAGGAGTAGGTGAAGTCTGGAGGGTGAATCAGAAGAAGTAGACGAAGGAGAAGGAGAAGGTGAAGTCTGGAGGGTGAATCAGAAGAAGCAGAAGAAGGAGATGGAGAAGGTGAAGTCTGGAGGGTGAATCAGAAGAAGTAGAAGAAGGAGAAGGAGAAGGTGAAGTCTGGAGGGTGAATCAGAAGAAGCAGAAGAAGGAGAAGGAGAAGGTGAAGTCTGGAGGGTGAATCAGAAGAAGCAGAAGAAGGAGAAGGAGAAGGTGAAGTCTGGAGGGTGATTCAGAAGAAGCAGAATAAGGAGAAGGAGAAGGTGAAATCTGGAGGGTGAATCAGAAGAAGCAGAAGAAGGAGAAGGAGAAGGTGAAGTCTGGAGGGTGAATCAGAAGAAGCAGAAGAAGGAGAAGGAGAAGGTGAAGTCTGGAGGGTGAATCAGAAGAAGTCGAAGAAGGAGAAGGAGAAGATGAAGTCAGGAGGGTGAATCAGAAGAAGCAGAAGAAGGAGAAGGAGAAGGTGAAGTCTGTCGGGTGAATCAGAAGAATCAGAAGAAGGAGAAGGAGAAGGTGTAGTCTGGAGGGTGAATCAGAAGAAGCAGAAGAAAGAGAAGGAGAAGGTGAAGTCTGGAGGGTGAAGCGGAAGAAACAGAAGAAGGAGAAGGAGAAGGTGAAGACTGGAGGGTGAATCAGAAGAAGTAGAAGAAGGAGAAGGAGAAGGTGAGGTCTGGAGGGTGAATCAGAAGAAGCAGAAGAAGGAGAAGGAGAAGGTGAAGTCTGGAGGGTGAATCAGAAGAAGCAGAAGAAAGAGAAGGAGAAGGTGAAGTCTGGAGGGTGAAGCAGAAGAAACAGAAGAAGGAGAAGGAGAAGGTGAAGACTGGAGGGTGAATCAGAAGAAGTAGAAGAAGGAGAAGGAGAAGGTGAGGTCTGGAGGGTGAATCAGAAGAAGCAGAAGAAGGAGAAGGAGAAGGTGAAGTCTGGAGGGTGAATCAGAAGAAGCAGAAGAAGGAGAAGGAGAAGGTGAAGTCTGGAGGGTGACTCAGAAGAAACAGAAGAAGGAGAAGGAGAAGGTGAAGTCTGGAGGGTGAATCAGAAGAAGCAGAAGAAGGAGAAGGAGAAGGTGAAGTCTGGAGGGTGAATCAGAAGAAGCAGAAGAAGGAGAAGGAGAAGGTGAAGTCAGGAGGGTGAATCAGAAGAAGCAGAAGAAGGAGAAGGAGCAGGTGATGTCAGGGGGATGAAGCAGAATAAGTAGAAGAAGGAGAAGGAGAAGGTGAAATCAGGACGGTGAAGCAGAAGAAGCAGAAGAAGGAGAAGGAGAAGGTGAAGTCTGGAGGGTGAATCAGAAGAAGTAGAAGAAGGAAAAGGAGAAGGTCAAGTCTGGAGGGTGAATCAGAAGAAGTAGAAGACGGAGAAGGAGAAGGTGAAGTCTGGAGGGTGAAGCAGAAGAAGTAGAAGAAGGAGAAGGAGAAGGTGAAGTCAGGAGGGTGAATCAGAAGAAGTAGAAGAAGGAGAAGGAGAAGGTGAAGTCAGGAGGGTGAATCAGAAGAAGTAGAAGAAGGAAAAGGAGAAGGTCAAGTCTGGAGGGTGAATCAGAAGAAGTAGAAGAAGGAGAAGGAGAAGGTGAAGTCTGGAGGGTGAAGCAGAAGAAGTAGAAGAAGGAGAAGGAGAAGGTGAAGTCAGGAGGGTGAATCAGAAGAAGTAGAAGAAGGAGAAGGAGAAGGTGAAGTCTGGAGGGTGAAGCAGAAGAAGTAGAAGAAGGAGAAGGAGAAGGTGAAGTCTGGAGGGTGAATCAGAAGAAGCAGAAGAAGGAGAAGGAGAAGGTGAAGTCAGGAGGGTGAATCAGAAGAAGCAGAAGAAGGAGAAGGAGCAGGTGATGTCAGGGGGATGAAGCAGAATAAGTAGAAGAAGGAGAAGGAGAAGGTGAAATCAGGACGGTGAAGCAGAAGAAGCAGAAGAAGGAGAAGGAGAAGGTGAAGTCTGGAGGGTGAATCAGAAGAAGTAGAAGAAGGAAAAGGAGAAGGTCAAGTCTGGAGGGTGAATCAGAAGAAGTAGAAGACGGAGAAGGAGAAGGTGAAGTCTGGAGGGTGAAGCAGAAGAAGTAGAAGAAGGAGAAGGAGAAGGTGAAGTCAGGAGGGTGAATCAGAAGAAGTAGAAGAAGGAGAAGGAGAAGGTGAAGTCAGGAGGGTGAATCAGAAGAAGTAGAAGAAGGAAAAGGAGAAGGTCAAGTCTGGAGGGTGAATCAGAAGAAGTAGAAGAAGGAGAAGGAGAAGGTGAAGTCTGGAGGGTGAAGCAGAAGAAGTAGAAGAAGGAGAAGGAGAAGGTGAAGTCAGGAGGGTGAATCAGAAGAAGTAGAAGAAGGAGAAGGAGAAGGTGAAGTCAGGAGGGTGAATCAGAAGAAGCAGAAGAAGGAGAAGGAGAAGGTGAAGTCTGGAGGGTGAATCAGAAGAATCAGAAGAAGGAGAAGGAGAAGGTGAAGTCTGGAGGATGAATCAGAAGAAGCAGAAGAAAGAGGAGAAGGTGAAGTCTGGAGGGTGAATCAGAAGAAGTAGAAGAAGGAGAAGGAGAAGGTGAAGTCTGGAGGGTGAATCAGAAGAAGCAGAAGAAGGAGAAGGAGAAGGTGAAGTCTGGAGGGTGAATCAGAAGAAGCAGAAGAAGGAGAAGGAGAAGCTGAAGTCTGCAGGGTGAATCAGAAGAAGCAGAAGAAGGAGAAGGAGAAGGTGAAGTCTGGAGGGTGAATCAGAAGAAGCAGAATAAGGAGAAGGAGAAGTTGAAGTCTGGAGGGTGTAGCAGAAGAATTAGAAGATGGAGAAGGAGAAGGTGAAGTCAGGAGGGTGAATCAGAAGAAGTAGAAGAAGGAGAAGGAGAAGGTGAAGTCAGGAGGGTGAATCAGAAGAAGCAGAAGATGGAGAAGGAGAAGGTGAAGTCTGGAGGGTGAATCAGAAGAATCAGAAGAAGGAGAAGGAGAAGGTGAAGTCTGGAGGGTGAATCAGAAGAAGCAGAGGAAGGAGAAGGAGAAGGTGAAGTCTGGAGGGTGAATCAGAAGAAGCAGAATAAGGAGAAGGAGAAGGTGAAGTCTGGAGGGTGAATCAGAAGAAGCAGAATAAGGAGAAGGAGAAGGTGAAGTCTGGAGGGTGAATCAGAAGAAGCAGAAGAAGGAGAAGGAGAAGGTGAAGTCTGGAGGGTGAATCAGAAGAAGTAGAAGAAGGAGAAGGAGAAGGTGAAGTCTGGAGGGTGAATCAGAAGAAGTAGAAGAAGGAGAAGGAGAAGGTGAAGTCAGGAGGGTGAAGCAGAAGAAACAGAAGAAGGAGAAGGAGAAGGTGAAGACTGGAGGGTGAATCAGAAGAAGTAGAAGAAGGAGAAGGAGAAGGTGAAGTCTGGAGGGTGAATCAGAAGAAGTAGAAGAAGGAGAAGGAGAAGGTGAAGTCTGGAGGGTGAATCAGAAGAAGCAGAAGAAGGAGAAGGAGAAGGTGAAGTCTGGAGGGTGAATCAGAAGAAGCAGAAGAAGGAGAAGGAGAAGATGAAGTCTGGAGGGTGAATCAGAAGAAGTAGAAGAAGGAGAAGGAGAAGGTGATGTCTGGAGGGTGAATCAGAAGTAGTAGAAGAAGGAGAAGGAGAAGGTGAAGTCTGGAGGGTGAATCAGAAGAAACAGAAGAAGGAGAAGGAGAAGGTGAAGTCTGGAGGGTGAATCAGAAGAAGTAGAAGAAGGAGAAGGAGAAGGTGTAGTCTGGAGGGTGAATCAGAAGAAGTAGACGAAGGAGAAGGAGAAGGTGAAGTCTGGAGGGTGAATCAGATGAAGCAGAAGAAGGAGATGGAGAAGGTGAAGTCTGGAGGGTGAATCAGAAGAAGTAGAAGAAGGAGAAGGAGAAGGTGAAGTCTGGAGGGTGAATCAGAAGAAGCAGAAGAAGGAGAAGGAGAAGGTGAAGTCTGGAGGGTGAATCAGAAGAAGCAGAAGAAGGAGAAGGAGAAGGTGAAGTCTGGAGGGTGATTCAGAAGAAGCAGAATAAGTAGAAGGAGAAGGTGAAGTCTGGAGGGTGAATCAGAAGAAGCAGAAGAAGGAGAAGGAGAAGGTGAAGTCTGGAGGGTGAATCAGAAGAAGTAGAAGAAGGAGAAGGAGAAGGTGAAGTCTGGAGGGTGAATCAGAAGAAGTAGAAGAAGGAGAAGGAGAAGGTGAAGTCTGGAGGGTGAATCAGAAGACGTAGAAGAAGGAGAAGGAGAAGGTGAAGTCTGGAGGGTGAAGCAGAAGAAGTAGAAGAAGGAGAAGGAGAAGGTGAAGTCAGGAGGGTGAATCAGAAGAAGTAGAAGAAGAAGAAGGAGAAGGTGAAGTCAGGAGGGTGAATCAGAAGAAGCAGAAGAAGGAGAAGGGGAAGGTGAAGTCTGGAGGGTGAATCAGAAGAATCAGAAGAAGGAGAAGGAGAAGGTGAAGTCTGGAGGGTGAATCAGAAGAAGCAGAAGAAAGAGAAGGAGAAGGTGAAGTCTGGAGGGTGAATCAGAAGAAGCAGAAGAAGGAGAAGGAGAAGGTGAAGTCAGGAGGGTGAATCAGAGGAAGCAGAAGAAGGAGAAGGAGAAGGTGAAGTTAGGAGGGTGAATCAGAAGAAGCAGAAGAAGGAGAAGGAGCAGGTGATGTCAGGGGGATGAAGCAGAAGAAGTAGAAGAAGGAGAAGGAGAAGGTGAAGTCAGGACGGTGAAGCAGAAGAAGCAGAAGAAGGAGAAGGAGAAGGTGAAGTCTGGAGGGTGAATCAGAAGAAGTAGAAGAAGGAGAAGGAGAAGGTCAAGTCTGGAGGGTGAATCAGAAGAAGTAGAAGAAGGAGAAGGAGAAGGTGAAGTCTGGAGGGTGAAGCAGAAGAAGTAGAAGAAGGAGAAGGAGAAGGTGAAGTCAGGAGGGTGAAGCAGAAGAAGTAGAAGAAGGAGAAGGAGAAGGTGAAGTCAGGAGGGTGAATCAGAAGAAGCAGAAGAAGGAGAAGGAGAAGGTGAAGTCTGGAGGGTGAATCAGAAGAAGCAGAAGAAGGAGAAGGAGAAGATGAAATCTGGAGGGTGAATCAGAAGAAGTAGAAGAAGGAGAAGGAGAAGGTGAGGTCTGGAGGGTGAATCAGAAGAAGTAGAAGAAGGAGAAGGAGAAGGTGAAGTCTGGAGGGTGAAACAGAAGAAGCAGAAGAAGGAGAAGGAGAAGGTGAAGTCTGGAGGGTGAATCAGAAGAAGCAGAAGAAGGAGAAGGAGAAGGTGAAGTCTGGAGGGTGAATCAGAAGAAGCAGAAGAAGGAGAAGGAGAAGATGAAATCTGGAGGGTGAATCAGAAGAAGCAGAAGAAAGAGAAGGAGAAGGTGAAGTCTGGAGGGTGAATCAGAAGAAGTAGAAGAAGGAGAAGGAGAAGGTGAAGTCTGGAGTGTGAATCAGAAGAAGCAGAAGAAGGAGAAGGAGAAGGTGAAGTCTGGAGGGTGAATCAGAAGAAGCAGAAGAAGGAGAAGGAGAAGGTGAAGTCTGGAGGGTGAATCAGAAGAAGCAGAATAAGGAGAAGGAGAAGTTGAAGTCTGGAGGGTGAATCAGAAGAAGCAGAATAAGGAGAAGTGAAGGTGAAGTATGGAGGGTGAATCAGAAGAAGCAGAAGAAGGAGAAGGAGAAGGTGAAGTCTGGAGGGTGAATCAGAAGAAGTAGAAGAAGGAGAAGGAGAAGGTGAAGTCTGGAGGGTGAAGCAGAAGAAGTAGAAGAAGGAGAAGGAGAAGGTGAAGTCAGGAGGGTGAATCAGAAGAAGTAGAAGAAGGAGAAGGAGAAGGTGAAGTCAGGAGGGTGAATCAGAAGAAGCAGAAGAAGGAGAAGGAGAAGGTGAAGTCTGGAGGGTGAATCAGAAGAAGCAGAATAAGGAGAAGGAGAAGGTGAAGTCTGGAGGGTGAATCAGAAGAAGCAGAATAAGGAGAAGGAGAAGGTGAAGTCTGGAGGGTGAATCAGAAGAAGCAGAAGATGGAGAAGGAGAAGATGAAGTCTGGAGGGTGAATCAGAAGAAGTAGAAGAAGGAGAAGGAGAAGGTGAAGTCTGGAGGGTGAAGCAGAAGAAGTAGAAGAAGGAGAAGGAGAAGGTGAAGTCAGGAGGGTGAATCAGAAGAAGTAGAAGAAGGAGAAGGAGAAGGTGAAGTCAGGAGGGTGAATCAGAAGAAGCAGAAGAAGGAGAAGGAGAAGGTGAAGTCTGGAGGGTGAATCAGAAGTAGTAGAAGAAGGAGAAGGAGAAGGTGAAGTCTGGACGGTGTATCAGAAGAAACAGAAGAAGGAGAAGGAGAAGGTGAAGTCTGGAGGGTGAATCAGAAGAAGTAGAAGAAGGAGAAGGAGAAGGTGTAGTCTGGAGGGTGAATCAGAAGAAGTAGACGAAGGAGAAGGAGAAGGTGAAGTCTGGAGGGTGAATCAGAAGAAGCAGAAGAAGGAGATGGAGAAGGTGAAGTCTGGAGGGTGAATCAGAAGAAGTAGAAGAAGGAGAAGGAGAAGGTGAAGTCTGGAGGGTGAATCAGAAGAAGCAGAAGAAGGAGAAGGAGAAGGTGAAGTCTGGAGGGTGAATCAGAAGAAGCAGAAGAAGGAGAAGGAGAAGGAGAAGTCTGGAGGGTGAATCAGAAGAAGCAGAATAAGGAGAAGGAGAAGGTGAAGTCTGGAGGGTGAATCAGAAGAAGCAGAAGAAGGAGAAGGAGAAGGTGAAGTCTGGAGCGTGAATCAGAAGAAGTAGAAGAAGGAGAAGGAGAAGGTGAAGTCTGGAGGGTGAATCAGAAGAAGTAGAAGAAGGAGAAGGAGAAGGTGAAGTCTGGAGGTTGAATCAGAAGAAGTAGAAGAAGGAGAAGGAGAAGGTGAAGTCTGGAGGGTGAAGCAGAAGAAGTAGAAGAAGGAGAAGGAGAAGGTGAAGTCAGGAGGGTGAATCAGAAGAAGTAGAAGAAGGAGAAGGAGAAGGTGAAGTCAGGAGGGTGAATCAGAAGAAGCAGAAGAAGGAGAAGGAGAAGGTGAAGTCTGGAGGGTGAATCAGAAGAATCAGAAGAAGGAGAAGGAGAAGGTGAAGTCTGGAGGGTGAATCAGAAGAAGCAGAAGAAAGAGAAGGAGATGGTGAAGTCTGGAGGGTGAATCAGAAGAAGTAGAAGAAGGAGAAGGAGAAGGTGAAGTCTGGAGGGTGAATCAGAAGAAGCAGAGGAAGGAGAAGGAGAAGGTTAAGTCTGGAGGGTGAATCAGAAGAAGCAGAAGAAGTAGAAGGAGAAGGTGAAGTCTGGAGGGTGAATCAGAAGAAGCAGAAGAAGGAGAAGGAGAAGGTGAAGTCTGGAGGGTGAATGAGAAGAAGCAGAATAAGGAGAACGAGAAGGTGAAGTCTGGAGGGTGAATCAGAAGAAGCAGAAGAAGGAGAAGGAGAAGGTGAAGTCTGGAGGGTGAATCAGAAGAAGTAGAAGAAGGAGAAGGAGAAGGTGAAGTCTGGAGGGTGAAGCAGAAGAAGGAGAAGGAGAAGGTGAAGTCAGGAGGGTGAATCAGAAGAAGTAGAAGAAGGAGAAGGAGAAGGTGAAATCAGGAGGGTGAATCAGAAGAAGCAGAAGAAGGAGAAGGAGAAGGTGAAGTCTGTCGGGTGAATCAGAAGAAGCAGAAGAAAGAGAAGGAGAAGGTGAAGTCTGGAGGGTGAAGCAGAAGAAACAGAAGAAGGAGAAGGAGAAGGTGAAGACTGGAGGGTGAATCAAAAGAAGTAGAAGAAGGAGAAGGAGAAGGTGAAGTCTGGAGGGTGAATCAGAAGAAGTAGAAGAAGGAGAAGGAGAAGGTGAAGTCTGGAGGGTGAATCAGAAGAAGCAGAAGAAGGAGAAGGAGCAGGTGAAGTCTGGAGGGTGAATCAGAAGTGCAGAAGAAGGAGAAGGAGAAGATGAAGTCTGGAGGGTGAATCAGAAGAAGTAGAAGAAGGAGAAGGAGAAGGTGAGGTCTGGAGGGTGAATCAGAAGAAGCAGAAGAAGGAGAAGGAGAAGGTGAAGTCTGGAGGGTGAATCAGAAGAAGCAGAAGAAGGAGAAGGAGAAGGTGAAGTCTGGAGGGTGACTCAGAAGAAACAGAAGAAGGAGAAGTAGAAGGTGAAGTCTGGAGGGTGAATCAGAAGAAGCAGAAGAAGGAGAAGGAGAAGGTGAAGTCTGGAGGGTGAATCAGAAGAAGCAGAAGAAGGAGAAGGAGAAGTTGAAGTCAGGAGGGTGAATCAGAAGAAGCAGAAGAAGGAGAAGGAGAAGGTGAAGTTAGGAGGGTGAATCAGAAGAAGCAGAAGAAGGAGAAGGAGCAGGTGATGTCAGGGGGATGAAGCAGAATAAGTAGAAGAAGGAGAAGGAGAAGGTGAAATCAGGACGGTGAAGCAGAAGAAGCAGAAGAAGGAGAAGGAGAAGGTGAAGTCTGGAGGGTGAATCAGAAGAAGTAGAAGAAGGAAAAGGAGAAGGTCAAGTCTGGAGGGTGAATCAGAAGAAGTAGAAGAAGGAGAAGGAGAAGGTGAAGTCTGGAGGGTGAAGCAGAAGAAGTAGAAGAAGGAGAAGGAGAAGGTGAAGTCAGGAGGGTGAATCAGAAGAAGTAGAAGAAGGAGAAGGAGAAGGTGAAGTCAGGAGGGTGAATCAGAAGAAGCAGAAGAAGGAGAAGGAGAAGGTGAAGTCTGGAGGGTGAATCAGAAGAATCAGAAGAAGGAGAAGGAGAAGGTGAAGTCTGGAGGATGAATCAGAAGAAGCAGAAGAAAGAGGAGAAGGTGAAGTCTGGAGGGTGAATCAGAAGAAGTAGAAGAAGGAGAAGGAGAAGGTGAAGTCTGGAGGGTGAATCAGAAGAAGCAGAAGAAGGAGAAGGAGAAGGTGAAGTCTGGAGGGTGAATCAGAAGAAGCAGAAGAAGGAGAAGGAGAAGGTGAAGTCTGCAGGGTGAATCAGAAGAAGCAGAAGAAGGAGAAGGAGAAGGTGAAGTCTGGAGGGTGAATCAGAAGAAGCAGAATAAGGAGAAGGAGAAGGTGAAGTCTGGAGGGTGAATCAGAAGAAGCAGAAGAAGGAGAAGGAGAAGGTGAAGTCTGGAGGGTGAATCAGAAGAAGTAGAAGAAGGAGAAGGAGAAGTTGAAGTCTGGAGGGTGTAGCAGAAGAATTAGAAGATGGAGAAGGAGAAGGTGAAGTCAGGAGGGTGAATCAGAAGAAGTAGAAGAAGGAGAAGGAGAAGGTGAAGTCAGGAGGGTGAATCAGAAGAAGCAGAAGATGGAGAAGGAGAAGGTGAAGTCTGGAGGGTGAATCAGAAGAATCAGAAGAAGGAGAAGGAGAAGGTGAAGTCTGGAGGGTGAATCAGAAGAAGCAGAGGAAGGAGAAGGAGAAGGTGAAGTCTGGAGGGTGAATCAGAAGAAGCAGAATAAGGAGAAGGAGAAGGTGAAGTCTGGAGGGTGAATCAGAAGAAGCAGAATAAGGAGAAGGAGAAGGTGAAGTCTGGAGGGTGAATCAGAAGAAGCAGAAGAAGGAGAAGGAGAAGTCTGGAGGGTGAATCAGAAGAAGTAGAAGAAGGAGAAGGAGGAGGTGAAGTCTGGAGGGTGAATCAGAAGTAGTAGAAGAAGGAGAAGGAGAAGGTGAAGTCAGGAGGGTGAAGCAGAAGAAACAGAAGAAGGAGAAGGAGAAGGTGAAGACTGGAGGGTGAATCAGAAGAAGTAGAAGAAGGAGAAGGAGAAGGTGAAGTCTGGAGGGTGAATCAGAAGAAGTAGAAGAAGGAGAAGGAGAAGGTGAAGTCTGGAGGGTGAATCAGAAGAAGCAGAAGAAGGAGAAGGAGAAGGTGAAGTCTGGAGGGTGAATCAGAAGAAGCAGAAGAAGGAGAAGGAGAAGATGAAGTCTGGAGGGTGAATCAGAAGAAGTAGAAGAAGGAGAAGGAGAAGGTGAAGTCTGGAGGGTGAATCAGAAGTAGTAGAAGAAGGAGAAGGAGAAGGTGAAGTCTGGAGGGTGAATCAGAAGAAACAGAAGAAGGAGAAGGAGAAGGTGAAGTCTGGAGGGTGAATCAGAAGAAGCAGAAGAAGGAGAAGGAGAAGGTGTAGTCTGGAGGGTGAATCAGAAGAAGTAGACGAAGGAGAAGGAGAAGGTGAAGTCTGGAGGGTGAATCAGATGAAGCAGAAGAAGGAGATGGAGAAGGTGAAGTCTGGAGGGTGAATCAGAAGAAGTAGAAGAAGGAGAAGGAGAAGGTGAAGTCTGGAGGGTGAATCAGAAGAAGCAGAAGAAGGAGAAGGAGAAGGTGAAGTCTGGAGGGTGAATCAGAAGAAGCAGAAGAAGGAGAAGGAGAAGGTGAAGTCTGGAGGGTGATTCAGAAGAAGCAGAATAAGGTGAAGGAGAAGGTGAAGTCTGGAGGGTGAATCAGAAGAAGCAGAAGAAGGAGAAGGAGAAGGTGAAGTCTGGAGGGTGAATCAGAAGAAGTAGAAGAAGGAGAAGGAGAAGGTGAAGTCAGGAGGGTGAATCAGAAGAAGCAGAAGATGGAGAAGGAGAAGGTGAAGTCTGGAGGGTGAATCAGAAGAATCAGAAGAAGGAGAAGGAGAAGGTGAAGTCTGGAGGGTGAATCAGAAGAAGCAGAGGAAGGAGAAGGAGAAGGTGAAGTCTGGAGGGTGAATCAGAAGAAGCAGAATAAGGAGAAGGAGAAGGTGAAGTCTGGAGGGTGAATCAGAAGAAGCAGAATAAGGAGAAGGAGAAGGTGAAGTCTGGAGGGTGAATCAGAAGAAGCAGAAGAAGGAGAAGGAGAAGGTGAAGTCTGGAGGGTGAATCAGAAGAAGTAGAAGAAGGAGAAGGAGAAGGTGAAGTCTGGAGGGTGAATCAGAAGAAGCAGAAGAAGGAGAAGGAGAAGGTGTAGTCTGGAGGGTGAATCAGAAGAAGTAGACGAAGGAGAAGGAGAAGGTGAAGTCTGGAGGGTGAATCAGATGAAGCAGAAGAAGGAGATGGAGAAGGTGAAGTCTGGAGGGTGAATCAGAAGAAGTAGAAGAAGGAGAAGGAGATGGTGAAGTCTGGAGGGTGAATCAGAAGAAGCAGAAGAAGGAGAAGGAGAAGGTGAAGTCTGGAGGGTGAATCAGAAGAAGCAGAAGAAGGAGAAGGAGAAGGTGAAGTCTGGAGGGTGATTCAGAAGAAGCAGAATAAGGAGAAGGAGAAGGTGAAGTCTGGAGGGTGAATCAGAAGAAGCAGAAGAAGGAGAAGGAGAAGGTGAAGTCTGGAGGGTGAATCAGAAGAAGTAGAAGAAGGAGAAGGAGAAGGTGAAGTCAGGAGGGTGAATCAGAAGAAGCAGAAGATGGAGAAGGAGAAGGTGAAGTCTGGAGGGTGAATCAGAAGAATCAGAAGAAGGAGAAGGAGAAGGTGAAGTCTGGAGGGTGAATCAGAAGAAGCAGAGGAAGGAGAAGGAGAAGGTGAAGTCTGGAGGGTGAATCAGAAGAAGCAGAATAAGGAGAAGGAGAAGGTGAAGTCTGGAGGGTGAATCAGAAGAAGCAGAATAAGGAGAAGGAGAAGGTGAAGTCTGGAGGGTGAATCTGAAGAAGCAGAAGAAGGAGAAGGAGAAGGTGAAGTCTGGAGGGTGAATCAGAAGAAGTAGAAGAAGGAGAAGGAGAAGGTGAAGTCTGGAGGGTGAATCAGAAGTAGTAGAAGAAGGAGAAGGAGAAGGTGAAGTCAGGAGGGTGAAGCAGAAGAAACAGAAGAAGGAGAAGGAGAAGGTGAAGACTGGAGGGTGAATCAGAAGAAGTAGAAGAAGGAGAAGGAGAAGGTGAAGTCTGGAGGGTGAATCAGAAGAAGTAGAAGAAGGAGAAGGAGAAGGTGAAGTCTGGAGGGTGAATCAGAAGAAGCAGAAGAAGGAGAAGGAGAAGGTGAAGTCTGGAGGGTGAATCAGAAGAAGCAGAAGAAGGAGAAGGAGAAGAAGAAGTCTGGAGGGTGAATCAGAAGAAGTAGAAGAAGGAGAAGGAGAAGGTGAAGTCTGGAGGGTGAATCAGAAGACGTAGAAGAAGGAGAAGGAGAAGGTGAAGTCTGGAGGGTGAATCAGAAGAAACAGAAGAAGGAGAAGGAGAAGGTGAAGTCTGGAGGGTGAATCAGAAGAAGCAGAAGAAGGAGAAGGAGAAGGTGTAGTCTGGAGGGTGAATCAGAAGAAGTAGACGAAGGAGAAGGAGAAGGTGAAGTCTGGAGGGTGAATCAGATGAAGCAGAAGAAGGAGATGGAGAAGGTGAAGTCTGGAGGGTGAATCAGAAGAAGTAGAAGAAGGAGAAGGAGAAGGTGAAGTCTGGAGGGTGAATCAGAAGAAGCAGAAGAAGGAGAAGGAGAAGGTGAAGTCTGGAGGGTGAATCAGAAGAAGCAGAAGAAGGAGAAGGAGAAGGTGAAGTCTGGAGGGTGATTCAGAAGAAGCAGAATAAGGAGAAGGAGAAGGTGAAGTCTGGAGGGTGAATCAGAAGAAGCAGAAGAAGGAGAAGGAGAAGGTGAAGTCTGGAGGGTGAATCAGAAGAAGTAGAAGAAGGAGAAGGAGAAGGTGAAGTCTGGAGGGTGAATCAGAAGAAGTAGAAGAAGGAGAAGGAGAAGGTGAAGTCTGGAGGGTGAATCAGAAGACGTAGAAGAAGGAGAAGGAGAAGGTGAAGTCTGGAGGGTGAAGCAGAAGAAGTAGAAGAAGGAGAAGGAGAAGGTGAAGTCAGGAGGGTGAATCAGAAGATGTAGAAGAAGGAGAAGGAGAAGGTGAAGTCAGGAGGGTGAATCAGAAGAAGCAGAAGAAGGAGAAGGAGAAGGTGAAGTCTGGAGGGTGAATCAGAAGAATCAGAAGAAGGAGAAGGAGAAGGTGAAGTCTGGAGGGTGAATCAGAAGAAGCAGAAGAAAGAGAAGGAGAAGGTGAAGTCTGGAGGGTGAATCAGAAGAAGTAGAAGAAGGAGAAGGAGAAGGTGAAGTCTGGAGGGTGAATCAGAAGAAGCAGAAGAAGGAGAAGGAGAAGGTGAAGTCTGGAGGGTGAATCAGAAGAAGTAGACGAAGGAGAAGGAGAAGGTGAAGTCTGGAGGGTGAATCAGAAGAAGCAGAAGAAGGAGATGGAGAAGGTGAAGTCTGGAGGGTGAATCAGAAGAAGTAGAAGAAGGAGAAGGAGAAGGTGAAGTCTGGAGGGTGAATCAGAAGAAGCAGAAGAAGGAGAAGGAGAAGGTGAAGTCTGGAGGGTGAATCAGAAGAAGCAGAAGAAGGAGAAGGAGAAGGTGAAGTCTGGAGGGTGATTCAGAAGAAGCAGAATAAGGAGAAGGAGAAGGTGAAATCTGGAGGGTGAATCAGAAGAAGCAGAAGAAGGAGAAGGAGAAGGTGAAGACTGGAGGGTGAATCAGAAGAAGTAGAAGAAGGAGAAGGAGAAGGTGAAGTCTGGAGGGTGAATCAGTAGAAGTAGAAGAAGGAGAAGGAGAAGGTGAAGTCTGGAGGGTGAATCAGAAGAAGCAGAAGAAGGAGAAGGAGAAGGTGAAGTCTGGAGGGTGAATCAGAAGAAGCAGAAGAAGGAGAAGGAGAAGATGAAGTCTGGAGGGTGAATCAGAAGAAGTAGAAGAAGGAGAAGGAGAAGGTGAAGTCTGGAGGGTGAATCAGAAGTAGTAGAAGAAGGAGAAGGAGAAGGTGAAGTCTGGAGGGTGAATCAGAAGAAACAGAAGAAGGAGAAGGAGAAGGTGAAGTCTGGAGGGTGAATCAGAAGAAGCAGAAGAAGGAGAAGGAGAAGGTGAAGTCTGGAGGGTGAATCAGAAGAAGCAGAAGAAGGAGAAGGAGAAGGTGAAGTCTGGAGGGTGATTCAGAAGAAGCAGAATAAGGTGAAGGAGAAGGTGAAGTCTGGAGGGTGAATCAGAAGAAGCAGAAGAAGGAGAAGGAGAAGGTGAAGTCTGGAGGGTGAATCAGAAGAAGTAGAAGAAGGAGAAGGAGAAGGTGAAGTCAGGAGGGTGAATCAGAAGAAGCAGAAGATGGAGAAGGAGAAGGTGAAGTCTGGAGGGTGAATCAGAAGAATCAGAAGAAGGAGAAGGAGAAGGTGAAGTCTGGAGGGTGAATCAGAAGAAGCAGAGGAAGGAGAAGGAGAAGGTGAAGTCTGGAGGGTGAATCAGAAGAAGCAGAATAAGGAGAAGGAGAAGGTGAAGTCTGGAGGGTGAATCAGAAGAAGCAGAATAAGGAGAAGGAGAAGGTGAAGTCTGGAGGGTGAATCAGAAGAAGCAGAAGAAGGAGAAGGAGAAGGTGAAGTCTGGAGGGTGAATCAGAAGAAGTAGAAGAAGGAGAAGGAGAAGGTGAAGTCTGGAGGGTGAATCAGAAGAAGCAGAAGAAGGAGAAGGAGAAGGTGTAGTCTGGAGGGTGAATCAGAAGAAGTAGACGAAGGAGAAGGAGAAGGTGAAGTCTGGAGGGTGAATCAGATGAAGCAGAAGAAGGAGATGGAGAAGGTGAAGTCTGGAGGGTGAATCAGAAGAAGTAGAAGAAGGAGAAGGAGAAGGTGAAGTCTGGAGGGTGAATCAGAAGAAGCAGAAGAAGGAGAAGGAGAAGGTGAAGTCTGGAGGGTGAATCAGAAGAAGCAGAAGAAGGAGAAGGAGAAGGTGAAGTCTGGAGGGTGATTCAGAAGAAGCAGAATAAGGAGAAGGAGAAGGTGAAGTCTGGAGGGTGAATCAGAAGAAGCAGAAGAAGGAGAAGGAGAAGGTGAAGTCTGGAGGGTGAATCAGAAGAAGTAGAAGAAGGAGAAGGAGAAGGTGAAGTCAGGAGGGTGAATCAGAAGAAGCAGAAGATGGAGAAGGAGAAGGTGAAGTCTGGAGGGTGAATCAGAAGAATCAGAAGAAGGAGAAGGAGAAGGTGAAGTCTGGAGGGTGAATCAGAAGAAGCAGAGGAAGGAGAAGGAGAAGGTGAAGTCTGGAGGGTGAATCAGAAGAAGCAGAATAAGGAGAAGGAGAAGGTGAAGTCTGGAGGGTGAATCAGAAGAAGCAGAATAAGGAGAAGGAGAAGGTGAAGTCTGGAGGGTGAATCTGAAGAAGCAGAAGAAGGAGAAGGAGAAGGTGAAGTCTGGAGGGTGAATCAGAAGAAGTAGAAGAAGGAGAAGGAGAAGGTGAAGTCTGGAGGGTGAATCAGAAGTAGTAGAAGAAGGAGAAGGAGAAGGTGAAGTCAGGAGGGTGAAGCAGAAGAAACAGAAGAAGGAGAAGGAGAAGGTGAAGACTGGAGGGTGAATCAGAAGAAGTAGAAGAAGGAGAAGGAGAAGGTGAAGTCTGGAGGGTGAATCAGAAGAAGTAGAAGAAGGAGAAGGAGAAGGTGAAGTCTGGAGGGTGAATCAGAAGAAGCAGAAGAAGGAGAAGGAGAAGGTGAAGTCTGGAGGGTGAATCAGAAGAAGCAGAAGAAGGAGAAGGAGAAGAAGAAGTCTGGAGGGTGAATCAGAAGAAGTAGAAGAAGGAGAAGGAGAAGGTGAAGTCTGGAGGGTGAATCAGAAGACGTAGAAGAAGGAGAAGGAGAAGGTGAAGTCTGGAGGGTGAATCAGAAGAAACAGAAGAAGGAGAAGGAGAAGGTGAAGTCTGGAGGGTGAATCAGAAGAAGCAGAAGAAGGAGAAGGAGAAGGTGTAGTCTGGAGGGTGAATCAGAAGAAGTAGACGAAGGAGAAGGAGAAGGTGAAGTCTGGAGGGTGAATCAGATGAAGCAGAAGAAGGAGATGGAGAAGGTGAAGTCTGGAGGGTGAATCAGAAGAAGTAGAAGAAGGAGAAGGAGAAGGTGAAGTCTGGAGGGTGAATCAGAAGAAGCAGAAGAAGGAGAAGGAGAAGGTGAAGTCTGGAGGGTGAATCAGAAGAAGCAGAAGAAGGAGAAGGAGAAGGTGAAGTCTGGAGGGTGAATCAGAAGAAGCAGAATAAGGAGAAGGAGAAGGTGAAGTCTGGAGGGTGAATCAGAAGAAGCAGAAGAAGGAGAAGGAGAAGGTGAAGTCTGGAGGGTGAATCAGAAGAAGTAGAAGAAGGAGAAGGAGAAGGTGAAGTCTGGAGGGTGAATCAGAAGAAGTAGAAGAAGGAGAAGGAGAAGGTGAAGTCTGGAGGGTGAATCAGAAGACGTAGAAGAAGGAGAAGGAGAAGGTGAAGTCTGGAGGGTGAAGCAGAAGAAGTAGAAGAAGGAGAAGGAGAAGGTGAAGTCAGGAGGGTGAATCAGAAGATGTAGAAGAAGGAGAAGGAGAAGGTGAAGTCAGGAGGGTGAATCAGAAGAAGCAGAAGAAGGAGAAGGAGAAGGTGAAGTCTGGAGGGTGAATCAGAAGAATCAGAAGAAGGAGAAGGAGAAGGTGAAGTCTGGAGGGTGAATCAGAAGAAGCAGAAGAAAGAGAAGGAGAAGGTGAAGTCTGGAGGGTGAATCAGAAGAAGTAGAAGAAGGAGAAGGAGAAGGTGAAGTCTGGAGGGTGAATCAGAAGAAGCAGAAGAAGGAGAAGGAGAAGGTGAAGTCTGGAGGGTGAATCAGAAGAAGTAGACGAAGGAGAAGGAGAAGGTGAAGTCTGGAGGGTGAATCAGAAGAAGCAGAAGAAGGAGATGGAGAAGGTGAAGTCTGGAGGGTGAATCAGAAGAAGTAGAAGAAGGAGAAGGAGAAGGTGAAGTCTGGAGGGTGAATCAGAAGAAGCAGAAGAAGGAGAAGGAGAAGGTGAAGTCTGGAGGGTGAATCAGAAGAAGCAGAAGAAGGAGAAGGAGAAGGTGAAGTCTGGAGGGTGATTCAGAAGAAGCAGAATAAGGAGAAGGAGAAGGTGAAATCTGGAGGGTGAATCAGAAGAAGCAGAAGAAGGAGAAGGAGAAGGTGAAGTCTGGAGGGTGAATCAGAAGAAGTCGAAGAAGGAGAAGGAGAAGATGAAGTCTGGAGGGTGAATCAGAAGAAGTAGAAGAAGGAGAAGGAGAAGGTGAAGTCTGGAGGGTGAATCAGAAGAAGTAGAAGAAGGAGAAGGAGAAGGTGAAGTCTGGAGGGTGAAGCAGAAGAAGGAGAAGAAGGAGAAGGAGAAGGTGAAGTCAGGAGGGTGAATCAGAAGATGTAGAAGAAGGAGAAGGACTAGGTGAAGTAAGGAGGGTGAATCAGAAGAAGCAGAAGAAGGAGAAGGAGAAGGTGAAGTCTGGAGGGTGAATCAGAAGAAGTAGAAGAAGGAGAAGGAGAAGGTGAAGTCTGGAGGGTGAATCAGAAGAAGCAGAAGAAGGAGAAGGCGAAGGTGAAGTCTGGAGGGTGAATCAGAAGAAGCAGAAGAAGGAGAAGGAGAAGGTGAAGTCTGGAGGGTGAATCAGAAGAAGCAGAATAAGGAGAAGGAGAAGGTGAAGTCTGGAGGGTGAATCAGAAGAAGCAGAAGAAGGAGAAGGAGAAGGTGAAGTCTGGAGGGTGAATCAGAAGAAGTAGAAGAAGGAGAAGGAGAAGGTGAAGTCTGGAGGGTGAAGCAGAAGAAGTAGAAGAAGGAGAAGGAGAAGGTGAAGTCAGGAGGGTGAATCAGAAGAAGTAGAAGAAGGAGAAGGAGAAGGTGAAGTCAGGAGGGTGAATCAGAAGAAGCAGAAGAAGGAGATAGAGAAGGTGAAGTCTCGAGGGTGAATCAGAAGAATCAGAAGAAGGAGAAGGAGAAGGTGAAGTCTGGAGGGTGAAGCAGAAGAAGCAGATTAAAGAGAAGGAGAAGGTGAAGTCTGGAGGGTGAAGCAGAAGAAACAGAAGAAGGAGAAGGAGAAGGTGAAGACTGGAGGGTGAATCAGAAGAAGTAGAAGAAGGAGAAGGAGAAGGTGAAATCTGGAGGGTGAATCAGAAGAAGCAGAAGAAGGAGAAGGAGAAGGTGAAGTCTGGAGGGTGAATCAGAAGAAGTAGAAGAAGGAGAAGGAGAAGGTGAAGTCTGGAGGGTGAATCAGAAGAAGCAGAAGAAGGAGAAGGAGAAGGTGAAGTCTGGAGGGTGATTCAGAAGAAGCAGAAGAAGGAGAAGGAGAAGGTGTAGTCTGGAGGGTGAATCAGAAGAAGTAGACGAAGGAGAAGGAGAAGGTGAAGTCTGGAGGGTGAATCAGATGAAGCAGAAGAAGGAGATGGAGAAGGTGAAGTCTGGAGGGTGAATCAGAAGAAGTAGAAGAAGGAGAAGGAGAAGGTGAAGTCTGGAGGGTGAATCAGAAGAAGCAGAAGAAGGAGAAGGAGAAGGTGAAGTCTGGAGGGTGAATCAGAAGAAGCAGAAGAAGGAGAAGGAGAAGGTGAAGTCTGGAGGGTGATTCAGAAGAAGCAGAATAAGGAGAAGGAGAAGGTGAAGTCTGGAGGGTGAATCAGAAGAAGCAGAAGAAGGAGAAGGAGAAGGTGAAGTCTGGAGGGTGAATCAGAAGAAGTAGAAGAAGGAGAAGGAGAAGGTGAAGTCAGGAGGGTGAATCAGAAGAAGCAGAAGATGGAGAAGGAGAAGGTGAAGTCTGGAGGGTGAATCAGAAGAATCAGAAGAAGGAGAAGGAGAAGGTGAAGTCTGGAGGGTGAATCAGAAGAAGCAGAGGAAGGAGAAGGAGAAGGTGAAGTCTGGAGGGTGAATCAGAAGAAGCAGAATAAGGAGAAGGAGAAGGTGAAGTCTGGAGGGTGAATCAGAAGAAGCAGAATAAGGAGAAGGAGAAGGTGAAGTCTGGAGGGTGAATCTGAAGAAGCAGAAGAAGGAGAAGGAGAAGGTGAAGTCTGGAGGGTGAATCAGAAGAAGTAGAAGAAGGAGAAGGAGAAGGTGAAGTCTGGAGGGTGAATCAGAAGTAGTAGAAGAAGGAGAAGGAGAAGGTGAAGTCAGGAGGGTGAAGCAGAAGAAACAGAAGAAGGAGAAGGAGAAGGTGAAGACTGGAGGGTGAATCAGAAGAAGTAGAAGAAGGAGAAGGAGAAGGTGAAGTCTGGAGGGTGAATCAGAAGAAGTAGAAGAAGGAGAAGGAGAAGGTGAAGTCTGGAGGGTGAATCAGAAGAAGCAGAAGAAGGAGAAGGAGAAGGTGAAGTCTGGAGGGTGAATCAGAAGAAGCAGAAGAAGGAGAAGGAGAAGAAGAAGTCTGGAGGGTGAATCAGAAGAAGTAGAAGAAGGAGAAGGAGAAGGTGAAGTCTGGAGGGTGAATCAGAAGACGTAGAAGAAGGAGAAGGAGAAGGTGAAGTCTGGAGGGTGAATCAGAAGAAACAGAAGAAGGAGAAGGAGAAGGTGAAGTCTGGAGGGTGAATCAGAAGAAGCAGAAGAAGGAGAAGGAGAAGGTGTAGTCTGGAGGGTGAATCAGAAGAAGTAGACGAAGGAGAAGGAGAAGGTGAAGTCTGGAGGGTGAATCAGATGAAGCAGAAGAAGGAGATGGAGAAGGTGAAGTCTGGAGGGTGAATCAGAAGAAGTAGAAGAAGGAGAAGGAGAAGGTGAAGTCTGGAGGGTGAATCAGAAGAAGCAGAAGAAGGAGAAGGAGAAGGTGAAGTCTGGAGGGTGAATCAGAAGAAGCAGAAGAAGGAGAAGGAGAAGGTGAAGTCTGGAGGGTGATTCAGAAGAAGCAGAATAAGGAGAAGGAGAAGGTGAAGTCTGGAGGGTGAATCAGAAGAAGCAGAAGAAGGAGAAGGAGAAGGTGAAGTCTGGAGGGTGAATCAGAAGAAGTAGAAGAAGGAGAAGGAGAAGGTGAAGTCTGGAGGGTGAATCAGAAGAAGTAGAAGAAGGAGAAGGAGAAGGTGAAGTCTGGAGGGTGAATCAGAAGACGTAGAAGAAGGAGAAGGAGAAGGTGAAGTCTGGAGGGTGAAGCAGAAGAAGTAGAAGAAGGAGAAGGAGAAGGTGAAGTCAGGAGGGTGAATCAGAAGATGTAGAAGAAGGAGAAGGAGAAGGTGAAGTCAAAAGGGTGAATCAGAAGAAGCAGAAGAAGGAGAAGGAGAAGGTGAAGTCTGGAGGGTGAATCAGAAGAATCAGAAGAAGGAGAAGGAGAAGGTGAAGTCTGGAGGGTGAATCAGAAGAAGCAGAAGAAAGAGAAGGAGAAGGTGAAGTCTGGAGGGTGAATCAGAAGAAGTAGAAGAAGGAGAAGGAGAAGGTGAAGTCTGGAGGGTGAATCAGAAGAAGCAGAAGAAGGAGAAGGAGAAGGTGAAGTCTGGAGGGTGAATCAGAAGAAGTAGACGAAGGAGAAGGAGAAGGTGAAGTCTGGAGGGTGAATCAGAAGAAGCAGAAGAAGGAGATGGAGAAGGTGAAGTCTGGAGGGTGAATCAGAAGAAGTAGAAGAAGGAGAAGGAGAAGGTGAAGTCTGGAGGGTGAATCAGAAGAAGCAGAAGAAGGAGAAGGAGAAGGTGAAGTCTGGAGGGTGAATCAGAAGAAGCAGAAGAAGGAGAAGGAGAAGGTGAAGTCTGGAGGGTGATTCAGAAGAAGCAGAATAAGGAGAAGGAGAAGGTGAAATCTGGAGGGTGAATCAGAAGAAGCAGAAGAAGGAGAAGGAGAAGGTGAAGTCTGGAGGGTGAATCAGAAGAAGTCGAAGAAGGAGAAGGAGAAGATGAAGTCTGGAGGGTGAATCAGAAGAAGTAGAAGAAGGAGAAGGAGAAGGTGAAGTCTGGAGGGTGAATCAGAAGAAGTAGAAGAAGGAGAAGGAGAAGGTGAAGTCTGGAGGGTGAAGCAGAAGAAGGAGAAGAAGGAGAAGGAGAAGGTGAAGTCAGGAGGGTGAATCAGAAGATGTAGAAGAAGGAGAAGGACTAGGTGAAGTAAGGAGGGTGAATCAGAAGAAGCAGAAGAAGGAGAAGGAGAAGGTGAAGTCTGGAGGGTGAATCAGAAGAAGTAGAAGAAGGAGAAGGAGAAGGTGAAGTCTGGAGGGTGAATCAGAAGAAGCAGAAGAAGGAGAAGGCGAAGGTGAAGTCTGGAGGGTGAATCAGAAGAAGCAGAAGAAGGAGAAGGAGAAGGTGAAGTCTGGAGGGTGAATCAGAAGAAGCAGAATAAGGAGAAGGAGAAGGTGAAGTCTGGAGGGTGAATCAGAAGAAGCAGAAGAAGGAGAAGGAGAAGGTGAAGTCTGGAGGGTGAATCAGAAGAAGTAGAAGAAGGAGAAGGAGAAGGTGAAGTCTGGAGGGTGAAGCAGAAGAAGTAGAAGAAGGAGAAGGAGAAGGTGAAGTCAGGAGGGTGAATCAGAAGAAGTAGAAGAAGGAGAAGGAGAAGGTGAAGTCAGGAGGGTGAATCAGAAGAAGCAGAAGAAGGAGATAGAGAAGGTGAAGTCTCGAGGGTGAATCAGAAGAATCAGAAGAAGGAGAAGGAGAAGGTGAAGTCTGGAGGGTGAAGCAGAAGAAGCAGATTAAAGAGAAGGAGAAGGTGAAGTCTGGAGGGTGAAGCAGAAGAAACAGAAGAAGGAGAAGGAGAAGGTGAAGACTGGAGGGTGAATCAGAAGAAGTAGAAGAAGGAGAAGGAGAAGGTGAAATCTGGAGGGTGAATCAGAAGAAGCAGAAGAAGGAGAAGGAGAAGGTGAAGTCTGGAGGGTGAATCAGAAGAAGTCGAAGAAGGAGAAGGAGAAGATGAAGTCTGGAGGGTGAATCAGAAGAAGTAGAAGAAGGAGAAGGAGAAGGTGAAGTCTGGAGGGTGAATCAGAAGAAGTAGAAGAAGGAGAAGGAGAAGGTGAAGTCTGGAGGGTGAAGCAGAAGAAGGAGAAGAAGGAGAAGGAGAAGGTGAAGTCAGGAGGGTGAATCAGAAGAAGCAGAAGAAGGAGAAGGAGAAGGTGAAGTCTGGAGGGTGAATCAGAAGAAGTAGAAGAAGGAGAAGGAGAAGGTGAAGTCTGGAGGGTGAATCAGAAGAAGCAGAAGAAGGAGAAGGCGAAGGTGAAGTCTGGAGGGTGAATCAGAAGAAGCAGAAGAAGGAGAAGGAGAAGGTGAAGTCTGGAGGGTGAATCAGAAGAAGCAGAATAAGGAGAAGGAGAAGGTGAAGTCTGGAGGGTGAATCAGAAGAAGCAGAAGAAGGAGAAGGAGAAGGTGAAGTCTGGAGGGTGAATCAGAAGAAGTAGAAGAAGGAGAAGGAGAAGGTGAAGTCTGGAGGGTGAAGCAGAAGAAGTAAAAGAAGGAGAAGGAGAAGGTGAAGTCAGGAGGGTGAATCAGAAGAAGTAGAAGAAGGAGAAGGAGAAGGTGAAGTCAGGAGGGTGAATCAGAAGAAGCAGAAGAAGGAGATAGAGAAGGTGAAGTCTGGAGGGTGAATCAGAAGAATCAGAAGAAGGAGAAGGAGAAGGTGAAGTCTGGAGGGTGAAGCAGAAGAAGCAGATTAAAGGGAAGGAGAAGGTGAAGTCTGGAGGGTGAAGCAGAAGAAACAGAAGAAGGAGAAGGAGAAGGTGAAGACTGGAGGGTGAATCAGAAGAAGTAGAAGAAGGAGAAGGAGAAGGTGAAGTCTGGAGGGTGAATCAGAAGAAGTAGAAGAAGGAGAAGGAGAAGGTGAAGTCTGGAGGGTGAATCAGAAGAAGCAGAAGAAGGAGAAGGAGAAGGTGAAGTCTGGAGGGTGAATCAGAAGAAGCAGAAGAAGGAGAAGGAGAAGATGAAGTCTGGAGGGTGAATCAGAAGAAGTAGAAGAAGGAGAAGGAGAAGGTGAAGTCTGGAGGGTGAAGCAGAAGAAGTAGAAGAAGGAGAAGGAGAAGGTGAAGTCAGGAGGGTGAATCAGAAGATGTAGAAGAAGGAGAAGGAGAAGGTGAATTCAGGAGGGTGAATCAGAAGAAGCAGAAGAAGGAGAAGGAGAAGGTGAAGTCTGGAGGGTGAATCAGAAGAAGTAGAAGAAGGAGAAGGAGAAGGTGAAGTCTGGAGGGTGAATCAGAAGAAGCAGAAGAAGGAGAAGGCGAAGGTGAAGTCTGGAGGGTGAATCAGAAGAAGCAGAAGAAGGAGAAGGAGAAGGTGAAGTCTGGAGGGTGAATCAGAAGAAGCAGAATAAGGAGAAGGAGAAGGTGAAGTCTGGAGGGTGAATCAGAAGAAGCAGAAGAAGGAGAAGGAGAAGGTGAAGTCTGGAGGGTGAATCAGAAGAAGTAGAAGAAGGAGAAGGAGAAGGTGAAGTCTGGAGGGTGAAGCATAAGAAGTAGAAGAAGGAGAAGGAGAAGGTGAAGTCAGGAGGGTGAATCAGAAGAAGTAGAAGAAGGAGAAGGAGAAGATGAGGTCAGGAGGGTGAATCAGAAGAAGCAGAAGAAGGAGATAGAGAAGGTGAAGTCTGGAGGGTGAATCAGAAGAATCAGAAGAAGGAGAAGGAGAAGGTGAAGTCTGGAGGGTGAAGCAGAAGAAGCAGAAGAAAGAGAAGGAGAAGGTGAAGTCTGGAGGGTGAAGCAGAAGAAACAGAAGAAGGAGAAGGAGAAGGTGAAGATTGGAGGGTGAATCAGAAGAAGTAGAAGAAGGAGAAGGAGAAGGTGAAGTCTGGAGGGTGAATCAGAAGAAGTAGAAGAAGGAGAAGGAGAAGGTGAAGTCTGGAGGGTGAATCAGAAGAAGCAGAAGAAGGAGAAGGAGAAGGTGAAGTCTGGAGGGTGAATCAGAAGAAGCAGAAGAAGGAGAAGGAGAAGATGAAGTCTGGAGGGTGAATCAGAAGAAGTAGAAGAAGGAGAAGGAGAAGGTGAGGTCTGGAGGGTGAATCAGAAGAAGCAGAAGAAGGAGAAGGAGAAGGTGAAGTCTGGAGGGTGAATCAGAAGAAGCAGAAGAAGGAGAAGGAGAAGGTGAAGTCTGGAGGGTGAATCAGAAGAAGCAGAAGAAGGAGAAGGAGAAGGTGAAGTCAGGACGGTGAATCAGAAGAAGCAGAAGAAGGAGAAGGAGAAGGTGAAGTTAGGAGGGTGAATCAGAAGAAGCAGAAGAAGGAGAAGGAGCAGGTGAAGTCAGGGGGGTGTAGCAGAAGAAGTAGAAGAAGGAGAAGGAGAAGGGGAAGTCAGGACGGTGAAGCAGAAGAAGCAGAAGAAGGAGAAGGAGAAGGTGAAGCCTGGAGGGCGCAGCAGAAGAAGCAGAAGAAGGAGAAGGAGAAGGAGAAGTCTGGAGTGTGAAGCAGAAGAAGGAGAAGGAGAAGGTGAAGTCTGGAGGGCGCAGCAGAAGAAGCAGAAGAAGGAGAATGAGAAGGTGAAGTCTGGAGGGTGAATCAGAAGAAGCAGAAGAAGGAGAAGGAGAAGGTGAAGTCTGGAGGGTGAATCAGAAGAAGTAGAAGAAGGAGAAGGAGAAGGTGAAGTCTGGAGGGTGAAGCAGAAGAAGTAGAAGAAGGAGAAGGAGAAGGTGAAGTCAGGAGGGTGAATCAGAAGAAGTAGAAGAAGGAGAAGGAGAAAGTGAAGTCTGGAGGGTGAATCAGAAGAAGTAGAAGAAGGAGAAGGAGAAGTTGAAGTCTGGAGGGTGAATCAGAAGTAGCAGAAGAAGGAGAAGGAGAAGGTGAAGTCTGGAGGGTGAATCAGAAGAAGCAGAAGAAGGAGAAGGAGAAGATGAAGTCTGGAGGGTGAATCAGAAGAAGTAGAAGAAGGAGAAGGAGAAGGTGAAGTCTGGAGGGTGAATCAGAAGAAGTAGAAGAAGGAGAAGGAGAAGATGAAGTCTGGAGGGTGAATCAGAAGAAACAGAAGATGGAGAAGGAGAAGGTGAAGTCTGGAGGGTGAACCAGAAGAAGTAGAAGAAGGAGAAGGAGAAGGTGAAGTCAGGAGGGTGAATCAGACGAAGTAGAAGAAGGAGAAGGAGAAGGTGAAGTCAGGAGGGTGAATCAGAAGAAGCAGAAGAAGGAGATGGAGAAGGTGAAGTCTGGAGGGTGAATCAGAAGAAGTAGAAGAAGGAGAAGGAGAAGGTGAAGTCTGGAGGGTGAATCAGAAGAAGCAGAAGAAGGAGAAGGAGAAGGTGAAGTCTGGAGGGTGAATCAGAAGAAGCAGAAGAAGGAGAAGGAGAAGGTGAAGTCTGGAGGGTGATTCAGAAGAAGCAGAATAAGGAGAAGGAGAAGGTGAAATCTGGAGGGTGAATCAGAAGAAGCAGAAGAAGGAGAAGGAGAAGGTGAAGTCTGGAGGGTGAATCAGAAGAAGTCGAAGAAGGAGAAGGAGAAGATGAAGTCTGGAGGGTGAATCAGAAGAAGTAGAAGAAGGAGAAGGAGAAGGTGAAGTCTGGAGGGTGAATCAGAAGAAGTAGAAGAAGGAGAAGGAGAAGGTGAAGTCTGGAGGGTGAAGCAGAAGAAGGAGAAGAAGGAGAAGGAGAAGGTGAAGTCAGGAGGGTGAATCAGAAGATGTAGAAGAAGGAGAAGGACTAGGTGAAGTCAGGAGGGTGAATCAGAAGAAGCAGAAGAAGGAGAAGGAGAAGGTGAAGTCTGGAGGGTGAATCAGAAGAAGTAGAAGAAGGAGAAGGAGAAGGAGAAGTCTGGAGGGTGAATCAGAAGAAGCAGAAGAAGGAGAAGGCGAAGGTGAAGTCTGGAGGGTGAATCAGAAGAAGCAGAAGAAGGAGAAGGAGAAGGTGAAGTCTGGAGGGTGAATCAGAAGAAGCAGAATAAGGAGAAGGAGAAGGTGAAGTCTGGAGGGTGAATCAGAAGAAGCAGAAGAAGGAGAAGGAGAAGGTGAAGTCTGGAGGGTGAATCAGAAGAAGTAGAAGAAGGAGAAGGAGAAGGTGAAGTCTGGAGGGTGAAGCAGAAGAAGTAGAAGAAGGAGAAGGAGAAGGTGAAGTCAGGAGGGTGAATCAGAAGAAGTAGAAGAAGGAGAAGGAGAAGGTGAAGTCAGGAGGGTGAATCAGAAGAAGCAGAAGAAGGAGATAGAGAAGGTGAAGTCTGGAGGGTGAATCAGAAGAATCAGAAGAAGGAGAAGGAGAAGGTGAAGTCTGGAGGGTGAAGCAGAAGAAGCAGATTAAAGAGAAGGAGAAGGTGAAGTCTGGAGGGTTAAGCAGAAGAAACAGAAGAAGGAGAAGGAGAAGGTGAAGACTGGAGGGTGAATCAGAAGAAGTAGAAGAAGGAGAAGGAGAAGGTGAAATCTGGAGGGTGAATCAGAAGAAGCAGAAGAAGGAGAAGGAGAAGGTGAAGTCTGGAGGGTGAATCAGAAGAAGTCGAAGAAGGAGAAGGAGAAGATGAAGTCTGGAGGGTGAATCAGAAGAAGTAGAAGAAGGAGAAGGAGAATGTGAAGTCTGGAGGGTGAATCAGAAGAAGTAGAAGAAGGAGAAGGAGAAGATGAAGTCTGGAGGGTGAAGCAGAAGAAGGAGAAGAAGGAGAAGGAGAAGGTGAAGTCTGGAGGGTGAATCAGAAGATGTAGAAGAAGGAGAAGGAGAAGGTGAAGTCAGGAGGGTGAATCAGAAGAAGTAGAAGAAGGAGAAGGAGAAGGTGAAGTCTGGAGGGTGAATCAGAAGAAGCAGAGGAAGGAGAAGGAGAAGGTGAAGTCTGGAGGGTGAATCAGAAGAAGCAGAAGAAGGAGAAGGAGAAGGTGAAGTCTGGAGGGTGAATCAGAAGAAGCAGAAGAAGTAGAAGGAGAAGGTGAAGTCTGGAGGGTGAATCAGAAGAAGCAGAAGAAGGAGAAGGAGAAGGTGAAGTCTGGAGGGTGAATGAGAAGAAGCAGAATAAGGAGAACGAGAAGGTGAAGTCTGGAGGGTGAATCAGAAGAAGCAGAAGAAGGAGAAGGAGAAGGTGAAGTCTGGAGGGTGAATCAGAAGAAGTAGAAGAAGGAGAAGGAGAAGGTGAAGTCTGGAGGGTGAAGCAGAAGAAGGAGAAGGAGAAGGTGAAGTCAGGAGGGTGAATCAGAAGAAGTAGAAGAAGGAGAAGGAGAAGGTGAAATCAGGAGGGTGAATCAGAAGAAGCAGAAGAAGGAGAAGGAGAAGGTGAAGTCTGTCGGGTGAATCAGAAGAATCAGAAGAAGGAGAAGGAGAAGTTGAAGTCTGGAGGGTGAATCAGAAGAAGCAGAAGAAAGAGAAGGAGAAGGTGAAGTCTGGAGGGTGAAGCAGAAGAAACAGAAGAAGGAGAAGGAGAAGGTGAAGACTGGAGGGTGAATCAAAAGAAGTAGAAGAAGGAGAAGGAGAAGGTGAAGTCTGGAGGGTGAATCAGAAGAAGTAGAAGAAGGAGAAGGAGAAGGTGAAGTCTGGAGGGTGAATCAGAAGAAGCAGAAGAAGGAGAAGGAGCAGGTGAAGTCTGGAGGGTGAATCAGAAGAAGCAGAAGAAGGAGAAGGAGAAGATGAAGTCTGGAGGGTGAATCAGAAGAAGTAGAAGAAGGAGAAGGAGAAGGTGAGGTCTGGAGGGTGAATCAGAAGAAGCAGAAGAAGGAGAAGGAGAAGGTGAAGTCTGGAGGGTGAATCAGAAGAAGCAGAAGAAGGAGAAGGAGAAGGTGAAGTCTGGAGGGTGACTCAGAAGAAACAGAAGAAGGAGAAGTAGAAGGTGAAGTCTGGAGGGTGAATCAGAAGAAGCAGAAGAAGGAGAAGGAGAAGGTGAAGTCTGGAGGGTGAATCAGAAGAAGCAGAAGAAGGAGAAGGAGAAGTTGAAGTCAGGAGGGTGAATCAGAAGAAGCAGAAGAAGGAGAAGGAGAAGGTGAAGTTAGGAGGGTGAATCAGAAGAAGCAGAAGAAGGAGAAGGAGCAGGTGATGTCAGGGGGATGAAGCAGAATAAGTAGAAGAAGGAGAAGAAGAAGGTGAAATCAGGACGGTGAAGCAGAAGAAGCAGAAGAAGGAGAAGGAGAAGGTGAAGTCTGGAGGGTGAATCAGAAGAAGTAGAAGAAGGAAAAGGAGAAGGTCAAGTCTGGAGGGTGAATCAGAAGAAGTAGAAGAAGGAGAAGGAGAAGGTGAAGTCTGGAGGGTGAAGCAGAAGAAGTAGAAGAAGGAGAAGGAGAAGGTGAAGTCAGGAGGGTGAATCAGAAGAAGTAGAAGAAGGAGAAGGAGAAGGTGAAGTCTGGAGGGTGAATCAGAAGAATCAGAAGAAGGAGAAGGAGAAGGTGAAGTCTGGAGGATGAATCAGAAGAAGCAGAAGAAAGAGGAGAAGGTGAAGTCTGGAGGGTGAATCAGAAGAAGTAGAAGAAGGAGAAGGAGAAGGTGAAGTCTGGAGGGTGAATCAGAAGAAGCAGAAGAAGGAGAAGGAGAAGGTGAAGTCTGGAGGGTGAATCAGAAGAAGCAGAAGAAGGAGAAGGAGAAGGTGAAGTCTGCAGGGTGAATCAGAAGAAGCAGAAGAAGGAGAAGGAGAAGGTGAAGTCTGGAGGGTGAATCAGAAGAAGCAGAATAAGGAGAAGGAGAAGGTGAAGTCTGGAGGGTGAATCAGAAGAAGCAGAATAAGGAGAAGGAGAAGGTGAAGTCTGGAGGGTGAATCAGAAGAAGCAGAAGAAGGAGAAAGAGAAGGTGAAGTCTGCAGGGTGAATCAGAAGAAGCAGAAGAAGGAGAAGGAGAAGGTGAAGTCTGGAGGGTGAATCAGAAGAAGCAGAAGAAAGAGGAGAAGGTGAAGTCTGGAGGGTGAATCAGAAGAAGTAGAAGAAGGAGAAGGAGAAGGTGAAGTCTGGAGGGTGAATCAGAAGAAGCAGAAGAAGGAGAAGGAGAAGGTGAAGTCTGGAGGGTGAATCAGAAGAAGCAGAAGAAGGAGAAGGAGAAGGTGAAGTCTGCAGGGTGAATCAGAAGAAGCAGAAGAAGGAGAAGGAGAAGGTGAAGTCTGGAGGGTGAATCAGAAGAAGCAGAATAAGGAGAAGGAGAAGGTGAAGTCTGGAGGGTGAATCAGAAGAAGCAGAAGAAGGAGAAGGAGAAGGTGAAGTCTGGAGGGTGAATCAGAAGAAGTAGAAGAAGGAGAAGGAGAAGTTGAAGTCTGGAGGGTGTAGCAGAAGAATTAGAAGATGGAGAAGGAGAAGGTGAAGTCAGGAGGGTGAATCAGAAGAAGTAGAAGAAGGAGAAGGAGAAGGTGAAGTCAGGAGGGTGAATCAGAAGAAGCAGAAGATGGAGAAGGAGAAGGTGAAGTCTGGAGGGTGAATCAGAAGAATCAGAAGAAGGAGAAGGAGAAGGTGAAGTCTGGAGGGTGAATCAGAAGAAGCAGAGGAAGGAGAAGGAGAAGGTGAAGTCTGGAGGGTGAATCAGAAGAAGCAGAATAAGGAGAAGGAGAAGGTGAAGTCTGGAGGGTGAATCAGAAGAAGCAGAATAAGGAGAAGGAGAAGGTGAAGTCTGGAGGGTGAATCAGAAGAAGCAGAAGAAGGAGAAGGAGAAGGTGAAGTCTGGAGGGTGAATCAGAAGAAGTAGAAGAAGGAGAAGGAGAAGGTGAAGTCTGGAGGGTGAATCAGAAGTAGTAGAAGAAGGAGAAGGAGAAGGTGAAGTCAGGAGGGTGAAGCAGAAGAAACAGAAGAAGGAGAAGGAGAAGGTGAAGACTGGAGGGTGAATCAGAAGAAGTAGAAGAAGGAGAAGGAGAAGGTGAAGTCTGGAGGGTGAATCAGAAGAAGTAGAAGAAGGAGAAGGAGAAGGTGAAGTCTGGAGGGTGAATCAGAAGAAGCAGAAGAAGGAGAAGGAGAAGGTGAAGTCTGGAGGGTGAATCAGAAGAAGCAGAAGAAGGAGAAGGAGAAGATGAAGTCTGGAGGGTGAATCAGAAGAAGTAGAAGAAGGAGAAGGAGAAGGTGAAGTCTGGAGGGTGAATCAGAAGTAGTAGAAGAAGGAGAAGGAGAAGGTGAAGTCTGGAGGGTGAATCAGAAGAAACAGAAGAAGGAGAAGGAGAAGGTGAAGTCTGGAGGGTGAATCAGAAGAAGCAGAAGAAGGAGAAGGAGAAGGTGTAGTCTGGAGGGTGAATCAGAAGAAGTAGACAAAGGAGAAGGAGAAGGTGAAGTCTGGAGGGTGAATCAGATGAAGCAGAAGAAGGAGATGGAGAAGGTGAAGTCTGGAGGGTGAATCAGAAGAAGTAGAAGAAGGAGAAGGAGAAGGTGAAGTCTGGAGGGTGAATCAGAAGAAGCAGAAGAAGGAGAAGGAGAAGGTGAAGTCTGGAGGGTGAATCAGAAGAAGCAGAAGAAGGAGAAGGAGAAGGTGAAGTCTGGAGGGTGATTCAGAAGAAGCAGAATAAGGAGAAGGAGAAGGTGAAGTCTGGAGGGTGAATCAGAAGAAGCAGAAGAAGGAGAAGGAGAAGGTGAAGTCTGGAGGGTGAATCAGAAGAAGTAGAAGAAGGAGAAGGAGAAGGTGAAGTCAGGAGGGTGAATCAGAAGAAGCAGAAGATGGAGAAGGAGAAGGTGAAGTCTGGAGGGTGAATCAGAAGAATCAGAAGAAGGAGAAGGAGAAGGTGAAGTCTGGAGGGTGAATCAGAAGAAGCAGAGGAAGGAGAAGGAGAAGGTGAAGTCTGGAGGGTGAATCAGAAGAAGCAGAATAAGGAGAAGGAGAAGGTGAAGTCTGGAGGGTGAATCAGAAGAAGCAGAATAAGGAGAAGGAGAAGGTGAAGTCTGGAGGGTGAATCAGAAGAAGCAGAAGAAGGAGAAGGAGAAGGTGAAGTCTGGAGGGTGAATCAGAAGAAGTAGAAGAAGGAGAAGGAGAAGGTGAAGTCTGGAGGGTGAATCAGAAGTAGTAGAAGAAGGAGAAGGAGAAGGTGAAGTCAGGAGGGTGAAGCAGAAGAAACAGAAGAAGGAGAAGGAGAAGGTGAAGACTGGAGGGTGAATCAGAAGAAGTAGAAGAAGGAGAAGGAGAAGGTGAAGTCTGGAGGGTGAATCAGAAGAAGTAGAAGAAGGAGAAGGAGAAGGTGAAGTCTGGAGGGTGAATCAGAAGAAGCAGAAGAAGGAGAAGGAGAAGGTGAAGTCTGGAGGGTGAATCAGAAGAAGCAGAAGAAGGAGAAGGAGAAGATGAAGTCTGGAGGGTGAATCAGAAGAAGTAGAAGAAGGAGAAGGAGAAGGTGAAGTCTGGAGGGTGAATCAGAAGTAGTAGAAGAAGGAGAAGGAGAAGGTGAAGTCTGGAGGGTGAATCAGAAGAAACAGAAGAAGGAGAAGGAGAAGGTGAAGTCTGGAGGGTGAATCAGAAGAAGCAGAAGAAGGAGAAGGAGAAGGTGTAGTCTGGAGGGTGAATCAGAAGAAGTAGACGAAGGAGAAGGAGAAGGTGAAGTCTGGAGGGTGAATCAGATGAAGCAGAAGAAGGAGATGGAGAAGGTGAAGTCTGGAGGGTGAATCAGAAGAAGTAGAAGAAGGAGAAGGAGAAGGTGAAGTCTGGAGGGTGAATCAGAAGAAGCAGAAGAAGGAGAAGGAGAAGGTGAAGTCTGGAGGGTGAATCAGAAGAAGCAGAAGAAGGAGAAGGAGAAGGTGAAGTCTGGAGGGTGATTCAGAAGAAGCAGAATAAGGAGAAGGAGAAGGTGAAGTCTGGAGGGTGCATCAGAAGAAGCAGAAGAAGGAGAAGGAGAAGGTGAAGTCTGGAGGGTGAATCAGAAGAAGTAGAAGAAGGAGAAGGAGAAGGTGAAGTCTGGAGGGTGAATCAGAAGAAGTAGAAGAAGGAGAAGGAGAAGGTGAAGTCTGGAGGGTGAATCAGAAGACGTAGAAGAAGGAGAAGGAGAAGGTGAAGTCTGGAGGGTGAAGCAGAAGAAGTAGAAGAAGGAGAAGGAGAAGGTGAAGTCAGGAGGGTGAATCAGAAGATGTAGAAGAAGGAGAAGGAGAAGGTGAAGTCAGGAGGGTGAATCAGAAGAAGCAGAAGAAGGAGAAGGAGAAGGTGAAGTCTGGAGGGTGAATCAGAAGAATCAGAAGAAGGAGAAGGAGAAGGTGAAGTCTGGAGGGTGAATCAGAAGAAGCAGAAGAAAGAGAAGGAGAAGGTGAAGTCTGGAGGGTGAATCAGAAGAAGTAGAAGAAGGAGAAGGAGAAGGTGAAGTCTGGAGGGTGAATCAGAAGAAGCAGAAGAAGGAGAAGGAGAAGGTGAAGTCTGGAGGGTGAATCAGAAGAAGTAGACGAAGGAGAAGGAGAAGGTGAAGTCTGGAGGGTGAATCAGAAGAAGCAGAAGAAGGAGATGGAGAAGGTGAAGTCTGGAGGGTGAATCAGAAGAAGTAGAAGAAGGAGAAGGAGAAGGTGAAGTCTGGAGGGTGAATCAGAAGAAGCAGAAGAAGGAGAAGGAGAAGGTGAAGTCTGGAGGGTGAATCAGAAGAAGCAGAAGAAGGAGAAGGAGAAGGTGAAGTCTGGAGGGTGATTCAGAAGAAGCAGAATAAGGAGAAGGAGAAGGTGAAATCTGGAGGGTGAATCAGAAGAAGCAGAAGAAGGAGAAGGAGAAGGTGAAGTCTGGAGGGTGAATCAGAAGAAGTCGAAGAAGGAGAAGGAGAAGATGAAGTCTGGAGGGTGAATCAGAAGAAGTAGAAGAAGGAGAAGGAGAAGGTGAAGTCTGGAGGGTGAATCAGAAGAAGTAGAAGAAGGAGAAGGAGAAGGTGAAGTCTGGAGGGTGAAGCAGAAGAAGGAGAAGAAGGAGAAGGAGAAGGTGAAGTCAGGAGGGTGAATCAGAAGATGTAGAAGAAGGAGAAGGACTAGGTGAAGTCAGGAGGGTGAATCAGAAGAAGCAGAAGAAGGAGAAGGAGAAGGTGAAGTCTGGAGGGTGAATCAGAAGAAGTAGAAGAAGGAGAAGGAGAAGGTGAAGTCTGGAGGGTGAATCAGAAGAAGCAGAATAAGGAGAAGGAGAAGGTGAAGTCTGGAGGGTGAATCAGAAGAAGCAGAAGAAGGAGAAGGAGAAGGTGAAGTCTGGAGGGTGAATCAGAAGAAGTAGAAGAAGGAGAAGGAGAAGGTGAAGTCTGGAGGGTGAAGCAGAAGAAGTAGAAGAAGGAGAAGGAGAAGGTGAAGTCAGGAGGGTGAATCAGAAGAAGTAGAAGAAGGAGAAGGAGAAGGTGAAGTCAGGAGGGTGAATCAGAAGAAGCAGAAGAAGGAGATAGAGAAGGTGAAGTCTGGAGGGTGAATCAGAAGAATCAGAAGAAGGAGAAGGAGAAGGTGAAGTCTGGAGGGTGAAGCAGAAGAAGCAGATTAAAGAGAAGGAGAAGGTGAAGTCTGGAGGGTGAAGCAGAAGAAACAGAAGAAGGAGAAGGAGAAGGTGAAGACTGGAGGGTGAATCAGAAGAAGTAGAAGAAGGAGAAGGAGAAGGTGAAATCTGGAGGGTGAATCAGAAGAAGCAGAAGTAGGAGAAGGAGAAGGTGAAGTCTGGAGGGTGAATCAGAAGAAGTCGAAGAAGGAGAAGGAGAAGATGAAGTCTGGAGGGTGAATCAGAAGAAGTAGAAGAAGGAGAAGGAGAAGGTGAAGTCTGGAGGGTGAATCAGAAGAAGTAGAAGAAGGAGAAGGAGAAGGTGAAGTCTGGAGGGTGAAGCAGAAGAAGGAGAAGAAGGAGAAGGAGAAGGTGAAGTCAGGAGGGTGAATCAGAAGAAGCAGAAGAAGGAGAAGGAGAAGGTGAAGTCTGGAGGGTGAATCAGAAGAAGTAGAAGAAGGAGAAGGAGAAGGTGAAGTCTGGAGGGTGAATCAGAAGAAGCAGAAGAAGGAGAAGGCGAAGGTGAAGTCTGGAGGGTGAATCAGAAGAAGCAGAAGAAGGAGAAGGAGAAGGTGAAGTCTGGAGGGTGAATCAGAAGAAGCAGAATAAGGAGAAGGAGAAGGTGAAGTCTGGAGGGTGAATCAGAAGAAGCAGAAGAAGGAGAAGGAGAAGGTGAAGTCTGGAGGGTGAATCAGAAGAAGTAGAAGAAGGAGAAGGAGAAGGTGAAGTCTGGAGGGTGAAGCAGAAGAAGTAAAAGAAGGAGAAGGAGAAGGTGAAGTCAGGAGGGTGAATCAGAAGAAGTAGAAGAAGGAGAAGGAGAAGGTGAAGTCAGGAGGGTGAATCAGAAGAAGCAGAAGAAGGAGATAGAGAAGGTGAAGTCTGGAGGGTGAATCAGAAGAATCAGAAGAAGGAGAAGGAGAAGGTGAAGTCTGGAGGGTGAAGCAGAAGAAGCAGATTAAAGGGAAGGAGAAGGTGAAGTCTGGAGGGTGAAGCAGAAGAAACAGAAGAAGGAGAAGGAGAAGGTGAAGACTGGAGGGTGAATCAGAAGAAGTAGAAGAAGGAGAAGGAGAAGGTGAAGTCTGGAGGGTGAATCAGAAGAAGTAGAAGAAGGAGAAGGAGAAGGTGAAGTCTGGAGGGTGAATCAGAAGAAGCAGAAGAAGGAGAAGGAGAAGGTGAAGTCTGGAGGGTGAATCAGAAGAAGCAGAAGAAGGAGAAGGAGAAGATGAAGTCTGGAGGGTGAATCAGAAGAAGTAGAAGAAGGAGAAGGAGAAGGTGAAGTCTGGAGGGTGAAGCAGAAGAAGTAGAAGAAGGAGAAGGAGAAGGTGAAGTCAGGAGGGTGAATCAGAAGATGTAGAAGAAGGAGAAGGAGAAGGTGAATTCAGGAGGGTGAATCAGAAGAAGCAGAAGAAGGAGAAGGAGAAGGTGAAGTCTGGAGGGTGAATCAGAAGAAGTAGAAGAAGGAGAAGGAGAAGGTGAAGTCTGGAGGGTGAATCAGAAGAAGCAGAAGAAGGAGAAGGCGAAGGTGAAGTCTGGAGGGTGAATCAGAAGAAGCAGAAGAAGGAGAAGGAGAAGGTGAAGTCTGGAGGGTGAATCAGAAGAAGCAGAATAAGGAGAAGGAGAAGGTGAAGTCTGGAGGGTGAATCAGAAGAAGCAGAAGAAGGAGAAGGAGAAGGTGAAGTCTGGAGGGTGAATCAGAAGAAGTAGAAGAAGGAGAAGGAGAAGGTGAAGTCTGGAGGGTGAAGCAGAAGAAGTAGAAGAAGGAGAAGGAGAAGGTGAAGTCAGGAGGGTGAATCAGAAGAAGTAGAAGAAGGAGAAGGAGAAGATGAGGTCAGGAGGGTGAATCAGAAGAAGCAGAAGAAGGAGATAGAGAAGGTGAAGTCTGGAGGGTGAATCAGAAGAATCAGAAGAAGGAGAAGGAGAAGGTGAAGTCTGGAGGGTGAAGCAGAAGAAGCAGAAGAAAGAGAAGGAGAAGGTGAAGTCTGGAGGGTGAAGCAGAAGAAACAGAAGAAGGAGAAGGAGAAGGTGAAGATTGGAGGGTGAATCAGAAGAAGTAGAAGAAGGAGAAGGAGAAGGTGAAGTCTGGAGGGTGAATCAGAAGAAGTAGAAGAAGGAGAAGGAGAAGGTGAAGTCTGGAGGGTGAATCAGAAGAAGCAGAAGAAGGAGAAGGAGAAGGTGAAGTCTGGAGGGTGAATCAGAAGAAGCAGAAGAAGGAGAAGGAGAAGATGAAGTCTGGAGGGTGAATCAGAAGAAGTAGAAGAAGGAGAAGGAGAAGGTGAGGTCTGGAGGGTGAATCAGAAGAAGCAGAAGAAGGAGAAGGAGAAGGTGAAGTCTGGAGGGTGAATCAGAAGAAGCAGAAGAAGGAGAAGAAGAAGGTGAAGTCTGGAGGGTGAATCAGAAGAAGCAGAAGAAGGAGAAGGAGAAGGTGAAGTCAGGACGGTGAATCAGAAGAAGCAGAAGAAGGAGAAGGAGAAGGTGAAGTTAGGAGGGTGAATCAGAAGAAGCAGAAGAAGGAGAAGGAGCAGGTGAAGTCAGGGGGGTGTAGCAGAAGAAGTAGAAGAAGGAGAAGGAGAAGGGGAAGTCAGGACGGTGAAGCAGAAGAAGCAGAAGAAGGAGAAGGAGAAGGTGAAGCCTGGAGGGCGCAGCAGAAGAAGCAGAAGAAGGAGAAGGAGAAGGAGAAGTCTGGAGTGTGAAGCAGAAGAAGGAGAAGGAGAAGGTGAAGTCTGGAGGGTGAATCAGAAGAAGCAGAAGAAGGAGAAGGAGAAGGTGAAGTCTGGAGGGTGAATCAGAAGAAGTAGAAGAAGGAGAAGGAGAAGTTGAAGTCTGGAGGGTGAATCAGAAGTAGCAGAAGAAGGAGAAGGAGAAGGTGAAGTCTGGAGGGTGAATCAGAAGAAGCAGAAGAAGGAGAAGGAGAAGATGAAGTCTGGAGGGTGAATCAGAAGAAGTAGAAGAAGGAGAAGGAGAAGGTGAAGTCTGGAGGGTGAATCAGAAGAAGTAGAAGAAGGAGAAGGAGAAGGTGAAGTCAGGAGGGTGAATCAGAAGATGTAGAAGAAGGAGAAGGAGAAGGTGAATTCAGGAGGGTGAATCAGAAGAAGCAGAAGAAGGAGAAGGAGAAGGTGAAGTCTGGAGGGTGAATCAGAAGAAGTAGAAGAAGGAGAAGGAGAAGGTGAAGTCTAGAGGGTGAATCAGAAGAAGCAGAAGAAGGAGAAGGCGAAGGTGAAGTCTGGAGGGTGAATCAGAAGAAGCAGAAGAAGGAGAAGGAGAAGGTGAAGTCTGGAGGGTGAATCAGAAGAAGTAGAAGAAGGAGAAGGAGAAGGTGAAGTCTGGAGGGTGAAGCAGAAGAAGTAGAAGAAGGAGAAGGAGAAGGTGAAGTCAGGAGGGTGAATCAGAAGAAGTAGAAGAAGGAGAAGGAGAAGATGAGGTCAGGAGGGTGAATCAGAAGAAGCAGAAGAAGGAGATAGAGAAGGTGAAGTCTGGAGGGTGAATCAGAAGAATCAGAAGAAGGAGAAGGAGAAGGTGAAGTCTGGAGGGTGAAGCAGAAGAAGCAGAAGAAAGAGAAGGAGAAGGTGAAGTCTGGAGGGTGAAGCAGAAGAAACAGAAGAAGGAGAAGGAGAAGGTGAAGATTGGAGGGTGAATCAGAAGAAGTAGAAGAAGGAGAAGGAGAAGGTGAAGTCTGGAGGGTGAATCAGAAGAAGTAGAAGAAGGAGAAGGAGAAGGTGAAGTCTGGAGGGTGAATCAGAAGAAGCAGAAGAAGGAGAAGGAGAAGGTGAAGTCTGGAGGGTGAATCAGAAGAAGCAGAAGAAGGAGAAGGAGAAGATGAAGTCTGGAGGGTGAATCAGAAGAAGTAGAAGAAGGAGAAGGAGAAGGTGAGGTCTGGAGGGTGAATCAGAAGAAGCAGAAGAAGGAGAAGGAGAAGGTGAAGTCTGGAGGGTGAATCAGAAGAAGCAGAAGAAGGAGAAGGAGAAGGTGAAGTCTGGAGGGTGAATCAGAAGAAGCAGAAGAAGGAGAAGGAGAAGGTGAAGTCAGGACGGTGAATCAGAAGAAGCAGAAGAAGGAGAAGGAGAAGGTGAAGTTAGGAGGGTGAATCAGAAGAAGCAGAAGAAGGAGAAGGAGCAGGTGAAGTCAGGGGGGTGTAGCAGAAGAAGTAGAAGAAGGAGAAGGAGAAGGGGAAGTCAGGACGGTGAAGCAGAAGAAGCAGAAGAAGGAGAAGGAGAAGGTGAAGCCTGGAGGGCGCAGCAGAAGAAGCAGAAGAAGGAGAAGGAGAAGGAGAAGTCTGGAGTGTGAAGCAGAAGAAGGAGAAGGAGAAGGTGAAGTCTGGAGGGTGAATCAGAAGAAGCAGAAGAAGGAGAAGGAGAAGGTGAAGTCTGGAGGGTGAATCAGAAGAAGTAGAAGAAGGAGAAGGAGAAGTTGAAGTCTGGAGGGTGAATCAGAAGTAGCAGAAGAAGGAGAAGGAGAAGGTGAAGTCTGGAGGGTGAATCAGAAGAAGCAGAAGAAGGAGAAGGAGAAGATGAAGTCTGGAGGGTGAATCAGAAGAAGTAGAAGAAGGAGAAGGAGAAGGTGAAGTCTGGAGGGTGAATCAGAAGAAGTAGAAGAAGGAGAAGGAGAAGATGAAGTCTGGAGGGTGAATCAGAAGAAACAGAAGATGGAGAAGGAGAAGGTGAAGTCTGGAGGGTGAACCAGAAGAAGTAGAAGAAGGAGAAGGAGAAGGTGAAGTCAGGAGGGTGAATCAGACGAAGTAGAAGAAGGAGAAGGAGAAGGTGAAGTCAGGAGGGTGAATCAGAAGAAGCAGAAGAAGGAGATGGAGAAGGTGAAGTCTGGAGGGTGAATCAGAAGAAGTAGAAGAAGGAGAAGGAGAAGGTGAAGTCTGGAGGGTGAATCAGAAGAAGCAGAAGAAGGAGAAGGAGAAGGTGAAGTCTGGAGGGTGAATCAGAAGAAGCAGAAGAAGGAGAAGGAGAAGGTGAAGTCTGGAGGGTGATTCAGAAGAAGCAGAATAAGGAGAAGGAGAAGGTGAAATCTGGAGGGTGAATCAGAAGAAGCAGAAGAAGGAGAAGGAGAAGGTGAAGTCTGGAGGGTGAATCAGAAGAAGTCGAAGAAGGAGAAGGAGAAGATGAAGTCTGGAGGGTGAATCAGAAGAAGTAGAAGAAGGAGAAGGAGAAGGTGAAGTCTGGAGGGTGAATCAGAAGAAGTAGAAGAAGGAGAAGGAGAAGGTGAAGTCTGGAGGGTGAAGCAGAAGAAGGAGAAGAAGGAGAAGGAGAAGGTGAAGTCAGGAGGGTGAATCAGAAGATGTAGAAGAAGGAGAAGGACTAGGTGAAGTCAGGAGGGTGAATCAGAAGAAGCAGAAGAAGGAGAAGGAGAAGGTGAAGTCTGGAGGGTGAATCAGAAGAAGTAGAAGAAGGAGAAGGAGAAGGTGAAGTCTGGAGGGTGAATCAGAAGAAGCAGAAGAAGGAGAAGGCGAAGGTGAAGTCTGGAGGGTGAATCAGAAGAAGCAGAAGAAGGAGAAGGAGAAGGTGAAGTCTGGAGGGTGAATCAGAAGAAGCAGAATAAGGAGAAGGAGAAGGTGAAGTCTGGAGGGTGAATCAGAAGAAGCAGAAGAAGGAGAAGGAGAAGGTGAAGTCTGGAGGGTGAATCAGAAGAAGTAGAAGAAGGAGAAGGAGAAGGTGAAGTCTGGAGGGTGAAGCAGAAGAAGTAGAAGAAGGAGAAGGAGAAGGTGAAGTCAGGAGGGTGAATCAGAAGAAGTAGAAGAAGGAGAAGGAGAAGGTGAAGTCAGGAGGGTGAATCAGAAGAAGCAGAAGAAGGAGATAGAGAAGGTGAAGTCTGGAGGGTGAATCAGAAGAATCAGAAGAAGGAGAAGGAGAAGGTGAAGTCTGGAGGGTGAAGCAGAAGAAGCAGATTAAAGAGAAGGAGAAGGTGAAGTCTGGAGGGTGAAGCAGAAGAAACAGAAGAAGGAGAAGGAGAAGGTGAAGACTGGAGGGTGAATCAGAAGAAGTAGAAGAAGGAGAAGGAGAAGGTGAAATCTGGAGGGTGAATCAGAAGAAGCAGAAGAAGGAGAAGGAGAAGGTGAAGTCTGGAGGGTGAATCAGAAGAAGTCGAAGAAGGAGAAGGAGAAGATGAAGTCTGGAGGGTGAATCAGAAGAAGTAGAAGAAGGAGAAGGAGAAGGTGAAGTCTGGAGGGTGAATCAGAAGAAGTAGAAGAAGGAGAAGGAGAAGGTGAAGTCTGGAGGGTGAAGCAGAAGAAGGAGAAGAAGGAGAAGGAGAAGGTGAAGTCAGGAGGGTGAATCAGAAGATGTAGAAGAAGGAGAAGGAGAAGGTGAAGTCAGGAGGGTGAATCAGAAGAAGCAGAAGAAGGAGAAGGAGAAGGTGAAGTCTGGAGGGTGAATCAGAAGAAGTAGAAGAAGGAGAAGGAGAAGGTGAAGTCTGGAGGGTGAATCAGAAGAAGCAGAAGAAGGAGAAGGCGAAGGTGAAGTCTGGAGGGTGAATCAGAAGAAGCAGAAGAAGGAGAAGGAGAAGGTGAAGTCTGGAGGGTGAATCAGAAGAAGCAGAATAAGGAGAAGGAGAAGGTGAAGTCTGGAGGGTGAATCAGAAGAAGCAGAAGAAGGAGAAGGAGAAGGTGAAGTCTGGAGGGTGAATCAGAAGAAGTAGAAGAAGGAGAAGGAGAAGGTGAAGTCTGGAGGGTGAAGCAGAAGAAGTAAAAGAAGGAGAAGGAGAAGGTGAAGTCAGGAGGGTGAATCAGAAGAAGTATAAGAAGGAGAAGGAGAAGATGAAGTCAGGAGGGTGAATCAGAAGAAGCAGAAGAAGGAGATAGAGAAGGTGAAGTCTGGAGGGTGAATCAGAAGAATCAGAAGAAGGAGAAGGAGAAGGTGAAGTCTGGAGGGTGAAGCAGAAGAAGCAGATTAAAGGGAAGGAGAAGGTGAAGTCTGGAGGGTGAAGCAGAAGAAACAGAAGAAGGAGAAGGAGAAGGTGAAGACTGGAGGGTGAATCAGAAGAAGTAGAAGAAGGAGAAGGAGAAGGTGAAGTCTGGAGGGTGAATCAGAAGAAGTAGAAGAAGGACAAGGAGAAGGTGAAGTCTGGAGGGTGAATCAGAAGAAGCAGAAGAAGGAGAAGGAGAAGGTGAAGTCTGGAGGGTGAATCAGAAGAAGCAGAAGAAGGAGAAGGAGAAGATGAAGTCTGGAGGGTGAATCAGAAGAAGTAGAAGAAGGAGAAGGAGAAGGTGAAGTCTGGAGGGTGAAGCAGATGAAGTAGAAGAAGGAGAAGGAGAAGGTGAAGTCAGGAGGGTGAATCAGAAGATGTAGAAGAAGGAGAAGGAGAAGGTGAATTCAGGAGGGTGAATCAGAAGAAGCAGAAGAAGGAGAAGGAGAAGGTGAAGTCTGGAGGGTGAATCAGAAGAAGTAGAAGAAGGAGAAGGAGAAGGTGAAGTCTGGAGGGTGAATCAGAAGAAGCAGAAGAAGGAGAAGGCGAAGGTGAAGTCTGGAGGGTGAATCAGAAGAAGCAGAAGAAGGAGAAGGAGAAGGTGAAGTCTGGAGGGTGAATCAGAAGAAGCAGAATAAGGAGAAGGAGAAGGTGAAGTCTGGAGGGTGAATCAGAAGAAGCAGAAGAAGGAGAAGGAGAAGGTGAAGTCTGGAGGGTGAATCAGAAGAAGTAGAAGAAGGAGAAGGAGAAGGTGAAGTCTGGAGGGTGAAGCAGAAGAAGTAGAAGAAGGAGAAGGAGAAGGTGAAGTCAGGAGGGTGAATCAGAAGAAGTAGAAGAAGGAGAAGGAGAAGATGAGGTCAGGAGGGGGAATCAGAAGAAGCAGAAGAAGGAGATAGAGAAGGTGAAGTCTGGAGGGTGAATCAGAAGAATCAGAAGAAGGAGAAGGAGAAGGTGAAGTCTGGAGGGTGAAGCAGAAGAAGCAGAAGAAAGAGAAGGAGAAGGTGAAGTCTGGAGGGTGAAGCAGAAGAAACAGAAGAAGGAGAAGGAGAAGGTGAAGATTGGAGGGTGAATCAGAAGAAGTAGAAGAAGGAGAAGGAGAAGGTGAAGTCTGGAGGGTGAATCAGAAGAAGTAGAAGAAGGAGAAGGAGAAGGTGAAGTCTGGAGGGTGAATCAGAAGAAGCAGAAGAAGGAGAAGGAGAAGGTGAAGTCTGGAGGGTGAATCAGAAGAAGCAGAAGAAGGAGAAGGAGAAGATGAAGTCTGGAGGGTGAATCAGAAGAAGTAGAAGAAGGAGAAGGAGAAGGTGAGGTCTGGAGGGTGAATCAGAAGAAGCAGAAGAAGGAGAAGGAGAAGGTGAAGTCTGGAGGGTGAATCAGAAGAAGCAGAAGAAGGAGAAGGAGAAGGTGAAGTCTGGAGGGTGAATCAGAAGAAGCAGAAGAAGGAGAAGGAGAAGGTGAAGTCAGGAGGGTGAATCAGAAGAAGCAGAAGAAGGAGAAGGAGAAGGTGAAGTTAGGAGGGTGAATCAGAAGAAGCAGAAGAAGGAGAAGGAGCAGGTGAAGTCAGGGGGGTGTAGCAGAAGAAGTAGAAGAAGGAGAAGGAGAAGGGGAAGTCAGGACGGTGAAGCAGAAGAAGCAGAAGAAGGAGAAGGAGAAGGTGAAGCCTGGAGGGCGCAGCAGAAGAAGCAGAAGAAGGAGAAGGAGAAGGAGAAGTCTGGAGTGTGAAGCAGAAGAAGGAGAAGGAGAAGGTGAAGTCTGGAGGGCGCAGCAGAAGAAGCAGAAGAAGGAGAATGAGAAGGTGAAGTCTGGAGGGTGAATCAGAAGAAGCAGAAGAAGGAGAAGGAGAAGGTGAAGTCTGGAGGGTGAATCAGAAGAAGTAGAAGAAGGAGAAGGAGAAGGTGAAGTCTGGAGGGTGAAGCAGAAGAAGTAGAAGAAGGAGAAGGAGAAGGTGAAGTCAGGAGGGTGAATCAGAAGAAGTAGAAGAAGGAGAAGGAGAAAGTGAAGTCTGGAGGGTGAATCAGAAGAAGTAGAAGAAGGAGAAGGAGAAGTTGAAGTCTGGAGGGTGAATCAGAAGTAGCAGAAGAAGGAGAAGGAGAAGGTGAAGTCTGGAGGGTGAATCAGAAGAAGCAGAAGAAGGAGAAGGAGAAGATGAAGTCTGGAGGGTGAATCAGAAGAAGTAGAAGAAGGAGAAGGAGAAGGTGAAGTCTGGAGGGTGAATCAGAAGAAGTAGAAGAAGGAGAAGGAGAAGATGAAGTCTGGAGGGTGAATCAGAAGAAACAGAAGATGGAGAAGGAGAAGGTGAAGTCTGGAGGGTGAACCAGAAGAAGTAGAAGAAGGAGAAGGAGAAGGTGAAGTCAGGAGGGTGAATCAGACGAAGTAGAAGAAGGAGAAGGAGAAGGTGAAGTCAGGAGGGTGAATCAGCAGAAGCAGAAGAAGGAGAAGGAGAAGGTGAAGTCTGGAGGGTGAATCAGAAGAATCAGAAGAAGGAGAAGGAGAAGGTGAAGTCTGGAGGGTGAATCAGAAGAAGCAGAAGAAAGAGAAGGAGAAGGTGAAGTCTGGAGGGTGAAGCAGAAGAAACAGAAGAAGGAGAAGGAGAAGGTGAAGACTGGAGGGTGAATCAGAAGAAGTAGAAGAAGGAGAAGGAGAAGGTGAAGTCTGGAGGGTGAATCAGAAGAAGTAGAAGAAGGAGAAGGAGAAGGTGAAGTCTGGAGGGTGAATCAGAAGAAGCAGAAGAAGGAGAAGGAGAAGGTGAAGTCTGGAGGGTGAATCAGAAGAAGCAGAAGAAGGAGAAGGAGAAGATGAAGTCTGGAGGGTGAATCGGAAGAAGTAGAAGAAGGAGAAGGAGAAGGTGAAGTCTGGAGGGTGAATCAGAAGAAGTAGAAGAAGGAGAAGGAGAAGTTGAAGTCTGGAGGGTGAATCAGAAGAAGCAGAAGAAGGAGAAGGAGAAGGTGAAGTCTGGAGGGTGAATCAGAAGAAGCAGAAGAAGGAGAAGGAGAAGATGAAGTCTGGAGGGTGAATCAGAAGAAGTAGAAGAAGGAGAAGGAGAAGGTGAAGTCTGGAGGGTGAATCAGAAGAAGTAGAAGAAGGAGAAGGAGAAGATGAAGTCTGGAGGGTGAATCAGAAGAAACAGAAGAAGGAGAAGGAGAAGGTGAAGTCTGGAGGGTGAATCAGAAGAAGTAGAAGAAGGAGAAGGAGAAGGTGTAGTCTGGAGGGTGAATCAGAAGAAGTAGACGAAGGAGAAGGAGAAGGTGAAGTCTGGAGGGTGAATCAGAAGAAGCAGAAGAAGGAGAAGGAGAAGGTGAAGTCTGGAGGGTGAATCAGAAGAAGTAGAAGAAGGAGAAGGAGAAGGTGAAGTCTGGAGGGTGAATCAGAAGAAGCAGAAGAAGGAGAAGGAGAAGGTGAAGTCTGGAGGGTGAATCAGAAGAAGCAGAAGAAGGAGAAGGAGAAGGTGAAGTCTGGAGGGTGAATCAGAAGAAGTAGACGAAGGAGAAGGAGAAGGTGAAGTCTGGAGGGTGAATCAGAAGAAGCAGAAGAAGGAGATGGAGAAGGTGAAGTCTGGAGGGTGAATCAGAAGAAGTAGAAGAAGGAGAAGGAGAAGGTGAAGTCTGGAGGGTGAATCAGAAGAAGCAGAAGAAGGAGAAGGAGAAGGTGAAGTCTGGAGGGTGAATCAGAAGAAGCAGAAGAAGGAGAAGGAGAAGGTGAAGTCTGGAGGGTGATTCAGAAGAAGCAGAATAAGGAGAAGGAGAAGGTGAAGTCTGGAGGGTGAATCAGAAGAAGCAGAAGAAGGAGAAGGAGAAGGTGAAGTCCGGAGGGTGAATCAGAAGAAGTAGAAGAAGGAGAAGGAGAAGGTGAAGTCTGGAGGGTGAATCAGAAGAAATAGAAGAAGGAGAAGGAGAAGGTGAAGTCTGGAGGGTGAATCAGAAGAAGTAGAAGAAGGAGAAGGAGAAGGTGAAGTCTGGAGGGTGAAGCAGAAGAAGTAGAAGAAGGAGAAGTTGAAGGTGAAGTCAGGAGGGTGAATCAGAAGATGTTGAAGAAGGAGAAGGAGAAGGTGAAGTCAGGAGGGTGAATCAGAAGAAGGAGAAGAAGGAGAAGGAGAAGGTGAAGTCTGGAGGGTGAATCAGAAGAAGTAGAAGAAGGAGAAGGTGAAGTCTGGAGGGTGAATCAGAAGAAGCAGAAGAAGGAGAAGGAGAAGGCGAAATCTGGAGGGTGAATCAGAAGAAGCAGAAGAAGGAGAAGGAGAAGGTGAAGTCTGGAGGGTGAATCAGAAGAAGCAGAATAAGGAGAAGGAGAAGGTTAAGTCTGGAGGGTGAATCCGAAGAAGCAGAAGAAGGAGAAGGAGAAGGTGAAGTCTGGAGGGTGAATCAGAAGAAGTAGAAGAAGGAGAAGGAGAAGGTGAAGTCTGGAGGGTGAATCAGAAGAAGCAGAAGAAGGAGAAGGAGAAGGTGAAGTCTGGAGGGTGAATCAGAAGAAGCAGAAGAAGGAGAAGGAGAAGGTGAAGTCTGGAGGGTGATTCAGAAGAAGCAGAATAAGGAGAAGGAGAAGGTGAAGTCTGGAGGGTGAATCAGAAGAAGCAGAAGAAGGAGAAGGAGAAGGTGAAGTCCGGAGGGTGAATCAGAAGAAGTAGAAGAAGGAGAAGGAGAAGGTGAAGTCTGGAGGGTGAATCAGAAGAAATAGAAGAAGGAGAAGGAGAAGGTGAAGTCTGGAGGGTGAATCAGAAGAAGTAGAAGAAGGAGAAGGAGAAGGTGAAGTCTGGAGGGTGAAGCAGAAGAAGTAGAAGAAGGAGAAGTTGAAGGTGAAGTCAGGAGGGTGAATCAGAAGATGTTGAAGAAGGAGAAGGAGAAGGTGAAGTCAGGAGGGTGAATCAGAAGAAGGAGAAGAAGGAGAAGGAGAAGGTGAAGTCTGGAGGGTGAATCAGAAGAAGTAGAAGAAGGAGAAGGTGAAGTCTGGAGGGTGAATCAGAAGAAGCAGAAGAAGGAGAAGGAGAAGGCGAAATCTGGAGGGTGAATCAGAAGAAGCAGAAGAAGGAGAAGGAGAAGGTGAAGTCTGGAGGGTGAATCAGAAGAAGCAGAATAAGGAGAAGGAGAAGGTTAAGTCTGGAGGGTGAATCCGAAGAAGCAGAAGAAGGAGAAGGAGAAGGTGAAGTCTGGAGGGTGAATCAGAAGAAGTAGAAGAAGGAGAAGGAGAAGGTGAAGTCTGGAGGGTGAAGCAGAAGAAGTAGAAGAAGGAGAAGGAGAAGGTGAAGTCAGGAGGGTGAATCAGAAGAAGTAGAAGAAGGAGAAGGAGAAGGTGAAGTCTGGAGGGTGAATCAGAAGAAGCAGAAGAAGGAGAAGGAGAAGGTGAAGTCTGGAGGGTGAATCAGAAGAAGCAGAAGAAGGAGAAGGAGAAGATGAAGTCTGGAGGGTGAATCAGAAGAAGTAGAAGAAGGAGAAGGAGAAGGTGAGGTCTGGAGGGTGAATCAGAAGAAGCAGAAGAAGGAGAAGGAGAAGGTGAAGTCTGGAGGGTGAATCAGAAGAAGCAGAAGAAGGAGAAGGAGAAGGTGAAGTCTGGAGGGTGAATCAGAAGAAGCAGAAGAAGGAGAAGGAGAAGGTGAAGTCAGGAGGGTGAATCAGAAGAAGCAGAAGAAGGAGAAGGAGAAGGTGAAGTTAGGAGGGTGAATCAGAAGAAGCAGAAGAAGGAGAAGGAGCAGGTGAAGTCAGGGGGGTGTAGCAGAAGAAGTAGAAGAAGGAGAAGGAGAAGGTGAAGTCAGGACGGTGAAGCAGAAGAAGCAGAAGAAGGAGAAGGAGAAGGTGAAGTCTGGAGGGCGCAGCAGAAGAAGCAGAAGAAGGAGAAGGAGAAGGTGAAGTCTGGAGGGTGAAGCAGAAGAAACAGAAGAAGGAGAAGGAGAAGGTGAAGACTGGAGGGTGAATCAGAAGAAGTAGAAGAAGGAGAAGGAGAAGATGAAGTCTGGAGGGTGAATCAGAAGAAGTAGAAGAAGGAGAAGGAGAAGGTGAAGTCTGGAGGGTGAATCAGAAGAAGCAGAAGAAGGAGAAGGAGAAGGTGAAGTCTGGAGGGTGAATCAGAAGAAGCAGAAGAAGGAGAAGGAGAAGATGAAGTCTGGAGGGTGAATCAGAAGAAGTAGAAGAAGGAGAAGGAGAAGGTGAGGTCTGGAGGGTGAATCAGAAGAAGCAGAAGAAGGAGAAGGAGAAGGTGAAGTCTGGAGGGTGAATCAGAAGAAGCAGTAGAAGGAGAAGGAGAAGGTGACGTCTGGAGGGTGAATCAGAAGAAGCAGAAGAAGGAGAAGGAGAAGGTGAAGTCAGGAGGGTGAATCAGAAGAAGCAGAAGAAGGAGAAGGAGAAGGTGAAGTTAGGAGGGTGAATCAGAAGAAGCAGAAGAAGGAGAAGGAGCAGGTGAAGTCAGGGGGGTGTAGCAGAAGAAGTAGAAGAAGGAGAAGGAGAAGGTGAAGTCAGGACGGTGAAGCAGAAGAAGCAGAAGAAGGAGAAGGAGAAGGTGAAGCCTGGAGGGCGCAGCAGAAGAAGCAGAAGAAGGAGAAGGAGAAGGTGAAGTCTGGAGTGTGAAGCAGAAGAAGCAGAAGAAGGAGAAGGAGAAGGTGAAGTCTGGAGGGCGCAGCAGAAGAAGCAGAAGAAGGAGAATGAGAAGGTGAAGTCTGGAGGGTGAATCAGAAGAAGCAGAAGAAGGAGAAGGAGAAGGTGAAGTCTGGAGGGTGAATCAGAAGAAGTAGAAGAAGGAGAAGGAGAAGGTGAAGTCTGGAGGGTGAAGCAGAAGAAGTAGAAGAAGGAGAAGGAGAAGGTGAAGTCAGGAGGGTGAATCAGAAGAAGTAGAAGAAGGAGAAGGAGAAGGTGAAGTCAGGAGGATGAATCAGAAGAAGCAGAAGAAGGAGAAGGAGAAGGTGAAGTCTGGAGGTTGAATCAGAAGAATCAGAAGAAGGAGAAGGAGAAGGTGAAGTCTGGAGGGTGAATCAGAAGAAGCAGAAGAAAGAGAAGGAGAAGGTGAAGTCTGGAGGGTGAAGCAGAAGAAACAGAAGAAGGAGAAGGAGAAGGTGAAGACTGGAGGGTGAATCAGAAGAAGTAGAAGAAGGAGAAGGAGAAGGTGAAGTCTGGAGGGTGAATCAGAAGAAGTAGAAGAAGGAGAAGGAGAAGTTGAAGTCTGGAGGGTGAATCAGAAGAAGCAGAAGAAGGAGAAGGAGAAGGTGAAGTCTGGAGGGTGAATCAGAAGAAGCAGAAGAAGGAGAAGGAGAAGATAAAGTCTGGAGGGTGAATCAGAAGAAGTAGAAGAAGGAGAAGGAGAAGGTGAAGTCTGGAGGGTGAATCAGAAGAAGTAGAAGAAGGAGAAGGAGAAGATGAAGTCTGGAGGGTGAATCAGAAGAAACAGAAGAAGGAGAAGGAGAAGTTGAAGTCTGGAGGGTGAATCAGAAGAAGTAGAAGAAGGAGAAGGAGAAGGTGTAGTCTGGAGGGTGAATCAGAAAAAGTAGACGAAGGAGAAGGAGAAGGTGAAGTCTGGAGGGTGAATCAGAAGAAGCAGAAGAAGGAGAAGGAGAAGGTGAAGTCTGGAGGGTGAATCAGATGAAGTAGAAGAAGGAGAAGTAGAAGGTGAAGTCTGGAGGGTGAATCAGAAGAAGCAGAAGAAGGAGAAGGAGAAGATGAAGTCTGGAGGGTGAATCAGAAGAAGCAGAAGAAGGAGAAGGAGAAGGTGAAGTCTGGAGGGTGAATCAGAAGAAGTAGAAGAAGGAGAAGGAGAAGTTGAAGTCTGGAGGGTGAAGCAGAAGAAGTAGAAGAAGGAGAAGGAGAAGGTGAAGTCAGGAGGGTGAATCAGAAGATGTAGAAGAAGGAGAAGGAGAAGGTGAAGTCAGGAGGGTGAATCAGAAGAAGCAGAAGAAGGAGAAGGAGAAGGTGAAGTCTGGAGGGTGAATCAGAAGAAGTAGAAGAAGGAGAAGGAGAAGGTGAAGTCTGGAGGGTGAATCAGAAGAAGCAGAAGAAGGAGAAGGAGAAGGTGAAGTCTGGAGGGTGAATCAGAAGAAGCAGAAGAAGGAGAAGGAGAAGGTGAAGTCTGGAGGGTGAATCAGAAGAAGCAGAATAAGGAGAAGGAGAAGGTTATGTCTGGAGGGTGAATCAGAAGAAGCAGAAGAAGGAGAAGGAGAAGGTGAAGTCTGGAGGGCGCAGCAGAAGAAGCAGAAGAAGGAGAATGAGAAGGTGAAGTCTGGAGGGTGAATCAGAAGAAGCAGAAGAAGGAGAAGGAGAAGGTGAAGTCTGGAGGGTGAATCAGAAGAAGTAGAAGAAGGAGAAGGAGAAGGTGAAGTCTGGAGGGTGAAGCAGAAGAAGTAGAAGAAGGAGAAGGAGAAGGTGAAGTCAGGAGGGTGAATCAGAAGAAGTAGAAGAAGGAGAAGGAGAAGGTGAAGTCAGGAGGATGAATCAGAAGAAGCAGAAGAAGGAGAAGGAGAAGGTGAAGTCTGGAGGTTGAATCAGAAGAATCAGAAGAAGGAGAAGGAGAAGGTGAAGTCTGGAGGGTGAATCAGAAGAAGCAGAAGAAAGAGAAGGAGAAGGTGAAGTCTGGAGGGTGAAGCAGAAGAAACAGAAGAAGGAGAAGGAGAAGGTGAAGACTGGAGGGTGAATCAGAAGAAATAGAAGAAGGAGAAGGAGAAGGTGAAGTCTGGAGGGTGAATCAGAAGAAGTAGAAGAAGGAGAAGGAGAAGTTGAAGTCTGGAGGGTGAATCAGAAGAAGCAGAAGAAGGAGAAGGAGAAGGTGAAGTCTGGAGGGTGAATCAGAAGAAGCAGAAGAAGGAGAAGGAGAAGATAAAGTCTGGAGGGTGAATCAGAAGAAGTAGAAGAAGGAGAAGGAGAAGGTGAAGTCTGGAGGGTGAATCAGAAGAAGTAGAAGAAGGAGAAGGAGAAGATGAAGTCTGGAGGGTGAATCAGAAGAAACAGAAGAAGGAGAAGGAGAAGGTGAAGTCTGGAGGGTGAATCAGAAGAAGTAGAAGAAGGAGAAGGAGAAGGTGTAGTCTGGAGGGTGAATCAGAAAAAGTAGACGAAGGAGAAGGAGAAGGTGAAGTCTGGAGGGTGAATCAGAAGAAGCAGAAGAAGGAGAAGGAGAAGGTGAAGTCTGGAGGGTGAATCAGATGAAGTAGAAGAAGGAGAAGTAGAAGGTGAAGTCTGGAGGGTGAATCAGAAGAAGCAGAAGAAGGAGAAGGAGAAGATGAAGTCTGGAGGGTGAATCAGAAGAAGCAGAAGAAGGAGAAGGAGAAGGTGAAGTCTGGAGGGTGAATCAGAAGAAGTAGAAGAAGGAGAAGGAGAAGTTGAAGTCTGGAGGGTGAAGCAGAAGAAGTAGAAGAAGGAGAAGGAGAAGGTGAAGTCAGGAGGGTGAATCAGAAGATGTAGAAGAAGGAGAAGGAGAAGGTGAAGTCAGGAGGGTGAATCAGAAGAAGCAGAAGAAGGAGAAGGAGAAGGTGAAGTCTGGAGGGTGAATCAGAAGAAGTAGAAGAAGGAGAAGGAGAAGGTGAAGTCTGGAGGGTGAATCAGAAGAAGCAGAAGAAGGAGAAGGAGAAGGTGAAGTCTGGAGGGTGAATCAGAAGAAGCAGAAGAAGGAGAAGGAGAAGGTGAAGTCTGGAGGGTGAATCAGAAGAAGCAGAATAAGGAGAAGGAGAAGGTTATGTCTGGAGGGTGAATCAGAAGAAGCAGAAGAAGGAGAAGGAGAAGGTGAAGTCTGGAGGGTGAATCAGAAGAAGTAGAAGAAGGAGAAGGAGAAGGTGAAGTCTGGAGGGTGAAGCAGAAGAAGTAGAAGAAGGAGAAGGAGAAGGTGAAGTCAGGAGGGTGAATCAGAAGAAGTAGAAGAAGGAGAAGGAGAAGGTGAAGTCAGGAGGGTGAATCAGAAGAAGCAGAAGAAGGAGATAGAGAAGGTGAAGTCTGGAGGGTGAATCAGAAGAATCAGAAGAAGGAGAAGGAGAAGGTGAAGTCTGGAGGGTGAAGCAGAAGAAGCAGAAGAAAGAGAAGGAGAAGGTGAAGTCTGGAGGGTGAAGCAGAAGAAACAGAAGAAGGAGAAGGAGAAGGTGAAGACTGGAGGGTGAATCAGAAGAAGTAGAAGAAGGAGAAGGAGAAGGTGAAGTCTGGAGGGTGAATCAGAAGAAGTAGAAGAAGGAGAAGGAGAAGGTGAAGTCTGGAGGGTGAATCAGAAGAAGCAGAAGAAGGAGAAGGAGAAGGTGAAGTCTGGAGGGTGAATCAGAAGAAGCAGAAGAAGGAGAAGGAGAAGATGAAGTCTGGAGGGTGAATCAGAAGAAGTAGAAGAAGGAGAAGGAGAAGGTGAGGTCTGGAGGGTGAATCAGAAGAAGCAGAAGAAGGAGAAGGAGAAGGTGAAGTCTGGAGGGTGAATCAGAAGAAGCAGAAGAAGGAGAAGGAGAAGGTGAAGTCTGGAGGGTGAATCAAAAGAAGCAGAAGAAGGAGAAGGAGAAGGTGAAGTCAGGAGGGTGAATCAGAAGAAGCAGAAGAAGGAGAAGGAGAAGGTGAAGTTAGGAGGGAGAATCAGAAGAAGCATAAGAAGGAGAAGGAGCAGGTGAAGTCAGGGGGGTGTAGCAGAAGAAGTAGAAGAAGGAGAAGGAGAAGGTGAAGTCAGGACGGTGAAGCAGAAGAAGCAGAAGAAGGAGAAGGAGAAGGTGAAGCCTGGAGGGCGCAGCAGAAGAAGCAGAAGAAGGAGAAGGAGAAGGTGAAGACTGGAGGGTGAATCAGAAGAAGTAGAAGAAGGAGAAGGAGAAGGTGAAATCTGGAGGGTGAATCAGAAGAAGCAGAAGAAGGAGAAGGAGAAGGTGAAGTCTGGAGGGTGAATCAGAAGAAGTCGAAGAAGGAGAAGGAGAAGATGAAGTCTGGAGGGTGAATCAGAAGAAGTAGAAGAAGGAGAAGGAGAAGGTGAAGTCTGGAGGGTGAATCAGAAGAAGTAGAAGAAGGAGAAGGAGAAGGTGAAGTCTGGAGGGTGAAGCAGAAGAAGGAGAAGAAGGAGAAGGAGAAGGTGAAGTCAGGAGGGTGAATCAGAAGATGTAGAAGAAGGAGAAGGAGAAGGTGAAGTCAGGAGGGTGAATCAGAAGAAGCAGAAGAAGGAGAAGGAGAAGGTGAAGTCTGGAGGGTGAATCAGAAGAAGTAGAAGAAGGAGAAGGAGAAGGTGAAGTCTGGAGGGTGAATCAGAAGAAGCAGAAGAAGGAGAAGGCGAAGGTGAAGTCTGGAGGGTGAATCAGAAGAAGCAGAAGAAGGAGAAGGAGAAGGTGAAGTCTGGAGGGTGAATCAGAAGAAGCAGAATAAGGAGAAGGAGAAGGTGAAGTCTGGAGGGTGAATCAGAAGAAGCAGAAGAAGGAGAAGGAGAAGGTGAAGTCTGGAGGGTGAATCAGAAGAAGTAGAAGAAGGAGAAGGAGAAGGTGAAGTCTGGAGGGTGAAGCAGAAGAAGTAAAAGAAGGAGAAGGAGAAGGTGAAGTCAGGAGGGTGAATCAGAAGAAGTATAAGAAGGAGAAGGAGAAGATGAAGTCAGGAGGGTGAATCAGAAGAAGCAGAAGAAGGAGATAGAGAAGGTGAAGTCTGGAGGGTGAATCAGAAGAATCAGAAGAAGGAGAAGGAGAAGGTGAAGTCTGGAGGGTGAAGCAGAAGAAGCAGATTAAAGGGAAGGAGAAGGTGAAGTCTGGAGGGTGAAGCAGAAGAAACAGAAGAAGGAGAAGGAGAAGGTGAAGACTGGAGGGTGAATCAGAAGAAGTAGAAGAAGGAGAAGGAGAAGGTGAAGTCTGGAGGGTGAATCAGAAGAAGTAGAAGAAGGACAAGGAGAAGGTGAAGTCTGGAGGGTGAATCAGAAGAAGCAGAAGAAGGAGAAGGAGAAGGTGAAGTCTGGAGGGTGAATCAGAAGAAGCAGAAGAAGGAGAAGGAGAAGATGAAGTCTGGAGGGTGAATCAGAAGAAGTAGAAGAAGGAGAAGGAGAAGGTGAAGTCTGGAGGGTGAAGCAGATGAAGTAGAAGAAGGAGAAGGAGAAGGTGAAGTCAGGAGGGTGAATCAGAAGATGTAGAAGAAGGAGAAGGAGAAGGTGAATTCAGGAGGGTGAATCAGAAGAAGCAGAAGAAGGAGAAGGAGAAGGTGAAGTCTGGAGGGTGAATCAGAAGAAGTAGAAGAAGGAGAAGGAGAAGGTGAAGTCTGGAGGGTGAATCAGAAGAAGCAGAAGAAGGAGAAGGCGAAGGTGAAGTCTGGAGGGTGAATCAGAAGAAGCAGAAGAAGGAGAAGGAGAAGGTGAAGTCTGGAGGGTGAATCAGAAGAAGCAGAATAAGGAGAAGGAGAAGGTGAAGTCTGGAGGGTGAATCAGAAGAAGCAGAAGAAGGAGAAGGAGAAGGTGAAGTCTGGAGGGTGAATCAGAAGAAGTAGAAGAAGGAGAAGGAGAAGGTGAAGTCTGGAGGGTGAAGCAGAAGAAGTAGAAGAAGGAGAAGGAGAAGGTGAAGTCAGGAGGGTGAATCAGAAGAAGTAGAAGAAGGAGAAGGAGAAGATGAGGTCAGGAGGGGGAATCAGAAGAAGCAGAAGAAGGAGATAGAGAAGGTGAAGTCTGGAGGGTGAATCAGAAGAATCAGAAGAAGGAGAAGGAGAAGGTGAAGTCTGGAGGGTGAAGCAGAAGAAGCAGAAGAAAGAGAAGGAGAAGGTGAAGTCTGGAGGGTGAAGCAGAAGAAACAGAAGAAGGAGAAGGAGAAGGTGAAGATTGGAGGGTGAATCAGAAGAAGTAGAAGAAGGAGAAGGAGAAGGTGAAGTCTGGAGGGTGAATCAGAAGAAGTAGAAGAAGGAGAAGGAGAAGGTGAAGTCTGGAGGGTGAATCAGAAGAAGCAGAAGAAGGAGAAGGAGAAGGTGAAGTCTGGAGGGTGAATCAGAAGAAGCAGAAGAAGGAGAAGGAGAAGATGAAGTCTGGAGGGTGAATCAGAAGAAGTAGAAGAAGGAGAAGGAGAAGGTGAGGTCTGGAGGGTGAATCAGAAGAAGCAGAAGAAGGAGAAGGAGAAGGTGAAGTCTGGAGGGTGAATCAGAAGAAGCAGAAGAAGGAGAAGGAGAAGGTGAAGTCTGGAGGGTGAATCAGAAGAAGCAGAAGAAGGAGAAGGAGAAGGTGAAGTCAGGAGGGTGAATCAGAAGAAGCAGAAGAAGGAGAAGGAGAAGGTGAAGTTAGGAGGGTGAATCAGAAGAAGCAGAAGAAGGAGAAGGAGCAGGTGAAGTCAGGGGGGTGTAGCAGAAGAAGTAGAAGAAGGAGAAGGAGAAGGGGAAGTCAGGACGGTGAAGCAGAAGAAGCAGAAGAAGGAGAAGGAGAAGGTGAAGCCTGGAGGGCGCAGCAGAAGAAGCAGAAGAAGGAGAAGGAGAAGGAGAAGTCTGGAGTGTGAAGCAGAAGAAGGAGAAGGAGAAGGTGAAGTCTGGAGGGCGCAGCAGAAGAAGCAGAAGAAGGAGAATGAGAAGGTGAAGTCTGGAGGGTGAATCAGAAGAAGCAGAAGAAGGAGAAGGAGAAGGTGAAGTCTGGAGGGTGAATCAGAAGAAGTAGAAGAAGGAGAAGGAGAAGGTGAAGTCTGGAGGGTGAAGCAGAAGAAGTAGAAGAAGGAGAAGGAGAAGGTGAAGTCAGGAGGGTGAATCAGAAGAAGTAGAAGAAGGAGAAGGAGAAAGTGAAGTCTGGAGGGTGAATCAGAAGAAGTAGAAGAAGGAGAAGGAGAAGTTGAAGTCTGGAGGGTGAATCAGAAGTAGCAGAAGAAGGAGAAGGAGAAGGTGAAGTCTGGAGGGTGAATCAGAAGAAGCAGAAGAAGGAGAAGGAGAAGATGAAGTCTGGAGGGTGAATCAGAAGAAGTAGAAGAAGGAGAAGGAGAAGGTGAAGTCTGGAGGGTGAATCAGAAGAAGTAGAAGAAGGAGAAGGAGAAGATGAAGTCTGGAGGGTGAATCAGAAGAAACAGAAGATGGAGAAGGAGAAGGTGAAGTCTGGAGGGTGAACCAGAAGAAGTAGAAGAAGGAGAAGGAGAAGGTGAAGTCAGGAGGGTGAATCAGACGAAGTAGAAGAAGGAGAAGGAGAAGGTGAAGTCAGGAGGGTGAATCAGCAGAAGCAGAAGAAGGAGAAGGAGAAGGTGAAGTCTGGAGGGTGAATCAGAAGAATCAGAAGAAGGAGAAGGAGAAGGTGAAGTCTGGAGGGTGAATCAGAAGAAGCAGAAGAAAGAGAAGGAGAAGGTGAAGTCTGGAGGGTGAAGCAGAAGAAACAGAAGAAGGAGAAGGAGAAGGTGAAGACTGGAGGGTGAATCAGAAGAAGTAGAAGAAGGAGAAGGAGAAGGTGAAGTCTGGAGGGTGAATCAGAAGAAGTAGAAGAAGGAGAAGGAGAAGGTGAAGTCTGGAGGGTGAATCAGAAGAAGCAGAAGAAGGAGAAGGAGAAGGTGAAGTCTGGAGGGTGAATCAGAAGAAGCAGAAGAAGGAGAAGGAGAAGATGAAGTCTGGAGGGTGAATCGGAAGAAGTAGAAGAAGGAGAAGGAGAAGGTGAAGTCTGGAGGGTGAATCAGAAGAAGTAGAAGAAGGAGAAGGAGAAGTTGAAGTCTGGAGGGTGAATCAGAAGAAGCAGAAGAAGGAGAAGGAGAAGGTGAAGTCTGGAGGGTGAATCAGAAGAAGCAGAAGAAGGAGAAGGAGAAGATGAAGTCTGGAGGGTGAATCAGAAGAAGTAGAAGAAGGAGAAGGAGAAGGTGAAGTCTGGAGGGTGAATCAGAAGAAGTAGAAGAAGGAGAAGGAGAAGATGAAGTCTGGAGGGTGAATCAGAAGAAACAGAAGAAGGAGAAGGAGAAGGTGAAGTCTGGAGGGTGAATCAGAAGAAGTAGAAGAAGGAGAAGGAGAAGGTGTAGTCTGGAGGGTGAATCAGAAGAAGTAGACGAAGGAGAAGGAGAAGGTGAAGTCTGGAGGGTGAATCAGAAGAAGCAGAAGAAGGAGAAGGAGAAGGTGAAGTCTGGAGGGTGAATCAGAAGAAGTAGAAGAAGGAGAAGGAGAAGGTGAAGTCTGGAGGGTGAATCAGAAGAAGCAGAAGAAGGAGAAGGAGAAGGTGAAGTCTGGAGGGTGAATCAGAAGAAGCAGAAGAAGGAGAAGGAGAAGGTGAAGTCTGGAGGGTGAATCAGAAGAAGTAGACGAAGGAGAAGGAGAAGGTGAAGTCTGGAGGGTGAATCAGAAGAAGCAGAAGAAGGAGATGGAGAAGGTGAAGTCTGGAGGGTGAATCAGAAGAAGTAGAAGAAGGAGAAGGAGAAGGTGAAGTCTGGAGGGTGAATCAGAAGAAGCAGAAGAAGGAGAAGGAGAAGGTGAAGTCTGGAGGGTGAATCAGAAGAAGCAGAAGAAGGAGAAGGAGAAGGTGAAGTCTGGAGGGTGATTCAGAAGAAGCAGAATAAGGAGAAGGAGAAGGTGAAGTCTGGAGGGTGAATCAGAAGAAGCAGAAGAAGGAGAAGGAGAAGGTGAAGTCCGGAGGGTGAATCAGAAGAAGTAGAAGAAGGAGAAGGAGAAGGTGAAGTCTGGAGGGTGAATCAGAAGAAATAGAAGAAGGAGAAGGAGAAGGTGAAGTCTGGAGGGTGAATCAGAAGAAGTAGAAGAAGGAGAAGGAGAAGGTGAAGTCTGGAGGGTGAAGCAGAAGAAGTAGAAGAAGGAGAAGTTGAAGGTGAAGTCAGGAGGGTGAATCAGAAGATGTTGAAGAAGGAGAAGGAGAAGGTGAAGTCAGGAGGGTGAATCAGAAGAAGGAGAAGAAGGAGAAGGAGAAGGTGAAGTCTGGAGGGTGAATCAGAAGAAGTAGAAGAAGGAGAAGGTGAAGTCTGGAGGGTGAATCAGAAGAAGCAGAAGAAGGAGAAGGAGAAGGCGAAATCTGGAGGGTGAATCAGAAGAAGCAGAAGAAGGAGAAGGAGAAGGTGAAGTCTGGAGGGTGAATCAGAAGAAGCAGAATAAGGAGAAGGAGAAGGTTAAGTCTGGAGGGTGAATCCGAAGAAGCAGAAGAAGGAGAAGGAGAAGGTGAAGTCTGGAGGGTGAATCAGAAGAAGTAGAAGAAGGAGAAGGAGAAGGTGAAGTCTGGAGGGTGAAGCAGAAGAAGTAGAAGAAGGAGAAGGAGAAGGTGAAGTCAGGAGGGTGAATCAGAAGAAGTAGAAGAAGGAGAAGGAGAAGGTGAAGTCTGGAGGGTGAATCAGAAGAAGCAGAAGAAGGAGAAGGAGAAGGTGAAGTCTGGAGGGTGAATCAGAAGAAGCAGAAGAAGGAGAAGGAGAAGATGAAGTCTGGAGGGTGAATCAGAAGAAGTAGAAGAAGGAGAAGGAGAAGGTGAGGTCTGGAGGGTGAATCAGAAGAAGCAGAAGAAGGAGAAGGAGAAGGTGAAGTCTGGAGGGTGAATCAGAAGAAGCAGAAGAAGGAGAAGGAGAAGGTGAAGTCTGGAGGGTGAATCAGAAGAAGCAGAAGAAGGAGAAGGAGAAGGTGAAGTCAGGAGGGTGAATCAGAAGAAGCAGAAGAAGGAGAAGGAGAAGGTGAAGTTAGGAGGGTGAATCAGAAGAAGCAGAAGAAGGAGAAGGAGCAGGTGAAGTCAGGGGGGTGTAGCAGAAGAAGTAGAAGAAGGAGAAGGAGAAGGTGAAGTCAGGACGGTGAAGCAGAAGAAGCAGAAGAAGGAGAAGGAGAAGGTGAAGTCTGGAGGGCGCAGCAGAAGAAGCAGAAGAAGGAGAAGGAGAAGGTGAAGTCTGGAGGGTGAAGCAGAAGAAACAGAAGAAGGAGAAGGAGAAGGTGAAGACTGGAGGGTGAATCAGAAGAAGTAGAAGAAGGAGAAGGAGAAGATGAAGTCTGGAGGGTGAATCAGAAGAAGTAGAAGAAGGAGAAGGAGAAGGTGAAGTCTGGAGGGTGAATCAGAAGAAGCAGAAGAAGGAGAAGGAGAAGGTGAAGTCTGGAGGGTGAATCAGAAGAAGCAGAAGAAGGAGAAGGAGAAGATGAAGTCTGGAGGGTGAATCAGAAGAAGTAGAAGAAGGAGAAGGAGAAGGTGAGGTCTGGAGGGTGAATCAGAAGAAGCAGAAGAAGGAGAAGGAGAAGGTGAAGTCTGGAGGGTGAATCAGAAGAAGCAGTAGAAGGAGAAGGAGAAGGTGACGTCTGGAGGGTGAATCAGAAGAAGCAGAAGAAGGAGAAGGAGAAGGTGAAGTCAGGAGGGTGAATCAGAAGAAGCAGAAGAAGGAGAAGGAGAAGGTGAAGTCTGGAGGGCGCAGCAGAAGAAGCAGAAGAAGGAGAAGGAGAAGGTGAAGTCTGGTGTGTGAAGCAGAAGAAGCAGAAGAAGGAGAAGGAGAAGGTGAAGTCTGGAGGGCGCAGCAGAAGAAGCAGAAGAAGGAGAATGAGAAGGTGAAGTCTGGAGGGTGAATCAGAAGAAGCAGAAGAAGGAGAAGGAGAAGGTGAAGTCTGGAGGGTGAATCAGAAGAAGTAGAAGAAGGAGAAGGAGAAGGTGAAGTCTGGAGGGTGAAGCAGAAGAAGTAGAAGAAGGAGAAGGAGAAGTTGAAGTCAGGAGGGTGAATCAGAAGAAGTAGAAGAAGGAGAAGGAGAAGGTGAAGTCAGGAGGGTGAATCAGAAGAAGCAGAAGAAGGAGAAGGAGAAGGTGAAGTCTGGAGGGTGAAGCAGAAGAATCAGAAGAAGGAGAAGGAGAAGGTGAAGTCTGGAGGGTGAATCAGAAGAAGCAGAAGAAAGAGAAGGAGAAGGTGAAGTCTGGAGGGTGAAGCAGAAGAAACAGAAGAAGGAGAAGGAGAAGGTGAAGACTGGAGGGTGAATCAGAAGAAGTAGAAGAAGGAGAAGGAGAAGTTGAAGTCTGGAGGGTGAATCAGAAGAAGCAGAAGAAGGAGAAGGAGAAGGTGAAGTCTGGAGGGTGAATCAGAAGAAGCAGAAGAAGGAGAAGGAGAAGATGAAGTCTGGAGGGTGAATCAGAAGAAGTAGAAGAAGGAGAAGGAGAAGGTGAAGTCTGGAGGGTGAATCAGAAGAAGTAGAAGAAGGAGAAGGAGAAGGTGAAGTCTGGAGGGTGAATCAGAAGAAACAGAAGAAGGAGAAGGAGAAGGTGAAGTCTGGAGGGTGAATCAGAAGAAGTAGAAGAAGGAGAAGGAGAAGGAGTAGTCTGGAGGGTGAATCAGAAGAAGTAGACGAAGGAGAAGGAGAAGGTGAAGTCTGGAGGGTGAATCAGAAGAAGCAGAAGAAGGAGAAGGAGAAGGTGAAGTCTGGAGGGTGAATCAGATGAAGTAGAAGAAGGAGAAGGAGAAGGTGAAGTCTGGAGGGTGAATCAGAAGAAGCAGAAGAAGGAGAAGGAGAAGGTGAAGTCTGGAGGGTGAATCAGAAGAAGCAGAAGAAGGAGAAGGAGAAGGTGAAGTCTGGAGGGTGAATCAGAAGAAGTAGAAGAAGGAGAAGGAGAAGTTGAAGTCTGGAGGGTGAAGCAGAAGAAGTAGAAGATGGAGAAGGAGAAGGTGAAGTCAGGAGGGTGAATCAGAAGAAGTAGAAGAAGGAGAAGGAGAAGGTGAAGTCAGGAGGGTGAATCAGAAGAAGCAGAAGATGGAGAAGGAGAAGGTGAAGTCTGGAGGGTGAATCAGAAGAATCAGAAGAAGGAGAAGGAGAAGGTGAAGTCTGGAGGGTGAATCAGAAGAAGCAGAGGAAGGAGAAGGAGAAGGTGAAGTCTGGAGGGTGAATCAGAAGAAGCAGAATAAGGAGAAGGAGAAGGTGAAGTCTGGAGTGTGAATCAGAAGAAGCAGAATAAGGAGAAGGAGAAGGTGAAGTCTGGAGGGTGAATCAGAAGAAGCAGAAGAAGGAGAAGGAGAAGGTGAAGTCTGGAGGGTGAATCAGAAGAAGGAGAAGAAGGAGAAGGACAAGGTGAAGTCTGGAGGGTGAAGCAGAAGAAGTAGAAGAAGGAGAAGGAGAAGGTGAAGTCAGGAGGGTGAATCAGAAGAAGTAGAAGAAGGAGAAGGAGAAGGTGAAGTCAGGAGGGTGAATCAGAAGAAGCAGAAGAAGGAGAAGGAGAAGGTGAAGTCTGGAGGGTGAATCAGAAGAATCAGAAGAAGGAGAAGGAGAAGGTAAAGTCTGGAGGGTGAATCAGAAGAAGCAGAAGAAAGAGAAGGAGAAGGTGAAGTCTGGAGGGTGAAGCAGAAGAAACAGAAGAAGGAGAAGGAGAAGGTGAAGACTGGAGGGTGAATCAGAAGAAGTAGAAGAAGGAGAAGGAGAAGGTGAAGTCTGGAGGGTGAATCAGAAGAAGTAGAAGAAGGAGAAGGAGAAGGTGAAGTCTGGAGGGTGAATCAGAAGAAGCAGAAGAAGGAGAAGGAGAAGGTGAAGTCTGGAGGGTGAATCAGAAGAAGCAGAAGAAGGAGAAGGAGAAGATGAAGTCTGGAGGGTGAATCGGAAGAAGTAGAAGAAGGAGAAGGAGAAGGTGAAGTCTGGAGGGTGAATCGGAAGAAGTAGAAGAAGGAGAAGGAGAAGTTGAAGTCTGGAGGGTGAATCAGAAGAAGCAGAAGAAGGAGAAGGAGAAGGTGAAGTCTGGAGGGTGAATCAGAAGAAGCAGAAGAAGCAGAAGGAGAAGATGAAGTCTGGAGGGTGAATCAGAAGAAGTAGAAGAAGGAGAAGGAGAAGATGAAGTCTGGAGGGTGAATCAGAAGAAACAGAAGAAGGAGAAGAAGAAGGTGAAGTCTGGAGGGTGAATCAGAAGAAGTAGAAGAAGGAGAAGGAGAAGGTGTAGTCTGGAGGGTGAATCAGAAGAAGTAGACGAAGGAGAAGGAGAAGGTGAAGTCTGGAGGGTGAATCAGAAGAAGTAGAAGAAGGAGAAGGAGAAGGAGTAGTCTGGAGGGTGAATCAGAAGAAGTAGACGAAGGAGAAGGAGAAGGTGAAGTCTGGAGGGTGAATCAGAAGAAGCAGAAGAAGGAGAAGGAGAAGGTGAAGTCTGGAGGGTGAATCAGATGAAGTAGAGGAAGGAGAAGCAGAAGGCGAAGTCTGGAGGGTGAATCAGAAGAAGCAGAAGAAGGAGAAAGAGAAGGTGAAGTCTGGAGGGTGAATCAGAAGAAGCAGAAGAAGGAGAAGGAGAAGGTGAAGTCTGGAGGGTGAATCAGAAGAAGTAGAAGAAGGAGAAGGAGAAGTTGAATTCTGGAGGGTGAAGCAGAAGAAGTAGAAGATGGAGAAGGAGAAGGTGAAGTCAGGAGGGTGAATCAGAAGAAGTAGAAGAAGGAGAAGGAGAAGGTGAAGTCAGGAGGGTGAATCAGAAGAAGCAGAAGATGGAGAAGGAGAAGGTGAAGTCTGGAGGGTGAATCAGAAGAATCAGAAGAAGGAGAAGGAGAAGGTGAAGTCTGGAGGGTGAATCAGAAGAAGCAGAGGAAGGAGAAGGAGAAGGTGAAGTCTGGAGGGTGAATCAGAAGAAGCAGAATAAGGAGAAGGAGAAGGTGAAGTCTGGAGTGTGAATCAGAAGAAGCAGAATAAGGAGAAGGAGAAGGTGAAGTCTGGAGGGTGAATCAGAAGAAGCAGAAGAAGGAGAAGGAGAAGGTGAAGTCTGGAGGGTGAATCAGAAGAAGGAGAAGAAGGAGAAGGAGAAGGTGAAGTCTGGAGGCTGAAGCAGAAGAAGTAGAAGAAGGAGAAGGAGAAGGTGAAGTCAGGAGGGTGAATCAGAAGAAGTAGAAGAAGGAGAAGGAGAAGGTGAAGTCAGGAGGGTGAGTCAGAAGAAGCAGAAGAAGGAGAAGGAGAAGGTGAAGTCTGGAGGGTGAATCAGAAGAATCAGAAGAAGGAGAAGGAGAAGGTAAAGTCTGGAGGGTGAATCAGAAGAAGCAGAAGAAAGAGAAGGAGAAGGTGAAGTCTGGAGGGTGAAGCAGAAGAAACAGAAGAAGGAGAAGGAGAAGGTGAAGACTGGAGGGTGAATCAGAAGAAGTAGAAGAAGGAGAAGGAGAAGGTGAAGTCTGGAGGGTGAATCAGAAGAAGTAGAAGAAGGAGAAGGAGAAGGTGAAGTCTGGAGGGTGAATCAGAAGAAGCAGAAGAAGGAGAAGGAGAAGGTGAAGTCTGGAGGGTGAATCAGAAGAAGCAGAAGAAGGAGAAGGAGAAGATGAAGTATGGAGGGTGAATCGGAAGAAGTAGAAGAAGGAGAAGGAGAAGGTGAAGTCTGGAGGGTGAATCAGAAGAAGTAGAAGAAGGAGAAGGAGAAGTTGAAGTCTGGAGGGTGAATCAGAAGAAGCAGAAGAAGGAGAAGGAGAAGGTGATGTCTGGAGGGTGAATCAGAAGAAGCAGAAGAAGGAGAAGGAGAAGATGAAGTCTGGAGGGTGAATCAGAAGAAGTAGAAGAAGGAGAAGGAGAAGGTGAAGTCTGGAGGGTGAATCAGAAGAAGTAGAAGAAGGAGAAGGAGAAGATGAAGTCTGGAGGGTGAATCAGAAGAAACAGAAGAAGGAGAAGAAGAAGGTGAAGTCTGGAGGGTGAATCAGAAGAAGTAGAAGAAGGAGAAGGAGAAGGTGTAGTCTGGAGGGTGAATCAGAAGAAGTAGACGAAGGAGAAGGAGAAGGTGAAGTCTGGAGGGTGAATCAGAAGAAGCAGAAGAAGGAGAAGGAGAAGGTGAAGTCTGGAGGGTGAATCAGAAGAAGTAGAAGAAGGAGAAGGAGAAGGTGAAGTCTGGAGGGTGAATCAGAAGAATCAGAAGAAGGAGAAGGAGAAGGTGAAGTCTGGAGGGTGAATCAGAAGAAGCAGAAGAAGGAGAAGGAGAAGGTGAAGTCTGGAGGGTGAATCAGAAGAAGTAGAAGAAGGAGAAGGAGAAGTTGAAGTCTGGAGGGTGAAGCAGAAGAAGTAAAAGATGGAGAAGGAGAAGGTGAAGTCAGGAGGGTGAATCAGAAGAAGTAGAAGAAGGAGAAGGAGAAGGTGAAGTCAGGAGGGTGAATCAGAAGAAGCAGAAGATGGAGAAGGAGAAGGTGAAGTCTGGAGGGTGAATCAGAAGAATCAGAAGAAGGAGAAGGAGAAGGTGAAGTCTGGAGGGTGAATCAGAAGAAGCAAAGGAAGGAGAAGGAGAAGGTGAAGTCTGGAGGGTGAATCAGAAGAAGCAGAATAAGGAGAAGGAGAAGGTGAAGTCTGGAGGGTGAATCAGAAGAAGCAGAATAAGGAGAAGGAGAAGGTGAAGTCTGGAGGGTGAATCAGAAGAAGCAGAAGAAGGAGAAGGAGAAGGTGAAGTCTGGAGGGTGAATCAGAAGAAGTAGAAGAAGGAGAAGGAGAAGGTGAAGTCTGGAGGGTGAAGCAGAAGAAGTAGAAGAAGGAGAAGGAGAAGGTGAAGTCAGGAGGGTGAATCAGAAGAAGTAGAAGAAGGAGAAGGTGAAGTCAGGAGGGTGAATCAGAAGAAGCAGAAGAAGGAGAAGGAGAAGGAGAAGTCTGGAGGGTGAATCAGAAGAATCAGAAGAAGGAGAAGGAGAAGGTGACGTCTGGAGGGTGAATCAGAAGAAGCAGAAGAAAGAGAAGGAGAAGGTGAAGTCTGGAGGGTGAAGCAGAAGAAACAGAAGAAGGAGAAGGAGAAGGTGAAGACTGGAGGGTGAATCAGAAGAAGTAGAAGAAGGAGAAGGAGAAGGTGAAGTCTGGAGGGTGAATCAGAAGAAGTAGAAGAAGGAGAAGGAGAAGGTGAAGTCTGGAGGGTGAATCAGAAGAACCAGAAGAAGGAGAAGGAGAAGGTGAAGTCTGGAGGGTGAATCAGAAGAAGCAGAAGAAGGAGAAGGAGAAGATGAAGTCTGGAGGGTGAATCAGAAGAAGTAGAAGAAGGAGAAGGAGAAGGTGAAGTCTGGAGGGTGAATCAGAAGTAGTAGAAGAAGGAGAAGGAGAAGGTGAAGTCTGGAGGGTGAATCAGAAGAAGCAGAAGAAGGAGATGGAGAAGGTGAAGTCTGGAGGGTGAATCAGAAGAAGTAGAAGAAGGAGAAGGAGAAGGTGAAGTCTGGAGGGTGAATCAGAAGAAGCAGAAGAAGGAGAAGGAGAAGGTGAAGTCTGGAGGGTGAATCAGAAGAAGCAGAAGAAGGAGAAGGAGAAGGTGAAGTCTGGAGGGTGATTCAGAAGAAGCAGAATAAGGAGAAGGAGAAGGTGATGTCTGGAGGGTGAATCAGAAGAAGCAGAAGAAGGAGAAGGAGAAGGTGAAGTCTGGAGGGTGAATCAGAAGAAGTAGAAGAAGGAGAAGGAGAAGGTGAAGTCTGGAGGGTGAATCAGAAGAAGTAGAAGAAGGAGAAGGAGAAGGTGAATTCTGGAGGGTGAATCAGAAGAAGTAGAAGAAGGAGAAGGAGAAGGTGAAGTCTGGAGGGTGAAGCAGAAGATGTGGAAGAAGGAGAAGGAGAAGGTGAAGTCAGGAGGGTGAATCAGAAGATGTAGAAGAAGGAGAAGGAGAAGGTGAAGTCAGGAGGGTGAATCAGAAGAAGCAGAAGAAGGAGAAGGAGAAGGTGAAGTCTGGAGGGTGAATCAGAAGAATCAGAAGAAGGAGAAGGAGAAGGTGAAGTCTGGAGGGTGAATCAGAAGAAGCAGAAGAAAGAGAAGGAGAAGGTGAAGTCTGGAGGGTGAATCAGAAGAAGTAGAAGAAGGAGAAGGAGAAGGTGAAGTCTGGAGGGTGAATCAGAAGAAGCAGAAGAAGGAGAAGGAGAAGGTGAAGTCTGGAGGGTGAATCAGAAGAAGTAGACGAAGGAGAAGGAGATGGTGAAGTCTGGAGGGTGAATCAGAAGAAGCAGAAGAAGGAGATGGAGAAGGTGAAGTCTGGAGGGTGAATCAGAAGAAGTAGAAGAAGGAGAAGGTGAAGGTGAAGTCTGGAGGGTGAATCAGAAGAAGCAGAAGAAGGAGAAGGAGAAGGTGAAGTCTGGAGGGTGAATCAGAAGAAGCAGAAGAAGGAGAAGGAGAAGGTGAAGTCTGGAGGGTGATTCAGAAGAAGCAGAATAAGGAGAAGGAGAAGGTGAAGTCTGGAGGGTGAATCAGAAGAAGCAGAAGAAGGAGAAGGAGAAGGTGAAGTCTGGAGGGTGAATCTGAAGAAGTAGAAGAAGGAGAAGGAGAAGGTGAAGTCTGGAGGGTGAATCAGAAGAAGTAGAAGAAGGAGAAGGAGAAGGTGAAATCTGGAGGGTGAATCAGAAGAAGTAGAAGAAGGAGAAGGAGAAGGTGAAGTCTGGAGGGTGAAGCAGAAGAAGTAGAAGGAGAAGGAGAAGGTGAAGTCAGGAGGGTGAATCAGAAGATGTAGAAGAAGGAGAAGGAGAAGGTGAAGTCAGGAGGGTGAATCAGAAGAAGCAGAAGAAGGAGAAGGAGAAGGTGAAGTCTGGAGGGTGAATCAGAAGAAGTAGAAGAAGGAGAAGGAGAAGGTGAAGTCAGGAGGGTGAAGCAGAAGAAGCAGAAGAAGGAGAAGGAGAAGGTGAAGTCTGGAGGATGAAGCAGAAGAAGCAGAAGAAGGAGAAGGAGAAGGTGAAGTCTGGAGGGTGAATCAGAAGAAGTAGAAGAAGGAGAAGGAGAAGGTGAAGTCAGGAGGGTGAAGCAGAAGAAGCAGAAGAAGGAGAAGGAGAAGGTGAAGTCTGGGGGGTGAAGCAGAAGAAGCAGAAGAAGGAGAAGGAGAAGGTGAAGTCTGGAGGGCGTAGCAGAAGAAGCAGAAGAAGGAGAAGGAGAAGGTGAAGTCTGGAGGGTGAAGCAGAAGAAGCAGAAGAAGGAGAAGGAGAAGGTGAAGTCTGGAGGGTGAATCAGAAGAAGCAGAAGAAAGAGAAGCAGCAGGTGAAGTCTGGAGGGTGAAGCAGAAGAAGCAGAAGAAGGAGAAGGAGAAGGTGAAGACTGGAGGGTGAATCAGAAGAAGTAGAAGAAGGAGAAGGAGAAGGTGAAGTCTGGAGGGTGAATCAAACGAAGTAGAAGAAGGAGAAGGAGAAGGTGAAGTCTGGAGGGAGAATCAAAAGAAGCAGAAGAAGGAGAAGGAGAAGGAGAAGGTGAAGTCTGGAGGGTGAATCAGAAGAATCAGAAGAAGGAGAAGGAGAAGGTGAACTCTGGAGGGTGACTCAGAAGAAATAGAAGAAGGAGAAGGAGAAGGTGAAGTCTGGAGGGTGAATCAGATGAAGCAGAAGAAGGAGAAAGAGAAGGTGAAGTCTGGAGGGTGAATCAGAAGAAGCATAAGAAGGAGAAGGAGAAGGTGAAGTCTGGAGGGTGAATCAGAAGAAGCAGAATAAGAAGAAGGAGAAGGTGAAGTCTGGAGGGTGAATCAGAAGAAGCAGAAGAAGGAGAAGGAGAAGGTGAAGTCTGGAGGGTGAATCAAAAGAAGCAGAAGAAGGAGAAGGAGAAGGTGAAGTCAGGAGGGTGAATCAGAAGAAGCAGAAGAAGGAGAAGGAGAAGGTGAAGTTAGGAGGGAGAATCAGAAGAAGCATAAGAAGGAGAAGGAGCAGGTGAAGTCAGGGGGGTGTAGCAGAAGTAGTAGAAGAAGGAGAAGGAGAAGGTGAAGTCAGGACGGTGAAGCAGAAGAAGCAGAAGAAGGAGAAGGAGAAGGTGAAGCCTGGAGGGCGCAGCAGAAGAAGCAGAAGAAGGAGAAGGAGAAGGTGAAGTCTGGAGTGTGAAGCAGAAGAAGCAGAAGAAGGAGAAGGAGAAGTTGAAGTCTGGAGGGCGCAGCAGAAGAAGCAGAAGAAGGAGAATGAGAAGGTGAAGTCTGGAGGGTGAATCAGAAGAAGCAGAAGAAGGAGAAGGAGAAGGTGAAGTCTGGAGGGTGAATCAGAAGAAGTAGAAGAAGGAGAAGGAGAAGGTGAAGTCTGGAGGGTGAAGCAGAAGAAGTAGAAGAAGGAGAAGGAGAAGGTGAAGTCAGGAGGGTGAATCAGAAGAAGTAGAAGAAGGAGAAGGAGAAGGTGAAGTCAGGAGAGTGAATCAGAAGAAGCAGAAGAAGGAGAAGGAGAAGGTGAAGTCTGGAGGGTGAATCAGAAGAATCAGAAGAAGGAGAAGGAGAAGGTGAAGTCTGGAGGGTGAATCAGAAGAAGCAGAAGAAAGAGAAGGAGAAGGTGAAGACTGGAGGGTGAAGCAGAAGAAACAGAAGAAGGAGAAGGAGAAGGTGAAGACTGGAGGGTGAATCAGAAGAAGTAGAAGAAGGAGAAGGAGAAGGTGAAGTCTGGAGGGTGAATCAGAAGAAGTAGAAGAAGGAGAAGGAGAAGTTGAAGTCTGGAGGGTGAATCAGAAGAAGCAGAAGAAGGAGAAGGAGAAGGTGAAGTCTGGAGGGTGAATCAGAAGAAGCAGAAGAAGGAGAAGGAGAAGATGAAGTCTGGAGGGTGAATCAGAAGAAGTAGAAGAAGGAGAAGGAGAAGGTGAAGTCTGGAGGGTGAATCAGAAGAAGTAGAAGAAGGAGAAGGAGAAGATGAAGTCTGGAGGGTGAATCAGAAGAAACAGAAGAAGGAGAAGTAGAAGGTGAAGTCTGGAGGGTGAATCAGAAGAAGTAGAAGAAGGAGAAGGAGAAGGAGTAGTCTGGAGGGTGAATGAGAAGAAGTAGACGAAGGAGAAGGAGAAGGTGAAGTCTGGAGGGTGAATCAGAAGAAGCAGAAGAAGGAGAAGGAGAAGGTGAAGTCTGGAGGGTGAATCAGATGAAGTAGAAGAAGGAGAAGGAGAAGGTGAAGTCTGGAGGGTGAATCAGAAGAAGCAGAAGAAGGAGAAGGAGAAGGTGAAGTCTGGAGGGTGAATCAGAAGAAGCAGAAGAAGGAGAAGGAGAAGTTGAAGTCTGGAGGGTGAATCAGAAGAAGCAGAAGAAGGAGAAGGAGAAGATAAAGTCTGGAGGGTGAATCAGAAGAAGTAGAAGAAGGAGAAGGAGAAGGTGAAGTCTGGAGGGTGAATCAGAAGAAGTAGAAGAAGGAAAAGGAGAAGATGAAGTCTGGAGGGTGAATCAGAAGAAACAGAAGAAGGAGAAGGAGAAGGTGAAGTCTGGAGGGTGAATCAGAAGAAGTAGAAGAAGGAGAAGGAGAAGTTGTAGTCTGGAGGGTGAATCAGAAGAAGTAGACGAAGGAGAAGGAGAAGGTGAAGTCTGGAGGGTGAATCAGAAGAAGCAGAAGAAGGAGAAGGAGAAGGTGAAGTCTGGAGGGTGAATCAGATGAAGTAGAAGAAGGAGAAGGAGAAGGTGAAGTCTGGAGGGTGAATCAGAAGAAGCAGAAGAAGGAGAAGGAGAAGGTGAAGTCTGGAGGGTGAATCAGAAGAAGCAGAAGAAGGAGAAGGAGAAGGTGAAGTCTGGAGGGTGAATCAGAAGAAGTAGAAGAAGGAGAAGGAGAAGTTGAAGTCTGGAGGCTGAAGCAGAAGAAGTAGAAGAAGGAGAAGGAGAAGGTGAAGTCAGGAGGGTGAATCAGAAGATGTAGAAGAAGGAGAAGGAGAAGGTGAAGTCAGGAGGGTGAATCAGAAGAAGCAGAAGAAGGAGAAGGAGAAGGTGAAGTCTGGAGGGTGAATCAGAAGAAGTAGAAGAAGGAGAAGGAGAAGGTGAAGTCTGGAGGGTGAATCAGAAGAAGCAGAAGAAGGAGAAGGAGAAGGTGAAGTCTGGAGGGTGAATCAGAAGAAGCAGAAGAAGGAGAAGGAGAAGGTGAAGTCTGGAGGGTGAATCAGAAGAAGCAGAATAAGGAGAAGGAGAAGGTTATGTCTGGAGGGTGAATCAGAAGAAGCAGAAGAAGGAGAAGGAGAAGGTGAAGTCTGGAGGGTGAATCAGAAGAAGTAGAAGAAGGAGAAGGAGAAGGTGAAGTCTGGAGGGTGAAGCAGAAGAAGTAGAAGAAGGAGAAGGAGAAGGTGAAGTCAGGAGGGTGAATCAGAAGAAGTAGAAGAAGGAGAAGGAGAAGGTGAAGTCAGGAGGGTGAATCAGAAGAAGCAGAAGAAGGAGATAGAGAAGGTGAAGTCTGGAGGGTGAATCAGAAGAATCAGAAGAAGGAGAAGGAGAAGGTGAAGTCTGGAGGGTGAAGCAGAAGAAGCAGAAGAAAGAGAAGGAGAAGGTGAAGTCTGGAGGGTGAAGCAGAAGAAACAGAAGAAGGAGAAGGAAAAGGTGAAGACTGGAGGGTGAATCAGAAGAAGTAGAAGAAGGAGAAGGAGAAGGTGAAGTCTGGAGGGTGAATCAGAAGAAGTAGAAGAAGGAGAAGGAGAAGGTGAAGTCTGGAGGGTGAATCAGAAGAAGCAGAAGAAGGAGAAGGAGAAGATGAAGTCTGGAGGGTGAATCAGAAGAAGTAGAAGAAGGAGAAGGAGAAGGTGAGGTCTGGAGGGTGAATCAGAAGAAGCAGAAGAAGGAGAAGGAGAAGGTGAAGTCTGGAGGGTGAATCAGAAGAAGCAGAAGAAGGAGAAGGAGAAGGTGAAGTCTGGAGGGTGAATCAAAAGAAGCAGAACAAGGAGAAGGAGAAGGTGAAGTCAGGGGGTGAATCAGAAGAAGCAGAAGAAGGAGAAGGAGAAGGTGAAGTTAGGAGGGTGAATCAGAAGAAGCAGAAGAAGGAGAAGGAGCAGGTGAAGTCAGGGGGGTGAAGCAGAAGAAGTAGAAGAAGGAGAAGGAGAAGGTGAAGTCAGGACGGTGAAGCAGAAGAAGCAGAAGAAGGAGAAGGAGAAGGTGAAGCCTGGAGGGCGCAGCAGAAGAAGCAGAAGAAGGAGAAGGAGAAGGTGAAGTCTGGTGTGTGAAGCAGAAGAAGCAGAAGAAGGAGAAGGAGAAGGTGAAGTCTGGAGGGCGCAGCAGAAGAAGCAGAAGAAGGAGAATGAGAAGGTGAAGTCTGGAGGGTGAATCAGAAGAAGCAGAAGAAGGAGAAGGAGAAGGTGAAGTCTGGAGGGTGAATCAGAAGAAGTAGAAGAAGGAGAAGGAGAAGGTGAAGTCTGGAGGGTGAAGCAGAAGAAGTAGAAGAAGGAGAAGGAGAAGGTGAAGTCAGGAGGGTGAATCAGAAGAAGTAGAAGAAGGAGAAGGAGAAGGTGAAGTCAGGAGGGTGAATCAGAAGAAGCAGAAGAAGGAGAAGGAGAAGGTGAAGTCTGGAGGGTGAAGCAGAAGAATCAGAAGAAGGAGAAGGAGAAGGTGAAGTCTGGAGGGTGAATCAGAAGAAGCAGAAGAAAGAGAAGGAGAAGGTGAAGTGTGGAGGGTGAAGCAGAAGAAACAGAAGAAGGAGAAGGAGAAGGTGAAGACTGGAGGGTGAATCAGAAGAAGTAGAAGAAGGAGAAGGAGAAGGTGAAGTCTGGAGGGTGAATCAGAAGAAGTAGAAGAAGGAGAAGGAGAAGTTGAAGTCTGGAGGGTGAATCAGAAGAAGCAGAAGAAGGAGAAGGAGAAGGTGAAGTCTGGAGGGTGAATCAGAAGAAGCAGAAGAAGGAGAAGGAGAAGATGAAGTCTGGAGGGTGAATCAGAAGAAGTAGAAGAAGGAGAAGGAGAAGGTGAAGTCTGGAGGGTGAATCAGAAGAAGTAGAAGAAGGAGAAGGAGAAGATGAAGTCTGGAGGGTGAATCAGAAGAAACAGAAGAAGGAGAAGGAGAAGGTGAAGTCTGGAGGGTGAATCAGAAGAAGTAGAAGAAGGAGAAGGAGAAGGAGTAGTCTGGAGGGTGAATCAGAAGAAGCAGACGAAGGAGAAGGAGAAGGTGAAGTCTGGAGGGTGAATCAGAAGAAGCAGAAGAAGGAGAAGGAGAAGGTGAAGTCTGGAGGGTGAATCAGATGAAGTAGAAGAAGGAGAAGGAGAAGGTGAAGTCTGGAGGGTGAATCAGAAGAAGCAGAAGAAGGAGAAGGAGAAGGTGAAGTCTGGAGGGTGAATCAGAAGAAGCAGAAGAAGGAGAAGGAGAAGGTGAAGTCTGGAGGGTGAATCAGAAGAAGTAGAAGAAGGAGAAGGAGAAGTTGAAGTCTGGAGGGTGAAGCAGAAGAAGTAGAAGATGGAGAAGGAGAAGGTGAAGTCAGGAGGGTGAATCAGAAGAAGTAGAAGAAGGAGAAGGAGAAGGTGAAGTCAGGAGGGTGAATCAGAAGAAGCAGAAGATGGAGAAGGAGAAGGTGAAGTCTGGAGGGTGAATCAGAAGAATCAGAAGAAGGAGAAGGAGAAGGTGAAGTCTGGAGGGTGAATCAGAAGAAGCAGAGGAAGGAGAAGGAGAAGGTGAAGTCTGGAGGGTGAATCAGAAGAAGCAGAATAAGGAGAAGGAGAAGGTGAAGTCTGGAGTGTGAATCAGAAGAAGCAGAATAAGGAGAAGGAGAAGGTGAAGTCTGGAGGGTGAATCAGAAGAAGCAGAAGAAGGAGAAGGAGAAGGTGAAGTCTGGAGGGTGAATCAGAAGAAGGAGAAGAAGGAGAAGGACAAGGTGAAGTCTGGAGGGTGAAGCAGAAGAAGTAGAAGAAGGAGAAGGAGAAGGTGAAGTCAGGAGGGTGAATCAGAAGAAGTAGAAGAAGGAGAAGGAGAAGGTGAAGTCAGGAGGGTGAATCAGAAGAAGCAGAAGAAGGAGAAGGAGAAGGTGAAGTCTGGAGGGTGAATCAGAAGAATCAGAAGAAGGAGAAGGAGAAGGTAAAGTCTGGAGGGTGAATCAGAAGAAGCAGAAGAAAGAGAAGGAGAAGGTGAAGTCTGGAGGGTGAAGCAGAAGAAACAGAAGAAGGAGAAGGAGAAGGTGAAGACTGGAGGGTGAATCAGAAGAAGTAGAAGAAGGAGAAGGAGAAGGTGAAGTCTGGAGGGTGAATCAGAAGAAGTAGAAGAAGGAGAAGGAGAAGGTTAAGTCTGGAGGGTGAATCAGAAGAAGCAGAAGAAGGAGAAGGAGAAGGTGAAGTCTGGAGGGTGAATCAGAAGAAGCCGAAGAAGGAGAAGGAGCAGATGAAGTCTGGAGGGTGAATCGGAAGAAGTAGAAGAAGGAGAAGGAGAAGGTGAAGTCTGGAGCGTGAATCGGAAGAAGTAGAAGAAGGAGAAGGAGAAGTTGAAGTCTGGAGGGTGAATCAGAAGAAGCAGAAGAAGGAGAAGGAGAAGGTGAAGTCTGGAGGGTGAATCAGAAGAAGCAGAAGAAGCAGAAGGAGAAGATGAAGTCTGGAGGGTGAATCAGAAGAAGTAGAAGAAGGAGAAGGAGAAGATGAAGTCTGGAGGGTGAATCAGAAGAAACAGAAGAAGGAGAAGAAGAAGGTGAAGTCTGGAGGGTGAATCAGAAGAAGTAGAAGAAGGAGAAGGAGAAGGTGTAGTCTGGAGGGTGAATCAGAAGAAGTAGACGAAGGAGAAGGAGAAGGTGAAGTCTGGAGGGTGAATCAGAAGAAGTAGAAGAAGGAGAAGGAGAAGGAGTAGTCTGGAGGGTGAATCAGAAGAAGTAGACGAAGGAGAAGGAGAAGGTGAAGTCTGGAGGGTGAATCAGAAGAAGCAGAAGAAGGAGAAGGAGAAGGTGAAGTCTGGAGGGTGAATCAGATGAAGTAGAAGAAGGAGAAGCAGAAGGCGAAGTCTGGAGGGTGAATCAGAAGAAGCAGAAGAAGGAGAAAGAGAAGGTGAAGTCTGGAGGGTGAATCAGAAGAAGCAGAAGAAGGAGAAGGAGAAGGTGAAGTCTGGAGGGTGAATCAGAAGAAGTAGAAGAAGGAGAAGGAGAAGTTGAATTCTGGAGGGTGAAGCAGAAGAAGTAGAAGATGGAGAAGGAGAAGGTGAAGTCAGGAGGGTGAATCAGAAGAAGTAGAAGAAGGAGAAGGAGAAGGTGAAGTCAGGAGGGTGAATCAGAAGAAGCAGAAGATGGAGAAGGAGAAGGTGAAGTCTGGAGGGTGAATCAGAAGAATCAGAAGAAGGAGAAGGAGAAGGTGAAGTCTGGAGGGTGAATCAGAAGAAGCAGAGGAAGGAGAAGGAGAAGGTGAAGTCTGGAGGGTGAATCAGAAGAAGCAGAATAAGGAGAAGGAGAAGGTGAAGTCTGGAGTGTGAATCAGAAGAAGCAGAATAAGGAGAAGGAGAAGGTGAAGTCTGGAGGGTGAATCAGAAGAAGCAGAAGAAGGAGAAGGAGAAGGTGAAGTCTGGAGGGTGAATCAGAAGAAGGAGAAGAAGGAGAAGGAGAAGGTGAAGTCTGGAGGGTGAAGCAGAAGAAGTAGAAGAAGGAGAAGGAGAAGGTGAAGTCAGGAGGGTGAATCAGAAGAAGTAGAAGAAGGAGAAGGAGAAGGTGAAGTCAGGAGGGTGAGTCAGAAGAAGCAGAAGAAGGAGAAGGAGAAGGTGAAGTCTGGAGGGTGAATCAGAAGAATCAGAAGAAGGAGAAGGAGAAGGTAAAGTCTGGAGGGTGAATCAGAAGAAGCAGAAGAAAGAGAAGGATAAGGTGAAGTCTGGAGGGTGAAGCAGAAGAAACAGAAGAAGGAGAAGGAGAAGGTGAAGACTGGAGGGTGAATCAGAAGAATTAGAAGAAGGAAAAGGAGAAGGTGAAGTCTGGAGGGTGAATCAGAAGAAGTAGAAGAAGGAGAAGGAGAAGGTGAAGTCTGGAGGGTGAATCAGAAGAAGCAGAAGAAGGAGAAGGAGAAGGTGAAGTCTGGAGGGTGAATCAGAAGAAGCAGAAGAAGGAGAAGGAGAAGATGAAGTATGGAGGGTGAATCGGAAGAAGTAGAAGAAGGAGAAGGAGAAGGTGAAGTCTGGAGGGTGAATCAGAAGAAGTAGAAGAAGGAGAAGGAGAAGTTGAAGTCTGGAGGGTGAATCAGAAGAAGCAGAAGAAGGAGAAGGAGAAGGTGAAGTCTGGAGGGTGAATCAGAAGAAGCAGAAGAAGGAGAAGGAGAAGATGAAGTCTGGAGGGTGAATCAGAAGAAGTAGAAGAAGGAGAAGGAGAAGGTGAAGTCTGGAGGGTGAATCAGAAGAAGTAGAAGAAGGAGAAGGAGAAGATGAAGTCTGGAGGGTGAATCAGAAGAAACAGAAGAAGGAGAAGAAGAAGGTGTAGTCTGGAGGGTGAATCAGAAGAAGTAGAAGAAGGAGAAGGAGAAGGTGTAGTCTGGAGGGTGAATCAGAAGAAGTAGACGAAGGAGAAGGAGAAGATGAAGTCTGGAGGGTGAATCAGAAGAAGCAGAAGAAGGAGAAGGAGAAGGTGAAGTCTGGAGGGTGAATCAGAAGAAGTAGAAGAAGGAGAAGGAGAAGGTGAAGTCTGGAGGGTGAATCAGAAGAAGCAGAAGAAGGAGAAGGAGAAGGTGAAGTCTGGAGGGTGAATCAGAAGAAGCAGAAGAAGGAGAAGGAGAAGGTGAAGTCTGGAGGGTGAATCAGAAGAAGTAGAAGAAGGAGAAGGAGAAGTTGAAGTCTGGAGGGTGAAGCAGAAGAAGTAAAAGATGGAGAAGGAGAAGGTGAAGTCAGGAGGGTGAATCAGAAGAAGTAGAAGAAGGAGAAGGAGAAGGTGAAGTCAGGAGGGTGAATCAGAAGAAGCAGAAGATGGAGAAGGAGAAGGTGAAGTCTGGAGGGTGAATCAGAAGAATCAGAAGAAGGAGAAGGAGAAGGTGAAGTCTGGAGGGTGAATCAGAAGAAGCAAAGGAAGGAGAAGGAGAAGGTGAAGTCTGGAGGGTGAATCAGAAGAAGCAGATTAAGGAGAAGGAGAAGGTGAAGTCTGGAGGGTGAATCAGAAGAAGCAGAATAAGGAGAAGGAGAAGGTGAAGTCTGGAGGGTGAATCAGAAGAAGCAGAAGAAGGAGAAGGAGAAGGTGAAGTCTGGAGGGTGAATCAGAAGAAGTAGAAGAAGGAGAAGGAGAAGGTGAAGTCTGGAGGGTGAAGCAGAAGAAGTAGAAGAAGGAGAAGGAGAAGGTGAAGTCAGGAGGGTGAATCAGAAGAAGTAGAAGAAGGAGAAGGAGAAGGTGAAGTCAGGAGGGTGAATCAGAAGAAGCAGAAGAAGGAGAAGGAGAAGGAGAAGTCTGGAGGGTGAATCAGAAGAATCAGAAGAAGGAGAAGGAGAAGGTGACGTCTGGAGGGTGAATCAGAAGAAGCAGAAGAAAGAGAAGGAGAAGGTGAAGTCTGGAGGGTGAAGCAGAAGAAACAGAAGAAGGAGAAGGAGAAGGTGAAGACTGGAGGGTGAATCAGAAGAAGTAGAAGAAGGAGAAGGAGAAGGTGAAGTCTGGAGGGTGAATCAGAAGAAGTAGAAGAAGGAGAAGGAGAAGGTGAAGTCTGGAGGGTGAATCAGAAGAACCAGAAGAAGGAGAAGGAGAAGGTGAAGTCTGGAGGGTGAATCAGAAGAAGCAGAAGAAGGAGAAGGAGAAGATGAAGTCTGGAGGGTGAATCAGAAGAAGTAGAAGAAGGAGAAGGAGAAGGTGAAGTCTGGAGGGTGAATCAGAAGTAGTAGAAGAAGGAGAAGGAGAAGGTGAAGTCTGGAGGGTGAATCAGAAGAAGCAGAAGAAGGAGATGGAGAAGGTGAAGTCTGGAGGGTGAATCAGAAGAAGTAGAAGAAGGAGAAGGAGAAGGTGAAGTCTGGAGGGTGAATCAGAAGAAGCAGAAGAAGGAGAAGGAGAAGGTGAAGTCTGGAGGGTGAATCAGAAGAAGCAGAAGAAGGAGAAGGAGAAGGTGAAGTCTGGAGGGTGATTCAGAAGAAGCAGAATAAGGAGAAGGAGAAGGTGATGTCTGGAGGGTGAATCAGAAGAAGCAGAAGAAGGAGAAGGAGAAGGTGAAGTCTGGAGGGTGAATCAGAAGAAGTAGAAGAAGGAGAAGGAGAAGGTGAAGTCTGGAGGGTGAATCAGAAGAAGTAGAAGAAGGAGAAGGAGAAGGTGAATTCTGGAGGGTGAATCAGAAGAAGTAGAAGAAGCAGAAGGAGAAGGTGAAGTCTGGAGGGTGAAGCAGAAGATGTAGAAGAAGGAGAAGGAGAAGGTGAAGTCAGGAGGGTGAATCAGAAGATGTAGAAGAAGGAGAAGGAGAAGGTGAAGTCAGGAGGGTGAATCAGAAGAAGCAGAAGAAGGAGAAGGAGAAGGTGAAGTCTGGAGGGTGAATCAGAAGAATCAGAAGAAGGAGAAGGAGAAGGTGAAGTCTGGAGGGTGAATCAGAAGAAGCAGAAGAAAGAGAAGGAGAAGGTGAAGTCTGGAGGGTGAATCAGAAGAAGTAGAAGAAGGAGAAGGAGAAGGTGAAGTCTGGAGGGTGAATCAGAAGAAGCAGAAGAAGGAGAAGGAGAAGGTGTAGTCTGGAGGGTGAATCAGAAGAAGTAGACGAAGGAGAAGGAGAAGGTGAAGTCTGGAGGGTGAATCAGAAGAAGCAGAAGAAGGAGATGGAGAAGGTGAAGTCTGGAGGGTGAATCAGAAGAAGTAGAAGAAGGAGAAGGTGAAGGTGAAGTCTGGAGGGTGAATCAGAAGAAGCAGAAGAAGGAGAAGGAGAAGGTGAAGTCTGGAGGGTGAATCAGAAGAAGCAGAAGAAGGAGAAGGAGAAGGTGAAGTCTGGAGGGTGATTCAGAAGAAGCAGAATAAGGAGAAGGAGAAGGTGAAGTCTGGAGGGTGAATCAGAAGAAGCAGAAGAAGGAGAAGGAGAAGGTGAAGTCTGGAGGGTGAATCAGAAGAAGTAGAAGAAGGAGAAGGAGAAGGTGAAGTCTGGAGGGTGAATCAGAAGAAGTAGAAGAAGGAGAAGGAGAAGGTGAAGTCTGGAGGGTGAATCAGAAGAAGTAGAAGAAGGAGAAGGAGAAGGTGAAGTCTGGAGGGTGAAGCAGAAGAAGTAGAAGGAGAAGGAGAAGGTGAAGTCAGGAGGGTGAATCAGAAGATGTAGAAGAAGGAGAAGGAGAAGGTGAAGTCAGGAGGGTGAATCAGAAGAAGCAGAAGAAGGAGAAGGAGAAGGTGAAGTCTGGAGGGTGAATCAGAAGAAGCAGAAGAAGGAGAAGGAGAAGGTGAAGTATGGAGGGTGAATCAGAAGAAGCAGAAGAAGGAGAAGGAGAAGGTGAAGTCTGGAGGGTGAATCAGAAGAAGCAGAATAAGGAGAAGGAGAAGGTGAAGTCTGGAGGGTGAATCAGAAGAAGCAGAAGAAGGAGAAGGAGAAGGTGAAGTCTGGAGGGTGAATCAGAAGAAGTAGAAGAAGGAGAAGGAGAAGGTGAAGTCTGGAGGGTGAAGCAGAAGAAGTAGAAGAAGGAGAAGGAGAAGGTGAAGTCAGGAGGGTGAATCAGAAGAAGTAGAAGAAGGAGAAGGAGAAGGTGAAGTCAGGAGGGTGAATCAGAAGAAGCAGGAGAAGGAGATAGAGAAGGTGAAGTCTGGAGGGTGAATCAGAAGAATCAGAAGAAGGAGAAGGAGAAGGTTAAGTCTGGAGGGTGAAGCAGAAGAAGCAGAAGAAAGAGAAGGAGAAGGTGAAGTCTGGAGGGTGAAGCAGAAGAAACAGAAGAAGGAGAAGGAGAAGGTGAAGTCTGGAGGGTGAATCAGAAGAAGTAGAAGAAGGAGAAGGAGAAGGTGAAGTCTGGAGGGTGAATCAGAAGAAGCAGAAGAAGGAGAAGGAGAAGGTGAAGTCTGGAGGGTGAATCAGAAGAAGCAGAAGAAGGAGAAGGAGAAGATGAAGTCTGGAGGGTGAATCAGAAGAAGTAGAAGAAGGAGAAGGAGAAGGTGAGGTCTGGAGGGTGAATCAGAAGAAGCAAAAGAAGGAGAAGGAGAAGGTGAAGTCTGGAGGGTGAATCAGAAGAAGCAGAAGAAGGAGAAGGAGAAGGTGAAGTCTGGAGGGTGAATCAGAAGAAGCAGAAGAAGGAGAAGGAGAAGGTGAAGTCAGGAGGGTGAATCAGAAGAAGCAGAAGAAGGAGAAGGAGAAGGTGAAGTTAGGAGGGTGAATCAGAAGAAGCAGAAGAAGGAGAAGGAGCAGGTGAAGTCAGGGGGGTGTAGCAGAAGAAGTAGAAGAAGGAGAAGGAGAAGGTGAAGTCAGGACGGTGAAGCAGAAGAAGCAGAAGAAGGAGAAGGAGAAGGTGAAGCCTGGAGGGCGCAGCAGAAGAAGCAGAAGAAGGAGAAGGAGAAGGTGAAGTCTGGAGTGTGAAGCAGAAGAAGCAGAAGAAGGAGAAGGAGAAGGTGAAGTCTGGAGGGTGCAGCAGAAGAAGCAGAAGAAGGAGAATGAGAAGGTGAAGTCTGGAGGGTGAATCAGAAGAAGCAGAAGAAGGAGAAGGAGAAGGTGAAGTCTGGAGGGTGAATCAGAAGAAGTAGAAGAAGGAGAAGGAGAAGGTGAAGTCTGGAGGGTGAAGCAGAAGCAGTAGAAGAAGGAGAAGGAGAAGGTGAAGTCAGGAGGGTGAATCAGAAGAAGAAGAAGAAGGAGAAGGAGAAGGTGAAGTCAGGAGGGTGAATCAGAAGAAGCAGAAGAAGGAGAAGGAGAAGGTGAAGTCTGGAGGGTGAATCAGAAGAATCAGAAGAAGGAGAAGGAGAAGCTAAAGTCTGGAGGGTGAATCAGAAGAAGCAGAAGAAAGAGAAGGAGAAGGTGAAGTCTGGAGGGTGAAGCAGAATAAACAGAAGAAGGAGAAGGAGAAGTTGAAGACTGGAGGGTGAATCTGAAGAAGTAGAAGAAGCAGAAGGAGAAGGTGAAGTCTGGAGGGTGAATCAGAAGAAGTAGAAGAAGGAGAAGGAGAAGTTGAAGTCTGGAGGGTGAATCAGAAGAAGCAGAAGAAGGAGAAGGAGAAGGTGAAGTCTGGAGGGTGAAACGGAAGAAGCAGAAGAAGGAGAAGGAGAAGATGAAGTCTGGATGGTGAATCAGAAGAAGTAGAAGAAGGAGAAGGAGAAGGTGAAGTCTGGAGGGTGAATCAGAAGAAGTAGAAGAAGGAGAAGGAGAAGATGAAGTCTGGAGGGTGAATCAGAAGAAACAGAAGAAGGAGAAGGAGAAGGTGAAGTCTGGAGGGTGAATCAGAAGAAGTAGAAGAAGGAGAAGGAGAAGGTGTAGTCTGGAGGGTGAATCAGAAGAAATAGACGAAGGAGAAGGAGAAGGTGAAGTCTGGAGGGTGAATCAGAAGAAGCAGAAGAAGGAGAAGGAGAAGGTGAAGTCTGGAGGGTGAATCAGAAGAAGTAGAAGAAGGAGAAGGAGAAGGTGAAGTCTGGAGGGTGAATCAGAAGAAGCAGAAGAAGGAGAAGGAGAAGGTGAAGTCTGGAGGGTGAATCAGACGAAGCTGAAGAAGGAGAAGGAGAAGGTGAAGTCTGGAGGGTGAATCAGAAGAAGCAGAATAAGGAGAAGGAGTAGGTGAAGTCTGGAGGGTGAATCAGAAGAAGCAGAAGAAGGAGAAGGAGAAGGTGAAGTCTGGAGGGTGAATCAGAAAATAGAAGAAGGAGAAGGAGAAGATGAAGTCTGGAGGGTGAATCAGAAGAAGTAGAAGAAGGAGAAGGAGAAGGTGAAGTCTGGAGGGTGAATCAGAAGAAGTAGAAGAAGGAGAAGGAGAAGATGAAGTCTGGAGGGTGAATCAGAAGAAACAGAAGAAGGAGAAGGAGAAGGTGAAGTCTGGAGGGTGAATCAGAAGAAGTAGAAGAAGGAGAAGGAGAAGGTGTAGTCTGGAGGGTGAATCAGAAGAAGTAGACGAAGGAGAAGGAGAAGGTGAAGTCTGGAGGGTGAATCAGAAGAAGCAGAAGAAGGAGAAGGAGAAGGTGAAGTCTGGAGGGTGAATCAGAAGAAGTAGAAGAAGGAGAAGGAGAAGGTGAAGTCTGGAGGGTGAATCAGAAGAAGCAGAATAAGGAGAAGGAGAAGGTGAAGTCTGGAGGGTGAATCAGAAGAAGCAGAAGAAGGAGAAGGAGAAGGTGAAGTCTGGAGGGTGAATCAGAAGAAGTAGAAGAAGGAGAAGGAGAAGATGAAGTCTGGAGGGTGAATCAGAAGAAGTAGAAGCAGGAGAAGGAGAAGGTGAAGTCTGGAGGGTGAACCAGAAGAAGTAGAAGAAGGAGAAGGAGAAGATGAAGTCTGGAGGGTGAATCAGAAGAAACAGAAGAAGGAGAAGGAGAAGGTGAAGTCTGGAGGGTGAATCAGAAGAAGTAGAAGAAGGAGAAGGAGAAGGTGTAGTCTGGAGGGTGAATCAGAAGAAGTAGACGAAGGAGAAGGAGAAGGTGAAGTCTGGAGGGTGAATCAGAAGAAGCAGAAGAAGGAGAAGGAGAAGGTGAAGTCTGGAGGGTGAATCAGAAGAAGTAGAAGAAGGAGAAGGAGAAGGTGAAGTCTGGAGGGTGAATCAGAAGAAGCAGAAGAAGGAGAAGGAGAAGGTGAAGTCTGGAGGGTGAATCAGAAGAAGCAGAAGAAGGAGAAGGAGAAGGTGAAGTCTGGAGGGTGAATCAGAAGAAGTAGAAGAAGGAGAAGGAGAATTTGAAGTCTGGAGGGTGAAGCAGAAGAAGTAGAAGATGGAGAAGGAGAAGGTGAAGTCAGGAGGGTGAATCAGAAGAAGTAGAAGAAGGAGAAGGAGAAGGTGATGTCAGGAGGGTGAATCAGAAGAAGCAGAAGATGGAGAAGGAGAAGGTGAAGTCTGGAGGGTGAATCAGAAGAATCAGAAGAAGGAGAAGGAGAAGGTGAAGTCTGGAGGGTGAATCAGAAGAAGCAAAGGAAGGAGAAGGAGAAGGTGAAGTCTGGAGGGTGAATCAGAAGAAGCAGAATAAGGAGAAGGAGAAGGTGAAGTCTGGAGGGTGAATCAGAAGAAGCAGAATAAGGAGAAGGAGAAGGTGAAGTCTGGAGGGTGAATCAGAAGAAGCAGAAGAAGGAGAAGGAGAAGGTGAAGTCTGGAGGGTGAATCAGAAGAAGTAGAAGAAGGAGAAGGAGAAGGTGAAGTCTGGAGGGTGAAGCAGAAGAAGTAGAAGAAGGAGAAGGAGAAGGTGAAGTCAGGAGGGTGAATCAGAAGAAGTAGAAGAAGGAGAAGGAGAAGGTGAAGTCAGGAGGGTGAATCAGAAGAAGCAGAAGAAGGAGAAGCAGAAGGTGAAGTCTGGAGGTGAATCAGAAGAATCAGAAGAAGGAGAAGGAGAAGGTGAAGTCTGGAGGGTGAAACAGAAGAAGCAGAAGAAAGAGAAGGAGAAGGTGAAGTCTGGAGGGTGAAGCAGAAGAAACAGAAGAAGGAGAAGGAGAAGGTGAAGACTAGAGGGTGAATCAGAAGAAGTAGAAGAAGGAGAAGGAGAAGGTGAAGTCTGGAGGGTGAATCAGAAGAAGTAGAAGATGGAGAAGGAGAAGGTGAAGTCTGGAGGGTGAATCAGAAGAAGCAGAAGAAGGAGAAGGAGAAGGTGAAGTCTGGAGGGTGAATCAGAAGAAGCAGAAGAAGGAGAAGGAGAAGATGAAGTCTGGAGGGTGAATCAGAAGAAGTAGAAGAAGGAGAAGGAGAAGGTGAAGTCTGGAGGGTGAATCAGAAGTAGTAGAAGAAGGAGAAGGAGAAGGTGAAGTCTGGAGGGTGAATCAGAAGAAACAGAAGGAGGAGAAGGAGAAGGTGAAGTCTGGAGGGTGAATCAGAAGAAGTAGAAGAAGGAGAAGGAGAAGGTGTTGTCTGGAGGGTGAATCAGAAGAAGTAGACGAAGGAGAAGGAGAAGGTGAAGTCTGGAGGGTGAATCAGAAGGAGCAGAAGAAGGAGAAGGAGAAGGTGAAGTCAGGAGGGTGAATCAGAAGAAGTAGAAGAAGGAGAAGGAGAAGGTGAAGTCAGGAGGGTGAATCAGAAGAAGCAGGAGAAGGAGATAGAGAAGGTGAAGTCTGGAGGGTGAATCAGAAGAATCAGAAGAAGGAGAAGGAGAAGGTGAAGTCTGGAGGGTGAAGCAGAAGAAGCAGAAGAAAGAGAAGGAGAAGGTGAAGTCTGGAGGGTGAAGCAGAAGAAACAGAAGAAGGAGAAGGAGAAGGTGAAGTCTGGAGGGTGAATCAGAAGAAGTAGAAGAAGGAGAAGGAGAAGGTGAAGTCTGGAGGGTGAATCAGAAGAAGCAGAAGAAGGAGAAGGAGAAGGTGAAGTCTGGAGGGTGAATCAGAAGAAGCAGAAGAAGGAGAAGGAGAAGATGAAGTCTGGAGGGTGAATCAGAAGAAGTAGAAGAAGGAGAAGGAGAAGGTGAGGTCTGGAGGGTGAATCAGAAGAAGCAGAAGAAGGAGAAGGAGAAGGTGAAGTCTGGAGGGTGAATCAGAAGAAGCAGAAGAAGGAGAAGGAGAAGGTGAAGTCTGGAGGGTGAATCAGAAGAAGCAGAAGAAGGAGAAGGAGAAGGTGAAGTCAGGAGGGTGAATCAGAAGAAGCAGAAGAAGGAGAAGGAGAAGGTGAAGTTAGGAGGGTGAATCAGAAGAAGCAGAAGAAGGAGAAGGAGCAGGTGAAGTCAGGGGGGTGTAGCAGAAGAAGTAGAAGAAGGAGAAGGAGAAGGTGAAGTAAGGACGGTGAAGCAGAAGAAGCAGAAGAAGGAGAAGGAGAAGGTGAAGCCTGGAGGGCGCAGCAGAAGAAGCAGAAGAAGGAGAAGGAGAAGGTGAAGTCTGGAGTGTGAAGCAGAAGAAGCAGAAGAAGGAGAAGGAGAAGGTGAAGTCTGGAGGGCGCAGCAGAAGAAGCAGAAGAAGGAGAATGAGAAGGTGAAGTCTGGAGGGTGAATCAGAAGAAGCAGAAGAAGGAGAAGGAGAAGGTGAAGTCTGGAGGGTGAATCAGAAGAAGTAGAAGAAGGAGAAGGAGAAGGTGAAGTCTGGAGGGTGAAGCAGAAGAAGTAGAAGAAGGAGAAGGAGAAGGTGAAGTCAGGAGGGTGAATCAGAAGAAGAAGAAGAAGGAGAAGGAGAAGGTGAAGTCAGGAGGGTGAATCAGAAGAAGCAGAAGAAGGAGAAGGAGAAGGTGAAGTCTGGAGGGTGAATCAGAAGAATCAGAAGAAGGAGAAGGAGAAGGTGAAGTCTGGAGGGTGAATCAGAAGAAGCAGCAGAAAGAGAAGGAGAAGGTGAAGTCTGGAGGGTGAAGCAGAAGAAACAGAAGAAGGAGAAGGAGAAGGTGAAGACTGGAGGGTGAATCAGAAGAAGTAGAAGAAGCAGAAGGAGAAGGTGAAGTCTGGAGGGTGAATCAGAAGAAGTAGAAGAAGGAGAAGGAGAAGTTGAAGTCTGGAGGGTGAATCAGAAGAAGCAGAAGAAGGAGAAGGAGAAGGTGAAGTCTGGAGGGTGAATCAGAAGAAGCAGAAGAAGGAGAAGGAGAAGATGAAGTCTGGATGGTGAATCAGAAGAAGTAGAAGAAGGAGAAGGAGAAGGTGAAGTCTGGAGGGTGAATCAGAAGAAGTAGAAGAAGGAGAAGGAGAAGATGAAGTCTGGAGGGTGAATCAGAAGAAACAGAAGAAGGAGAAGGAGAAGGTGAAGTCTGGAGGGTGAATCAGAAGAAGTAGAAGAAGGAGAAGGAGAAGGTGTAGTCTGGAGGGTGAATCAGAAGAAGTAGACGAAGGAGAAGGAGAAGGTGAAGTCTGGAGGGTGAATCAGAAGAAGCAGAAGAAGGAGAAGGAGAAGGTGAAGTCTGGAGGGTGAATCAGAAGAAGTAGAAGAAGGAGAAGGAGAAGGTGAAGTCTGGAGGGTGAATCAGAAGAAGCAGAAGAAGGAGAAGGAGAAGGTGAAGTCTGGAGGGTGAATCAGAAGAAGCAGAAGAAGGAGAAGGAGAAGGTGAAGTCTGGAGGGTGAATCAGAAGAAGAAGAATAAGGAGAAGGAGAAGGTGAAGTCTGGAGGGTGAATCAGAAGAAGCAGAAGAAGGAGAAGGAGAAGGTGAAGTCTGGAGGGTTAATCAGAAGAAGTAGAAGAAGGAGAAGGAGAAGATGAAGTCTGGAGGGTGAATCAGAAGAAGTAGAAGAAGGAGAAGGAGAAGGTGAAGTCTGGAGGGTGAATCAGAAGAAGTAGAAGAAGGAGAAGGAGAAGATGAAGTCTGGAGGGTGAATCAGAAGAAACAGAAGAAGGAGAAGGAGAAGGTGAAGTCTGGAGGGTGAATCAGAAGAAGTAGAAGAAGGAGAAGGAGAAGGTGTAGTCTGGAGGGTGAATCAGAAGAAGTAGACGAAGGAGAAGGAGAAGGTGAAGTCTGGAGGGTGAATCAGAAGAAGCAGAAGAAGGAGAAGGAGAAGGTGAAGTCTGGAGGGTCAATCAGAAGAAGTAGAAGAAGGAGAAGGAGAAGGTGAAGTCTGGAGGGTGCATCAGAAGAAGCAGAATAAGGAGAAGGAGAAGGTGAAGTCTGGAGGGTGAATCAGAAGAAGCAGAAGAAGGAGAAGGAGAAGGTGAAGTCTGGAGGGTGAATCAGAAGAAGTAGAAGAAGGAGAAGGAGAAGATGAAGTCTGGAGGGTGAATCAGAAGAAGTAGAAGAAGGAGAAGGAGAAGGTGAAGTCTGGAGGGTGAATCAGAAGAAACAGAAGAAGGAGAAGGAGAAGGTGAAGTCTGGAGGGTGAATCAGAAGAAGTAGAAGAAGGAGAAGGAGAAGGTGTAGTCTGGAGGGTGAATCAGAAGAAGTAGACGAAGGAGAAGGAGAAGGTGAAGTCTGGAGGGTGAATCAGAAGAAGCAGAAGAAGGAGAAGGAGAAGGTGAAGTCTGGAGGGTGAATCAGAAGAAGTAGAAGAAGGAGAAGGAGAAGATGAAGTCTGGAGGGAGAATCAGAAGAAACAGAAGAAGGAGAAGGAGAAGGTGAAGTCTGGAGGGTGAATCAGAAGAAGTAGAAGATGGAGAAGGAGAAGGTGTAGTCTGGAGGGTGAATCAGAAGAAGTAGACGAAGGAGAAGGAGAAGGGGAAGTCTGGAGGGTGAATCAGAAGAAGCAGAAGAAGGAGAAGGAGAAGGTGAAGTCTGGAGGGTGAATCAGAAGAAGTAGAAGAAGGAGAAGGAGAAGGTGAAGTCTGGAGGGTGAATCAGAAGAAGCAGAAGAAGGAGAAGGAGAAGATGAAGTCTGGAGGGTGAATCAGAAGAAGCAGAAGAAGGAGAAGGAGAAGGTGAAGTCTGGAGTGTGAATCAGAAGAAGTAGAAGAAGGAGAAGGAGAATTTGAAGTCTGGAGGGTGAAGCAGAAGAAGTAGAAGATGGAGAAGGAGAAGGTGAAGTCAGGAGGGTGAATCAGAAGAAGTAGAAGAAGGAGAAGGAGAAGGTGATGTCAGGAGGGTGAATCAGAAGAAGCAGAAGATGGAGAAGGAGAAGGTGAAGTCTGGAGGGTGAATCAGAAGAATCAGAAGAAGGAGAAGGAGAAGGTAAAGTCTGGAGGGTGAATCAGAAGAAGCAAAGGAAGGAGAAGGAGAAGGTGAAGTCTGGAGGGTGAATCAGAAGAAGCAGAATAAGGAGAAGGAGAAGGTGAAGTCTGGAGGGTGAATCAGAAGAAGCAGAATAAGGAGAAGGAGAAGGTGAAGTCTGGAGGGTGAATCAGAAGAAGCAGAAGAAGGAGAAGGAGAAGGTGAAGTCTGGAGGGTGAATCAGAAGAAGTAGAAGAAGGAGAAGGAGAAGGTGAAGTCTGGAGGGTGAAGCAGAAGAAGTAGAAGAAGGAGAAGGAGAAGGTGAAGTCAGGAGGGTGAATCAGAAGAAGTATAAGAAGGAGAAGGAGAAGGTGAAGTCAGGAGGGTGAATCAGAAGAAGCAGAAGAAGGAGAAGGAGAAGGTGAAGTCTGGAGGGTGAATCAGAAGAATCAGAAGAAGGAGAAGGAGAAGGTGAAGTCTGGAGGGTGAAACAGAAGAAGCAGAAGAAAGAGAAGGAGAAGGTGAAGTCTGGAGGGTGAAGCAGAAGAAACAGAAGAAGGAGAAGGAGAAGGTGAAGACTGGAGGGTGAATCAGAAGAAGTAGAAGAAGGAGAAGGAGAAGGTGAAGTCTGGAGGGTGAATCAGAAGAAGTAGAAGAAGGAGAAGGAGAAGGTGAAGTCTGGAGGGTGAATCAGAAGAAGCAGAAGAAGGAGAAGGAGAAGGTGAAGTCTGGAGGGTGAATCAGAAGAAGCAGAAGAAGGAGAAGGAGAAGATGAAGTCTGGAGGGTGAATCAGAAGAAGTAGAAGAAGGAGAAGGAGAAGGTGAAGTCTGGAGGGTGAATCAGAAGTAGTAGAAGAAGGAGAAGGAGAAGGTGAAGTCTGGAGGGTGCATCAGAAGAAACAGAAGGAGGAGAAGGAGAAGGTGAAGTCTGGAGGGTGAATCAGAAGAAGTAGAAGAAGGAGAAGGAGAAGGTGTTGTCTGGAGGGTGAATCAGAAGAAGTAGACGAAGGAGAAGGAGAAGGTGAAGTCTGGAGGGTGAATCAGAAGAAGCAGAAGAAGGAGATGGAGAAGGTGAAGTCTGGAGGGTGAATCAGAAGAAGTAGAAGAAGGAGAAGGAGAAGGTGAAGTCTGGAGGGTGAATCAGAAGAAGCAGAAGAAGGAGAAGGAGAAGGTGAAGTCTGGAGGGTGAATCAGAAGAAGCAGAAGAAGGAGAAGGAGAAGGTGAAGTCTGGAGGGTGATTCAGAAGAAGCAGAATAAGGAGAAGGAGAAGGTGATGTCTGGAGGGTGAATCAGAAGAAGCAGAAGAAGGAGAAGGAGAAGGTGAAGTCTGGAGGGTGAATCAGAAGAAGTAGAAGAAGGAGAAGGAGAAGGTGAAGTCTGGAGGGTGAATCAGAAGAAGTAGAAGAAGGAGAAGGAGAAGGTGAAGTCTGGAGGGTGAATCAGAAGAAGTAGAAGAAGGAGAAGGAGAAGGTGAAGTCTGGAGGGTGAAGCAGAAGAAGTAGAAGAAGGAGAAGGAGAAGGTGAAGTCAGGAGGGTGAATCAGAAGATGTAGAAGAAGGAGAAGGAGAAGGTGAAGTCAGGAGGGTGAATCAGAAGAAGCAGAAGAAGGAGAAGGAGAAGGTGAAGTCTGGAGGGTGAATCAGAAGAATCAGAAGAAGGAGAAGGAGAAGGTGAAGTCTGGAGGGTGAATCAGAAGAAGTAGAAGAAGGAGAAGGAGAAGGTGTAGTCTGGAGGGTGAAACAGAAGAAGTAGACGAAGGAGAAGGAGAAGGTGAAGTCTGGAGGGTGAATCAGAAGAAGCAGAAGAAGGAGAAGGAGAAGGTGAAGTCTGGAGGGTGAATCAGAAGAAGTAGAAGAAGGAGAAGGAGAAGGTGAAGTCTGGAGGGTGAATCAGAAGAAGCAGAAGAAGGAGAAGGAGAAGGTGAAGTCTGGAGGGTGAATCAGAAGAAGCAGAAGAAGGAGAAGGAGAAGGTGAAGTCTGGAGGGTGAATCAGAAGAAGTAGAAGAAGGAGAAGGAGAATTTGAAGTCTGGAGGGTGAAGCAGAAGAAGTAGAAGATGGAGAAGGAGAAGGTGAAGTCAGGAGGGTGAATCAGAAGAAGTAGAAGAAGGAGAAGGAGAAGGTGATGTCAGGAGGGTGAATCAGAAGAAGCAGAAGATGGAGAAGGAGAAGGTGAAGTCTGGAGGGTGAATCAGAAGAATCAGAAGAAGGAGAAGGAGAAGGTGAAGTCTGGAGGGTGAATCAGAAGAAGCAAAGGAAGGAGAAGGAGAAGGTGAAGTCTGGAGGGTGAATCAGAAGAAGCAGAATAAGGAGAAGGAGAAGGTGAAGTCTGGAGGGTGAATCAGAAGAAGCAGAATAAGGAGAAGGAGAAGGTGAAGTCTGGAGGGTGAATCAGAAGAAGCAGAAGAAGGAGAAGGAGAAGGTGAAGTCTGGAGGGTGAATCAGAAGAAGTAGAAGAAGGAGAAGGAGAAGGTGAAGTCTGGAGGGTGAAGCAGAAGAAGTAGAAGAAGGAGAAGGAGAAGGTGAAGTCAGGAGGGTGAATCAGAAGAAGTAGAAGAAGGAGAAGGAGAAGGTGAAGTCAGGAGGGTGAATCAGAAGACGCAGAAGAAGGAGAAGGAGAAGGTGAAGTCTGGAGGGTGAATCAGAAGAATCAGAAGAAGGAGAAGGAGAAGGTGAAGTCTGGAGGGTGAAACAGAAGAAGCAGAAGTAAGAGAAGGAGAAGGTGAAGTCTGGAGGGTGAAGCAGAAGAAACAGAAGAAGGAGAAGTAGAAGGTGAAGACTGGAGGGTGAATCAGAAGAAGTAGAAGAAGGAGAAGGAGAAGGTGAAGTCTGGAGGGTGAATCAGAAGAAGTAGAAGAAGGAGAAGGAGAAGGTGAAGTCTGGAGGGTGAATCAGAAGAAGCAGAAGAAGGAGAAGGAGAAGGTGAAGTCTGGAGGGTGAATCAGAAGAAGCAGAAGAAGGAGAAGGAGAAGATGAAGTCTGGAGGGTGAATCAGAAGAAGTAGAAGAAGGAGAAGGAGAAGGTGAAGTCTGGAGGGTGAATCAGAAGTAGTAGAAGAAGGAGAAGGAGAAGGTGAAGTCTGGAGGGTGAATCAGAAGAAGTAGAAGAAGGAGAAGGAGAAGGTGAAGTCTGGAGGGTGAATCAGAAGAAGTAGAAGAAGGAGAAGGAGAAGATGAAGTCTGGAGGGTGAATCAGAAGAAACAGAAGAAGGAGAAGGAGAAGGTGAAGTCTGGAGGGTGAATCAGAAGAAGTAGAAGAAGGAGAAGGAGAAGGTGTAGTCTGGAGGGTGAATCAGAAGAAGTAGACGAAGGAGAAGGAGAAGGTGAAGTCTGGAGGGTGAATCAGAAGAAGCAGAAGAAGGAGAAGGAGAAGGTGAAGTCTGGAGGGTGAATCAGAAGAAGTAGAAGAAGGAGAAGGAGAAGGTGAAGTCTGGAGGGTGAATCAGAAGAAGCAGAAGAAGGAGAAGGAGAAGGTGAAGTCTGGAGGGTGAATCAGAAGAAGCAGAAGAAGGAGAAGGAGCAGGTGAAGTCTGGAGTGTGAATCAGAAGAAGTAGAAGAAGGAGAAGGAGAATTTGAAGTCTGGAGGGTGAAGCAGAAGAAGTAGAAGATGGAGAAGGAGAAGGTGAAGTCAGGAGGGTGAATCAGAAGAAGTAGAAGAAGGAGAAGGAGAAGGTGATGTCAGGAGGGTGAATCAGAAGAAGCAGAAGATGGAGAAGGAGAAGGTGAAGTCTGGAGGGTGAATCAGAAGAATCAGAAGAAGGAGAAGGAGAAGGTGAAGTCTGGAGGGTGAATCAGAAGAAGCAAAGGAAGGAGAAGGAGAAGGTGAAGTCTGGAGGGTGAATCAGAAGAAGCAGAATAAGGAGAAGGAGATGGTGAAGTCTGGAGGGTGAATCAGAAGAAGCAGAATAAGGAGAAGGAGAAGGTGAAGTCTGGAGGGTGAATCAGAAGAAGCAGAAGAAGGAGAAGGAGAAGGTGAAGTCTGGAGGGTGAATCAGAAGAAGTAGAAGAAGGAGAAGGAGAAGGTGAAGTCTGGAGGGTGAAGCAGAAGAAGTAGAAGAAGGAGAAGGAGAAGGTGAAGTCAGGCGGGTGAATCAGAAGAAGTAGAAGAAGGAGAAGGAGAAGGTGAAGTCAGGAGGGTGAATCAGAAGAAGCAGAAGAAGGAGAAGGAGAAGGTGAAGTCTGGAGGGTGAATCAGAAGAATCAGAAGAAGGAGAAGGAGAAGGTGAAGTCTGGAGGGTGAAAAAGAAGAAGCAGAAGAAAGAGAAGGAGAAGGTGAAGTCTGGAGGGTGAAGCAGAAGAAACAGAAGAAGGAGAAGGAGAAGGTGAAGACTGGAGGGTGAATCAGAAGAAGTAGAAGAAGGAGAAGGAGAAGGTGAAGTCTGGAGGGTGAATCAGAAGAAGTAGAAGAAGGAGAAGGAGAAGGTGAAGTCTGGAGGGTGAATCAGAAGAAGCAGAAGAAGGAGAAGGAGAAGGTGAAGTCTGGAGGGTGAATCAGAAGAAGCAGAAGAAGGAGAAGGAGAAGATGAAGTCTGGAGGGTGAATCAGAAGAAGTAGAAGAAGGAGAAGGAGAAGGTGAAGTCTGGAGGGTGAATCAGAAGTAGTAGAAGAAGGAGAAGGAGAAGGTGAAGTCTGGAGGGTGAATCAGAAGAAACAGAAGGAGGAGAAGGAGAAGGTGAAGTCTGGAGGGTGAATCAGAAGAAGTAGAAGAAGGAGAAGGAGAAGGTGTTGTCTGGAGGGTGAATCAGAAGAAGTAGACGAAGGAGAAGGAGAAGGTGAAGTCTGGAGGGTGAATCAGAAGAAGCAGAAGAAGGAGATGGAGAAGGTGAAGTCTGGAGGGTGAATCAGAAGAAGTAGAAGAAGGAGAAGGAGAAGGTGAAGTCTGGAGGGTGAATCAGAAGAAGCAGAAGAAGGAGAAGGAGAAGGTGAAGTCTGGAGGGTGAATCAGAAGAAGCAGAAGAAGGAGAAGGAGAAGGTGAAGTCTGGAGGGTGATTCAGAAGAAGCAGAATAAGGAGAAGGAGAAGGTGATGTCTGGAGGGTGAATCAGAAGAAGCAGAAGAAGGAGAAGGAGAAGGTGAAGTCTGGAGGGTGAATCAGAAGAAGTAGAAGAAGGAGAAGGAGAAGGTGAAGTCTGGAGGGTGAATCAGAAGAAGTAGAAGAAGGAGAAGGAGAAGGTGAAGTCTAGAGGGTGAATCAGAAGAAGTAGAAGAAGGAGAAGGAGAAGGTGAAGTCTGGAGGGTGAAGCAGAAGAAGTAGAAGAAGGAGAAGGAGAAGGTGAAGTCAGGAGGGTGAATCAGAAGATGTAGAAGAAGGAGAAGGAGAAGGTGAAGTCAGGAGGGTGAATCAGAAGAAGCAGAAGAAGGAGAAGGAGAAGGTGAAGTCTGGAGGGTGAATCAGAAGAATCAGAAGAAGGAGAAGGAGAAGGTGAAGTCTGGAGGGTGAATCAGAAGAAGTAGAAGAAGGAGAAGGAGAAGGTGTAGTCTGGAGGGTGAATCAGAAGAAGTAGACGAAGGAGAAGGAGAAGGTGAAGTCTGGAGGGTGAATCAGAAGAAGCAGAAGAAGGAGAAGGAGAAGGTGAAGTCTGGAGGGTGAATCAGAAGAAGTAGAAGAAGGAGAAGGAGAAGGTGAAGTCTGGAGGGTGAATCAGAAGAAGCAGAAGAAGGAGAAGGAGAAGGTGAAGTCTGGAGGGTGAATCAGAAGAAGCAGAAGAAGGAGAAGGAGAAGGTGAAGTCTGGAGGGTGAATCAGAAGAAGTAAAAGAAGGAGAAGGAGAATTTGAAGTCTGGAGGGTGAAGCAGAAGAAGTAGAAGATGGAGAAGGAGAAGGTGAAGTCAGGAGGGTGAATCAGAAGAAGTAGAAGAAGGAGAAGGAGAAGGTGATGTCAGGAGGGTGAATCAGAAGAAGCAGAAGATGGAGAAGGAGAAGGTGAAGTCTGGAGGGTGAATCAGAAGAATCAGAAGAAGGAGAAGGAGAAGGTGAAGTCTGGAGGGTGAATCAGAAGAAGCAAAGGAAGGAGAAGGAGAAGGTGAAGTCTGGAGGGTGAATCAGAAGAAGCAGAATAAGGAGAAGGAGAAGGTGAAGTCTGGAGGGTGAATCAGAAGAAGCAGAATAAGGAGAAGGAGAAGGTGAAGTCTGGAGGGTGAATCAGAAGAAGCAGAAGAAGGAGAAGGAGAAGGTGAAGTCTGGAGGGTGAATCAGAAGAAGTAGAAGAAGGAGAAGGAGAAGGTGAAGTCTGGAGGGTGAAGCAGAAGAAGTAGAAGAAGGAGAAGGAGAAGGTGAAGTCAGGAGGGTGAATCAGAAGAAGTAGAAGAAGGAGAAGGAGAAGGTGAAGTCAGGAGGGTGAATCAGAAGAAGCAGAAGAAGGAGAAGGAGAAGGTGAAGTCTGGAGGGTGAATCAGAAGAATCAGAAGAAGGAGAAGGAGAAGGTGAAGTCTGGAGGGTGAAACAGAAGAAGCAGAAGTAAGAGAAGGAGAAGGTGAAGTCTGGAGGGTGAAGCAGAAGAAACAGAAGAAGGAGAAGGAGAAGGTGAAGACTGGAGGGTGAATCAGAAGAAGTAGAAGAAGGAGAAGGAGAAGGTGAAGTCTGGAGGGTGAATCAGAAGAAGTAGAAGAAGGAGAAGGAGAAGGTGAAGTCTGGAGGGTGAATCAGAAGAAGCAGAAGAAGGAGAAGGAGAAGGTGAAGTCTGGAGGGTGAATCAGAAGAAGCAGAAGAAGGAGAAGGAGAAGATGAAGTCTGGAGGGTGAATCAGAAGAAGTAGAAGAAGGAGAAGGAGAAGGTGAAGTCTGGAGGGTGAATCAGAAGTAGTAGAAGAAGGAGAAGGAGAAGGTGAAGTCTGGAGGGTGAATCAGAAGAAACAGAAGGAGGAGAAGGAGAAGGTGAAGTCTGGAGGGTGAATCAGAAGAAGTAGAAGAAGGAGAAGGGGAAGGTGTTGTCTGGAGGGTGAATGAGAAGAAGTAGACGAAGGAGAAGGAGAAGGTGAAGTCTGGAGGGTGAATCAGAAGAAGCAGAAGAAGGAGATGGAGAAGGTGAAGTCTGGAGGGTGAATCAGAAGAAGTAGAAGAAGGAGAAGGAAAAGGTGAAGTCTGGAGGGTGAATCAGAAGAAGCAGAAGAAGGAGAAGGAGAAGGTGAAGTCTGGAGGGTGAATCAGAAGAAGCAGAAGAAGGAGAAGGAGAAGGTGAAGTCTGGAGGGTGATTCAGAAGAAGCAGAATAAGAGAAGGAGATGGTGATGTCTGGAGGGTGAATCAGAAGAAGCAGAAGAAGGAGAAGGAGAAGGTGAAGTCTGGAGGGTGAATCAGAAGAAGTAGAAGAAGGAGAAGGAGAAGGTGAAGTCTGGAGGGTGAATCAGAAGAAGTAGAAGAAGGAGAAGGAGAAGGTGAAGTCTGGAGGGTGAATCAGAAGAAGTAGAAGAAGGAGAAGGAGAAGGTGAAGTCTGGAGGGTGAAGCAGAAGAAGTAGAAGAAGGAGAAGGAGAAGGTGAAGCCAGGAGGGTGAATCAGAAGATGTAGAAGAAGGAGAAGGAGAAGGTGAAGTCAGGAGGGTGAATCAGAAGAAGCAGAAGAAGGAGAAGGAGAAGGTGAAGTCTGGAGGGTGAATCAGAAGAATCAGAAGAACGAGAAGGAGAAGGTGAAGTCTGGAGGGTGAATCAGAAAAAGCAGAAGAAAGAGAAGGAGAAGGTGAAGTCTGGAGGGTGAATCAGAAGAAGTAGAAGAAGGAGAAGGAGAAGGTGAAGTCTGGAGGGTGAATCAGAAGAAGCAGAAGAAGGAGAAGGAGAAGGTGAAGTCTGGAGGTTGAATCAGAAGAAGTAGACGAAGGAGAAGGAGAAGCTGAAGTCTGGAGGGTGAATCAGAAGAAGCAGAAGAAGGAGATGGAGAAGGTGAAGTCTGGAGGGTGAATCAGAAGAAGTAGAAGAAGGAGAAGGTGAAGGTGAAGTCTGGAGGGTGAATCAGAAGAAGCAGAAGAAGGAGAAGGAGAAGGTGAAGTCTGGAGGGTGAATCAGAAGAAGCAGAAGAAGGAGAAGGAGAAGGTGAAGTCTGGAGGGTGATTCAGAAGAAGCAGAATAAGGAGAAGGAGAAGGTGAATTCTGGAGGGTGAATCAGAAGAAGCAGAAGAAGGAGAAGGAGAAGGTGAAGTCTGGAGGGTGAATCAGAAGAAGTAGAAGAAGGAGAAGGAGAAGGTGAAGTCTGGAGGGTGAATCAGAAGAAGTAGAAGAAGGAGAAGGAGAAGGTGAAGTCTGGAGGGTGAATTAGAAGAAGTAGAAGAAGGAGAAGGAGAAGGTGAAGTCTGGAGGGTGAAGCAGAAGAAGTAGAAGAAGGAGAAGGAGAAGGTGAAGTCAGGAGGGTGAATCAGAAGATGTAGAAGAAGGAGAAGGAGAAGGTGAAGTCAGGAGGGTGAATCAGAAGAAGCAGAAGAAGGAGAAGGAGAAGGTGAAGTCTGGAGGGTGAATCAGAAGAAGTAGAAGAAGGAGAAGGAGAAGGTGAAGTCTGGAGGGTGAATCAGAAGAAGCAGAAGAAGGAGAAGGAGAAGGTGAAGTCTGGAGGGTGAATCAGAAGAAGCAGAAGAAGGAGAAGGAGAAGGTGAAGTCTGGAGGGTGAATCAGAAGAAGCAGAAGAAGTAGAAGGAGAAGGTGAAGTCTGGAGGGTGAATCAGAAGAAGCAGAATAAGGAGAAGGAGAAGGTGAAGTCTGGATTGTGAATCAGAAGAAGCAGAAGAAGGAGAAGGAGAAGGTGAAGTCTGGAGGGTGAATCAGAAGAAGTAGAAGAAGGAGAAGGAGAAGGTGAAGTCTGGAGGGTGAAGCAGAAGAAGTAGAAGAAGGAGAAGGAGAAGGTGAAGTCAGGAGGGTGAATCAGAAGAAGTAGAAGAAGGAGAAGGAGAAGGTGAAGTCAGGAGGGTGAATCAGAAGAAGCAGAAGAAGGAGATAGAGAAGGTGAAGTCTGGAGGGTGAATCAGAAGAATCAGAAGAAGGAGAAGGAGAAGGTGAAGTCTGGAGGGTGAAGCAGAAGAAGCAGAAGAAAGAGAAGGAGAAGGTGAAGTCTGGAGGGTGAAGCAGAAGAAACAGAAGAAGGAGAAGGAGAAGGTGAAGACTGGAGGGTGAATCAGAAGAAGTAGAAGAAGGAGAAGGAGAAGGTGAAGTCTGGAGGGTGAATCAGAAGAAGTAGAAGAAGGAGAAGTAGAAGGTGAAGTCTGGAGGGTGAATCAGAAGAAGCAGAAGAAGGAGAAGGAGAAGGTGAAGTCTGGAGGGTGAATCAGAAGAAGCAGAAGAAGGAGAAGGAGAAGATGAAGTCTGGAGGGTGAATCAGAAGAAGTAGAAGAAGGAGAAGGAGAAGGTGAGGTCTGGAGGGTGAATCAGAAGAAGCAGAAGAAGGAGAAGGAGAAGGTGAAGTCTGGAGGGTGAATCAGAAGAAGCAGAAGAAGGAGAAGGAGAAGGTGAAGTCTGGAGGGTGAATCAGAAGAAGCAGAAGAAGGAGAAGGAGAAGGTGAAGTTAGGAGGGTGAATCAGAAGAAGCAGAAGAAGGAGAAGGAGCAGGTGAAGTCAGGGGGGTGTAGCAGATGAAGTAGAAGAAGGAGAAGGAGAAGGTGAAGTCAGGACGGTGAAGCAGAAGAAGCAGAAGAAGGAGAAGGAGAAGGTGAAGCCTGGAGGGCGCAGCAGAAGAAGCAGAAGAAGGAGAAGGAGAAGGTGAAGTCTGGAGTGTGAAGCAGAAGAAGCAGAAGAAGGAGAAGGAGAAGGTGAAGTCTGGAGGGCGCAGCAGAAGAAGCAGAAGAATGAGAATGAGAAGGTGAAGTCTGGAGGGTGAATCAGAAGAAGCAGAAGAAGGAGAAGGAGAAGGTGAAGTCTGGAGGGTGAATCAGAAAAAGTAGAAGAAGGAGAAGGAGAAGGTGAAGTCTGGAGGGTGAATCAGAAGAAGCAGAAGAAGGAGAAGGAGAAGGTGAAGTCTGGAGGGTGAATCAGAAGAAGCAGAATAAGGAGAAGGAGAAGGTGAAGTCTGGAGGGTGAATCAGAAGAAGCAGAAGAAGGAGAAGGAGAAGGTGAAGTCTGGAGGGTGAATCAGAAGAAGTAGAAGAAGGAGAAGGAGAAGGTGAAGTCTGGAGGGTGAAGCAGAAGAAGTAGAAGAAGGAGAAGGAGAAGGTGAAGTCAGGAGGGTTTATCAGAAGAAGTAGAAGAAGGAGAAGGAGAAGGTGAAGTCAGGAGGGTGAATCAGAAGAAGCAGAAGAAGGAGATAGAGAAAGTGAAGTCTGGAGGGTGAATCAGAAGAATCAGAAGAAGGAGAAGGAGAAGGTGAAGTCTGGAGGGTGAAGCAGAAGAAGCAGAAGAAAGAGAAGGAGAAGGTGAAGTCTGGAGGGTGAAGCAGAAGAAACAGAAGAAGGAGAAGGAGAAGGTGAAGACTGGAGGGTGAATCAGAAGAACTAGAAGAAGGAGAAGGAGAAGGTGAAGTCTGGAGGGTGAATCAGAAGAAGTAGAAGAAGGAGAAGGAGAAGGTGAAGTCTGGAGGGTGAATCAGAAGAAGCAGAAGAAGGAGAAGGAGAAGGTGAAGTCTGGAGGGTGAATCAGAAGAAGCAGAAGAAGGAGAAGGAGAAGATGAAGTCTGGAGGTTGAATCAGAAGAAGTAGAAGAAGCAGAAGGAGAAGGTGAGGTCTGGAGGGTGAATCAGAAGAAGCAGAAGAAGGAGAAGGAGAAGGTGAAGTCTGGAGGGTGAATCAGAAGAAGCAGAAGAAGGAGAAGGAGAAGGTGAAGTCTGGAGGGTGAATCAGAAGAAGCAGAAGAAGGAGAAGGAGAAGGTGAAGTCAGGAGGGTGAATCAGAAGAAGCAGAAGAAGGAGAAGGAGAAGGTGAATTTAGGAGGGTGTTTCAGAAGAAGCAGAAGAAGGAGAAGGAGCAGGTGAAGTCAGGGGGGTGTAGCAGAAGAAGTAGAAGAAGGAGAAGGAGAAGGTGAAGTCAGGACGGTGAAGCAGAAGAAGCAGAAGAAGGAGAAGGAGAAGGTGAAGTCTGGAGGGCGCAGCAGAAGAAGCAGAAGAAGGAGAAGGAGAAGGTGAAGTCTGGAGTGTGAAGCAGAAGAAGCAGAAGAAGGAGAAGGAGAAGGTGAAGTCTGGAGGGCGCAGCAGAAGAAGCAGAAGAAGGAGAATGAGAAGGTGAAGTCTGGAGGGTGAATCAGAAGAAGCAGAAGATGGAGAAGGAGAAGGTGAAGTCTGGAGGGTGAATCAGAAGAAGTAGAAGAAGGAGAAGGAGAAGGTGAAGTCTGGAGGGTGAAGCAGAAGAAGTAGAAGAAGGAGAAGGAGAAGGTGAAGTCTGGAGGATGAATCAGAAGAAGCAGAAGAAGGAGAAGGAGAAGGTGAAGTCTGGAGGGTGAATCAGAAGAAGCAGAAGAAGGAGAAGGAGAAGGTGAAGTCTGGAGGGTGAATCAGAAGAAGTAGAAGAAGGAGAAGGAGAATTTGAAGTCTGGAGGGTGAAGCAGAAGAAGTAGAAGATGGAGAAGGAGAAGGTGAAGTCAGGAGGGTGAATCAGAAGAAGTAGAAGAAGGAGAAGGAGAAGGTGATGTCAGGAGGGTGAATCAGAAGAAGCAGAAGATGGAGAAGGAGAAGGTGAAGTCTGGAGGGTGAATCAGAAGAATCAGAAGAAGGAGAAGGAGAAGGTGAAGTCTGGAGGGTGAATCAGAAGAAGCAAAGGAAGGAGAAGGAGAAGGTGAAGTCTGGAGGGTGAATCAGAAGAAGCAGAATAAGGAGAAGGAGAAGGTGAAGTCTGGAGGGTGAATCAGAAGAAGCAGAATAAGGAGAAGGAGAAGGTGAAGTCTGGAGGGTGAATCAGAAGAAGCAGAAGAAGGAGAACGAGAAGGTGAAGTCTGGAGGGTGAATCAGAAGAAGTAGAAGAAGGAGAAGGAGAAGGTGAAGTCTGGAGTGTGAAGCAGAAGAAGTAGAAGAAGGAGAAGGAGAAGGTGAAGTCAGGAGTGTGAATCAGAAGAAGTAGAAGAAGGAGAAGGAGAAGGTGAAGTCAGGAGGGTGAATCAGAAGAAGCAGAAGAAGGAGAAGGAGTAGGTGAAGTCTGGAGGGTGAATCAGAAGAATCAGAAGAAGGAGAAGGAGAAGGTGAAGTCTGGAGGGTGAAACAGAAGAAGCAGAAGAAAGAGAAGGAGAAGGTGAAGTCTGGAGGGTGAAGCAGAAGAAACAGAAGAAGGAGAAGGAGAAGGTGAAGACTGGAGGGTGAATCAGAAGAAGTAGAAGAAGGAGAAGGAGAAGTTGAAGTCTGGAGGGTGAATCAGAAGAAGCAGAAGAAGGAGAAGGAGAAGATGAAGTCTGGAGGGTGAATCAGAAGAAGTAGAAGAAGGAGAAGGAGAAGGTGAAGTCTGGAGGGTGAATCAGAAGTAGTAGAAGAAGGAGAAGGAGAAGGTGAAGTCTGGACGGTGAATCAGAAGAAACAGAAGAAGGAGAAGGAGAAGGTGAAGTCTGGAGGGTGAATCAGAAGAAGTAGAAGAAGGAGAAGGAGAAGGTGTTGTCTGGAGGGTGAATCAGAAGAAGTAGACGAAGGAGAAGGAGAAGGTGAAGTCTGGAGTGTGAATCAGAAGAAGCAGAAGAAGGAGATGGAGAAGGTGAAGTCTGGAGGGTGAATCAGAAGAAGTAGAAGAAGGAGAAGGAGAAGGTGAAGTCTGGAGGGTGAATCAGAAGAAGCAGAAGAAGGAGAAGGAGAAGGTGAAGTCTGGAGGGTGAATCAGAAGAAGCAGAAGAAGGAGAAGGAGAAGGTGAAGTCTGGAGGGTGATTCAGAAGAAGCAGAATAAGGAGAAGGAGAAGGTGATGTCTGGAGGGTGAATCAGATGAAGCAGAAGAAGGAGAAGGAGAAGGTGAAGTCTGGAGGGTGAATCAGAAGAAGTAGAAGAAGGAGAAGGAGAAGGTGAAGTCTGGAGGGTGAATCAGAAGAAGTAGAAGAAGGAGAAGTCGAAGGTGAAGTCCGGAGGGTGAATCAGAAGAAGTAGAAGAAGGAGAAGGAGAAGGTGAAGTCTGGAGGGTGAATCAGAAGAAGTAGAAGAAGGAGAAGGAGAAGATGAAGTCTGGAGGGTGAATCAGAAGAAACAGAAGAAGGAGAAGGAGAAGGTGAAGTCTGGAGGGTGAATCAGAAGAAGTAGAAGAAGGAGAAGGAGAAGGTGTAGTCTGGATGGTGAATCAGAAGAAGTAGACGAAGGAGAAGGAGAAGGTGAAGTCTGGAGGGTGAATCAGAAGAAGCAGAAGAAGGAGAAGGAGAAGGTGAAGTCTGGAGGGTGAATCAGAAGAATCAGAAGAAGGAGAAGGAGAAGGTGAAGTCTGGAGGGTGAAACAGAAGAAGCAGAAGAAAGAGAAGGAGAAGGTGAAGTCTGGAGGGTGAAGCAGAAGAAACAGAAGAAGGAGAAGGAGAAGGTGAAGACTGGAGGGTGAATCAGAAGAAGTAGAAGAAGGAGAAGGAGAAGGTGAAGTCTGGAGGGTGAATCAGAAGAAGCAGAAGAAGGAGAAGGAGAAGATGAAGTCTGGAGGGTGAATCAGAAGAAGTAGAAGAAGGAGAAGGAGAAGGTGAAGTCTGGAGGGTGAATCAGAAGTAGTAGAAGAAGGAGAAGGAGAAGGTGAAGTCTGGACGGTGAATCAGAAGAAACAGAAGAAGGAGAAGGAGAAGGTGAAGTCTGGAGGGTGAATCAGAAGAAGTAGAAGAAGGAGAAGGAGAAGGTGTTGTCTGGAGGGTGAATCAGAAGAAGTAGACGAAGGAGAAGGAGAAGGTGAAGTCTGGAGGGTGAATCAGAAGAAGCAGAAGAAGGAGATGGAGAAGGTGAAGTCTGGAGGGTGAATCAGAAGAAGTAGAAGAAGGAGAAGGAGAAGGTGAAGTCTGGAGGGTGAATCAGAAGAAGCAGAAGAAGGAGAAGGAGAAGGTGAAGTCTGGAGGGTGAATCAGAAGAAGCAGAAGAAGGAGAAGGAGAAGGTGAAGTCTGGAGGGTGATTCAGAAGAAGCAGAATAAGGAGAAGGAGAAGGTGATGTCTGGAGGGTGAATCAGAAGAAGCAGAAGAAGGAGAAGGAGAAGGTGAAGTCTGGAGGGTGAATCAGAAGAAGTAGAAGAAGGAGAAGGAGAAGGTGAAGTCTGGAGGGTGAATCAGAAGAAGTAGAAGAAGGAGAAGGAGAAGGTGAAGTCTGGAGGGTGAATCAGAAGAAGTAGAAGAAGGAGAAGGAGAAGGTGAAGTCTGGAGGGTGAATCAGAAGAAGTAGAAGAAGGAGAAGGAGAAGATGAAGTCTGGAGGGTGAATCAGAAGAAACAGAAGAAGGAGAAGGAGAAGGTGAAGTCTGGAGGGTGAATCAGAAGAAGTAGAAGAAGGAGAAGGAGAAGGTGTAGTCTGGAGGGTGAATCAGAAGAAGTAGACGAAGGAGAAGGAGAAGGTGAAGTCTGGAGGGTGAATCAGAAGAAGCAGAAGAAGGAGAAGGAGAAGGTGAAGTCTGGAGGGTGAATCAGAAGAAGTAGAAGAAGGAGAAGGAGAAGGTGAAGTCTGGAGGGTGAATCAGAAGAAGCAGAAGAAGGAGAAGGAGAAGGTGAAGTCTGGAGGGTGAATCAGAAGAAGCAGAAGAAGGAGAAGGAGAAGGTGAAGTCTGGAGGGTGAATCAGAAGAAGTAGAAGAAGGAGAAGGAGAATTTGAAGTCTGGAGGGTGAAGCAGAAGAAGTAGAAGATGGAGAAGGAGAAGGTGAAGTCAGGAGGGTGAATCAGAAGAAGTAGAAGAAGGAGAAGGAGAAGGTGATGTCAGGAGGGTGAATCAGAAGAAGCAGAAGATGGAGAAGGAGAAGGTGAAGTCTGGAGGTTGAATCAGAAGAATCAGAAGAAGGAGAAGGAGAAGGTGAAGTCTGGAGGGTGAATCAGAAGAAGCAAAGGAAGGAGAAGGAGAAGGTGAAGTCTGGAGGGTGAATCAGAAGAAGCAGAAGAAAGAGAAGGAGAAGGTGAAGTCTGGAGGGTGAATCAGAAGAAGTAGAAGAAGGAGAAGGAGAAGATGAAGTCTGGAGGGTGAATCAGAAGAAGTAGAAGAAGGAGAAGGAGAAGGTGAAGTCTGGAGGGTGAATCAGAAGAAGCAGAAGAAGGAGAAGGAGAAGGTGAAGTCTGGAGGGTGAATCAGAAGAAGCAGAAGAAGGAGAAGGAGAAGGTGAAGTCTGGAGGGTGATTCAGAAGAAGCAGAATAAGGAGAAGGAGAAGGTGATGTCTGGAGGGTGAATCAGAAGAAGCAGAAGAAGGAGAAGGAGAAGGTGAAGTCTGGAGGGTGAATCAGAAGAAGTAGAAGAAGGAGAAGGAGAAGGTGAAGTCTGGAGGGTGAATCAGAAGAAGTAGAAGAAGGAGAACGAGAAGGTGAAGTCTGGAGGGTGAATCAGAAGAAGTAGAAGAAGGAGAAGGAGAAGGTGAAGTCTGGAGGGTGAATCAGAAGAAGTAGAAGAAGGAGAAGGATAAGATGAAGTCTGGAGGGTGAATCAGAAGAAACAGAAGAAGGAGAAGGAGAAGGTGAAGTCTGGAGGGTGAATCAGAAGAAGTAGAAGAAGGAGAAGGAGAAGGTGTAGTCTGGAGGGTGAATCAGAAGAAGTAGACGAAGGAGAAGGAGAAGGTGAAGTCTGGAGGGTGAATCAGAAGAAGCAGAAGAAGGAGAAGGAGAAGGTGAAGTCTGGAGGGTGAATCAGAAGAAGTAGAAGAAGGAGAAGGAGAAAGTGAAGTCTGGAGGGTGAATCAGAAGAAGCAGAAGAAGGAGAAGGAGAAGGTGAAGTCTGGAGGGTGAATCAGAAGAAGCAGAAGAAGGAGAAGGAGAAGGTGAAGTCTGGAGGGTGAATCAGAAGAAGTAGAAGAAGGAGAAGGAGAATTTGAAGTCTGGAGGGTGAAGCAGAAGAAGTAGAAGATGGAGAAGGAGAAGGTGAAGTCAGGAGGGTGAATCAGAAGAAGTAGAAGAAGGAGAAGGAGAAGGTGATGTCAGGAGGGTGAATCAGAAGAAGCAGAAGATGGAGAAGGAGAAGGTGAAGTCTGGAGGGTGAATCAGAAGAAGTAGAAGAAGGAGAAGGAGAAGATGAAGTCTGGAGGGTGAATCAGAAGAAGTAGAAGAAGGAGAAGGAGAAGGTGAAGTCTGGAGGGTGAATCAGAAGAAGTAGAAGAAGGAGAAGGAGAAGATGAAGTCTGGAGGGTGAATCAGAAGAAACAGAAGAAGGAGAAGGAGAAGGTGAAGTCTGGAGGGTGAATCAGAAGAAGTAGAAGAAGGAGAAGGAGTAGGTGTAGTCTGGAGGGTGAATCAGAAGAAGTAGACGAAGGAGAAGGAGAAGGTGAAGTCTGGAGGGTGAATCAGAAGAAGCAGAAGAAGGAGAAGGAGAAGGTGAAGTCTGGAGGGTGAATCAGAAGAAGTAGAAGAAGGAGAAGGAGAAGGTGAAGTCTGGAGGATGAATCAGAAGAAGCAGAAGAAGGAGAAGGAGAAGGTGAAGTCTGGAGGGTGAATCAGAAGAAGCAGAAGAAGGAGAAGGAGAAGGTGAAGTCTGGAGGGTGAATCAGAAGAAGTAGAAGAAGGAGAAGGAGAATTTGAAGTCTGGAGGGTGAAGCAGAAGAAGTAGAAGATGAAGAAGGAGAAGGTGAAGTCAGGAGGGTGAATCAGAAGAAGTAGAAGAAGGAGAAGGAGAAGGTGATGTCAGGAGGGTGAATCAGAAGAAGCAGAAGATGGAGAAGGAGAAGGTGAAGTCTGGAGGGTGAATCAGAAGAATCAGAAGAAGGAGAAGGAGAAGGTGAAGTCTGGAGGGTGAATCAGAAGAAGCAAAGGAAGGAGAAGGAGAAGGTGAAGTCTGGAGGGTGAATCAGAAGAAGCAGAATAAGGAGAAGGAGAAGGTGAAGTCTGGAGGGTGAATCAGAAGAAGCAGAATAAGGAGAAGGAGAAGGTGAAGTCTGGAGGGTGAATCAGAAGAAGCAGAAGAAGGAGAAGGAAAGGTGAAGTCTGGAGGGTGAATCAGAAGAAGTAGAAGAAGGAGAAGGAGAAGGTGAAGTCTGGAGGGTGAAGCAGAAGAAGTAGAAGAAGGAGAAGGAGAAGGTGAAGTCAGGAGTGTGAATCAGAAGAAGTAGAAGAAGGAGAAGGAGAAGGTGAAGTCAGGAGGGTGAATCAGAAGAAGCAGAAGAAGGAGAAGAAGAAGGTGAAGTCTGGAGGGTGAATCAGAAGAATCAGAAGAAGGAGAAGGAGAAGGTGAAGTCTGGAGGGTGAAACAGAAGAAGCAGAAGAAAGAGAAGGAGAAGGTGAAGTCTGGAGGGTGAAGCAGAAGAAACAGAAGAAGGAGAAGGAGAAGGTGAAGACTGGAGGGTGAATCAGAAGAAGTAGAAGAAGGAGAAGGAGAAGGTGAAGTCTGGAGGGTGAATCAGAAGAAGCAGAAGAAGGAGAAGGAGAAGATGAAGTCTGGAGGGTGAATCAGAAGAAGTAGAAGAAGGAGAAGGAGAAGGTGAAGTCTGGAGGATGAATCAGAAGTAGTAGAAGAAGGAGAAGGAGAAGGTGAAGTCTGGAGGGTGAATCAGAAGAAACAGAAGAAGGAGAAGGAGAAGGTGAAGTCTGGAGGGTGAATCAGAAGAAGTAGAAGAAGGAGAAGGAGAAGGTGTTGTCTGGAGGGTGAATCAGAAGAAGTAGACGAAGGAGAAGGAGAAGGTGAAGTCTGGAGGGTGAATCAGAAGAAGCAGAAGAAGGAGATGGAGAAGGTGAAGTCTGGAGGGTGAATCAGAAGAAGTAGAAGAAGAAGAAGGAGAAGGTGAAGTCTGGAGGGTGAATCAGAAGAAGCAGAAGAAGGAGAAGGAGAAGGTGAAGTCTGGAGGGTGATTCAGAAGAAGCAGAAGAAGGAGAAGGAGAAGGTGAAGTCTGGAGGGTGATTCAGAAGAAGCAGAATAAGGAGAAGGAGAAGGTGATGTCTGGAGGGTGAATCAGAAGAAGCAGAAGAAGGAGAAGGAGAAGGTGAAGTCTGGAGGGTGAATCAGAAGAAGTAGAAGAAGGAAAAGGAGAAGGTGAAGTCTGGAGGGTGAATCAGAAGAAGTAGAAGAAGGAGAAGGAGAAGGCGAAGTCTGGAGGGTGAAGCAGAAGAAGTAGAAGAAGGAGAAGGAGAAGGTGAAGTCAGGAGGGTGAATCAGAAGATGTAGAAGAAGGAGAAGGAGAAGGTGAAGTCAGGAGGGTGAATCAGAAGAAGCAGAAGAAGGAGAAGGTGAAGGTGAAGTCTGGAGGGTGAATCAGAAGAATCAGAAGAAGGAGAAGGAGAAGGTGAAGTCTGGAGGGTGAATCAGAAGAAGCAGAAGAAAGAGAAGGAGAAGGTGAAGTCTGGAGGGTGAATCAGAAGAAGTAGAAGAAGGAGAAGGAGAAGTTGAAGTCTGGAGGGTGAATCAGATGAAGCAGAAGAAGGAGAAGGAGAAGGTGAAGTCTGGAGGGTGAATCAGAAGAAGTAGACGAAGGAGAAGGAGAAGGTGAAGTCTGGAGGGTGAATCAGAAGAAGCAGAAGAAGGAGATGGAGAAGGTGAAGTCTGGAGGGTGAATCAGAAGAAGTAGAAGAAGGAGAAGGTGAAGGTGAAGTCTGGAGGGTAAATCAGAAGAAGCAGAAGAAGGAGAAGGAGAAGGTGAAGTCTGGAGGGTGAATCAGAAGAAGCAGAAGAAGGAGAAGGAGAAGGTGAAGTCTGGAGGGTGATTCCGAAGAAGCAGAATAAGGAGAAGGAGAAGGTGAATTCTGGAGGGTGAATCAGAAGAAGCAGAAGAAGGAGAAGGAGAAGGTGAAGTCTGGAGGGTGAATCAGAAGAAGTAGAAGAAGGAGAAGGAGAAGGTGAAGTCTGGAGGGTGAATCAGAAGAAGTAGAAGAAGGAGAAGGAGAAGGTGAAGTCTGGAGGGTGAATCAGAAGAAGTAGAAGAAGGAGAAGGAGAAGGTGAAGTCTGGAGGGTGAAGCAGAAGAAGTAGAAGAAGGAGAAGGAGAAGGTGAAGTCAGGAGGGTGAATCAGAAGATGTAGAAGAAGAAGAAGGAGAAGGTGAAGTCAGGAGGGTGAATCAGAAGAAGCAGAAGAAGGAGAAGGAGAAGGTGAAGTCTGGAGGGTGAATCAGAAGAAGTAGAAGAAGGAGAAGGAGAAGGTGAAGTCTGGAGGGTGAATCAGAAGAAGCAGAAGGAGAAGGAGAAGGTGAAGTCTGGAGGGTGAATCAGAAGAAGCAGAAGAAGGAGAAGGAGAAGGTGAAGTCTGGAGGGTGAATCAGAAGAAGCAGAAGAAGTAGAAGGAGAAGGTGAAGTCTGGAGGGTGAATCAGAAGAAGCAGAATAAGGAGAAGGAGAAGGTGAAGTCTGGAGGGTGAATCAGAAGAAGCAGAAGAAGGAGAAGGAGAAGGTGAAGTCTGGAGGGTGAATCAGAAGAAGTAGAAGAAGGAGAAGGAGAAGGTGAAGTCTGGAGGGTGAAGCAGAAGAAGTAGAAGAAGGAGAAGGAGAAGGTGAAGTCAGGAGGGTGAATCAGAAGAAGTAGAAGAAGGAGAAGGAGAAGGTGAAGTCAGGAGGGTGAATCAGAAGAAGCAGAAGAAGGAGATAGAGAAGGTGAAGTCTGGAGGGTGAATCAGAAGAATCAGAAGAAGGAGAAGGAGAAGGTGAAGTCTGGAGGGTGAAACAGAAGAAGCAGAAGAAAGAGAAGGAGAAGGTGAAGTCTGGAGGGTGAAGCAGAAGAAACAGAAGAAGGAGAAGGAGAAGGTGAAGACTGGAGGGTGAATCAGAAGAAGTAGAAGAAGGAGAAGGAGAAGGTGAAGTCTGGAGGGTGAATCAGAAGAAGTAGAAGAAGGAGAAGGAGAAGGTGAAGTCTGGAGGGTGAATCAGAAGAAGCAGAAGAAGGAGAAGGAGAAGGTGAAGTCTGGAGGGTGAATCAGAAGAAGCAGAAAAGGAGAAGGAGAAGATGAAGTCTGGAGGGTGAATCAGAAGAAGTAGAAGAAGGAGAAGGAGAAGGTGAGGTCTGGAGGGTGAATCAGAAGAAGCAGAAGAAGGAGAAGGAGAAGGTTAAGTCTGGAGGGTGAATCAGAAGAAGCAGAAGAAGGAGAAGGAGAAGGTGAAGTCTGGAGGGTGAATCAGAAGAAGCAGAAGAAGGAGAAGGAGAAGGTGAAGTCAGGAGGGTGAATCAGAAGAAGCAGAAGAAGGAGAAGGAGAAGGTGAAGTTGGGAGGGTGAATCAGAAGAAGCAGAAGAAGGAGAAGGAGCAGGTGAAGTCAGGGGGGTGTAGCAGATGAAGTAGAAGAAGGAGAAGGAGAAGGTGAAGTCAGGACGGTGAAGCAGAAGAAGCAGAAGAAGGAGAAGGAGAAGGAGAAGGTGAAGCCTGGAGGGCGCAGCAGAAGAAGCAGAAGAAGGAGAAGGAGAAGGTGAAGTCTGGAGTGTGAAGCAGAAGAAGCAGAAGAAGGAGAAGGAGAAGGTGAAGTCTGGAGGGCGCAGCAGAAGAAGCAGAAGAAGGAGAATGAGAAGGTGAAGTCTGGAGGGTGAATCAGAAGAAGCAGAAGAAGGAGAAGGAGAAGGTGAAGTCTGGAGGGTGAATCAGAAGAAGCAGAAGAAGGAGAAGGAGAAGGTGAAGTCTGGAGGGTGAATCAGAAGAAGCAGAAGAAGGAGAAGGAGAAGGTGAAGTCTGGAGGGTGAATCAGAAGAAGTAGAAGAAGGAGAAGGAGAATTTGAAGTCTGGAGGGTGAAGCAGAAGAAGTAGAAGATGGAGAAGGAGAAGGTGAAGTCAGGAGGGTGAATCAGAAGAAGTAGAAGAAGGAGAAGGAGAAGGTGATGTCAGGAGGGTGAATCAGAAGAAGCAGAAGATGGAGAAGGAGAAGGTGAAGTCTGGAGGGTGAATCAGAAGAATCAGAAGAAGGAGAAGGAGAAGGTGAAGTCTGGAGGGTGAATCAGAAGAAGCAAAGGAAGGAGAAGGAGAAGGTGAAGTCTGGAGGGTGAATCAGAAGAAGCAGAATAAGGAGAAGGAGAAGGTGAAGTCTGGAGGGTGAATCAGAAGAAGCAGAATAAGTAGAAGGAGAAGGTGAAGTCTGGAGGGTGAATCAGAAGAAGCAGAAGAAGGAGAAGGAGAAGGTGAAGTCTGGAGGGTGAATCAGAAGAAGTAGAAGAAGGAGAAGGAGAAGGTGAAGTCTGGAGGGTGAAGCAGAAGAAGTAGAAGAAGGAGAAGGAGAAGGTGAAGTCAGGAGTGTGAATCAGAAGAAGTAGAAGAAGGAGAAGGAGAAGGTGAAGTCAGGAGGGTGAATCAGAAGAAGCAGAAGAAGGAGAAGGAGAAGGTGAAGTCTGGAGGGTGAATCAGGAGAATCAGAAGAAGGAGAAGGAGAAGGTGAAGTCTGGAGGGTGAAACAGAAGAAGCAGAAGAAAGAGAAGGAGAAGGTGAAGTCTGGAGGGTGAAGCAGAAGAAACAGAAGAAGGAGAAGGAGAAGGTGAAGACTGGAGGGTGAATCAGAAGAAGTAGAAGAAGGAGAAGGAGAAGGTGAAGTCTGGAGGGTGAATCAGAAGAAGCAGAAGAAGGAGAAGGAGAAGATGAAGTCTGGTGGGTGAATCAGAAGAAGTAGAAGAAGGAGAAGGAGAAGGTGAAGTCTGGAGGGTGAATCAGAAGTAGTAGAAGAAGGAGAAGGAGAAGGTGAAGTCTGGAGGGTGAATCAGAAGAAACAGAAGAAGGAGAAGGTGAAGGTGAAGTCTGGAGGGTGAATCAGAAGAAGTAGAAGAAGGAGAAGGAGAAGGTGTTGTCTGGAGGGTGAATCAGAAGAAGTAGACGAAGGAGAAGGAGAAGGTGAAGTCTGGAGGGTGAATCAGAAGAAGCAGAAGAAGGAGATGGAGAAGGTGAAGTCTGGAGGGTGAATCAGAAGAAGTAGAAGAAGGAGAAGGAGAAGGTGAAGTCTGGAGGGTGAATCAGAAGAAGCAGAAGAAGGAGAAGGAGAAGGTGAAGTCTGGAGGGTGAATCAGAAGAAGCAGAAGAAGGAGAAGGAGAAGGTGAAGTCTGGAGGGTGATTCAGAAGAAGCAGAATAAGGAGAAGGAGAAGGTGATGTCTGGAGGGTGAATCAGAAGAAGCAGAAGAAGGAGAAGGAGAAGGTGAAGTCTGGAGGGTGAATCAGAAGAAGTAGAAGAAGGAGAAGGAGAAGGTGAAGTCTGGAGGGTGAATCAGAAGAAGTAGAAGAAGAAGAAGGAGAAGGTGAAGTCTGGAGGGTGAATCAGAAGAAGTAGAAGAAGGAGAAGGAGAAGGTGAAGTCTGGAGGGTGAAGCAGAAGAAGTAGAAGAAGGAGAAGGAGAAGGTGAAGTCAGGAGGGTGAATCAGAAGATGTAGAAGAAGGAGAAGGAGAAGGTGAAGTCAGGAGGGTGAATCAGAAGAAGCAGAAGAAGGAGAAGGAGAAGGTGAAGTCTGGAGGGTGAATCAGAAGAATCAGAAGAAGGAGAAGGAGAAGGTGAAGTCTGGAGGGTGAATCAGAAGAAGCAGAAGAAAGAGAAGGAGAAGGTGAAGTCTGGAGGGTGAATCAGAAGAAGTAGAAGAAGGAGAAGGAGAAGGTGAAGTCTGGAGGGTGAATCAGAAGAAGCAGAAGAAGGAGAAGGAGAAGGTGAAGTCTGGAGGGTGAATCAGAAGAAGTAGACGAAGGAGAAGGAGAAGGTGAAGTCTGGAGGGTGAATCAGAAGAAGCAGAAGAAGGAGATGGAGAAGGTGAAGTCTGGAGGGTGAATCAGAAGAAGTAGAAGAAGGAGAAGGTGAAGGTGAAGTCTGGAGGGTGAATCAGAAGATGCAGAAGAAGGAGAAGGAGAAGGTGAAGTCTGGAGGGAAAATCAGAAGAAGCAGAAGAAGGAGAAGGAGAAGGTGAAGTCTGGAGGGTGATTCCGAAGAAGCAGAATAAGGAGAAGGAGAAGGTGAATTCTGGAGGGTGAATCAGAAGAAGCAGTAGAAGGAGAAGGAGAAGGTGAAGTCTGGAGGGTGAATCAGAAGAAGTAGAAGAAGGAGAAGGAGAAGGTGAAGTCTGGAGGGTGAATCAGAAGAAGTAGAAGAAGGAGAAGGAGAAGGTGAAGTCTGGAGGGTGAATCAGAAGAAGTAGAAGAAGGAGAAGGAGAAGGTGAAGTCTGGAGGGTGAAGCAGAAGAAGTAGAAGAAGGAGAAGGAGAAGGTGAAGTCAGGAGGGTGAATCAGAAGATGTAGAAGAAGAAGAAGGAGAAGGTGAAGTCAGGAGGGTGAATCAGAAGAAGCAGAAGAAGGAGAAGGAGAAGGTGAAGTCTGGAGGGTGAATCAGAAGAAGTAGAAGAAGGAGAAGGAGAAGGTGAAGTCTGGAGGGTGAATCAGAAGAAGCAGAAGAAGGAGAAGGAGAAGGTGAAGTCTGGAGGGTGAATCAGAAGAAGCAGAAGAAGGAGAAGGAGAAGGTGAAGTCTGGAGGGTGAATCAGAAGAAGCAGAAGAAGTAGAAGGAGAAGGTGAAGTCTGGAGGGTGAATCAGAAGAAGCAGAATAAGGAGAAGGAGAAGGTGAAGTCTGGAGGGTGAATCAGAAGAAGCAGAAGAAGGAGAAGGAGAAGGTGAAGTCTGGAGGGTGAATCAGAAGAAGTAGAAGAAGGAGAAGGAGAAGGTGAAGTCTGGAGGGTGAAGCAGAAGAAGTAGAAGAAGGAGAAGGAGAAGGTGAAGTCAGGAGGGTGAATCAGAAGAAGTAGAAGAAGGAGAAGGAGAAGGTGAAGTCAGGAGGGTGAATCAGAAGAAGCAGAAGAAGGAGATAGAGAAGGTGAAGTCTGGAGGGTGAATCAGAAGAATCAGAAGAAGGAGAAGGAGAAGGTGAAGTCTGGAGGGTGAAACAGAAGAAGCAGAAGAAAGAGAAGGAGAAGGTGAAGTCTGGAGGGTGAAGCAGAAGAAACAGAAGAAGGAGAAGGAGAAGGTGAAGACTGGAGGGTGAATCAGAAGAAGTAGAAGAAGGTGAAGGAGAAGGTGAAGTCTGGAGGGTGAATCAGAAGAAGTAGAAGAAGGAGAAGGAGAAGGTGAAGTCTGGAGGGTGAATCAGAAGAAGCAGAAGAAGGAGAAGGAGAAGGTGAAGTCTGGAGGGTGAATCAGAAGAAGTAGAAGAAGGAGAAGGAGAAGGTGAAGTCTGGAGGGTGAATCAGAAGAAGTAGAAGAAGGAGAAGGAGAAGGTGAAGTCTGGAGGGTGAAGCAGAAGAAGTAGAAGAAGGAGAAGGAGAAGGTGAAGTCAGGAGGGTGAATCAGAAGATGTAGAAGAAGGAGAAGGAGAAGGTGAAGTCAGGAGGGTGAATCAGAAGAAGCAGAAGAAGGAGAAGGAGAAGGTGAAGTCTGGAGGGTGAATCAGAAGAATCAGAAGAAGGAGAAGGAGAAGGTGAAGTCTGGAGGGTGAATCAGAAGAAGCAGAAGAAAGAGAAGGAGAAGGTGAAGTCTGGAGGGTGAATCAGAAGAAGTAGAAGAAGGAGAAGGAGAAGGTGAAGTCTGGAGGGTGAATCAGAAGAAGCAGAATAAGGAGAAGGAGAAGGTGAAGTCTGGAGGGTGAATCAGAAGAATCAGAAGAAGGAGAAGGAGATGTGAAGTCTGGAGGGTGAAACAGAAGAAGCAGAAGAAAGAGAAGGAGAAGGTGAAGTCTGGAGGGTGAAGCAGAAGAAACAGAAGAAGGAGAAGGAGAAGGTGAAGACTGGAGGGTGAATCAGAAGAAGTAGAAGAAGGAGAAGGAGAAGGTGAAGTCTGGAGGGTGAATCAGAAGAAGTAGAAGAAGGAGAAGGAGAAGGTGAAGTCTGGAGGGTGAATCAGAAGAAGCAGAAGAAGGAGAAGGAGAAGGTGAAGTCTGGAGGGTGAATCAGAAGAAGCAGAAGAAGGAGAAGGAGAAGATGAAGTCTGGAGGGTGAATCAGAAGAAGTAGAAGAAGGAGAAGGAGAAGGTGAAGTCTGGAGGGTGAATCAGAAGTAGTAGAAGAAGGAGAAGGAGAAGGTGAAGTCTGGAGGGTGAATCAGAAGAAACAGAAGGAGGAGAAGGAGAAGGTGAAGTCTGGAGGGTGAATCAGAAGAAGTAGAAGAAGGAGAAGGAGAAGGTGTTGTCTGGAGGGTGAATCAGAAGAAGTAGACGAAGGAGAAGGAGAAGGTGAAGTCTGGAGGGTGAATCAGAAGAAGCAGAAGAAGGAGATGGAGAAGGTGAAGTCTGGAGGGTGAATCAGAAGAAGTAGAAGAAGGAGAAGGAGAAGGTGAAGTCTGGAGGGTGAATCAGAAGAAGCAGAAGAAGGAGAAGGAGAAGGTGAAGTCTGGAGGGTGAATCAGAAGAAGCAGAAGAAGGAGAAGGAGAAGGTGAAGTCTGGAGGGTGATTCAGAAGAAGCAGAATAAGGAGAAGGAGAAGGTGATGTCTGGAGGGTGAATCAGAAGAAGCAGAAGAAGGAGAAGGAGAAGGTGAAGTCTGGAGGGTGAATCAGAAGAAGTAGAAGAAGGAGAAGGAGAAGGTGAAGTCTGGAGGGTGAATCAGAAGAAGTAGAAGAAGGAGAAGGAGAAGGTGAAGTCTGGAGGGTGAATCAGAAGAAGTAGAAGAAGGAGAAGGAGAAGGTGAAGTCTGGAGGGTGAAGCAGAAGAAGTAGAAGAAGGAGAAGGAGAAGGTGAAGTCAGGAGGGTGAATCAGAAGATGTAGAAGAAGGAGAAGGAGAAGGTGAAGTCAGGAGGGTGAATCAGAAGAAGCAGAAGAAGGAGAAGGAGAAGGTGAAGTCTGGAGGGTGAATCAGAAGAATCAGAAGAAGGAGAAGGAGAAGGTGAAGTCTGGAGGGTGAATCAGAAGAAGTAGAAGAAGGAGAAGGAGAAGGTGTAGTCTGGAGGGTGAATCAGAAGAAGTAGACGAAGGAGAAGGAGAAGGTGAAGTCTGGAGGGTGAATCAGAAGAAGCAGAAGAAGGAGAAGGAGAAGGTGAAGTCTGGAGGGTGAATCAGAAGAAGCAGAAGAAGGAGAAGGAGAAGGTGAAGTCTGGAGGGTGAATCAGAAGAAGCAGAAGAAGGAGAAGGAGAAGGTGAAGTCTGGAGGGTGAATCAGAAGAAGCAGAAGAAGGAGAAGGAGAAGGTGAAGTCTGGAGGGTGAATCAGAAGAAGTAGAAGAAGGAGAAGGAGAATTTGAAGTCTGGAGGGTGAAGCAGAAGAAGTAGAAGATGGAGAAGGAGAAGGTGAAGTCAGGAGGGTGAATCAGAAGAAGTAGAAGAAGGAGAAGGAGAAGGTGATGTCAGGAGGGTGAATCAGAAGAAGCAGAAGATGGAGAAGGAGAAGGTGAAGTCTGGAGGGTGAATCAGAAGAATCAGAAGAAGGAGAAGGAGAAGGTGAAGTCTGGAGGGTGAATCAGAAGAAGCAAAGGAAGGAGAAGGAGAAGGTGAAGTCTGGAGGGTGAATCAGAAGAAGCAGAATAAGGAGAAGGAGAAGGTGAAGTCTGGAGGGTGAATCAGAAGAAGCAGAATAAGGAGAAGGAGAAGGTGAAGTCTGGAGGGTGAATCAGAAGAAGCAGAAGAAGGAGAAGGAGAAGGTGAAGTCTGGAGGGTGAATCAGAAGAAGTAGAAGGAGGAGAAGGAGAAGGTGAAGTCTGGAGGGTGAAGCAGAAGAAGTAGAAGAAGGAGAAGGAGAAGGTGAAGTCAGGAGGGTGAATCAGAAGAAGTAGAAGAAGGAGAAGGAGAAGGTGAAGTCAGGAGGGTGAATCAGAAGAAGCAGAAGAAGGAGAAGGAGAAGGTGAAGTCTGGAGGGTGAATCAGAAGAATCAGAAGAAGGAGAAGGAGAAGGTGAAGTCTGGAGGGTGAAACAGAAGAAGCAGAAGTAAGAGAAGGAGAAGGTGAAGTCTGGAGGGTGAAGCAGAAGAAACAGAAGAAGGAGAAGGAGAAGGTGAAGACTGGAGGGTGAATCAGAAGAAGTAGAAGAAGGAGAAGGAGAAGGTGAAGTCTGGAGGGTGAATCAGAAGAAGTAGAAGAAGGAGAAGGAGAAGGTGAAGTCTGGAGGGTGAATCAGAAGAAGCAGAAGAAGGAGAAGGAGAAGGTGAAGTCTGGAGGGTGAATCAGAAGAAGCAGAAGAAGGAGAAGGAGAAGATGAAGTCTGGAGGGTGAATCAGAAGAAGTAGAAGAAGGAGAAGGAGAAGGTGAAGTCTGGAGGGTGAATCAGAAGTAGTAGAAGAAGGAGAAGGAGAAGGTGAAGTCTGGAGGGTGAATCAGAAGAAACAGAAGGAGGAGAAGGAGAAGGTGAAGTCTGGAGGGTGAATCAGAAGAAGTAGAAGAAGGAGAAGGGGAAGGTGTTGTCTGGAGGGTGAATCAGCAGAAGTAGACGAAGGAGAAGGAGAAGGTGAAGTCTGGAGGGTGAATCAGAAGAAGCAGAAGAAGGAGATGGAGAAGGTGAAGTCTGGAGGGTGAATCAGAAGAAGTAGAAGAAGGAGAAGGAGAAGGTGAAGTCTGGAGGGTGAATCAGAAGAAGCAGAAGAAGGAGAAGGAGAAGGTGAAGTCTGGAGGGTGAATCAGAAGAAGCAGAAGAAGGAGAAGGAGAAGGTGAAGTCTGGAGGGTGATTCAGAAGAAGCAGAATAAGGAGAAGGAGAAGGTGATGTCTGGAGGGTGAATCAGAAGAAGCAGAAGAAGGAGAAGGAGAAGGTGAAGTCTGGAGGGTGAATCAGAAGAAGTAGAAGAAGGAGAAGGAGAAGGTGAAGTCTGGAGGGTGAATCAGAAGAAGTAGAAGAAGGAGAAGGAGAAGGTGAAGTCTGGAGGGTGAATCAGAAGAAGTAGAAGAAGGAGAAGGAGAAGGTGAAGTCTGGAGGGTGAAGCAGAAGAAGTAGAAGAAGGAGAAGGAGAAGGTGAAGTCAGGAGGGTGAATCAGAAGATGTAGAAGAAGGAGAAGGAGAAGGTGAAGTCAGGAGGGTGAATCAGAAGAAGCAGAAGAAGGAGAAGGAGAAGGTGAAGTCTGGAGGGTGAATCAGAAGAATCAGAAGAAGGAGAAGGAGAAGGTGAAGTCTGGAGGGTGAATCAGAAGAAGCAGAAGAAGGAGAAGGAGAAGGTGAAGTCTGGAGGGTGATTCAGAAGAAGCAGAATAAGGAGAAGGAGAAGGTGATGTCTGGAGGGTGAATCAGAAGAAGCAGAAGAAGGAGAAGGAGAAGGTGAAGTCTGGAGGGTGAATCAGAAGAAGTAGAAGAAGGAGAAGGAGAAGGTGAAGTCTGGAGGGTGAATCAGAAGAAGTAGAAGAAGGAGAAGGAGAAGGTGAAGTCTGGAGGGTGAATCAGAAGAAGTAGAAGAAGGAGAAGGAGAAGGTGAAGTCTGGAGGGTGAAGCAGAAGAAGTAGAAGAAGGAGAAGGAGAAGGTGAAGTCAGGAGGGTGAATCAGAAGATGTAGAAGAAGGAGAAGGAGAAGGTGAAGTCAGGAGGGTGAATCAGAAGAAGCAGAAGAAGGAGAAGGAGAAGGTGAAGTCTGGAGGGTGAATCAGAAGAATCAGAAGAAGGAGAAGGAGAAGGTGAAGTCTGGAGGGTGAATCAGAAGAAGCAGAAGAAAGAGAAGGAGAAGGTGAAGTCTGGAGGGTGAATCAGAAGAAGTAGAAGAAGGTGAAGGAGAAGGTGAAGTCTGGAGGGTGAATCAGAAGAAGCAGAAGAAGGAGAAGGAGAAGGTGAAGTCTGGAGGTTGAATCAGAAGAAGTAGACGAAGGAGAAGGAGAAGGTGAAGTCTGGAGGGTGAATCAGAAGAAGCAGAAGAAGGAGATGGAGAAGGTGAAGTCTGGAGGGTGAATCATAAGAAGTAGAAGAAGGAGAAGGTGAAGGTGAAGTCTGGAGGGTGAATCAGAAGAAGCAGAAGAAGGAGAAGGAGAAGGTGAAGTCTGGAGGGTGAATCAGAAGAAGCAGAAGAAGGAGAAGGAGAAGGTGAAGTCTGGAGGGTGATTCAGAAGAAGCAGAATAAGGAGAAGGTGAATTCTGGAGGGTGAATCAGAAGAAGCAGAAGAAGGAGAAGGAGAAGGTGAAGTCTGGAGGGTGAATCAGAAGAAGTAGAAGAAGGAGAAGGAGAAGGTGAAGTCTGGAGGGTGAATCAGAAGAAGTAGAAGAAGGAGAAGGAGAAGGTGAAGTCTGGAGGGTGAATCAGAAGAAGAAGAAGAAGGAGAAGAAGGTGAAGTCTGGAGGGTGAAGCAGAAGAAGTAGAAGAAGGAGAAGGAGAAGGTGAAGTCAGGAGGGTGAATCAGAAGATGTAGAAGAAGGAGAAGGAGAAGGTGAAGTCTGGAGGGTGAATCAGAAGAAGCAGAAGAAGGAGAAGGAGAAGGTGAAGTCTGGAGGGTGAATCAGAAGAAGCAGAAGAAGGAGAAGGAGAAGGTGAAGTCTGGAGGGTGAATCAGAAGAAGCAGAAGAAGGAGAAGGAGAAGATGAAGTCTGGAGGGTGAATCAGAAGAAGTAGAAGAAGGAGAAGGAGAAGGTGAAGTCTGGAGGGTGAATCAGAAGTAGTAGAAGAAGGAGAAGGAGAAGGTGAAGTCTGGAGGGTGAATCAGAAGAAACAGAAGGAGGAGAAGGAGAAGGTGAAGTCTGGAGGGTGAATCAGAAGAAGTAGAGGAAGGAGAAGGGGATTGTGTTGTCTGGAGGGTGAATCAGAAGAAGTAGACGAAGGAGAAGGAGAAGGTGAAGTCTGGAGGGTGAATCAGAAGAAGCAGAAGAAGGAGATGGAGAAGGTGAAGTCTGGAGGGTGAATCAGAAGAAGTAGAAGAAGGAGAAGGAGAAGGTGAAGTCTGGAGGGTGAATCAGAAGAAGCAGAATAAGGAGAAGGAGAAGGTGAACTCTGGAGGGTGAATCAGAAGAAGCAGAAGAAGGAGAAGGAGAAGGTGAAGTCTGGAGGGTGATTCAGAAGAAGCAGAATAAGGAGAAGGAGAAGGTGATGTCTGGAGGGTGAATCAGAAGAAGCAGAAGAAGGAGAAGGAGAAGGTGAAGTCTGGAGGGTGATTCAGAAGAAGCAGAATAAGGAGAAGGAGAAGGTGATGTCTGGAGGGTGAATCAGAAGAAGCAGAAGAAGGAGAAGGAGAAGGTGAAGTCTGGAGGGTGAATCAGAAGAAGTAGAAGAAGGAGAAGGAGAAGGTGAAGTCTGGAGGGTGAATCAGAAGAAGTAGAAGAAGGAGAAGGAGAAGGTGAAGTCAGGAGGGTGAATCAGAAGATGTAGAAGAAGGAGAAGGAGAAGGTGAAGTCAGGAGGGTGAATCAGAAGAAGCAGAAGAAGGAGAAGGAGAAGGTGAAGTCTGGAGGGTGAATCAGAAGAATCAGAAGAAGGAGAAGGAGAAGGTGAAGTCTGGAGGGTGAATCAGAAGAAGCAGAAGAAAGAGAAGGAGAAGGTGAAGTCTGGAGGGTGAATCAGAAGAAGTAGAAGAAGGTGAAGGAGAAGGTGAAGTCTGGAGGGTGAATCAGAAGAAGCAGAAGAAGGAGAAGGAGAAGGTGAAGTCTGGAGGTTGAATCAGAAGAAGTAGACGAAGGAGAAGGAGAAGGTGAAGTCTGGAGGGTGAATCAGAAGAAGCAGAAGAAGGAGATGGAGAAGGTGAAGTCTGGAGGGTGAATCATAAGAAGTAGAAGAAGGAGAAGGTGAAGGTGAAGTCTGGAGGGTGAATCAGAAGAAGCAGAAGAAGGAGAAGGAGAAGGTGAAGTCTGGAGGGTGAATCAGAAGAAGCAGAAGAAGGAGAAGGAGAAGGTGAAGTCTGGAGGGTGATTCAGAAGAAGCAGAATAAGGAGAAGGTGAATTCTGGAGGGTGAATCAGAAGAAGCAGAAGAAGGAGAAGGAGAAGGTGAAGTCTGGAGGGTGAATCAGAAGAAGTAGAAGAAGGAGAAGGAGAAGGTGAAGTCTGGAGGGTGAATCAGAAGAAGTAGAAGAAGGAGAAGGAGAAGGTGAAGTCTGGAGGGTGAATCAGAAGAAGAAGAAGAAGGAGAAGAAGGTGAAGTCTGGAGGGTGAAGCAGAAGAAGTAGAAGAAGGAGAAGGAGAAGGTGAAGTCAGGAGGGTGAATCAGAAGATGTAGAAGAAGGAGAAGGAGAAGGTGAAGTCTGGAGGGTGAATCAGAAGAAGCAGAAGAAGGAGAAGGAGAAGGTGAAGTCTGGAGGGTGAATCAGAAGAAGCAGAAGAAGGAGAAGGAGAAGGTGAAGTCTGGAGGGTGAATCAGAAGAAGCAGAAGAAGGAGAAGGAGAAGATGAAGTCTGGAGGGTGAATCAGAAGAAGTAGAAGAAGGAGAAGGAGAAGGTGAAGTCTGGAGGGTGAATCAGAAGTAGTAGAAGAAGGAGAAGGAGAAGGTGAAGTCTGGAGGGTGAATCAGAAGAAACAGAAGGAGGAGAAGGAGAAGGTGAAGTCTGGAGGGTGAATCAGAAGAAGTAGAGGAAGGAGAAGGGGATTGTGTTGTCTGGAGGGTGAATCAGAAGAAGTAGACGAAGGAGAAGGAGAAGGTGAAGTCTGGAGGGTGAATCAGAAGAAGCAGAAGAAGGAGATGGAGAAGGTGAAGTCTGGAGGGTGAATCAGAAGAAGTAGAAGAAGGAGAAGGAGAAGGTGAAGTCTGGAGGGTGAATCAGAAGAAGCAGAATAAGGAGAAGGAGAAGGTGAACTCTGGAGGGTGAATCAGAAGAAGCAGAAGAAGGAGAAGGAGAAGGTGAAGTCTGGAGGGTGATTCAGAAGAAGCAGAATAAGGAGAAGGAGAAGGTGATGTCTGGAGGGTGAATCAGAAGAAGCAGAAGAAGGAGAAGGAGAAGGTGAAGTCTGGAGGGTGAATCAGAAGAAGTAGAAGAAGGAGAAGGAGAAGGTGAAGTCTGGAGGGTGAATCAGAAGAAGTAGAAGAAGGAGAAGGAGAAGTTGAAGTCTGGAGGGTGAATCAGAAGAAGTAGAAGAAGGAGAAGGAGAAGGTGAAGTCTGGAGGGTGAAGCAGAAGAAGTAGAAGAAGGAGAAGGAGAAGGTGAAGTCAGGAGGGTGAATCAGAAGATGTAGAAGAAGGAGAAGGAGAAGGTGAAGTCAGGAGGGTGAATCAGAAGAAGCAGAAGAAGGAGAAGGAGAAGGTGAAGTCTGGAGGGTGAATCAGAAGAATCAGAAGAAGGAGAAGGAGAAGGTGAAGTCTGGAGGGTGAATCAGAAGAAGCAGAAGAAAGAGAAGGAGAAGGTGAAGTCTGGAGGGTGAATCAGAAGAAGTAGAAGAAGGTGAAGGAGAAGGTGAAGTCTGGAGGGTGAATCAGAAGAAGCAGAAGAAGGAGAAGGAGAAGGTGAAGTCTGGAGGTTGAATCAGAAGAAGTAGACGAAGGAGAAGGAGAAGGTGAAGTCTGGAGGGTGAATCAGAAGAAGCAGAAGAAGGAGATGGAGAAGGTGAAGTCTGGAGGGTGAATCAGAAGAAGTAGAAGAAGGAGAAGGTGAAGGTGAAGTCTGGAGGGTGAATCAGAAGAAGCAGAAGAAGGAGAAGGAGAAGGTGAAGTCTGGAGAGTGAATCAGAAGAAGCAGAAGAAGGAGAAGGAGAAGGTGAAGTCTGGAGGGTGATTCAGAAGAAGCAGAATAAGGAGAAGGAGAAGGTGAATTCTGGAGGGTGAATCAGAAGAAGCAGAAGAAGGAGAAGGAGAAGGTGAAGTCTGGAGGGTGAATCAGAAGAAGTAGAAGAAGGAGAAGGAGAAGGTGAAGTCTGGAGGGAAAATCAGAAGAAGCAGAAGAAGGAGAAGGAGAAGGTGAAGTCTGGAGGGTGATTCCGAAGAAGCAGAATAAGGAGAAGGAGAAGGTGAATTCTGGAGGGTGAATCAGAAGAAGCAGTAGAAGGAGAAGGAGAAGGTGAAGTCTGGAGGGTGAATCAGAAGAAGTAGAAGAAGGAGAAGGAGAAGGTGAAGTCTGGAGGGTGAATCAGAAGAAGTAGAAGAAGGAGAAGGAGAAGGTGAAGTCTGGAGGGTGAATCAGAAGAAGTAGAAGAAGGAGAAGGAGAAGGTGAAGTCTGGAGGGTGAAGCAGAAGAAGTAGAAGAAGGAGAAGGAGAAGGTGAAGTCAGGAGGGTGAATCAGAAGATGTAGAAGAAGAAGAAGGAGAAGGTGAAGTCAGGAGGGTGAATCAGAAGAAGCAGAAGAAGGAGAAGGAGAAGGTGAAGTCTGGAGGGTGAATCAGAAGAAGTAGAAGAAGGAGAAGGAGAAGGTGAAGTCTGGAGGGTGAATCAGAAGAAGCAGAAGAAGGAGAAGGAGAAGGTGAAGTCTGGAGGGTGAATCAGAAGAAGCAGAAGAAGGAGAAGGAGAAGGTGAAGTCTGGAGGGTGAATCAGAAGAAGCAGAAGAAGTAGAAGGAGAAGGTGAAGTCTGGAGGGTGAATCAGAAGAAGCAGAATAAGGAGAAGGAGAAGGTGAAGTCTGGAGGGTGAATCAGAAGAAGCAGAAGAAGGAGAAGGAGAAGGTGAAGTCTGGAGGGTGAATCAGAAGAAGTAGAAGAAGGAGAAGGAGAAGGTGAAGTCTGGAGGGTGAAGCAGAAGAAGTAGAAGAAGGAGAAGGAGAAGGTGAAGTCAGGAGGGTGAATCAGAAGAAGTAGAAGAAGGAGAAGGAGAAGGTGAAGTCAGGAGGGTGAATCAGAAGAAGCAGAAGAAGGAGATAGAGAAGGTGAAGTCTGGAGGGTGAATCAGAAGAATCAGAAGAAGGAGAAGGAGAAGGTGAAGTCTGGAGGGTGAAACAGAAGAAGCAGAAGAAAGAGAAGGAGAAGGTGAAGTCTGGAGGGTGAAGCAGAAGAAACAGAAGAAGGAGAAGGAGAAGGTGAAGACTGGAGGGTGAATCAGAAGAAGTAGAAGAAGGTGAAGGAGAAGGTGAAGTCTGGAGGGTGAATCAGAAGAAGTAGAAGAAGGAGAAGGAGAAGGTGAAGTCTGGAGGGTGAATCAGAAGAAGCAGAAGAAGGAGAAGGAGAAGGTGAAGTCTGGAGGGTGAATCAGAAGAAGTAGAAGAAGGAGAAGGAGAAGGTGAAGTCTGGAGGGTGAATCAGAAGAAGTAGAAGAAGGAGAAGGAGAAGGTGAAGTCTGGAGGGTGAAGCAGAAGAAGTAGAAGAAGGAGAAGGAGAAGGTGAAGTCAGGAGGGTGAATCAGAAGATGTAGAAGAAGGAGAAGGAGAAGGTGAAGTCAGGAGGGTGAATCAGAAGAAGCAGAAGAAGGAGAAGGAGAAGGTGAAGTCTGGAGGGTGAATCAGAAGAATCAGAAGAAGGAGAAGGAGAAGGTGAAGTCTGGAGGGTGAATCAGAAGAAGCAGAAGAAAGAGAAGGAGAAGGTGAAGTCTGGAGGGTGAATCAGAAGAAGTAGAAGAAGGAGAAGGAGAAGGTGAAGTCTGGAGGGTGAATCAGAAGAAGCAGAATAAGGAGAAGGAGAAGGTGAAGTCTGGAGGGTGAATCAGAAGAATCAGAAGAAGGAGAAGGAGAAGGTGAAGTCTGGAGGGTGAAACAGAAGAAGCAGAAGAAAGAGAAGGAGAAGGTGAAGTCTGGAGGGTGAAGCAGAAGAAACAGAAGAAGGAGAAGGAGAAGGTGAAGACTGGAGGGTGAATCAGAAGAAGTAGAAGAAGGAGAAGGAGAAGGTGAAGTCTGGAGGGTGAATCAGAAGAAGTAGAAGAAGGAGAAGGAGAAGGTGAAGTCTGGAGGGTGAATCAGAAGAAGCAGAAGAAGGAGAAGGAGAAGGTGAAGTCTGGAGGGTGAATCAGAAGAAGCAGAAGAAGGAGAAGGAGAAGATGAAGTCTGGAGGGTGAATCAGAAGAAGTAGAAGAAGGAGAAGGAGAAGGTGAAGTCTGGAGGGTGAATCAGAAGTAGTAGAAGAAGGAGAAGGAGAAGGTGAAGTCTGGAGGGTGAATCAGAAGAAACAGAAGGAGGAGAAGGAGAAGGTGAAGTCTGGAGGGTGAATCAGAAGAAGTAGAAGAAGGAGAAGGAGAAGGTGTTGTCTGGAGGGTGAATCAGAAGAAGTAGACGAAGGAGAAGGAGAAGGTGAAGTCTGGAGGGTGAATCAGAAGAAGCAGAAGAAGGAGATGGAGAAGGTGAAGTCTGGAGGGTGAATCAGAAGAAGTAGAAGAAGGAGAAGGAGAAGGTGAAGTCTGGAGGGTGAATCAGAAGAAGCAGAAGAAGGAGAAGGAGAAGGTGAAGTCTGGAGGGTGAATCAGAAGAAGCAGAAGAAGGAGAAGGAGAAGGTGAAGTCTGGAGGGTGATTCAGAAGAAGCAGAATAAGGAGAAGGAGAAGGTGATGTCTGGAGGGTGAATCAGAAGAAGCAGAAGAAGGAGAAGGAGAAGGTGAAGTCTGGAGGGTGAATCAGAAGAAGTAGAAGAAGGAGAAGGAGAAGGTGAAGTCTGGAGGGTGAATCAGAAGAAGTAGAAGAAGGAGAAGGAGAAGGTGAAGTCTGGAGGGTGAATCAGAAGAAGTAGAAGAAGGAGAAGGAGAAGGTGAAGTCTGGAGGGTGAAGCAGAAGAAGTAGAAGAAGGAGAAGGAGAAGGTGAAGTCAGGAGGGTGAATCAGAAGATGTAGAAGAAGGAGAAGGAGAAGGTGAAGTCAGGAGGGTGAATCAGAAGAAGCAGAAGAAGGAGAAGGAGAAGGTGAAGTCTGGAGGGTGAATCAGAAGAATCAGAAGAAGGAGAAGGAGAAGGTGAAGTCTGGAGGGTGAATCAGAAGAAGTAGAAGAAGGAGAAGGAGAAGGTGTAGTCTGGAGGGTGAATCAGAAGAAGTAGACGAAGGAGAAGGAGAAGGTGAAGTCTGGAGGGTGAATCAGAAGAAGCAGAAGAAGGAGAAGGAGAAGGTGAAGTCTGGAGGGTGAATCAGAAGAAGCAGAAGAAGGAGAAGGAGAAGGTGAAGTCTGGAGGGTGAATCAGAAGAAGCAGAAGAAGGAGAAGGAGAAGGTGAAGTCTGGAGGGTGAATCAGAAGAAGCAGAAGAAGGAGAAGGAGAAGGTGAAGTCTGGAGGGTGAATCAGAAGAAGTAGAAGAAGGAGAAGGAGAATTTGAAGTCTGGAGGGTGAAGCAGAAGAAGTAGAAGATGGAGAAGGAGAAGGTGAAGTCAGGAGGGTGAATCAGAAGAAGTAGAAGAAGGAGAAGGAGAAGGTGATGTCAGGAGGGTGAATCAGAAGAAGCAGAAGATGGAGAAGGAGAAGGTGAAGTCTGGAGGGTGAATCAGAAGAATCAGAAGAAGGAGAAGGAGAAGGTGAAGTCTGGAGGGTGAATCAGAAGAAGCAAAGGAAGGAGAAGGAGAAGGTGAAGTCTGGAGGGTGAATCAGAAGAAGCAGAATAAGGAGAAGGAGAAGGTGAAGTCTGGAGGGTGAATCAGAAGAAGCAGAATAAGGAGAAGGAGAAGGTGAAGTCTGGAGGGTGAATCAGAAGAAGCAGAAGAAGGAGAAGGAGAAGGTGAAGTCTGGAGGGTGAATCAGAAGAAGTAGAAGGAGGAGAAGGAGAAGGTGAAGTCTGGAGGGTGAAGCAGAAGAAGTAGAAGAAGGAGAAGGAGAAGGTGAAGTCAGGAGGGTGAATCAGAAGAAGTAGAAGAAGGAGAAGGAGAAGGTGAAGTCAGGAGGGTGAATCAGAAGAAGCAGAAGAAGGAGAAGGAGAAGGTGAAGTCTGGAGGGTGAATCAGAAGAATCAGAAGAAGGAGAAGGAGAAGGTGAAGTCTGGAGGGTGAAACAGAAGAAGCAGAAGTAAGAGAAGGAGAAGGTGAAGTCTGGAGGGTGAAGCAGAAGAAACAGAAGAAGGAGAAGGAGAAGGTGAAGACTGGAGGGTGAATCAGAAGAAGTAGAAGAAGGAGAAGGAGAAGGTGAAGTCTGGAGGGTGAATCAGAAGAAGTAGAAGAAGGAGAAGGAGAAGGTGAAGTCTGGAGGGTGAATCAGAAGAAGCAGAAGAAGGAGAAGGAGAAGGTGAAGTCTGGAGGGTGAATCAGAAGAAGCAGAAGAAGGAGAAGGAGAAGATGAAGTCTGGAGGGTGAATCAGAAGAAGTAGAAGAAGGAGAAGGAGAAGGTGAAGTCTGGAGGGTGAATCAGAAGTAGTAGAAGAAGGAGAAGGAGAAGGTGAAGTCTGGAGGGTGAATCAGAAGAAACAGAAGGAGGAGAAGGAGAAGGTGAAGTCTGGAGGGTGAATCAGAAGAAGTAGAAGAAGGAGAAGGGGAAGGTGTTGTCTGGAGGGTGAATCAGCAGAAGTAGACGAAGGAGAAGGAGAAGGTGAAGTCTGGAGGGTGAATCAGAAGAAGCAGAAGAAGGAGATGGAGAAGGTGAAGTCTGGAGGGTGAATCAGAAGAAGTAGAAGAAGGAGAAGGAGAAGGTGAAGTCTGGAGGGTGAATCAGAAGAAGCAGAAGAAGGAGAAGGAGAAGGTGAAGTCTGGAGGGTGAATCAGAAGAAGCAGAAGAAGGAGAAGGAGAAGGTGAAGTCTGGAGGGTGATTCAGAAGAAGCAGAATAAGGAGAAGGAGAAGGTGATGTCTGGAGGGTGAATCAGAAGAAGCAGAAGAAGGAGAAGGAGAAGGTGAAGTCTGGAGGGTGAATCAGAAGAAGTAGAAGAAGGAGAAGGAGAAGGTGAAGTCTGGAGGGTGAATCAGAAGAAGTAGAAGAAGGAGAAGGAGAAGGTGAAGTCTGGAGGGTGAATCAGAAGAAGTAGAAGAAGGAGAAGGAGAAGGTGAAGTCTGGAGGGTGAAGCAGAAGAAGTAGAAGAAGGAGAAGGAGAAGGTGAAGTCAGGAGGGTGAATCAGAAGATGTAGAAGAAGGAGAAGGAGAAGGTGAAGTCAGGAGGGTGAATCAGAAGAAGCAGAAGAAGGAGAAGGAGAAGGTGAAGTCTGGAGGGTGAATCAGAAGAATCAGAAGAAGGAGAAGGAGAAGGTGAAGTCTGGAGGGTGAATCAGAAGAAGCAGAAGAAAGAGAAGGAGAAGGTGAAGTCTGGAGGGTGAATCAGAAGAAGTAGAAGAAGGTGAAGGAGAAGGTGAAGTCTGGAGGGTGAATCAGAAGAAGCAGAAGAAGGAGAAGGAGAAGGTGAAGTCTGGAGGTTGAATCAGAAGAAGTAGACGAAGGAGAAGGAGAAGGTGAAGTCTGGAGGGTGAATCAGAAGAAGCAGAAGAAGGAGATGGAGAAGGTGAAGTCTGGAGGGTGAATCATAAGAAGTAGAAGAAGGAGAAGGTGAAGGTGAAGTCTGGAGGGTGAATCAGAAGAAGCAGAAGAAGGAGAAGGAGAAGGTGAAGTCTGGAGGGTGAATCAGAAGAAGCAGAAGAAGGAGAAGGAGAAGGTGAAGTCTGGAGGGTGATTCAGAAGAAGCAGAATAAGGAGAAGGTGAATTCTGGAGGGTGAATCAGAAGAAGCAGAAGAAGGAGAAGGAGAAGGTGAAGTCTGGAGGGTGAATCAGAAGAAGTAGAAGAAGGAGAAGGAGAAGGTGAAGTCTGGAGGGTGAATCAGAAGAAGTAGAAGAAGGAGAAGGAGAAGGTGAAGTCTGGAGGGTGAATCAGAAGAAGAAGAAGAAGGAGAAGAAGGTGAAGTCTGGAGGGTGAAGCAGAAGAAGTAGAAGAAGGAGAAGGAGAAGGTGAAGTCAGGAGGGTGAATCAGAAGATGTAGAAGAAGGAGAAGGAGAAGGTGAAGTCTGGAGGGTGAATCAGAAGAAGCAGAAGAAGGAGAAGGAGAAGGTGAAGTCTGGAGGGTGAATCAGAAGAAGCAGAAGAAGGAGAAGGAGAAGGTGAAGTCTGGAGGGTGAATCAGAAGAAGCAGAAGAAGGAGAAGGAGAAGATGAAGTCTGGAGGGTGAATCAGAAGAAGTAGAAGAAGGAGAAGGAGAAGGTGAAGTCTGGAGGGTGAATCAGAAGTAGTAGAAGAAGGAGAAGGAGAAGGTGAAGTCTGGAGGGTGAATCAGAAGAAACAGAAGGAGGAGAAGGAGAAGGTGAAGTCTGGAGGGGGAATCAGAAGAAGTAGAGGAAGGAGAAGGGGATTGTGTTGTCTGGAGGGTGAATCAGAAGAAGTAGACGAAGGAGAAGGAGAAGGTGAAGTCTGGAGGGTGAATCAGAAGAAGCAGAAGAAGGAGATGGAGAAGGTGAAGTCTGGAGGGTGAATCAGAAGAAGTAGAAGAAGGAGAAGGAGAAGGTAAAGTCTGGAGGGTGAATCAGAAGAAGCAGAAGAAGGAGAAGGAGAAGGTGAACTCTGGAGGGTGAATCAGAAGAAGCAGAAGAAGGAGAAGGAGAAGGTGAAGTCTGGAGGGTGATTCAGAAGAAGCAGAATAAGGAGAAGGAGAAGGTGATGTCTGGAGGGTGAATCAGAAGAAGCAGAAGAAGGAGAAGAAGAAGGTGAAGTCTGGAGGGTGAATCAGAAGAAGTAGAAGAAGGAGAAGGAGAAGGTGAAGTCTGGAGGGTGAATCAGAAGAAGTAGAAGAAGGAGAAGGAGAAGTTGAAGTCTGGAGGGTGAATCAGAAGAAGTAGAAGAAGGAGAAGGAGAAGGTGAAGTCTGGAGGGTGAAGCAGAAGAAGTAGAAGAAGGAGAAGGAGAAGGTGAAGTCAGGAGGGTGAATCAGAAGATGTAGAAGAAGGAGAAGGAGAAGGTGAAGTCAGGAGGGTGAATCAGAAGAAGCAGAAGAAGGAGAAGGAGAAGGTGAAGTCTGGAGGGTGAATCAGAAGAATCAGAAGAAGGAGAAGGAGAAGGTGAAGTCTGGAGGGTGAATCAGAAGAAGCAGAAGAAAGAGAAGGAGAAGGTGAAGTCTGGAGGGTGAATCAGAAGAAGTAGAAGAAGGTGAAGGAGAAGGTGAAGTCTGGAGGGTGAATCAGAAGAAGCAGAAGAAGGAGAAGGAGAAGGTGAAGTCTGGAGGTTGAATCAGAAGAAGTAGACGAAGGAGAAGGAGAAGGTGAAGTCTGGAGGGTGAATCAGAAGAAGCAGAAGAAGGAGATGGAGAAGGTGAAGTCTGGAGGGTGAATCAGAAGAAGTAGAAGAAGGAGAAGGTGAAGGTGAAGTCTGGAGGGTGAATCAGAAGAAGCAGAAGAAGGAGAAGGAGAAGGTGAAGTCTGGAGAGTGAATCAGAAGAAGCAGAAGAAGGAGAAGGAGAAGGTGAAGTCTGGAGGGTGATTCAGAAGAAGCAGAATAAGGAGAAGGAGAAGGTGAATTCTGGAGGGTGAATCAGAAGAAGCAGAAGAAGGAGAAGGAGAAGGTGAAGTCTGGAGGGTGAATCAGAAGAAGTAGAAGAAGGAGAAGGAGAAGGTGAAGTCTGGAGGGTGAATCAGAAGAAGTAGAAGAAGGAGAAGGAGAAGGTGAAGTCTGGAGGGTGTATCAGAAGAAGTAGAAGAAGGAGAAGGAGAAGGTGAAGTCTGGAGGGTGAAGCAGAAGAAGTAGAAGAAGGAGAAGGAGAAGGTGAAGTCAGGAGGGTGAATCAGAAGATGTAGAAGAAGGAGAAGGAGAAGGTGAAGTCAGGAGGGTGAATCAGAAGAAGCAGAAGAAGGAGAAGGAGAAGGTGAAGTCTGGAGGGTGAATCAGAAGAAGTAGAAGAAGGAGAAGGAGAAGGTGAAGTCTGGAGGGTGAATCAGAAGAAGCAGAAGAAGGAGAAGGAGAAGGTGAAGTCTGGAGGGTGAATCAGAAGAAGCAGAAGAAGGAGAAGGAGAAGGTGAAGTCTGGAGGGTGAATCAGAAGAAGCAGAAGAAGTAGAAGGAGAAGGTGAAGTCTGGAGGGTGAATCAGAAGAAGCAGAATAAGGAGAAGGAGAAGGTGAAGTCTGGAGGGTGAAGCAGAAGAAGTAGAAGAAGGAGAAGGAGAAGGTGAAGTCAGGAGGGTGAATCAGAAGAAGTAGAAGAAGGAGAAGGAGAAGGTGAAGTCAGGAGGGTGAATCAGAAGAAGCAGAAGAAGGAGATAGAGAAGGTGAAGTCTGGAGGGTGAATCAGAAGAATCAGAAGAAGGAGAAGGAGAAGGTGAAGTCTGGAGGGTGAAGCAGAAGAAACAGAAGAAGGAGAAGGAGAAGGTGAAGACTGGAGGGTGAATCAGAAGAAGTAGAAGAAGGAGAAGGAGAAGGTGAAGTCTGGAGGGTGAATCAGAAGAAGTAGAAGAAGGAGAAGGAGAAGGTGAAGTCTGGAGCGTGAATCAGAAGAAGCAGAAGAAGGAGAAGGAGAAGGTGAAGTCTGGAGGGTGAATCAGAAGAAGCAGAAGAAGGAGAAGGAGAAGATGAAGTCTGGAGGGTGAATCAGAAGAAGTAGAAGAAGGAGAAGGAGAAGGTGAGGTCTGGAGGGTGAATCAGAAGAAGCAGAAGAAGGAGAAGGAGAAGGTGAAGTCTGGAGGGTGAATCAGAAGAAGCAGAAGAAGGAGAAGGAGAAGGTGAAGTCTGGAGGGTGAATCAGAAGAAGCAGAAGAAGGAGAAGGAGAAGATGAAGTCAGGAGGGTGAATCAGAAGAAGCAGAAGAAGGAGAAGGAGAAGGTGAAGTTAGGAGGGTGAATCAGAAGAAGCAGAAGAAGGAGAAGGAGCAGGTGAAGTCAGGGGGGTGTAGCAGATGAAGTAGAAGAAGGAGAAGGAGAAGGTGAAGTCAGGACGGTGAAGCAGAAGAAGCAGAAGAAGGAGAAGGAGAAGGTGAAGCCTGGAGGGCGCAGCAGAAGAAGCAGAAGAAGGAGAAGGAGAAGGTGAAGTCTGGAGTGTGAAGCAGAAGAAGCAGAAGAAGGAGAAGGAGAAGGTAAAGTCTGGAGGGCGCAGCAGAAGAAGCAGAAGAAGGAGAATGAGAAGTTGAAGTCTGGAGGGTGAATCAGAAGAAGCAGAAGAAGGAGAAGGAGAAGGTGAAGTCTGGAGGGTGAATCAGAAGAAGTAGAAGAAGGAGAAGGAGAAGGTGAAGTCTGGAGGGTGAATCAGAAGAAGCAGAAGAAGGAGAAGGAGAAGGTGAAGTCTGGAGGGTGAATCAGAAGAAGCAGAATAAGGAGAAGGAGAAGGTGAAGTCTGGAGGGTGAATCAGAAGAAGCAGAAGAAGGAGAAGGAGAAGGTGAAGTCTGGAGGGTGAATCAGAAGAAGTAGAAGAAGGAGAAGGAGAAGGTGAAGTCTGGAGGGTGAAGCAGAAGAAGTAGAAGAAGGAGAAGGAGAAGGTGAAGTCAGGAGGGTGAATCAGAAGAAGTAGAAGAAGGAGAAGGAGAAGGTGAAGTCAGGAGGGTGAATCAGAAGAAGCAGAAGAAGGAGATAGAGAAGGTGAAGTCTGGAGGGTGAATCAGAAGAATCAGAAGAAGGAGAAGGAGAAGGTGAAGTCTGGAGGGTGAAGCAGAAGAAGCAGAAGAAAGAGAAGGAGAAGGTGAAGTCTGGAGGGTGAAGCAGAAGAAACAGAAGAAGGAGAAGGAGAAGGTGAAGACTGGAGGGTGAATCAGAAGAAGTAGAAGAAGGAGAAGGAGAAGGTGAAGTCTGGAGGGTGAATCAGAAGAAGTAGAAGAAGGAGAAGGAGAAGGTGAAGTCTGGAGCGTGAATCAGAAGAAGCAGAAGAAGGAGAAGGAGAAGGTGAAGTCTGGAGGGTGAATCAGAAGAAGCAGAAGAAGGAGAAGGAGAAGATGAAGTCTGGAGGTCGAATCAGAAGAAGTAGAAGAAGGAGAAGGAGAAGGTGAGGTCTGGAGGGTGAATCAGAAGAAGCAGAAGAAGGAGAAGGAGAAGGTGAAATCTGGAGGGTGAATCAGAAGAAGCAGAAGAAGGAGAAGGAGAAGGTGAAGTCAGGATGGTGAATCAGAAGAAGCAGAAGAAGGAGAAGGAGAAGGTGAATTTAGGAGGGTGAATCAGAAGAAGCAGAAGAAGGAGAAGGAGCAGGTGAAGTCAGGGGGGTGTAGCAGAAGAAGTAGAAGAAGGAGAAGGAGAAGGTGAAGTCAGGACGGTGAAGCAGAAGAAGCAGAAGAAGGAGAAGGAGAAGGGGAAGCCTGGAGGGCGCAGCAGAAGAAGCAGAAGAAGGAGAAGGAGAAGGTGAAGTCTGGAGTGTGAAGCAGAAGAATCAGAAGAAGGAGAAGGAGAAGGTGAAGTCTGGAGGGCGCAGCAGAAGAAGCAGAAGAAGGAGAATGAGAAGGTGAAGTCTGGAGGGTGAATCAGAAGAAGCAGAAGAAGGAGAAGGAGAAGGTGAAGTCTGGAGGGTGAATCAGAAGAAGTAGACGAAGGAGAAGGAGAAGGTGAAGTCTGGAGGGTGAAGCAGAAGAAGTAGAAGAAGGAGAAGGAGAAGGTGAAGTCAGGAGGGTGAATCAGAAGAAGTAGAAGAAGGAGAAGGAGAAGGTGTAGTCTGGAGGGTGAATCAGAAGAAGTAGACGAAGGAGAAGGAGAAGGTGAAGTCTGGAGGGTGAATCAGAAGAAGCAGAAGAAGGAGAAGGAGAAGGTGAAGTCTGGAGGGTGAATCAGAAGAAGCAGAAGAAGGAGAAGGAGAAGGTGAAGTCTGGAGGGTGAATCAGAAGAAGCAGAAGAAGGAGAAGGAGAAGGTGAAGTCTGGAGGGTGAATCAGAAGAAGCAGAATAAGGAGAAGGAGAAGGTGAAGTCTGGAGGGTGAATCAGAAGAAGCAGAAGAAGGAGAAGGAGAAGGTGAAGTCTGGAGGGTGAATCAGAAGAAGTAGAAGAAGGAGAAGGAGAAGATGAAGTCTGGAGGGTGAATCAGAAGAAGTAGAAGAAGGAGAAGGAGAAGGTGAAGTCTGGAGGGTGAATCAGAAGAAGTAGAAGAAGGAGAAGGAGGAGATGAAGTCTGGAGGGTGAATCAGAAGAAACAGAAGAAGGAGAAGGAGAAAGTGAAGTCTGGAGGGTGAATCAGAAGAAGTAGAAGAAGGAGAAGGAGAAGGTGTAGTCTGGAGGGTGAATCAGAAGAAGTAGACGAAGGAGAAGGAGAAGGTGAAGTCTGGAGGGTGAATCAGAAGAAGCAGAAGAAGGAGAAGGAGAAGGTGAAGTCTGGAGGGTGAATCAGAAGAAGTAGAAGATGGAGAAGGAGAAGGTGAAGTCTGGAGGGTGAATCAGAAGAAGCAGAATAAGGAGAAGGTGAAGGTGAAGTCTGGAGGGTGAATCAGAAGAAGCAGAAGAAAGAGAAGGAGAAGGTGAAGTCTGGAGGGTGAATCAGAAGAAGTAGAAGAAGGAGAAGGAGAAGATGAAGTCTGGAGGATGAATCAGAAGAAGAAAAGAAGGAGAAGGAGAAGGTGAAGTCTGGAGGGTGAATCAGAAGAAGTAGAAGAAGGTGAAGGAGAAGATGAAGTCTGGAGGGTGAATCAGAAGAAACAGAAGAAGGAGAAGGAGAAGGTGAAGTCTGGAGGGTGAATCAGAAGAAGTAGAAGAAGGAGAAGGAGAAGGTGTAGTCTGGAGGGTGAATCAGAAGAAGTAGACGAAGGAGAAGGAGAAGGTGAAGTCTGGAGGGTGAATCAGAAGAAGCAGAAGAAGGAGAAGGAGAAGGTGAAGTCTGGAGGGTGAATCAGAAGAAGTAGAAGAAGGAGAAGGAGAAGGTGAAGTCTGGAGGGTGAATCAGAAGAAGCAGAAGAAGGAGAAGGAGAAGGTGAAGTCTGGAGGGTGAATCAGAAGAAGCAGAAGAAGGAGAAGGAGAAGGTGAAGTCTGGAGGGTGAATAAGAAGAAGTAGAAGAAGGAGAAGGAGAATTTGAAGTCTGGAGGGTGAAGCAGAAGAAGTAGAAGATGGAGAAGGAGAAGGTGAAGTCAGGAGGGTGAATCAGAAGAAGTAGAAGAAGGAGAAGGAGAAGGTGATGTCAGGAGGGTGAATCAGAAGAAGCAGAAGATGGAGAAGGAGAAGGTGAAGTCTGGAGGGTGAATCAGAAGAATCAGAAGAAGGAGAAGGAGAAGGTGAAGTCTGGAGGGTGAATCAGAAGAAGCAAAGGAAGGAGAAGGAGAAGGTGAAGTCTGGAGGGTGAATCAGAAGAAGCAGAATAAGGAGAAGGAGAAGGTGAAGTCTGGAGGGTGAATCAGAAGAAGCAGAATAAGGAGAAGGAGAAGGTGAAGTCTGGAGGGTGAATCAGAAGAAGCAGTAGAAGGAGAAGGAGAAGGTGAAGTCTGGAGGGTGAATCAGAAGAAGTAGAAGAAGGAGAAGGAGAAGGTGAAGTCTGGAGGGTGAAGCAGAAGAAGTAGAAGAAGGAGAAGGAGAAGGTGAAGTCAGGAGTGTGAATCAGAAGAAGTAGAAGAAGGAGAAGGAGAAGGTGAAGTCAGGAGGGTGAATCAGAAGAAGCAGAAGAAGGAGAAGGAGAAGGTGAAGTCTGTAGGGTGAAACAGAAGAAGCAGAAGAAAGAGAAGGAGAAGGTGAAGTCTGGAGGGTGAAGCAGAAGAAACAGAAGAAGGAGAAGGAGAAGGTGAAGACTGGAGGGTGAAGCAGAAGAAGTAGAAGAAGGAGAAGGAGAAGGTGAAGTCAGGAGTGTGAATCAGAAGAAGTAGAAGAAGGAGAAGGAGAAGGTGAAGTCAGGAGGGTGAATCAGAAGAATCAGAAGAAGGAGAAGGAGAAGGTGAAGTCTGGAGGGTGAAACAGAAGAAGCAGAAGAAAGAGAAGGAGAAGGTGAAGTCTGGAGGGTGAAGCAGAAGAAACAGAAGAAGGAGAAGGAGAAGGTGAAGACTGGAGGGTGAATCAGAAGAAGTAGAAGAAGGAGAAGGAGAAGGTGAAGTCTGGAGGGTGAATCGGAAGAAGCAGAAGAAGGAGAAGGAGAAGATGAAGTCTGGAGGGTGAATCAGAAGAAGTAGAAGAAGGAGAAGGAGAAGCTGAAGTCTGGAGGGTGAATCAGAAGTAGTAGAAGAAGGAGAAGGAGAAGGTGAAGTCTGGAGGTTGAATCAGAAGAAACAGAAGAAGGAGAAGGAGAAGGTGAAGTCTGGAGGGTGAATCAGAAGAAGTAGAAGAAGGAGAAGGAGAAGGTTTTGTCTGGAGGGTGAATCAGAAGAAGTAGACGAAGGAGAAGGAGAAGGTGAAGTCTGGAGGGTGAATCAGAAGAAGCAGAAGAAGGAGATGGAGAAGGTGAAGTCTGGAGGGTGAATCAGAAGAAGTAGAAGAAGGAGAAGGAGAAGGTGAAGTCTGGAGGGTGAATCAGAAGAAGCAGAAGAAGGAGAAGGAGAAGGTGAAGTCTGGAGGGTGAATCAGAAGAAGTAGAAGAAGGAGAAGGAGAAGATGAAGTCTGGAGGGTGAATCAGAAGAAACAGAAGAAGGAGAAGGAGAAGGTGAAGTCTGGAGGGTGAATCAGAAGAAGTAGAAGAAGGAGAAGGAGAAGGTGTAGTCTGGAGGGTGAATCAGAAGAAGTAGACGAAGGAGAAGGAGAAGGTGAAGTCTGGAGGGTGAATCAGAAGAAGCAGAAGAAGGAGAAGGAGAAGGTGAAGTCTGGAGGGTGAATCAGAAGAAGTAGAAGAAGGAGAAGGAGAAGGTGAAGTCTGGAGGGTGAATCAGAAGAAGCAGAAGAAGGAGAAGGAGAAGGTGAAGTCTGGAGGGTGAATCAGAAGAAGCAGAAGAAGGAGAAGGAGAAGGTGAAGTCTGGAGGGTGAATAAGAAGAAGTAGAAGAAGGAGAAGGAGAATTTGAAGTCTGGAGGGTGAAGCAGAAGAAGTAGAAGATGGAGAAGGAGAAGGTGAAGTCAGGAGGGTGAATCAGAAGAAGTAGAAGAAGGAGAAGGAGAAGGTGATGTCAGGAGGGTGAATCAGAAGAAGCAGAAGATGGAGAAGGAGAAGGTGAAGTCTGGAGGGTGAATCAGAAGAATCAGAAGAAGGAGAAGGAGAAGGTGAAGTCTGGAGGGTGAATCAGAAGAAGCAAAGGAAGGAGAAGGAGAAGGTGAAGTCTGGAGGGTGAATCAGAAGAAGCAGAATAAGGAGAAGGAGAAGGTGAAGTCTGGAGGGTGAATCAGAAGAAGCAGAATAAGGAGAAGGAGAAGGTGAAGTCTGGAGGGTGAATCAGAAGAAGCAGAAGAAGGAGAAGGAGAAGGTGAAGTCTGGAGGGTGAATCAGAAGAAGTAGAAGAAGGAGAAGGAGAAGGTGAAGTCTGGAGGGTGAAGCAGAAGAAGTAGAAGAAGGAGAAGGAGAAGGTGAAGTCAGGAGTGTGAATCAGAAGAAGTAGAAGAAGGAGAAGGAGAAGGTGAAGTCAGAAGGGTGAATCAGAAGAAGCAGAAGAAGGAGAAGGAGAAGGTGAAGTCTGGAGGGTGAAACAGAAGAAGCAGAAGAAAGAGAAGGAGAAGGTGAAGTCTGGAGGGTGAAGCAGAAGAAACAGAAGAAGGAGAAGGAGAAGGTGAAGACTGGAGGGTGAAGCAGAAGAAGTAGAAGAAGGAGAAGGAGAAGGTGAAGTCAGGAGTGTGAATCAGAAGAAGTAGAAGAAGGAGAAGGAGAAGGTGAAGTCAGGAGGGTGAATCAGAAGAATCAGAAGAAGGAGAAGGAGAAGGTGAAGTCTGGAGGGTGAAACAAAAGAAGCAGAAGAAAGAGAAGGAGAAGGTGAAGTCTGGAGGGTGAAGCAGAAGAAACAGAAGAAGGAGAAGGAGAAGGTGAAGACTGGAGGGTGAATCAGAAGAAGTAGAAGAAGGAGAAGGAGAAGGTGAAGTCTGGAGGGTGAATCGGAAGAAGCTGAAGAAGGAGAAGGAGAAGATGAAGTCTGGAGGGTGAATCAGAAGAAGTAGAAGAAGGAGAAGGAGACGCTGAAGTCTGGAGGGTGAATCAGAAGTAGTAGAAGAAGGAGAAGGAGAAGGTGAAGTCTGGAGGGTGAATCAGAAGAAACAGAAGAAGGAGAAGGAGAAGGTGAAGTCTGGAGGGTGAATCAGAAGAAGTAGAAGAAGGAGAAGGAGAAGGTTTTGTCTGGAGGGTGAATCAGAAGAAGTAGACGAAGGAGAAGGAGAAGGTGAAGTCTGGAGGGTGAATCAGAAGAAGCAGAAGAAGGAGATGGAGAAGGTGAAGTCTGGAGGGTGAATCAGAAGAAGTAGAAGAAGGAGAAGGAGAAGGTGAAGTCTGGAGGGTGAATCAGAAGAAGCAGAAGAAGGAGAAGGAGAAGGTGAAGTCTGGAGGGTGAATCAGAAGAAGCAGAAGAAGGAGAAGGAGAAGGTGAAGTCTGGAGGGTGATTCAGAAGAAGCAGAATAAGGAGAAGGAGAAGGTGATGTCTGGAGAGTGAATCAGAAGAAGCAGAGGAAGGAGAAGGAGAAGGTGAAGTCTGGAGGGTGAATCAGAAGAAGTAGAAGAAGGAGAAGGAGAAGGTGAAGTCTGGAGGGTGAATCAGAAGAAGTAGAAGAAGGAGAAGGAAAAGGTGAAGTCTGGAGGGTGAATCAGAAGAAGTAGAAGAAGGAGAAGGAGAAGGTGAAGTCTGGAGGGTGAAGCAGAAGAAGTAGAAGAAGGAGAAGGAGAAGGTGAAGTCAGGAGGGTGAATCAGAAGATGTAGAAGAAGGAGAAGAAGAAGGTGAAGTCAGGAGGGTGAATCAGAAGAAGCAGAAGAAGGAGAAGGAGAAGGTGAAGTCTGGAGGGTGAATCAGAAGAATCAGAAGAAGGAGAAGGAGAAGGTGAAGTCTGGAGGGTGAATCAGAAGAAGCAGAAGAAAGAGAAGGAGAAGGTGAAGTCTGGAGGGTGAATCAGAAGAAGTAGAAGAAGGAGAAGGAGAAGGTGAAGTCTGGAGGGTGAATCAGAAGAAGCAGAAGAAGGAGAAGGAGAAGGTGAAGTCTGGAGGGTGAATCAGAAGAAGTAGAAGAAAGAGAAGGAGAAGGTGAAGTCTGGAGGGTGAATCAGAAGAAGTAGAAGAAGGAGAAGGAGAAGGTGAAGTCTGGAGGGTGAATCAGAAGAAGCAGAAGAAGGAGAAGGAGAAGATGAAGTCTGGAGGGTGAATCAGAAGAAGTAGAAGAAGGAGAAGGAGAAGGTGAAGTCTGGAGGGTGAATCAGAAGTAGTAGAAGAAGGAGAAGGAGAAGGTGAAGTCTGGAGGGTGAATCAGAAGAAACAGAAGAAGGAGAAGGAGAAGGTGAAGTCTGGAGGGTGAATCAGAAGAAGTAGAAGAAGGAGAAGGAGAAGGTGTAGTCTGGAGGGTGAATCAGAAGAAGTAGACGAAGGAGAAGGAGAAGGTGAAGTCTGGAGGGTGAATCAGAAGAAGCAGAAGAAGGAGATGGAGAAGGTGAAGTCTGGAGGGTGAATCAGAAGAAGTAGAAGAAGGAGAAGGAGAAGGTGAAGTCTGGAGGGTGAATCAGAAGAAGCAGAAGAAGGAGAAGGAGAAGGTGAAGTCTGGAGGGTGAAACAGAAGAAGCAGAAGAAGGAGAAGGAGAAGGTGAAGTCTGGAGGGTGATTCAGAAGAAGCAGAATAAGGAGAAGGAGAAGGTGATGTCTGGAGGGTGAATCAGAAGAAGCAGAAGAAGGAGAAGGAGAAGGTGAAGTCTGGAGGGTGAATCAGAAGAAGTAGAAGAAGGAGAAGGAGAAGGTGAAGTCTGGAGGGTGAATCAGAAGAAGTAGAAGAAGGAGAAGGAGAAGGTGAATTCTGGAGGGTGAATCAGAAGAAGTAGAAGAAGGAGAAGGAGAAGGTGAAGTCTGGAGGGTGAAGCAGAAGAAGTAGAAGAAGGAGAAGGAGAAGGTGAAGTCAGGAGGGTGAATCAGAAGATGTAGAAGAAGGAGAAGGAGAAGGTGAAGTCAGGAGGGTGAATCAGAAGAAGCAGAAGAAGGAGAAGGAGAAGGTGAAGTCTGGAGGGTGAATCAGAAGAATCAGAAGAAGGAGAAGGAGAAGGTGAAGTCTGGAGGGTGAATCAGAAGAAGCAGAAGAAAGAGAAGGAGAAGGTGAAGTCTGGAGGGTGAATCAGAAGAAGTAGAAGAAGGAGAAGGAGAAGGTGAAGTCTGGAGGCTGAATCAGAAGAAGCAGAAGAAGGAGAAGGAGAAGGTGAAGTCTGGAGGGTGAATCAGAAGAAGTAGACGAAGGAGAAGGAGAAGGTGAAGTCTGGAGGGTGAATCAGAAGAAGCAGAAGATGGAGATGGAGAAGGTGAAGTCTGGAGGGTGAATCAGAAGAAGTAGAAGAAGGAGAAGGTGAAGGTGAAGTCTGGAGGGTGAATCAGAAGAAGCAGAAGAAGGAGAAGGAGAAGGTGAAGTCTGGAGGGTGAATCAGAAGAAGCAGAAGAAGGAGAAGGAGATGGTGAAGTCTGGAGGGTGATTCAGAAGAAGCAGAATAAGGAGAAGGAGAAGGTGAAGTCTGGAGGGTGAATCAGAAGAAGCAGAAGAAGGAGAAGGAGAAGGTGAAGTCTGGAGGGTTAATCAGAAGAAGTAGAAGAAGGAGAAGGAGAAGGTGAAGTCTGGAGGGTGAATCAGAAGAAGTAGAAGAAGGAGAAGGAGAAGGTGAAGTCTGGAGGGTGAATCAGAAGAAGTAGAAGAAGGAGAAGGAGAAGGTGAAGTCTGGAGGGTGAAGCAGAAGAAGTAGAAGAAGGAGAAGGAGAAGGTGAAGTCAGGAGGGTGAATCAGAAGATGTAGAAGAAGGAGAAGGAGAAGGTGAAGTCAGGAGGGTGAATCAGAAGAAGCAGAAGAAGGAGAAGGAGAAGGTGAAGTCTGGAGGGTGAATCAGAAGAAGCAGAAGAAGGAGAAGGAGAAGGTGAAGTATGGAGGGTGAATCAGAAGAAGCAGAAGAAGGAGAAGGAGAAGGTGAAGTCTGGAGGGTGAATCAGAAGAAGCAGAATAAGGAGAAGGAGAAGGTGAAGTCTGGAGGGTGAATCAGAAGAAGCAGAAGAAGGAGAAGGAGAAGGTGAAGTCTGGAGGGTGAATCAGAAGAAGTAGAAGAAGGAGAAGGAGAAGGTGAAGTCTGGAGGGTGAAGCAGAAGAAGTAGAAGAAGGAGAAGGAGAAGGTGAAGTCAGGAGGGTGAATCAGAAGAAGTAGAAGAAGGAGAAGGAGAAGGTGAAGTCAGGAGGGTGAATCAGAAGAAGCAGGAGAAGGAGATAGAGAAGGTGAAGTCTGGAGTGTGAATCAGAAGAATCAGAAGAAGGAGAAGGAGAAGGTGAAGTCTGGAGGGTGAAGCAGAAGAAGCAGAAGAAAGAGAAGGAGAAGGTGAAGTCTGGAGGGTGAAGCAGAAGAAACAGAAGAAGGAGAAGGAGAAGGTGAAGTCTGGAGGGTGAATCAGAAGAAGTAGAAGAAGGAGAAGGAGAAGGTGAAGTCTGGAGGGTGAAGCAGAAGCAGTAGAAGAAGGAGAAGGAGAAGGTGAAGTCAGGAGGGTGTATCAGAAGAAGAAGAAGAAGGAGAAGGAGAAGGTGAAGTCAGGAGGGTGAATCAGAAGAATCAGAAGAAGGAGAAGGAGAAGGTGAAGTCTGGAGGGTGAATCAGAAGAAGCAGAAGAAAGAGAAGGAGAAGGTGAAGTCTGGAGAGTGAAGCAGAAGAAACAGAAGAAGGAGAAGGAGAAGGTGAAGACTGGAGGGTGAATCAGAAGAAGTAGAAGAAGCAGAAGGAGAAGGTGAAGTCTGGAGGGTGAATCAGATGAAGTAGAAGAAGGAGAAGGAGAAGTTGAAGTCTGGAGGGTGAATCAGAAGAAGCAGAAGAAGGAGAAGGAGAAGGTGAAGTCTGGAGGGTGAATCAGAAGAAGCAGAAGAAGGAGAAGGAGAAGATGAAGTCTGGATGGTGAATCAGAAGAAGTAGAAGAAGGAGAAGGAGAAGGTGAAGTCTGGAGGGTGAATAAGAAGAAGTAGAAGAAGGAGAAGGAGAAGATGAAGTCTGGAGGGTGAATCAGAAGAAACAGAAGAAGGAGAAGGAGAAGGTGAAGTCTGGAGGGTGAATCAGAAGAAGTAGAAGAAGGAGAAGGAGAAGGTGTAGTCTGGAGGGTGAATCAGAAGAAGTAGACGAAGGAGAAGGAGAAGGTGAAGTCTGGAGGGTGAATCAGAAGAAGCAGAAGAAGGAGAAGGAGAAGGTGAAGTCTGGAGGGTGAATCAGAAGAAGTAGAAGAAGGAGAAGGAGAAGGTGAAGTCTGGAGGGTGAATCAGAAGAAGCAGAAGAAGGAGAAGGAGAAGGTGAAGTCTGGAGGGTGAATCAGAAGAAGCAGAAGAAGGAGAAGGAGAAGGTGAAGTCTGGAGGGTGAATCAGAAGAAGCAGAATAAGGAGAAGGAGAAGGTGAAGTCTGGACGGTGAATCAGAAGAAGCAGAAGAAGGAGAAGGAGAAGGTGAAGTCTGGAGGGTGAATCAGAAGAAACAGAAGAAGGAGAAGGAGAAGGTGAAGTCTGGAGGGTGAATCAGAAGAAGTAGAAGAAGGAGAAGGAGAAGGTGTAGTCTGGAGGGTGAATCAGAAGAAGTAGACGAAGGAGAAGGAGAAGGTGAAGTCTGGAGGGTGAATCAGAAGAAGCAGAAGAAGGAGAAGGAGAAGGTGAAGTCTGGAGGGTGAATCAGAAGAAGTAGAAGAAGGAGAAGGTGAAGTCTGGAGGGTGAATCAGAAGAAGCAGAATAAGGAGAAGGAGAAGGTGAAGTCTGGAGGGTGAATCAGAAGAAGCAGAAGAAGGAGAAGGAGAAGGTGAAGTCTGGAGGGTGAATCAGAAGAAGTAGAAGAAGGAGAAGGAGAAGATGAAGTCTGGAGGGTGAATCAGAAGAAGTAGAAGAAGGAGAAGGAGAAGGTGAAGTCTGTAGGGTGAATCAGAAGAAGTAGAAGAAGGAGAAGGAGAAGATGAAGTCTGGAGGGTGAATCAGAAGAAACAGAAGAAGGAGAAGGAGAAGGTGAAGTCTGGAGGGTGAATCAGAAGAAGTAGAAGAAGGAGAAGGAGAAGGTGTAGTCTGGAGGGTGAATCAGAAGAAGTAGACGAAGGAGAAGGAGAAGGTGAAGTCTGGAGGGTGAATCAGAAGAAGCAGAAGAAGGAGAAGGAGAAGGTGAAGTCTGGAGGGTGAATCAGAAGAAGTAGAAGAAGGAGAAGGAGAAGGTGAAGTCTGGAGGGTGAATCAGAAGAAGCAGAAGAAGGAGAAGGAGAAGGTGAAGTCTGGAGGGTGAATCAGAAGAAGCAGAAGAAGGAGAAGGAGAAGGTGAAGTCTGGAGGGTGAATCAGAAGAAGTAGAAGAAGGAGAAGGAGAATTTGAAGTCTGGAGGGTGAAGCAGAAGAAGTAGAAGATGGAGAAGGAGAAGGTGAAGTCAGGAGGGTGAATCAGAAGAAGTAGAAGAAGGAGAAGGAGAAGGTGATGTCAGGAGGGTGAATCAGAAGAAGCAGAAGATGGAGAAGGAGAAGGTGAAGTCTGGAGGGTGAATCAGAAGAATCAGAAGAAGGAGAAGGAGAAGGTGAAGTCTGGAGGGTGAATCAGAAGAAGCAAAGGAAGGAGAAGGAGAAGGTGAAGTCTGGAGGGTGAATCAGAAGAAGCAGAATAAGGAGAAGGAGAAGGTGAAGTCTGGAGGGTGAATCAGAAGAAGCAGAATAAGGAGAAGGAGAAGGTGAAGTCTGGAGGGTGAATCAGAAGAAGCAGAAGAAGGAGAAGGAGAAGGTGAAGTCTGGAGGGTGAATCAGAAGAAGTAGAAGAAGGAGAAGGAGAAGGTGAAGTCTGGAGGGTGAAGCAGAAGAAGTAGAAGAAGGAGAAGGAGAAGGTGAAGTCAGGAGGGTGAATCAGAAGAAGTAGAAGAAGGAGAAGGAGAAGGTGAAGTCAGGAGGGTGAATCAGAAGAAGCAGAAGAAGGAGAAGGAGAAGGTGAAGTCTGGAGGGTGAATCAGAAGAATCAGAAGAAGCAGAAGGAGAAGGTGAAGTCTGGAGGGTGAAACAGAAGAAGCAGAAGAAAGAGAAGGAGAAGGTGAAGTCTGGAGGGTGAAGCAGAAGAAACAGAAGAAGGAGAAGGAGAAGGTGAAGACTGGAGGGTGAATCAGAAGAAGTAGAAGAAGGAGAAGGAGAAGGTGAAGTCTGGAGGGTGAATCAGAAGAAGTAGAAGAAGCAGAAGGAGAAGGTGAAGTCTGGAGGGTGAATCAGAAGAAGCAGAAGAAGGAGAAGGAGAAGGTGAAGTCTGGAGGGTGAATCAGAAGAAGCAGAAGAAGGAGAAGGAGAAGATGAAGTCTGGAGGGTGAATCAGAAGAAGTAGAAGAAGGAGAAGGAGAAGGTGAAGTCTGGAGGGTGAATCAGAAGTAGTAGAAGAAGGAGAAGGAGAAGGTGAAGTCTGGAGGGTGAATCAGAAGAAACAGAAGGAGGAGAAGGAGAAGGTGAAGTCTGGAGGGTGAATCAGAAGAAGTAGAAGAAGGAGAAGGAGAAGGTGTTGTCTGGAGGGTGAATCAGAAGAAGTAGACGAAGGAGAAGGAGAAGGTGAAGTCTGGAGGGTGAATCAGAAGAAGCAGAAGAAGGAGAAGGAGAAGGTGAAGTCAGGAGGGTGAATCAGAAGAAGTAGAAGAAGGAGAAGGAGAAGGTGAAGTCAGGAGGGTGAATCAGAAGAAGCAGGAGAAGGAGATAGAGAAGGTGAAGTCTGGAGGGTGAATCAGAAGAATCAGAAGAAGGAGAAGAAGAAGGTGAAGTCTGGAGGGTGAAGCAGAAGAAGCAGAAGAAAGAGAAGGAGAAGGTGAAGTCTGGAGGGTGAAGCAGAAGAAACAGAAGAAGGAGAAGGAGAAGGTGAAGTCTGGAGGGTGAATCAGACGAAGTAGAAGAAGGAGAAGGAGAAGGTGAAGTCTGGAGGGTGAATCAGAAGAAGCAGAAGAAGGAGAAGGAGAAGGTGAAGTCTGGAGGGTGAATCAGAAGAAGCAGAAGAAGGAGAAGGAGAAGATGAAGTCTGGAGGGTGAATCAGAAGAAGTAGAAGAAGGAGAAGGAGTAGGTGAGGTCTGGAGGGTGAATCAGAAGAAGCAGAAGAAGGAGAAGGAGAAGGTGAAGTCTGGAGGGTGAATCAGAAGAAGCAGAAGAAGGAGAAGGAGAAGGTGAAGTCTGGAGGGTGAATCAGAAGAAGCAGAAGAAGGAGAAGGAGAAGGTGAAGTCAGGAGGGTGAATCAGAAGAAGCAGAAGAAGGAGAAGGAGAAGGTGAAGTTAGGAGGGTGAATCAGAAGAAGCAGAAGAAGGAGAAGGAGCAGGTGAAGTCAGGGGGGTGTAGCAGAAGAAGTAGAAGAAGGAGGAGCAGAAGGTGAAGTCAGGACGGTGAAGCAGAAGAAGCAGAAGAAGGAGAAGGAGAAGGTGAAGCCTGGAGGGCGCAGCAGAAGAAGCAGAGGAAGGAGAAGGAGAAGGTGAAGTCTGGAGTGTGAAGCAGAAGAAACAGAAGAAGGAGAAGGAGAAGGTGAAGTCTGGAGGGTGAATCAGAAGAAGTAGAAGAAGGAGAAGGAGAAGGTGAAGTCTGGAGGGTGAAGCAGAAGCAGTAGAAGAAGGAGAAGGAGAAGGTGAAGTCAGGAGGGTGAATCAGAAGAAGAAGAAGAAGGAGAAGGAGAAGGTGAAGTCAGGAGGGTGAATCAGAAGAATCAGAAGAAGGAGAAGGAGAAGGTGAAGTCTGGAGGGTGAATCAGAAGAAGCAGAAGAAAGAGAAGGAGAAGGTGAAGTCTGGAGAGTGAAGCAGAAGAAACAGAAGAAGGAGAAGGAGAAGGTGAAGACTGGAGGGTGAATCAGAAGAAGTAGAAGAAGCAGAAGGAGAAGGTGAAGTCTGGAGGGTGAATCAGATGAAGTAGAAGAAGGAGAAGGAGAAGTTGAAGTCTGGAGGGTGAATCAGAAGAAGCAGAAGAAGGAGAAGGAGAAGGTGAAGTCTGGAGGGTGAATCAGAAGAAGCAGAAGAAGGAGAAGGAGAAGATGAAGTCTGGATGGTGAATCAGAAGAAGTAGAAGAAGGAGAAGGAGAAGGTGAAGTCTGGAGGGTGAATCAGAAGAAGTAGAAGAAGGAGAAGGAGAAGATGAAGTCTGGAGGGTGAATCAGAAGAAACAGAAGAAGGAGAAGGAGAAGGTGAAGTCTGGAGGGTGAATCAGAAGAAGTAGAAGAAGGAGAAGGAGAAGGTGTAGTCTGGAGGGTGAATCAGAAGAAGTAGACGAAGGAGAAGGAGAAGGTGAAGTCTGGAGGGTGAATCAGAAGAAGCAGAAGAAGGAGAAGGAGAAGGTGAAGTCTGGAGGGTGAATCAGAAGAAGTAGAAGAAGGAGAAGGAGAAGGTGAAGTCTGGAGGGTGAATCAGAAGAAGCAGAAGAAGGAGAAGGAGAAGGTGAAGTCTGGAGGGTGAATCAGAAGAAGCAGAAGAAGGAGAAGGAGAAGGTGAAGTCTGGAGGGTGAATCAGAAGAAGCAGAATAAGGAGAAGGAGAAGGTGAAGTCTGGACGGTGAATCAGAAGAAGCAGAAGAAGGAGAAGGAGAAGGTGAAGTCTGGAGGGTGAATCAGAAGAAACAGAAGAAGGAGAAGGAGAAGGTGAAGTCTGGAGGGTGAATCAGAAGAAGTAGAAGAAGGAGAAGGAGAAGGTGTAGTCTGGAGGGTGAATCAGCAGAAGTAGACGAAGGAGAAGGAGAAGGTGAAGTCTGGAGGGTGAATCAGAAGAAGCAGAAGAAGGAGAAGGAGAAGGTGAAGTCAGGACGGTGAAGCAGAAGAAGCAGAAGAAGGAGAAGGAGAAGGTGAAGCCTGGAGGGCGCAGCAGAAGAAGCAGAGGAAGGAGAAGGAGAAGTTGAAGTCTGGAGGGTGAAGCAGAAGAAACAGAAGAAGGAGAAGGAGAAGGTGAAGACTGGAGGGTGAATCAGAAGAAGTAGAAGAAGGAGAATGAGAAGGTGAAGTCTGGAGGGTGAATCAGAAGAAGCAGAAGAAGGAGAAGTAGAAGGTGAAGTCTGGAGGGTGAATCAGAAGAAGTAGAAGAAGGAGAAGGAGAAGGTGAAGTCTGGAGGGTGAAGCAGAAGCAGTAGAAGAAGGAGAAGGAGAAGGTGAAGTCAGGAGGGTGAATCAGAAGAAGAAGAAGAAGGAGAAGGAGAAGGTGAAGTCAGGAGGGTGAATCAGAAGAAGCAGAAGAAGGAGAAGGAGAAGGTGAAGTCTGGAGGGTGAATCAGAAGAATCAGAAGAAGGAGAAGGAGAAGGTGAAGTCTGGAGGGTGAATCAGAAGAAGCAGAAGAAAGAGAAGGAGAAGGTGAAGTCTGGAGGGTGAAGCAGAAGAAACAGAAGAAGGAGAAGGAGAAGGTGAAGACTGGAGGGTGAATCAGAAGAAGTAGAAGAAGCAGAAGGAGAAGGTGAAGTCTGGAGGGTGAATCAGAAGAAGTAGAAGAAGGAGAAGGAGAAGTTGAAGTCTGGAGGGTGAATCAGAAGAAGCAGAAGAAGGAGAAGGAGAAGGTGAAGTCTGGAGGGTGAATCAGAAGAAGCAGAAGAAGGAGAAGGAGAAGATGAAGTCTGGATGGTGAATCAGAAGAAGTAGAAGAAGGAGAAGGAGAAGGTGAAGTCTGGAGGGTGAATCAGACGAAGTAGAAGAAGGAGAAGGAGAAGATGAAGTCTGGAGGGTGAATCAGAAGAAACAGAAGAAGGAGAAGGAGAAGGTGAAGTCTGGAGGGTGAATCAGAAGAAGTAGAAGAAGGAGAAGGAGAAGGTGTAGTCTGGAGGGTGAATCAGAAGAAGTAGACGAAGGAGAAGGAGAAGGTGAAGTCTGGAGGGTGAATCAGAAGAAGCAGAAGAAGGAGAAGGAGAAGGTGAAGTCTGGAGGGTGAATCAGAAGAAGTAGAAGAAGGAGAAGGAGAAGGTGAAGTCTGGAGGGTGAATCAGAAGAAGCAGAAGAAGGAGAAGGAGAAGGTGAAGTCTGGAGGGTGAATCAGAAGAAGCAGAAGAAGGAGAAGGAGAAGGTGAAGTCTGGAGGGTGAATCAGAAAAAGCAGAATAAGGAGAAGGAGAAGGTGAAGTCTGGAGGGTGAATCAGAAGAAGCAGAAGAAGGAGAAGGAGAAGGTGAAGTCTGGAGGGTGAATCAGAAGAAGTAGAAGAAGGAGAAGGAGAAGATGAAGTCTGGAGGGTGAATCAGAAGAAGTAGAAGAAGGAGAAGGAGAAGGTGAAGTCTGGAGGGTGAATCAGAAGAAGTAGAAGAAGGAGAAGGAGAAGATGAAGTCTGGAGGGTGAATCAGAAGAAACAGAAGAAGGAGAAGGAGAAGGTGAAGTCTGGAGGGTGAATCAGAAGAAGTAGAAGAAGGAGAAGGAGAAGGTGTAGTCTGGAGGGTGAATCAGAAGAAGTAGACGAAGGAGAAGGAGAAGGTGAAGTCTGGAGGGTGAATCAGAAGAAGCAGAAGAAGGAGAAGGAGAAGGTGAAGTCTGGAGGGTGAATCAGAAGAAGTAGAAGAAGGAGAAGGAGAAGGTGAATTCTGGAGGGTGAATCAGAAGAAGCAGAACAAGGAGAAGGAGAAGGTGAAGTCTGGAGGGTGAATCAGAAGAAGCAGAAGAAGGAGAAGGAGAAGGTGAAGTCTGGAGTGTGAATCAGAAGAAGTAGAAGACGGAGAAGGAGAAGATGAAGTCTGGAGGGTGAATCAGAAGAATAGAAGAAGGAGAAGGAGAAGGTGAAGTCTGGAGGGTGAATCAGAAGAAGTAGAAGAAGGAGAAGGAGAAGATGAAGTCTGGAGGGTGAATCAGAAGAAACAGAAGAAGGAGAAGGAGAAGGTGAAGTCTGGAGGGTGAATCAGAAGAAGTAGAAGAAGTAGAAGGAGAAGGTGTAGTCTGGAGGGTGAATCAGAAGAAGTAGACGAAGGAGAAGGAGAAGGTGAAGTCTGGAGGGTGAATCAGAAGAAGCAGAAGAAGGAGAAGGAGAAGGTGAAGTCTGGAGGGTGAATCAGAAGAAGTAGAAGAAGGAGAAGGAGAAGGTGAAGTCTGGAGGGTGAATCAGAAGAAGCAGAAGAAGGAGAAGGAGAAGGTGAAGTCTGGAGGGTGAATCAGAAGAAGCAGAAGAAGGAGAAGGAGAAGGTGAAGTCTGGAGTGTGAATCAGAAGAAGTAGAAGAAGGAGAAGGAGAATTTGAAGTCTGGAGGGTGAAGCAGAAGAAGTAGAAAATGGAGAAGGAGAAGGTGAAGTCAGGAGGGTGAATCAGAAGAAGTAGAAGAAGGAGAAGGAGAAGGTGATGTCAGGAGGGTGAATCAGAAGAAGCAGAAGATGGAGAAGGAGAAGGTGAAGTCTGGAGGGTGAATCAGAAGAAGCAAAAGAAGGAGAAGGAGAAGGTGAAGTCTGGAGGGTGAATCAGAAGAAGCAGAAGAAGGAGAAGGAGAAGGTGAAGTCTGGAGGGTGAATCAGAAGAAGCAGAATAAGGAGAAGGAGAAGGTGAAGTCTGGAGGGTGAATCAGAAGAAGCAGAAGAAGGAGAAGGAGAAGGTGAAGTCTGGAGGGTGAATCAGAAGAAGTAGAAGAAGGAGAAGGAGAAGATGAAGTCTGGAGGGTGAATCAGAAGAAGTAGAAGAAGGAGAAGGAGAAGGTGAAGTCTGGAGGGTGAATCAGAAGAAGTAGAAGAAGGAGAAGGAGAAGATGAAGTCTGGAGGGTGAATCAGAAGAAACAGAAGAAGGAGAAGGAGAAGGTGAAGTCTGGAGGGTGAATCAGAAGAAGTAGAAGAAGGAGAAGGAGAAGGTGTAGTCTGGAGGGTGAATCAGAAGAAGTAGACGAAGGAGAAGGAGAAGGTGAAGTCTGGAGGGTGAATCAGAAGAAGCAGAAGAAGGAGAAGGAGAAGGTGAAGTCTGGAGGGTGAATCAGAAGAAGTAGAAGAAGGAGAAGGAGAAGGTGAATTCTGGAGGGTGAATCAGAAGAAGCAGAACAAGGAGAAGGAGAAGGTGAAGTCTGGAGGGTGAATCAGAAGAAGCAGAAGAAGGAGAAGGAGAAGGTGAAGTCTGGAGGGTGAATCAGAAGAAGTAGAAGAAGGAGAAGGAGAAGATGAAGTCTGGAGGGTGAATCAGAAGAAGTAGAAGAAGGAGAAGGAGAAGATGAAGTCTGGAGGGTGAATCAGAAGAAGCAGAAGAAGGAGAAGGAGAAGGTGAAGTCTGGAGGGTGAATCAGAAGAAGCAGAAGAAGGAGAAGGAGAAGGTGAAGTCTGGAGTGTGAATCAGAAGAAGTAGAAGAAGGAGAAGGAGAATTTGAAGTCTGGAGGGTGAAGCAGAAGAAGTAGAAAATGGAGAAGGAGAAGGTGAAGTCAGGAGGGTGAATCAGAAGAAGTAGAAGAAGGAGAAGGAGAAGGTGATGTCAGGAGGGTGAATCAGAAGAAGCAGAAGATGGAGAAGGAGAAGGTGAAGTCTGGAGGGTGAATCAGAAGAATCAGAAGAAGGAGAAGGAGAAGGTGAAGTCTGGAGGGTGAATCAGAAGAAGCAAAGGAAGGAGAAGGAGAAGGTGAAGTCTGGAGGGTGAATCAGAAGAAGCAGAATAAGGAGAAGGAGAAGGTGAAGTCTGGAGGGTGAATCAGAAGAAGCAGAATAAGGAGAAGGAGAAGGTGAAGTCTGGAGGGTGAATCAGAAGAAGCAGAAGAAGGAGAAGGAGAAGGTGAAGTCTGGAGGGTGAATCAGAAGAAGTAGAAGAAGGAGAAGGAGAAGGTGAAGTCTGGAGGGTGAATCAGAAGAAACAGAAGGAGGAGAAGGAGAAGGTGAAGTCTGGAGGGTGAATCAGAAGAAGTAGAAGAAGGAGAAGGAGAAGGTGTTGTCTGGAGGGTGAATCAGAAGAAGTAGACGAAGGAGAAGGAGAAGGTGAAGCCTGGAGGGTGAATCAGAAGAAGCAGAAGAAGGAGATGGAGAAGGTGATGTCTGGAGGGTGAATCAGAAGAAGTAGAAGAAGGAGAAGGAGAAGGAGAAGTCTGGAGGGTGAATCAGAAGAAGCAGAAGAAGGAGAAGGAGAAGGTGAAGTCTGGAGGGTGAATCAGAAGAAGCAGAAGAAGGAGAAGGAGAAGGTGAAGTCTGGAGGGTGATTCAGAAGAAGCAGAATAAGGAGAAGGAGAAGGTGATGTCTGGAGGGTGAATCAGAAGAAGCACAAGAAGGAGAAGGAGAAGGTGAAGTCTGGAGGGTGAATCAGAAGAAGTAGAAGAAGGAGAAGGAGAAGGTGAAGTCTGGAGGGTGAATCAGAAGAAGTAGAAGAAGGAGAAGGAGAAGGTGAAGTCTGGAGGGTGAATCAGAAGAAGTAGAAGAAGGAGAAGGAGAAGGTGAAGTCTGGAGGGTGAAGCAGAAGAAGTAGAAGAAGGAGAAGGAGAAGGTGAAGTCAGGAGGGTGAATCAGAAGATGTAGAAGAAGGAGAAGGAGAAGGTGAAGTCAGGAGGGTGAATCAGAAGAAGCAGAAGAAGGAGAAGGAGAAGGTGAAGTCTGGAGGGTGAATCAGAAGAATCAGAAGAAGGAGAAGGAGAAGGTGAAGTCTGGAGGGTGAATCAGAAGAAGCAGAAGAAGGAGAAGGTGAAGTCTGGAGGGTGTATCAGAAGAAGTAGAAGAAGGAGAAGGAGAAGGTGAAGTCTGGAGGGTGAAGCAGAAGAAGTAGAAGAAGGAGAAGGAGAAGGTGAAGTCAGGAGGGTGAATCAGAAGAAGTAGAAGAAGGAGAAGGAGAAGGTGAAGTCTGGAGGGTGAATCAGAAGAAGTAGAAGAAGGAGAAGGAGAAGATGAAGTCTGGAGGGTGAATCAGAAGAAGCAGAAGAAGGAGAAGGAGAAGGTGAAGTCTGGAGGGTGAATCAGAAGAAGCAGAAGAAGGAGAAGGAGAAGATTAAGTCTGGAGGGTGAATCAGAAGAAGTAGAAGAAGGAGAAGGAGAAGGTGAGGTCTGGAGGGTGAATCAGAAGAAGCAGAAGAAGGAGAAGGAGAAGGTGAAGTCTGGAGGGTGAATCAGAAGAAGCAGAAGAAGGAGAAGGAGAAGGTGAAGTCTGGAGGGTGAATCAGAAGAAGCAGAAGAAGGAGAAGGAGAAGGTGAAGTCAGGAGGGTGAATCAGAAGAAGCAGAAGAAGGAGAAGGAGAAGGTGAAGTTAGGAGGGTGAATCAGAAGAAGCAGAAGAAGGAGAAGGAGCAGGTGAAGTCAGGGGGTGTAGCAGAAGAAGTAGAAGAAGGAGAAGGAGAAGGTGAAGTCAGGACGGTGAAGCAGAAGAAGCAGAAGAAGGAGAAGGAGAAGGTGAATCCTGGAGGGCGCAGCAGAAGAAGCAGAAGAAGGAGAAGGAGAAGGTGAAGTCTGGAGTGTGAAGCAGAAGAAGCAGAAGAAGGAGAAGGAGAAGGTGAAGTCTGGAGGGCGCAGCAGAAGAAGCAGAAGAAGGAGAATGAGAAGGTGAAGTCTGGAGGGTGAATCAGAAGAAGCAGAAGAAGGAGAAGGAGAAGGTGAAGTCTGGAGGGTGAATCAGAAGAAGTAGAAGAAGGAGAAGGAGAAGGTGAAGTCTGGAGGGTGAAGCAGAAGCAGTAGAAGAAGGAGAAGGAGAAGGTGAAGTCAGGAGGGTGAATCAGAAGAAGCAGAAGAAGGAGAAGGAGAAGGTGAAGTCTGGAGGGTGAATCATAAGAATCAGAAGAAGGAGAAGGAGAAGGTGAAGTCTGGAGGGTGAAACAGAAGAAGCAGAAGAAAGAGAAGGAGAAGGTGAAGTCTGGAGGGTGAAGCAGAAGAAACAGAAGAAGGAGAAGGAGAAGGTGAAGACTGGAGGGTGAATCAGAAGAAGTAGAAGAAGCAGAAGGAGAAGGTGAAGTCTGGAGGGTGAATCAGAAGAAGTAGAAGAAGGAGAAGGAGAAGTTGAAGTCTGGAGGGTGAATCAGAAGAAGCAGAAGAAGGAGAAGGAGAAGGTGAAGTCTGGAGGGTGAATCAGAAGAAGCAGAAGAAGGAGAAGGAGAAGATGAAGTCTGGATGGTGAATCAGAAGAAGTAGAAGAAGGAGAAGGAGAAGGTGAAGTCTGGAGGGTGAATCAGAAGAAGTAGAAGAAGGAGAAGGAGAAGATGAAGTCTGGAGGGTGAATCAGAAGAAACAGAAGAAGGAGAAGGAGAAGGTGAAGTCTGGAGGGTGAATCAGAAGAAGTAGAAGAAGGAGAAGGAGAAGGTGTAGTCTGGAGGGTGAATCAGAAGAAGTAGACGAAGGAGAAGGAGAAGGTGAAGTCTGGAGGGTGAATCAGAAGAAGCAGAAGAAGGAGAAGGAGAAGGTGAAGTCTGGAGGGTGAATCAGAAGAAGTAGAAGAAGGAGAAGGAGAAGGTGAAGTCTGGAGGGTGAATCAGAAGAAGCAGAAGAAGGAGAAGGAGAAGGTGAAGTCTGGAGGGTGAATCAGAAGAAGCAGAAGAAGGAGAAGGAGAAGGTGAAGTCTGGAGGGTGAATCAGAAGAAGCAGAATAAGGAGAAGGAGAAGGTGAAGTCTGGAGGGTGAATCAGAAGAAGCAGAAGAAGGAGAAGGAGAAGGTGAAGTCTGGAGGGTGAATCAGAAGAAGTAGAAGAAGGAGAAGGAGAAGATGAAGTCTGGAGGGTGAATCAGAAGAAGTAGAAGAAGGAGAAGGAGAAGGTGAAGTCTGGAGGGTGAATCAGAAGAAGTAGAAGAAGGAGAAGGAGAAGATGAAGTCTGGAGGGTGAATCAGAAGAAACAGAAGAAGGAGAAGGAGAAGGTGAATTCTGGAGGGTGAATCAGAAGAAGTAGAAGAAGGAGAAGGAGAAGGTGTAGTCTGGAGGGTGAATCAGAAGAAGTAGACGAAGGAGAAGGAGAAGGCGAAGTCTGGAGGGTGAATCAGAAGAAGCAGAAGAAGGAGAAGGAGAAGGTGAAGTCTGGAGGGTGAATCAGAAGAAGTAGAAGAAGGAGAAAGAGAAGGTGAAGTCTGGAGGGTGAATCAGAAGAAGCAGAATTAGGAGAAGGAGACGGTGAAGTCTGGAGGGTGAATCAGAAGAAGCAGAAGAAGGAGAAGGAGAAGGTGAAGTCTGGAGGGTGAATCAGAAGAAGTAGAAGAAGGAGAAGGAGAAGGTGAAGTCTGGAGGGTGAATCAGAAGTAGTAGAAGAAGGAGAAGGAGAAGGTGAAGTCTGGAGGGTGAATCAGAAGTAGAAGAAGGAGAAGGAGATGGTGTAGTCTGGAGGGTGAATCAGAAGAAGTAGACGAAGGAGAAGGAGAAGGTGAAGTCTGGAGGGTGAATCAGAAGAAGCAGAAGAAGGAGAAGGAGAAGGTGAAGTCTGGAGGGTGAATCAGAAGAAGTAGAAGAAGGAGAAGGAGAAGGTGAAGTCTGGAGGGTGAATCAGAAGAAGCAGGAGAAGGAGAAGGAGAAGATGAAGTCTGGAGGGTGAATCAGAAGAAGCAGAAGAAGGAGAAGGAGAAGGTGAAGTCTGGAGTGTGAATCAGAAGAAGTAGAAGAAGGAGAAGGAGAATTTGAAGTCTGGAGGGTGAAGCAGAAGAAGTAGAAGATGGAGAAGGAGAAGGTGAAGTCAGGAGGGTGAATCAGAAGAAGTAGAAGAAGGAGAAGGAGAAGGTGATGTCAGGAGGGAGAATCAGAAGAAGCAGAAGATGGAGAAGGAGAAGGTGAAGTCTGGAGGATGAATCAGAAGAATCAGAAGAAGGAGAAGGAGAAGGTGAAGTCTGGAGGGTGAATCAGAAGAAGCAAAGGAAGGAGAAGGAGAAGGTGAAGTCTGGAGGGTGAATCAGAAGAAGCAGATTAAGGAGAAGGAGAAGGTGAAGTCTGGAGGGTGAATCAGAAGAAGCAGAATAAGGAGAAGGAGAAGGTGAAGTCTGGAGGGTGAATCAGAAGAAGCAGAAGAAGGAGAAGGAGAAGGTGAAGTCTGGAGGGTGAATCAGAAGAAGTAGAAGAAGGAGAAGGAGAAGGTGAAGTCTGGAGGGTGAAGCAGAAGAAGTAGAAGAAGGAGAAGGAGAAGGTGAAGTCAGGAGGGTGAATCAGAAGAAGTAGAAGAAGGAGAAGGAGAAGGTGAAGTCAGGAGGGTGAATCAGAAGAAGCAGAAGAAGGAGAAGGAGAAGGTGAAGTCTGGAGGGTGAATCAGAAGAATCAGAAGAAGGAGAAGGAGAAGGTGAAGTCTGGAGGGTGAAACAGAAGAAGCAGAAGAAAGAGAAGGAGAAGGTGAAGTCTGGAGGGTGAAGCAGAAGAAACAGAAGAAGGAGAAGGAGAAGGTGAAGACTGGAGGGTGAATCAGAAGAAGTAGAAGAAGGAGAAGGAGAAGGTGAAGTCTGGAGGGTGAATCAGAAGAAGTAGAAGAAGGAGAAGGAGAAGGTGAAGTCTGGAGGGTGAATCAGAAGAAGCAGAAGAAGGAGAAGGAGAAGGTGAAGTCTGGAGGGTGAATCAGAAGAAGCAGAAGAAGGAGAAGGAGAAGATGAAGTCTGGAGGGTGAATCAGAAGAAGTAGAAGAAGGAGAAGGAGAAGGTGAAGTCTGGAGGGTGAATCAGAAGTAGTAGAAGAAGGAGAAGGAGAAGGTGAAGTCTGGAGGGTGAATCAGAAGAAACAGAAGGAGGAGAAGGAGAAGGTGAAGTCTGGAGGGTGAATCAGAAGAAGTAGAAGAAGGAGAAGGAGAAGGTGTTGTCTGGAGGGTGAATCAGAAGAAGTAGACGAAGGAGAAGGAGAAGGTGAAGTCTGGAGGGTGAATCAGAAGAAGCAGAAGAAGGAGATGGAGAAGGTGAAGTCTGGAGGGTGAATCAGAAGAAGTAGAAGAAGGAGAAGGAGAAGGTGAAGTCTGGAGGGTGAATCAGAAGAAGCAGAAGAAGGAGAAGGAGAAGGTGAAGTCTGGAGGGTGAATCAGAAGAAGCAGAAGAAGGAGAAGGAGAAGGTGAAGTCTGGAGGGTGATTCAGAAGAAGCAGAATAAGGAGAAGGAGAAGGTGATGTCTGGAGGGTGAATCAGAAGAAGCAGAAGAAGGAGAAGGAGAAGGTGAAGTCTGGAGGGTGAATCAGAAGAAGTAGAAGAAGGAGAAGGAGAAGGTGAAGTCTGGAGGGTGAATCAGAAGAAACAGAAGGAGGAGAAGGAGAAGGTGAAGTCTGGAGGGTGAATCAGAAGAAGTAGAAGAAGGAGAAGGAGAAGGTGTTGTCTGGAGGGTGAATCAGAAGAAGTAGACGAAGGAGAAGGAGAAGGTGAAGCCTGGAGGGTGAATCAGAAGAAGCAGAAGAAGGAGATGGAGAAGGTGATGTCTGGAGGGTGAATCAGAAGAAGTAGAAGAAGGAGAAGGAGAAGGAGAAGTCTGGAGGGTGAATCAGAAGAAGCAGAAGAAGGAGAAGGAGAAGGTGAAGTCTGGAGGGTGAATCAGAAGAAGCAGAAGAAGGAGAAGGAGAAGGTGAAGTCTGGAGGGTGATTCAGAAGAAGCAGAATAAGGAGAAGGAGAAGGTGATGTCTGGAGGGTGAATCAGAAGAAGCACAAGAAGGAGAAGGAGAAGGTGAAGTCTGGAGGGTGAATCAGAAGAAGTAGAAGAAGGAGAAGGAGAAGGTGAAGTCTGGAGGGTGAATCAGAAGAAGTAGAAGAAGGAGAAGGAGAAGGTGAAGTCTGGAGGGTGAATCAGAAGAAGTAGAAGAAGGAGAAGGAGAAGGTGAAGTCTGGAGGGTGAAGCAGAAGAAGTAGAAGAAGGAGAAGGAGAAGGTGAAGTCAGGAGGGTGAATCAGAAGATGTAGAAGAAGGAGAAGGAGAAGGTGAAGTCAGGAGGGTGAATCAGAAGAAGCAGAAGAAGGAGAAGGAGAAGGTGAAGTCTGGAGGGTGAATCAGAAGAATCAGAAGAAGGAGAAGGAGAAGGTGAAGTCTGGAGGGTGAATCAGAAGAAGCAGAAGAAGGAGAAGGTGAAGTCTGGAGGGTGTATCAGAAGAAGTAGAAGAAGGAGAAGGAGAAGGTGAAGTCTGGAGGGTGAAGCAGAAGAAGTAGAAGAAGGAGAAGGAGAAGGTGAAGTCAGGAGGGTGAATCAGAAGAAGTAGAAGAAGGAGAAGGAGAAGGTGAAGTCTGGAGGGTGAATCAGAAGAAGTAGAAGAAGGAGAAGGAGAAGATGAAGTCTGGAGGGTGAATCAGAAGAAGCAGAAGAAGGAGAAGGAGAAGGTGAAGTCTGGAGGGTGAATCAGAAGAAGCAGAAGAAGGAGAAGGAGAAGATTAAGTCTGGAGGGTGAATCAGAAGAAGTAGAAGAAGGAGAAGGAGAAGGTGAGGTCTGGAGGGTGAATCAGAAGAAGCAGAAGAAGGAGAAGGAGAAGGTGAAGTCTGGAGGGTGAATCAGAAGAAGCAGAAGAAGGAGAAGGAGAAGGTGAAGTCTGGAGGGTGAATCAGAAGAAGCAGAAGAAGGAGAAGGAGAAGGTGAAGTCAGGAGGGTGAATCAGAAGAAGCAGAAGAAGGAGAAGGAGAAGGTGAAGTTAGGAGGGTGAATCAGAAGAAGCAGAAGAAGGAGAAGGAGCAGGTGAAGTCAGGGGGTGTAGCAGAAGAAGTAGAAGAAGGAGAAGGAGAAGGTGAAGTCAGGACGGTGAAGCAGAAGAAGCAGAAGAAGGAGAAGGAGAAGGTGAATCCTGGAGGGCGCAGCAGAAGAAGCAGAAGAAGGAGAAGGAGAAGGTGAAGTCTGGAGTGTGAAGCAGAAGAAGCAGAAGAAGGAGAAGGAGAAGGTGAAGTCTGGAGGGCGCAGCAGAAGAAGCAGAAGAAGGAGAATGAGAAGGTGAAGTCTGGAGGGTGAATCAGAAGAAGCAGAAGAAGGAGAAGGAGAAGGTGAAGTCTGGAGGGTGAATCAGAAGAAGTAGAAGAAGGAGAAGGAGAAGGTGAAGTCTGGAGGGTGAAGCAGAAGCAGTAGAAGAAGGAGAAGGAGAAGGTGAAGTCAGGAGGGTGAATCAGAAGAAGCAGAAGAAGGAGAAGGAGAAGGTGAAGTCTGGAGGGTGAATCATAAGAATCAGAAGAAGGAGAAGGAGAAGGTGAAGTCTGGAGGGTGAAACAGAAGAAGCAGAAGAAAGAGAAGGAGAAGGTGAAGTCTGGAGGGTGAAGCAGAAGAAACAGAAGAAGGAGAAGGAGAAGGTGAAGACTGGAGGGTGAATCAGAAGAAGTAGAAGAAGCAGAAGGAGAAGGTGAAGTCTGGAGGGTGAATCAGAAGAAGTAGAAGAAGGAGAAGGAGAAGTTGAAGTCTGGAGGGTGAATCAGAAGAAGCAGAAGAAGGAGAAGGAGAAGGTGAAGTCTGGAGGGTGAATCAGAAGAAGCAGAAGAAGGAGAAGGAGAAGATGAAGTCTGGATGGTGAATCAGAAGAAGTAGAAGAAGGAGAAGGAGAAGGTGAAGTCTGGAGGGTGAATCAGAAGAAGTAGAAGAAGGAGAAGGAGAAGATGAAGTCTGGAGGGTGAATCAGAAGAAACAGAAGAAGGAGAAGGAGAAGGTGAAGTCTGGAGGGTGAATCAGAAGAAGTAGAAGAAGGAGAAGGAGAAGGTGTAGTCTGGAGGGTGAATCAGAAGAAGTAGACGAAGGAGAAGGAGAAGGTGAAGTCTGGAGGGTGAATCAGAAGAAGCAGAAGAAGGAGAAGGAGAAGGTGAAGTCTGGAGGGTGAATCAGAAGAAGTAGAAGAAGGAGAAGGAGAAGGTGAAGTCTGGAGGGTGAATCAGAAGAAGCAGAAGAAGGAGAAGGAGAAGGTGAAGTCTGGAGGGTGAATCAGAAGAAGCAGAAGAAGGAGAAGGAGAAGGTGAAGTCTGGAGGGTGAATCAGAAGAAGCAGAATAAGGAGAAGGAGAAGGTGAAGTCTGGAGGGTGAATCAGAAGAAGCAGAAGAAGGAGAAGGAGAAGGTGAAGTCTGGAGGGTGAATCAGAAGAAGTAGAAGAAGGAGAAGGAGAAGATGAAGTCTGGAGGGTGAATCAGAAGAAGTAGAAGAAGGAGAAGGAGAAGGTGAAGTCTGGAGGGTGAATCAGAAGAAGTAGAAGAAGGAGAAGGAGAAGATGAAGTCTGGAGGGTGAATCAGAAGAAACAGAAGAAGGAGAAGGAGAAGGTGAATTCTGGAGGGTGAATCAGAAGAAGTAGAAGAAGGAGAAGGAGAAGGTGTAGTCTGGAGGGTGAATCAGAAGAAGTAGACGAAGGAGAAGGAGAAGGCGAAGTCTGGAGGGTGAATCAGAAGAAGCAGAAGAAGGAGAAGGAGAAGGTGAAGTCTGGAGGGTGAATCAGAAGAAGTAGAAGAAGGAGAAAGAGAAGGTGAAGTCTGGAGGGTGAATCAGAAGAAGCAGAATTAGGAGAAGGAGACGGTGAAGTCTGGAGGGTGAATCAGAAGAAGCAGAAGAAGGAGAAGGAGAAGGTGAAGTCTGGAGGGTGAATCAGAAGAAGTAGAAGAAGGAGAAGGAGAAGATGAAGTCTGGAGGGTGAATCAGAAGAAGTAGAAGAAGGAGAAGGAGAAGGTGAAGTCTGGAGGGTGAATCAGAAGAAGTAGAAGAAGGAGAAGGAGAAGATGAAGTCTGGAGGGTGAATCAGAAGAAACAGAAGAAGGAGAAGGAGAAGGTGAAGTCTGGAGGGTGAATCAGAAGTAGAAGAAGGAGAAGGAGATGGTGTAGTCTGGAGGGTGAATCAGAAGAAGTAGACGAAGGAGAAGGAGAAGGTGAAGTCTGGAGGGTGAATCAGAAGAAGCAGAAGAAGGAGAAGGAGAAGGTGAAGTCTGGAGGGTGAATCAGAAGAAGTAGAAGAAGGAGAAGGAGAAGGTGAAGTCTGGAGGGTGAATCAGAAGAAGCAGGAGAAGGAGAAGGAGAAGATGAAGTCTGGAGGGTGAATCAGAAGAAGCAGAAGAAGGAGAAGGAGAAGGTGAAGTCTGGAGTGTGAATCAGAAGAAGTAGAAGAAGGAGAAGGAGAATTTGAAGTCTGGAGGGTGAAGCAGAAGAAGTAGAAGATGGAGAAGGAGAAGGTGAAGTCAGGAGGGTGAATCAGAAGAAGTAGAAGAAGGAGAAGGAGAAGGTGATGTCAGGAGGGAGAATCAGAAGAAGCAGAAGATGGAGAAGGAGAAGGTGAAGTCTGGAGGATGAATCAGAAGAATCAGAAGAAGGAGAAGGAGAAGGTGAAGTCTGGAGGGTGAATCAGAAGAAGCAAAGGAAGGAGAAGGAGAAGGTGAAGTCTGGAGGGTGAATCAGAAGAAGCAGATTAAGGAGAAGGAGAAGGTGAAGTCTGGAGGGTGAATCAGAAGAAGCAGAATAAGGAGAAGGAGAAGGTGAAGTCTGGAGGGTGAATCAGAAGAAGCAGAAGAAGGAGAAGGAGAAGGTGAAGTCTGGAGGGTGAATCAGAAGAAGTAGAAGAAGGAGAAGGAGAAGGTGAAGTCTGGAGGGTGAAGCAGAAGAAGTAGAAGAAGGAGAAGGAGAAGGTGAAGTCAGGAGGGTGAATCAGAAGAAGTAGAAGAAGGAGAAGGAGAAGGTGAAGTCAGGAGGGTGAATCAGAAGAAGCAGAAGAAGGAGAAGGAGAAGGTGAAGTCTGGAGGGTGAATCAGAAGAATCAGAAGAAGGAGAAGGAGAAGGTGAAGTCTGGAGGGTGAAACAGAAGAAGCAGAAGAAAGAGAAGGAGAAGGTGAAGTCTGGAGGGTGAAGCAGAAGAAACAGAAGAAGGAGAAGGAGAAGGTGAAGACTGGAGGGTGAATCAGAAGAAGTAGAAGAAGGAGAAGGAGAAGGTGAAGTCTGGAGGGTGAATCAGAAGAAGTAGAAGAAGGAGAAGGAGAAGGTGAAGTCTGGAGGGTGAATCAGAAGAAGCAGAAGAAGGAGAAGGAGAAGGTGAAGTCTGGAGGGTGAATCAGAAGAAGCAGAAGAAGGAGAAGGAGAAGATGAAGTCTGGAGGGTGAATCAGAAGAAGTAGAAGAAGGAGAAGGAGAAGGTGAAGTCTGGAGGGTGAATCAGAAGTAGTAGAAGAAGGAGAAGGAGAAGGTGAAGTCTGGAGGGTGAATCAGAAGAAACAGAAGGAGGAGAAGGAGAAGGTGAAGTCTGGAGGGTGAATCAGAAGAAGTAGAAGAAGGAGAAGGAGAAGGTGTTGTCTGGAGGGTGAATCAGAAGAAGTAGACGAAGGAGAAGGAGAAGGTGAAGTCTGGAGGGTGAATCAGAAGAAGCAGAAGAAGGAGATGGAGAAGGTGAAGTCTGGAGGGTGAATCAGAAGAAGTAGAAGAAGGAGAAGGAGAAGGTGAAGTCTGGAGGGTGAATCAGAAGAAGCAGAAGAAGGAGAAGGAGAAGGTGAAGTCTGGAGGGTGAATCAGAAGAAGCAGAAGAAGGAGAAGGAGAAGGTGAAGTCTGGAGGGTGATTCAGAAGAAGCAGAATAAGGAGAAGGAGAAGGTGATGTCTGGAGGGTGAATCAGAAGAAGCAGAAGAAGGAGAAGGAGAAGGTGAAGTCTGGAGGGTGAATCAGAAGAAGTAGAAGAAGGAGAAGGAGAAGGTGAAGTCTGGAGGGTGAATCAGAAGAAGTAGAAGAAGGAGAAGGAGAAGGTGAAGTCTGGAGGGTGAATCAGAAGAAGTAGAAGAAGGAGAAGGAGAAGGTGAAGTCTGGAGGGTGAAGCAGAAGAAGTAGAAGAAGGAGAAGGAGAAGGTGAAGTCAGGAGGGTGAATCAGAAGATGTAGAAGAAGGAGAAGGAGAAGGTGAAGTCAGGAGGGTGAATCAGAAGAAGCAGAAGAAGGAGAAGGAGAAGGTGAAGTCTGGAGGGTGAATCAGAAGAATCAGAAGAAGGAGAAGGAGAAGGTGAAGTCTGGAGGGTGAATCAGAAGAAGTAGAAGAAGGAGAAGGAGAAGGTGTAGTCTGGAGGGTGAATCAGAAGAAGTAGACGAAGGAGAAGGAGAAGGTGAAGTCTGGAGGGTGAATCAGAAGAAGCAGAAGAAGGAGAAGGAGAAGGTGAAGTCTGGAGGGTGAATCAGAAGAAGTAGAAGAAGGAGAAGGAGAAGGTGAAGTCTGGAGGGTGAATCAGAAGAAGCAGAAGAAGGAGAAGGAGAAGGTGAAGTCTGGAGGGTGAATCAGAAGAAGCAGAAGAAGGAGAAGGAGAAGGTGAAGTCTGGAGGGTGAATCAGAAGAAGTAGAAGAAGGAGAAGGAGAATTTGAAGTCTGGAGGGTGAAGCAGAAGAAGTAGAAGATGGAGAAGGAGAAGGTGAAGTCAGGAGGGTGAATCAGAAGAAGTAGAAGAAGGAGAAGGAGAAGGTGATGTCAGGAGGGTGAATCAGAAGAAGCAGAAGATGGAGAAGGAGAAGGTGAAGTCTGGAGGGTGAATCAGAAGAATCAGAAGAAGGAGAAGGAGAAGGTGAAGTCTGGAGGGTGAATCAGAAGAAGCAAAGGAAGGAGAAGGAGAAGGTGAAGTCTGGAGGGTGAATCAGAAGAAGCAGAATAAGGAGAAGGAGAAGGTGAAGTCTGGAGGGTGAATCAGAAGAAGCAGAATAAGGAGAAGGAGAAGGTGAAGTCTGGAGGGTGAATCAGAAGAAGTAGAAGAAGGAGAAGGAGAAGGTGAAGACTGGAGGGTGAATCAGAAGAAGTAGAAGAAGGAGAAGGAGAAGGTGAAGTCTGGAGGGTGAATCAGAAGAAGTAGAAGAAGGAGAAGGAGAAGGTGAAGTCTGGAGGGTGAATCAGAAGAAGCAGAAGAAGGAGAAGGAGAAGGTGATGTCTGGAGGGTGAATCAGAAGAAGTAGAAGAAGGAGAAGGAGAAGGTGAAGTCTGGAGGGTGAATCGGAAGAAGCAGAAGAAGGAGAAGGAGAAGATGAAGTCTGGAGGGTGAATCAGAAGAAGTAGAAGAAGGAGAAGGAGAAGCTGAAGTCTGGAGGGTGAATCAGAAGTAGTAGAAGAAGGAGAAGGAGAAGGTGAAGTCTGGAGGGTGAATCAGAAGAAACAGAAGAAGGAGAAGGAGAAGGTGAAGTCTGGAGGGTGAATCAGAAGAAGTAGAAGAAGGAGAAGGAGAAGGTTTTGTCTGGAGGGTGAATCAGAAGAAGTAGACGAAGGAGAAGGAGAAGGTGAAGTCTGGAGGGTGAATCAGAAGAAGCAGAAGAAGGAGATGGAGAAGGTGAAGTCTGGAGGGTGAATCAGAAGAAGTAGAAGAAGGAGAAGGAGAAGGTGAAGTCTGGAGGGTGAATCAGAAGAAGCAGAAGAAGGAGAAGGAGAAGGTGAAGTCTGGAGGGTGAATCAGAAGAAGCAGAAGAAGGAGAAGGAGAAGGTGAAGTCTGGAGGGTGAATCAGAAGAAGCAGAATAAGGAGAAGGAGAAGGTGATGTCTGGAGAGTGAATCAGAAGAAGCAGAAGAAGGAGAAGGAGAAGGTGAAGTCTGGAGGGTGAATCAGAAGAAGTAGAAGAAGGAGAAGGAGAAGGTGAAGTCTGGAGGGTGAATCAGAAGAAGTAGAAGAAGGAGAAGGAAAAGGTGAAGTCTGGAGGGTGAATCAGAAGAAGTAGAAGAAGGAGAAGGAGAAGGTGAAGTCTGGAGGGTGAAGCAGAAGAAGTAGAAGAAGGAGAAGAAGAAGGTGAAGTCAGGAGGGTGAATCAGAAGAAGCAGAAGAAGGAGAAGGAGAAGGTGAAGTCTGGAGGGTGAATCAGAAGAATCAGAAGAAGGAGAAGGAGAAGGTGAAGTCTGGAGGGTGAATCAGAAGAAGCAGAAGAAAGAGAAGGAGAAGGTGAAGTCTGGAGGGTGTATCAGAAGAAGTAGAAGAAGGAGAAGGAGAAGGTGAAGTCTGGAGGGTGAATCAGAAGAAGCAGAAGAAGGAGAAGGAGAAGGTGAAGTCTGGAGGGTGAATCAGAAGAAGTAGACGAAGGAGAAGGAGAAGGTGAAGTCTGGAGGGTGAATCAGAAGAAGCAGAAGAAGGAGATGGAGAAGGTGAAGTCTGGAGGGTGAATCAGAAGAAGTAGAAGAAGGAGAAGGTGAAGGTGAAGTCTGGAGGGTGAATCAGAAGAAGCAGAAGAAGGAGAAGGAGAAGGTGAAGTCTGGAGGGTGAATCAGAAGAAGCAGAAGAAGGAGAAGGAGAAGGTGAAGTCTGGAGGGTGATTCCGAAGAAGCAGAATAAGGAGAAGGAGAAGGTGAATTCTGGAGGGTGAATCAGAAGAAGCAGAAGAAGGAGAAGGAGAAGGTGAAGTCTGGAGGGTGAATCAGAAGAAGTAGAAGAAGGAGAAGGAGAAGGTGAAGTCTGGAGGGTGAATCAGAAGAAGTAGAAGAAGGAGAAGGAGAAGGTGAAGTCTGGAGGGTGAATCAGAAGAAGTAGAAGAAGGAGAAGGAGAAGGTGAAGTCTGGAGGGTGAAGCAGAAGAAGTAGAAGAAGGAGAAGGAGAAGGTGAAGTCAGGAGGGTGAATCAGAAGATGTAGAAGAAGAAGAAGGAGAAGGTGAAGTCAGGAGGGTGAATCAGAAGAAGCAGAAGAAGGAGAAGGAGAAGGTGAAGTCTGGAGGGTGAATCAGAAGAAGTAGAAGAAGGAGAAGGAGAAGGTGAAGTCTGGAGGGTGAATCAGAAGAAGCAGAAGAAGGAGAAGGAGAAGGTGAAGTCTGGAGGGTGAATCAGAAGAAGCAGAAGAAGGAGAAGGAGAAGGTGAAGTCTGGAGGGTGAATCAGAAGAAGCAGAAGAAGTAGAAGGAGAAGGTGAAGTCTGGAGGGTGAATCAGAAGAAGCAGAATAAGGAGAAGGAGAAGGTGAAGTCTGGAGGGTGAATCAGAAGAAGCAGAAGAAGGAGAAGTAGAAGGTGAAGTCTGGAGGGTGAATCAGAAGAAGTAGAAGAAGGAGAAGGAGAAGGTGAAGTCTGGAGGGTGAAGCAGAAGAAGTAGAAGAAGGAGAAGGAGAAGGTGAAGTCAGGAGGGTGAATCAGAAGAAGTAGAAGAAGGAGAAGGAGAAGGTGAAGTCAGGAGGGTGAATCAGAAGAAGCAGAAGAAGGAGATAGAGAAGGTGAAGTCTGGAGGGTGAATCAGAAGAATCAGAAGAAGGAGAAGGAGAAGGTGAAGGCTGGAGGGTGAAGCAGAAGAAACAGAAGAAGCAGAAGGAGAAGGTGAAGACTGGAGGGTGAATCAGAAGAAGTAGAAGAAGGAGAAGGAGAAGGTGAAGTCTGGAGGGTGAATCAGAAGAAGTAGAAGAAGGAGAAGGAGAAGGTGAAGTCTGGAGGGTGAATCAGAAGAAGCAGAAGAAGGAGAAGGAGAAGGTGAAGTCTGGAGGGTGAATCAGAAGAAGCAGAAGAAGGAGAAGGAGAAGATGAAGTCTGGAGGGTGAATCAGAAGAAGTAGAAGAAGGAGAAGGAGAAGGTGAGGTCTGGAGGGTGAATCAGAAGAAGCAGAAGAAGGAGAAGGAGAAGGTGAAGTCTGGAGGGTGAATCAGAAGAAGCAGAAGAAGGAGAAGGAGAAGGTGAAGTCTGGAGGGTGAATCAGAAGAAGCAGAAGAAGGAGAAGGAGAAGGTGAAGTCAGGAGGGTGAATCAGAAGAAGCAGAAGAAGGAGAAGGAGAAGATGAAGTTAGGAGGGCGATTCAGAAGAAGCAGAAGAAGGAGAAGGAGCAGGTGAAGTCAGGGGGGTGTAGCAGATGAAGTAGAAGAAGGAGAAGGAGAAGGTGAAGTCAGGACGGTGAAGCAGAAGAAGCAGAAGAAGGAGAAGGAGAAGGTGAAGCCTGGAGGGCGCAGCAGAAGAAGCAGAAGAAGGAGAAGGAGAAGGTGAAGTCTGGAGTGTGAAGCAGAAGAAGCAGAAGAAGGAGAAGGAGAAGGTGAAGTCTGGAGGGCGCAGCAGAAGAAGCAGAAGAAGGAGAATGAGAAGGTGAAGTCTGGAGGGTGAATCAGAAGAAGCAGAAGAAGGAGAAGGAGAAGGTGAAGTCTGGAGGGTGAATCAGAAGAAGCAGAAGAAGGAGAAGGAGAAGGTGAAGTCTGGAGGGTGAATCAGAAGAAGCAGAAGAAGGAGAAGGAGAAGGTGAAGTCTGGAGGGTGAATCAGAAGAAGTAGAAGAAGGAGAAGGAGAATTTGAAGTCTGGAGGGTGAAGCAGAAGAAGTAGAAGATGGAGAAGGAGAAGGTGAAGTCAGGAGGGTGAATTAGAAGAAGTAGAAGAAGGAGAAGGAGAAGGTGATGTCAGGAGGGTGAATCAGAAGAAGCAGAAGATGGAGAAGGAGAAGGTGAAGTCTGGAGGGTGAATCAGAAGAATCAGAAGAAGGAGAAGGAGAAGGTGAAGTCTGGAGGGTGAATCAGAAGAAGCAAAGGAAGGAGAAGGAGAAGGTGAAGTCTGGAGGGTGAATCAGAAGATGCAGAATAAGGAGAAGGAGAAGGTGAAGTCTGGAGGGTGAATCAGAAGAAGCAGAATAAGGAGAAGGAGAAGGTGAAGTCTGGAGGGTGAATCAGAAGAAGCAGAAGAAGGAGAAGGAGAAGGTGAAGTCTGGAGGGTGAATCAGAAGAAGTAGACGAAGGAGAAGGAGAAGGTGAAGTCTGGAGGGTGAATCAGAAGAAGCAGAAGAAGGAGATGGAGAAGGTGAAGTCTGGAGGGTGAATCAGAAGAAGTAGAAGAAGGAGAAGGAGAAGGTGAAGTCTGGAGGGTGAATCAGAAGAAGCAGAAGAAGGAGAAGGAGAAGGTGAAGTCTGGAGGGTGAATCAGAAGAAGCAGAAGAAGGAGAAGGAGAAGGTGAAGTCTGGAGGGTGAATCAGAAGAAGCAGAATAAGGAGAAGGAGAAGGTGATGTCTGGAGAGTGAATCAGAAGAAGCAGAAGAAGGAGAAGGAGAAGGTGAAGTCTGGAGGGTGAATCAGAAGAAGTAGAAGAAGGAGAAGGAGAAGGTGAAGTCTGGAGGGTGAATCAGAAGAAGTAGAAGAAGGAGAAGGAAAAGGTGAAGTCTGGAGGGTGAATCAGAAGAAGTAGAAGAAGGAGAAGGAGAAGGTGAAGTCTGGAGGGTGAAGCAGAAGAAGTAGAAGAAGGAGAAGAAGAAGGTGAAGTCAGGAGGGTGAATCAGAAGAAGCAGAAGAAGGAGAAGGAGAAGGTGAAGTCTGGAGGGTGAATCAGAAGAATCAGAAGAAGGAGAAGGAGAAGGTGAAGTCTGGAGGGTGAATCAGAAGAAGCAGAAGAAAGAGAAGGAGAAGGTGAAGTCTGGAGGGTGTATCAGAAGAAGTAGAAGAAGGAGAAGGAGAAGGTGAAGTCTGGAGGGTGAATCAGAAGAAGCAGAAGAAGGAGAAGGAGAAGGTGAAGTCTGGAGGGTGAATCAGAAGAAGTAGACGAAGGAGAAGGAGAAGGTGAAGTCTGGAGGGTGAATCAGAAGAAGCAGAAGAAGGAGATGGAGAAGGTGAAGTCTGGAGGGTGAATCAGAAGAAGTAGAAGAAGGAGAAGGTGAAGGTGAAGTCTGGAGGGTGAATCAGAAGAAGCAGAAGAAGGAGAAGGAGAAGGTGAAGTCTGGAGGGTGAATCAGAAGAAGCAGAAGAAGGAGAAGGAGAAGGTGAAGTCTGGAGGGTGATTCCGAAGAAGCAGAATAAGGAGAAGGAGAAGGTGAATTCTGGAGGGTGAATCAGAAGAAGCAGAAGAAGGAGAAGGAGAAGGTGAAGTCTGGAGGGTGAATCAGAAGAAGTAGAAGAAGGAGAAGGAGAAGGTGAAGTCTGGAGGGTGAATCAGAAGAAGTAGAAGAAGGAGAAGGAGAAGGTGAAGTCTGGAGGGTGAATCAGAAGAAGTAGAAGAAGGAGAAGGAGAAGGTGAAGTCTGGAGGGTGAAGCAGAAGAAGTAGAAGAAGGAGAAGGAGAAGGTGAAGTCAGGAGGGTGAATCAGAAGATGTAGAAGAAGAAGAAGGAGAAGGTGAAGTCAGGAGGGTGAATCAGAAGAAGCAGAAGAAGGAGAAGGAGAAGGTGAAGTCTGGAGGGTGAATCAGAAGAAGTAGAAGAAGGAGAAGGAGAAGGTGAAGTCTGGAGGGTGAATCAGAAGAAGCAGAAGAAGGAGAAGGAGAAGGTGAAGTCTGGAGGGTGAATCAGAAGAAGCAGAAGAAGGAGAAGGAGAAGGTGAAGTCTGGAGGGTGAATCAGAAGAAGCAGAAGAAGTAGAAGGAGAAGGTGAAGTCTGGAGGGTGAATCAGAAGAAGCAGAATAAGGAGAAGGAGAAGGTGAAGTCTGGAGGGTGAATCAGAAGAAGCAGAAGAAGGAGAAGTAGAAGGTGAAGTCTGGAGGGTGAATCAGAAGAAGTAGAAGAAGGAGAAGGAGAAGGTGAAGTCTGGAGGGTGAAGCAGAAGAAGTAGAAGAAGGAGAAGGAGAAGGTGAAGTCAGGAGGGTGAATCAGAAGAAGTAGAAGAAGGAGAAGGAGAAGGTGAAGTCAGGAGGGTGAATCAGAAGAAGCAGAAGAAGGAGATAGAGAAGGTGAAGTCTGGAGGGTGAATCAGAAGAATCAGAAGAAGGAGAAGGAGAAGGTGAAGGCTGGAGGGTGAAGCAGAAGAAACAGAAGAAGCAGAAGGAGAAGGTGAAGACTGGAGGGTGAATCAGAAGAAGTAGAAGAAGGAGAAGGAGAAGGTGAAGTCTGGAGGGTGAATCAGAAGAAGTAGAAGAAGGAGAAGGAGAAGGTGAAGTCTGGAGGGTGAATCAGAAGAAGCAGAAGAAGGAGAAGGAGAAGGTGAAGTCTGGAGGGTGAATCAGAAGAAGCAGAAGAAGGAGAAGGAGAAGATGAAGTCTGGAGGGTGAATCAGAAGAAGTAGAAGAAGGAGAAGGAGAAGGTGAGGTCTGGAGGGTGAATCAGAAGAAGCAGAAGAAGGAGAAGGAGAAGGTGAAGTCTGGAGGGTGAATCAGAAGAAGCAGAAGAAGGAGAAGGAGAAGGTGAAGTCTGGAGGGTGAATCAGAAGAAGCAGAAGAAGGAGAAGGAGAAGGTGAAGTCAGGAGGGTGAATCAGAAGAAGCAGAAGAAGGAGAAGGAGAAGATGAAGTTAGGAGGGCGATTCAGAAGAAGCAGAAGAAGGAGAAGGAGCAGGTGAAGTCAGGGGGGTGTAGCAGATGAAGTAGAAGAAGGAGAAGGAGAAGGTGAAGTCAGGACGGTGAAGCAGAAGAAGCAGAAGAAGGAGAAGGAGAAGGTGAAGCCTGGAGGGCGCAGCAGAAGAAGCAGAAGAAGGAGAAGGAGAAGGTGAAGTCTGGAGTGTGAAGCAGAAGAAGCAGAAGAAGGAGAAGGAGAAGGTGAAGTCTGGAGGGCGCAGCAGAAGAAGCAGAAGAAGGAGAATGAGAAGGTGAAGTCTGGAGGGTGAATCAGAAGAAGCAGAAGAAGGAGAAGGAGAAGGTGAAGTCTGGAGGGTGAATCAGAAGAAGCAGAAGAAGGAGAAGGAGAAGGTGAAGTCTGGAGGGTGAATCAGAAGAAGCAGAAGAAGGAGAAGGAGAAGGTGAAGTCTGGAGGGTGAATCAGAAGAAGTAGAAGAAGGAGAAGGAGAATTTGAAGTCTGGAGGGTGAAGCAGAAGAAGTAGAAGATGGAGAAGGAGAAGGTGAAGTCAGGAGGGTGAATTAGAAGAAGTAGAAGAAGGAGAAGGAGAAGGTGATGTCAGGAGGGTGAATCAGAAGAAGCAGAAGATGGAGAAGGAGAAGGTGAAGTCTGGAGGGTGAATCAGAAGAATCAGAAGAAGGAGAAGGAGAAGGTGAAGTCTGGAGGGTGAATCAGAAGAAGCAAAGGAAGGAGAAGGAGAAGGTGAAGTCTGGAGGGTGAATCAGAAGATGCAGAATAAGGAGAAGGAGAAGGTGAAGTCTGGAGGGTGAATCAGAAGAAGCAGAATAAGGAGAAGGAGAAGGTGAAGTCTGGAGGGTGAATCAGAAGAAGCAGAAGAAGGAGAAGGAGAAGGTGAAGTCTGGAGGGTGAATCAGAAGAAGCAAAGGAAGGAGAAGGAGAAGGTGAAGTCTGGAGGGTGAATCAGAAGAAGCAGAATAAGGAGAAGGAGAAGGTGAAGTCTGGAGGGTGAATCAGAAGAAGCAGAATAAGGAGAAGGAGAAGGTGAAGTCTGGAGGGTGAATCAGAAGAAGCAGAAGAAGGAGAAGGAGAAGGTGAAGTCTGGAGGGTGAATCAGAAGAAGTAGAAGAAGGAGAAGGAGAAGGTGAAGTCTGGAGGGTGAAGCAGAAGAAGTAGAAGAAGGAGAAGGAGAAGGTGAAGTCAGGAGTGTGAATCAGAAGAAGTAGAAGAAGGAGAAGGAGAAGGTGAAGTCAGGAGGGTGAATCAGAAGAAGCAGAAGAAGGAGAAGGAGAAGGTGAAGTCTGGAGGGTGAATCAGAAGAATCAGAAGAAGGAGAAGGAGAAGGTGAAGTCTGGAGGGTGAAACAGAAGAAGCAGAAGAAAGAGAAGGAGAAGGTGAAGTCTGGAGGGTGAAGCAGAAGAAACAGAAGAAGGAGAAGGAGAAGGTGAAGACTGGAGGGTGAATCAGAAGAAGTAGAAGAAGGAGAAGGAGAAGGTGAAGTCTGGAGGGTGAATCGGAAGAAGCAGAAGAAGGAGAAGGAGAAGATGAAGTCTGGAGGGTGAATCAGAAGAAGTAGAAGAAGGAGAAGGAGAAGGTGAAGTCTGGAGGGTGAATCAGAAGTAGTAGAAGAAGGAGAAGGAGAAGGTGAAGTCTGGAGGGTGAATCAGAAGAAACAGAAGAAGGAGAAGGAGAAGGTGAAGTCTGGAGGGTGAATCAGAAGAAGTAGAAGAAGGAGAAGGAGAAGGTGTTGTCTGGAGGGTGAATCAGAAGAAGTAGACGAAGGAGAAGGAGATGGTGAAGTCTGGAGGGTGAATCAGAAGAAGCAGAAGAAGGAGATGGAGAAGGTGAAGTCTGGAGGGTGAATCAGAAGAAGTAGAAGAAGGAGAAGGAGAAGGTGAAGTCTGGAGGGTGAATCAGAAGAAGCAGAAGAAGGAGAAGGAGAAGGTGAAGTCTGGAGGGTGAATCAGAAGAAGCAGAAGAAGGAGAAGGAGAAGGTGAAGTCTGGAGGGTGATTCAGAAGAAGCAGAATAAGGAGAAGGAGAAGGTGATGTCTGGAGGGTGAATCAGAAGAAGCAGAAGAAGGAGAAGGAGAAGGTGAAGTCTGGAGGGTGAATCAGAAGAAGTAGAAGAAGGAGAAGGTGAAGTCTGGAGGGTGAATCAGAAGAAGTAGAAGAAGGAGAAGGAGAAGGTGAAGTCTGGAGGGTGAATCAGAAGAAGTAGAAGAAGGAGAAGGAGAAGGTGAAGTCTGGAGGGTGAAGCAGAAGAAGTAGAAGAAGGAGAAGGAGAAGGTGAAGTCAGGAGGGTGAATCAGAAGATGTAGAAGAAGGAGAAGGAGAAGGTGAAGTCAGGAGGGTGAATCAGAAGAAGCAGAAGAAGGAGAAGGAGAAGGTGAAGTCTGGAGGGTGAATCAGAAGAATCAGAAGAAGGAGAAGGAGAAGGTGAAGTCTGGAGGGTGAATCAGAAGAAGCAGAAGAAAGAGAAGGAGAAGGTGAAGTCTGGAGGGTGAATCAGAAGAAGTAGAAGAAGGTTAAGGAGAAGGTGAAGTCTGGAGGGTGAATCAGAAGAAGCAAAAGAAGGAGAAGGAGAAGGTGAAGTCTGGAGGGTGAATCAGAAGAAGTAGACGAAGGAGAAGGAGAAGGTGAAGTCTGGAGGGTGAATCAGAAGAAGCAGAAGAAGGAGATGGAGAAGGTGAAGTCTGGAGGGTGAATCAGAAGAAGTAGAAGAAGGAGAAGGTGAAGGTGAAGTCTGGAGGGTGAATCAGAAGAAGCAGAATAAGGAGAAGGAGAAGGTGAAGTCTGGAGGGTGAATCAGAAGAAGCAGAAGAAGGAGAAGGAGAAGGTGAAGTCTGGAGGGTGAATCAGAAGAAGTAGAAGAAGGAGAAGGAGAAGGTGAAGTCTGGAGGGTGAAGCAGAAGAAGTAGAAGAAGGAGAAGGAGAAGGTGAAGTCAGGAGGGTGAATCAGAAGAAGTAGAAGAAGGAGAAGGAGAAGGTGAAGTCAGGAGGGTGAATCAGAAGAAGCAGAAGAAGGAGATAGAGAAGGTGAAGTCTGGAGGGTGAATCAGAAGAATCAGAAGAAGGAGAAGGAGAAGGTGAAGTCTGGAGGGTGAAACAGAAGAAGCAGAAGAAAGAGAAGGCGAAGGTGAAGTCTGGAGGGTGAAGCAGAAGAAACAGAAGAAGGAGAAGGAGAAGGTGAAGACTGGAGGGTGAATCAGAAGAAGTAGAAGAAGGAGAAGGAGAAGGTGAAGTCTGGAGGGTGAATCAGAAGAAGTAGAAGAAGGAGAAGGAGAAGGTGAAGTCTGGAGGGTGAATCAGAAGAAGCAGAAGAAGGAGAAGGAGAAGGTGAAGTCTGGAGGGTGAATCAGAAGAAGCAGAAGAAGGAGAAGGAGAAGATGAAGTCTGGAGGGTGAATCAGAAGAAGTAGAAGAAGGAGAAGGAGAAGGTGAGGTCTGGAGGGTGAATCAGAAGAAGCAGAAGAAGGAGAAGGAGAAGGTGAAGTCTGGAGGGTGAATCAGAAGAAGCAGAAGAAGGAGAAGGAGAAGGTGAAGTCTGGAGGGTGAATCAGAATAAGCAGAAGAAGGAGAAGGAGAAGGTGAAGTCAGGAGGGTGAATCAGAAGAAGCAGAAGAAGGAGAAGGAGAAGATGAAGTTAGGAGGGCGATTCAGAAGAAGCAGAAGAAGGAGAAGGAGCAGGTGAAGTCAGGGGGGTGTAGCAGATGAAGTAGAAGAAGGAGAAGGAGAAGGTGAAGTCAGGACGGTGAAGCAGAAGAAGCAGAAGAAGGAGAAGGAGAAGGTGAAGCCTGGAGGGCGCAGCAGAAGAAGCAGAAGAAGGAGAAGGAGAAGCTGAAGTCTGGAGTGTGAAGCAGAAGAAGCAGAAGAAGGAGAAGGAGAAGGTGAAGTCTGGAGGGCGCAGCAGAAGAAGCAGAAGAAGGAGAATGAGAAGGTGAAGTCTGGAGGGTGAATCAGAAGAAGCAGAAGAAGGAGAAGGAGAAGGTGAAGTCTGGAGGGTGAATCAGAAGAAGCAGAAGAAGGAGAAGGAGAAGGTGAAGTCTGGAGGGTGAATCAGAAGAAGCAGAAGAAGGAGAAGGAGAAGGTGAAGTCTGGAGGGTGAATCAGAAGAAGTAGAAGAAGGAGAAGGAGAATTTGAAGTCTGGAGGGTGAAGCAGAAGAAGTAGAAGAAGGAGAAGGAGAAGGTGATGTCAGGAGGGTGAATCAGAAGAAGCAGAAGATGGAGAAGGAGAAGGTGAAGTCTGGAGGGTGAATCAGAAGAATCAGAAGAAGGAGAAGGAGAAGGTGAAGTCTGGAGGGTGAATCAGAAGAAGCAAAGGAAGGAGAAGGAGAAGGTGAAGTCTGGAGGGTGAATCAGAAGAAGCAGAATAAGGAGAAGGAGAAGGTGAAGTCTGGAGGGTGAATCAGAAGAAGCAGAATAAGGAGAAGGAGAAGGTGAAGTCTGGAGGGTGAATCAGAAGAAGCAGAAGAAGGAGAAGGAGAAGGTGAAGTCTGGAGGGTGAATCAGAAGAAGTAGAAGAAGGAGAAGGAGAAGGTGAAGTCTGGAGGGTGAAGCAGAAGAAGTAGAAGAAGGAGAAGGAGAAGGTGAAGTCAGGAGTGTGAATCAGAAGAAGTAGAAGAAGGAGAAGGAGAAGGTGAAGTCAGGAGGGTGAATCAGAAGAAGCAGAAGAAGGAGAAGGAGAAGTTGAAGTCTGGAGGGTGAATCAGAAGAATCAGAAGAAGGAGAAGGAGAAGGTGAAGTCTGGAGGGTGAAACAGAAGAAGCAGAAGAAAGAGAAGGAGAAGGTGAAGTCTGGAGGGTGAAGCAGAAGAAACAGAAGAAGGAGAAGGAGAAGGTGAAGACTGGAGGGTGAATCAGAAGAAGTAGAAGAAGGAGAAGGAGAAGGTGAAGTCTGGAGGGTGAATCAGAAGAAGCAGAAGAAGGAGAAGGAGAAGATGAAGTCTGGAGGGTGAATCAGAAGAAGTAGAAGAAGGAGAAGGAGAAGGTGAAGTCTGGAGGGTGAATCAGAAGTAGTAGAAGAAGGAGAAGGAGAAGGTGAAGTCTGGAGGGTGAATCAGAAGAAGTAGAAGAAGGAGAAGGAGAAGGTGTTGTCTGGAGGGTGAATCAGAAGAAGTAGACGAAGGAGAAGGAGAAGGTAAAGTCTGGAGGGTGAATCAGAAGAAGCAGAAGAAGGAGATGGAGAAGGTGAAGTCTGGAGGGTGAATCAGAAGAAGTAGAAGAAGGAGAAGGAGAAGGTGAAGTCTGGAGGGTGAATCAGAAGAAGCAGAAGAAGGAGAAGGAGAAGGTGAAGTCTGGAGGGTGAATCAGAAGAAGCAGAAGAAGGAGAAGGAGAAGGTGAAGTCTGGAGGGTGATTCAGAAGAAGCAGAATAAGGAGAAGGAGAAGGTGATGTCTGGAGAGTGAATCAGAAGAAGCAGAAGAAGGAGAAGGAGAAGGTGAAGTCTGGAGGGTGAATCAGAAGAAGTAGAAGAAGGAGAAGGAGAAGGTGAAGTCTGGAGGGTGAATCAGAAGAAGTAGAAGAAGGAGAAGGAGAAGGTGAAGTCTGGAGGGTGAAGCAGAAGAAGTAGAAGAAGGAGAAGGAGAAGGTGAAGTCAGGAGGGTGAATCAGAAGATGTAGAAGAAGAAGAAGGAGAAGATGAAGTCAGGAGGGTGAATCAGAAGAAGCAGAAGAAGGAGAAGGAGAAGGTGAAGTCTGGAGGGTGAATCAGAAGAAGTAGAAGAAGGAGAAGGAGAAGGTGAAGTCTGGAGGGTGAATCAGAAGAAGCAGAAGAAGGAGAAGGAGAAGGTGAAGTCTGGAGGGTGAATCAGAAGAAGCAGAAGAAGGAGAAGGAGAAGGTGAAGTCTGGAGGGTGAATTAGAAGAAGCAGAAGAAGTAGAAGGAGAAGGTGAAGTCTGGAGGGTGAATCAGAAGAAGCAGAATAAGGAGAAGGAGAAGGTGAAGTCTGGAGGGTGAATCAGAAGAAGCAGAAGAAGGAGAAGGAGAAGGTGAAGTCTGGAGGGTGAATCAGAAGAAGTAGAAGAAGGAGAAGGAGAAGGTGAAGTCTTGGAGGGTGAAGCAGAAGAAGTAGAAGAAGGAGAAGGAGAAGGTGAAGTCAGGAGGATGAATCAGAAGAAGTAGAAGAAGGAGAAGGAGAAGGTGAAGTCAGGAGGGTGAATCAGAAGAAGCAGAAGAAGGAGATAGAGAAGGTGAAGTCTGGAGGGTGAATCAGAAGAATCAGAAGAAGGAGAAGGAGAAGGTGAAGTCTGGAGGGTGAAACAGAAGAAGCAGAAGAAAGAGAAGGAGAAGGTGAAGTCTGGAGGGTGAAGCAGAAGAAACAGAAGAAGGAGAAGGAGAAGGTGAAGACTGGAGGGTGAATCAGAAGAAGTAGAAGAAGGAGAAGGAGAAGGTGAAGTCTGGAGGGTGAATCAGAAGAAGTAGAAGAAGGAGAAGGAGAAGGTGAAGTCTGGAGGGTGAATCAGAAGAAGCAGAAGAAGGAGAAGGAGAAGGTGAAGTCTGGAGGGTGAATCAGAAGAAGCAGAAGAAGGAGAAGGAGAAGATGAAGTCTGGAGGGTGAATCAGAAGAAGTAGAAGAAGGAGAAGGAGAAGGTGAGGTCTGGAGGGTGAATCAGAAGAAGCAGAAGAAGGAGAAGGAGAAGGTGAAGTCTGGAGGGTGAATCAGAAGAAGCAGAAGAAGGAGAAGGAGAAGGTGAAGTCTGGAGGGTGAATCAGAATAAGCAGAAGAAGGAGAAGGAGAAGGTGAAGTCAGGAGGGTGAATCAGAAGAAGCAGAAGAAGGAGAAGGAGAAGATGAAGTTAGGAGGGCGATTCAGAAGAAGCAGAAGAAGGAGAAGGAGCAGGTGAAGTCAGGGGGGTGTAGCAGATGAAGTAGAAGAAGGAGAAGGAGAAGGTGAAGTCAGGACGGTGAAGCAGAAGAAGCAGAAGAAGGAGAAGGAGAAGGTGAAGCCTGGAGGGCGCAGCAGAAGAAGCAGAAGAAGGAGAAGGAGAAGGTGAAGTCTGGAGTGTGAAGCAGAAGAAGCAGAAGAAGGAGAAGGAGAAGGTGAAGTCTGGAGGGCGCAGCAGAAGAAGCAGAAGAAGGAGAATGAGAAGGTGAAGTCTGGAGGGTGAATCAGAAGAAGCAGAAGAAGGAGAAGGAGAAGGTGAAGTCTGGAGGGTGAATCAGAAGAAGCAGAAGAAGGAGAAGGAGAAGGTGAAGTCTGGAGGGTGAATCAGAAGAAGCAGAAGAAGGAGAAGGAGAAGGTGAAGTCTGGAGGGTGAATCAAAAGAAGTAGAAGAAGGAGAAGGAGAATTTGAAGTCTGGAGGGTGAAGCAGAAGAAGTAGAAGATGGAGAAGGAGGAGGTGAAGTCAGGAGGGTGAATCAGAAGAAGTAGAAGAAGGAGAAGGAGAAGGTGATGTCAGGAGGGTGAATCAGAAGAAGCAGAAGATGGAGAAGGAGAAGGTGAAGTCTGGAGGGTGAATCAGAAGAATCAGAAGAAGGAGAAGGAGAAGGTGAAGTCTGGAGGGTGAATCAGAAGAAGCAAAGGAAGGAGAAGGAGAAGGTGAAGTCTGGAGGGTGAATCAGAAGAAGCAGAATAAGGAGAAGGAGAAGGTGAAGTCTGGAGGGTGAATCAGAAGAAGCAGAATAAGGAGAAGGAGAAGGTGAAGTCTGGAGGGTGTATCAGAAGAAGCAGAAGAAGGAGAAGGAGAAGGTGAAGTCTGGAGGGTGAATCAGAAGAAGTAGAAGAAGGAGAAGGAGAAGGTGAAGTCTGGAGGGTGAAGCAGAAGAAGTAGAAGAAGGAGAAGGAGAATGTGAAGTCAGGAGTGTGAATCAGAAGAAGTAGAAGAAGGAGAAGGAGAAGGTGAAGTTAGGAGGGTGAATCAGAAGAAGCAGAAGAAGGAGAAGGAGAAGGTGAAGTCTGGAGGGTGAATCAGAAGAATCAGAAGAAGGAGAAGGAGAAGGTGAAGTCTGGAGGGTGAAACAGAAGAAGCAGAAGAAAGAGAAGGAGAAGGTGAAGTCTGGAGGGTGAAGCAGAAGAAACAGAAGAAGGAGAAGGAGAAGGTGAAGACTGGAGGGTGAATCAGAAGAAGTAGAAGAAGGAGAAGGAGAAGGTGAAGTCTGGAGGGTGAATCAGAAGAAGCAGAAGAAGGAGAAGGAGAAGATGAAGTCTGGAGGGTGAATCAGAAGAAGTAGAAGAAGGAGAAGGAGAAGGTGAAGTCTGGAGGGTGAATCAGAAGTAGTAGAAGAAGGAGAAGGAGAAGGTGAAGTCTGGAGGGTGAATCAGAAGAAGTAGAAGAAGGAGAAGGAGAAGGTGTTGTCTGGAGGGTGAATCAGAAGAAGTAGACGAAGGAGAAGGAGAAGGTGAAGTCTGGAGGGTGAATCAGAAGAAGCAGAAGAAGGAGATGGAGAAGGTGAAGTCTCGAGGGTGAATCAGAAGAAGTAGAAGAAGGAGAAGGAGAAGGTGAAGTCTGGAGGGTGAATCAGAAGAAGCAGAAGAAGGAGAAGGAGAAGGTGAAGTCTGGAGGGTGAATCAGAAGAAGCAGAAGAAGGAGAAGGAGAAGGTGAAGTCTGGAGGGTGATTCAGAAGAAGCAGAATAAGGAGAAGGAGAAGGTGATGTCTGGAGGGTGAATCAGAAGAAGCAGAAGAAGGAGAAGGAGAAGGTGAAGTCTGGAGGGTGAATCAGAAGATGTAGAAGAAGGAGAAGGAGAAGGTGAAGTCTGGAGGGTGAATCAGAAGAAGTAGAAGAAGGAGAAGGAGAAGGTGAAGTCTGGAGGGTGAATCAGAAGAAGTAGAAGAAGGAGAAGGAGAAGGTGAAGTCTGGAGGGTGAAGCAGAAGAAGTAGAAGAAGGAGAAGGAGAAGGTGAAGTCAGGAGGTTGAATCAGAAGATGTAGAAGAAGGAGAAGGAGAAGGTGAAGTCAGGAGGGTGAATCAGAAGAAGCAGAAGAAGGAGAAGGAGAAGGTGAAGTCTGGAGGGTGAATCAGAAGAATCAGAAGAAGGAGAAGGAGAAGGTGAAGTCTGGAGGGTGAATCAGAAGAAGCAGAAGAAAGAGAAGGAGAAGGTGAAGTCTGGAGGGTGAATCAGAAGAAGTAGAAGAAGGAGAAGGAGAAGGTGAAGTCTGGAGGGTGAATCAGAAGAAGCAGAAGAAGGAGAAGGAGAAGGTGAAGTCTGGAGGGTGAATCAGAAGAAGTAGACGAAGGAGAAGGAGAAGGTGAAGTCTGGAGGGTGAATCAGAAGAAGCAGAAGAAGGAGATGGAGAAGGTGAAGTCTGGAGGGTGAATCAGAAGAAGTAGAAGAAGGAGAAGGTGAAGGTGAAGTCTGGAGGGTGAATCAGAAGAAGCAGAAGAAGGAGAAGGAGAAGGTGAAGTCTGGAGGGTGAATCAGAAGAAGCAGAAGAAGGAGAAGGTGAAGTCTGGAGGGTGATTCCGAAGAAGCAGAATAAGGAGAAGGAGAAGGTGAATTCTGGAGGGTGAATCAGAAGAAGCAGAAGAAGGAGAAGGAGAAGGTGAAGTCTGGAGGGTGAATCAGAAGAAGTAGAAGAAGGAGAAGGAGAAGGTGAAGTCTGGAGGGTGAATCAGAAGAAGTAGAAGAAGGAGAAGGAGAAGGTGAAGTCTGGAGGGTGAATCAGAAGAAGTAGAAGAAGGAGAAGGAGAAGGTGAAGTCTGGAGGGTGAAGCAGAAGAAGTAGAAGAAGGAGAAGGAGAAGGTGAAGTCAGGAGGGTGAATCAGAAGATGTAGAAGAAGAAGAAGGAGAAGGTGAAGACAGGAGGGTGAATCAGAAGAAGCAGAAGAAGGAGAAGGAGAAGGTGAAGTCTGGAGGGTGAATCAGAAGAAGTAGAAGAAGGAGAAGGAGAAGGTGAAGTCTGGAGGGTGAATCAGAAGAAGCAGAAGAAGGAGAAGGAGAAGGTGAAGTCTGGAGGGTGAATCAGAAGAAGCAGAAGAAGGAGAAGGAGAAGGTGAAGTCTGGAGGGTGAATCAGAAGAAGCAGAAGAAGTAGAAGGAGAAGGTGAAGTCTGGAGGGTGAATCAGAAGAAGCAGAATAAGGAGAAGGAGAAGGTGAAGTCTGGAGGGTGAATCAGAAGAAGCAGAAGAAGGAGAAGGAGAAGGTGAAGTCTGGAGGGTGAATCAGAAGAAGTAGAAGAAGGAGAAGGAGAAGGTGAAGTCTGGAGGGTGAAGCAGAAGAAGTAGAAGAAGGAGAAGGAGAAGGTGAAGTCAGGAGGGTGAATCAGAAGAAGTAGAAGAAGGAGAAGGAGAAGGTGAAGTCAGGAGGGTGAATCAGAAGAAGCAGAAGAAGGAGATAGAGAAGGTGAAGTCTGGAGGGTGAATCAGAAGAATCAGAAGAAGGAGAAGGAGAAGGTGAAGTCTGGAGGGTGAAACAGAAGAAGCAGAAGAAAGAGAAGGAGAAGGTGAAGTCTGGAGGGTGAAGCAGAAGAAACAGAAGAAGGAGAAGGAGAAGGTGAAGACTGGAGGGTGAATCAGAAGAAGTAGAAGAAGGAGAAGGAGAAGGTGAAGTCTGGAGGGTGAATCAGAAGAAGTAGAAGAAGGAGAAGGAGAAGGTGAAGTCTGGAGGGTGAATCAGAAGAAGCAGAAGAAGGAGAAGGAGAAGGTGAAGTCTGGAGGGTGAATCAGAAGAAGCAGAAGAAGGAGAAGGAGAAGATGAAGTCTGGAGGGCGCAGCAGAAGAAGCAGAAGAAGGAGAATGAGAAGGTGAAGTCTGGAGGGTGAATCAGAAGAAGCAGAAGAAGGAGAAGGAGAAGGTGAAGTCTGGAGGGTGAATCAGAAGAAGTAGAAGAAGGAGAAGGAGAAGGTGAAGTCTGGAGGGTGAAGCAGAAGAAGTAGAAGAAGGAGAAGGAGAAGGTGAAGTCAGGAGGGTGAATCAGAAGAAGTAGAAGAAGGAGAAGGAGAAGGTGAAGTCAGGAGGGTGAATCAGAAGAAGCAGAAGAAGGAGAAGGAGAAGGTGAAGTCTGGAGGATGAATCAGAAGAAGTAGAAGAAGGAGAAGGAGAAGGTGAAGTCTGGAGGGTGAATCAGAAGAAGCAGAAGAAGGAGAAGGAGAAGGTGAAGTCTGGAGGGTGAATCAGAAGAAGCAGCAGAAGGAGAAGGAGAAGGTGAAGTCTGGAGGGTGAATCAGAAGAAGCAGAAGAAGGAGAAGGAGAAGGTGAAGTCTGGAGGGTGAATCAGAAGAAGCAGAAGAAGGAGAAGGAGCAGGTGAAGTCTGGAGGGTGAATCAGAAGAAGCAGAAGAAGGAGAAGGAGAAGGTGAAGTCTGGAGGGTGAATCAGAAGAAGTAGAAGAAGGAGAAGGAGAAGGTGAAGTCTGGAGGGTGAAGCAGAAGAAGTAGAAGAAGGAGAAGGAGAAGGTGAAGTCAGGAGGGTGAAGCAGAAGAAGCAGAAGAAGGAGAAGGAGAAGGTGAAGCCTGGAGGGCGCAGCAGAAGAAGCAGAAGAAGGAGAAGGAGAAGGTGAAGTCTGGAGTGTGAAGCAGAAGAAGCAGAAGAAGGAGAAGGAGAAGGTGAAGTCTGGAGGGCGCAGCAGAAGAAGCAGAAGAAGGAGAATGAGAAGATGAAGTCTGGAGGGTGAATCAGAAGAAGTAGAAGAAGGAGAAGGAGAAGGTGAGGTCTGGAGGGTGAATCAGAAGAAGCAGAAGAAGGAGAAGGAGAAGGTGAAGTCTGGAGGGTGAATCAGAAGAAGCAGAAGAAGGAGAAGGAGAAGGTGAAGTCTGGAGGGTGAATCAGAAGAAGCAGAAGAAGGAGAAGGAGAAGGTGAAGTCAGGAGGGTGAATCAGAAGAAGCAGAAGAAGGAGAAGGAGAAGGTGAAGTTAGGAGGGTGAATCAGAAGAAGCAGAAGAAGGAGAAGGAGCAGGTGAAGTCAGGGGGGTGTAGCAGATGAAATAGAAGAAGGAGAAGGAGAAGGTGAAGTCAGGACGGTGAAGCAGAAGAAGCAGAAGAAGGAGAAGGAGAAGGTGAAGCCTGGAGGGCGCAGCAGAAGAAGCAGAAGAAGGAGAAGGAGAAGGTGAAGTCTGGAGTGTGAAGCAGAAGAAGCAGAAGAAGGAGAAGGAGAAGGTGAAGTCTGGAGGGCGCAGCAGAAGAAGCAGAAGAAGGAGAATGAGAAGGTGAAGTCTGGAGGGTGAATCAGAAGAAGCAGAAGAAGGAGAAGGAGAAGGTGAAGTCTGGAGGGTGAATCAGAAGAAGTAGAAGAAGGAGAAGGAGAAGGTGAAGTCTGGAGGGTGAAGCAGAAGAAGTAGAAGAAGGAGAAGGAGAAGGTGAAGTCAGGAGGGTGAATCAGAAGAAGTAGAAGAAGGAGAAGGAGAAGGTGAAGTCAGGAGGGTGAATCAGAAGAAGCAGAAGAAGGAGAAGGAGAAGGTGAAGTCTGGAGGATGAATCAGAAGAAGTAGAAGAAGGAGAAGGAGAAGGTGAAGTCTGGAGGGTGAATCAGAAGAAGCAGAAGAAGGAGAAGGAGAAGGTGAAGTCTGGAGGGTGAATCAGAAGAAGCAGCAGAAGGAGAAGGAGAAGGTGAAGTCTGGAGGGTGAATCAGAAGAAGCAGAAGAAGGAGAAGGAGAAGGTGAAGTCTGGAGGGTGAATCAGAAGAAGCAGAAGAAGGAGAAGGAGCAGGTGAAGTCTGGAGGGTGAATCAGAAGAAGCAGAAGAAGGAGAAGGAGAAGGTGAAGTCTGGAGGGTGAATCAGAAGAAGTAGAAGAAGGAGAAGGAGAAGGTGAAGTCTGGAGGGTGAAGCAGAAGAAGTAGAAGAAGGAGAAGGAGAAGGTGAAGTCAGGAGGGTGAAGCAGAAGAAGCAGAAGAAGGAGAAGGAGAAGGTGAAGCCTGGAGGGCGCAGCAGAAGAAGCAGAAGAAGGAGAAGGAGAAGGTGAAGTCTGGAGTGTGAAGCAGAAGAAGCAGAAGAAGGAGAAGGAGAAGGTGAAGTCTGGAGGGCGCAGCAGAAGAAGCAGAAGAAGGAGAATGAGAAGGTGAAGTCTGGAGGGTGAATCAGAAGAAGCAGAAGAAAGAGAAGGAGAAGGTGAAGTCTGGAGGGTGAATCAGAAGAAGCAGAAGAAGGAGAAGGAGAAGGTGAAGTCTGGAGTGTGAATCAGAAGAAGCAGAAGAAGGAGAAGGAGAAGGTGAAGTCTGGAGGGTGAATCAGAAGAAGTAGAAGAAGGAGAATGAGAATTTGAAGTCTGGAGGGTGAAGCAGAAGAAGTAGAAGATGGAGAAGGAGAAGGTGAAGTCAGGAGGGTGAATCAGAAGAAGTAGAAGAAGGAGAAGGAGGAGGTGATGTCAGGAGGGTGAATCAGAAGAAGCAGAAGATGGAGAAGGAGAAGGTGAAGTCTGGAGGGTGAATCAGAAGAATCAGAAGAAGGAGAAGGAGAAGGTGAAGTCTGGAGGGTGAATCAGAAGAAGCAAAGGAAGGAGAAGGAGAAGGTGAAGTCTGGAGGGTGAATCAGAAGAAGCAGAATAAGGAGAAGGAGAAGGTGAAGTCTGGAGGGTGAATCAGAAGAAGCAGAAGAAGGAGAAGGAGAAGGTGAAGTCTGGAGGGTGAATCAGAAGAAGTAGAAGAAGGAGAAGGAGAAGGTGAAGTCTGGAGGGTGAAGCAGAAGAAGTAGAAGAAGGAGAAGGAGAAGGTGAAGTCAGGAGTGTGAATCAGAAGAAGTAGAAGAAGGAGAAGGAGAAGGTGAAGTCAGGAGGGTGAATCAGAAGAAGCAGAAGAAGGAGAAGGAGAAGGTGAAGTCTGGAGGGTGAATCAGAAGAATCAGAAGAAGGAGAAGGAGAAGGTGAAGTCTGGAGGGTGAAACAGAAGAAGCAGAAGAAAGAGAAGGAGAAGGTGAAGTCTGGAGGGTGAAGCAGAAGAAGCAGAAGAAGGAGAAGGAGAAGGTGAAGTCAGGAGGGTGAATCAGAAGAAGCAGAAGAAGGAGAAGGAGAAGGTGAAGTTAGGAGGGTGAATCAGAAGAAGCAGAAGAAGGAGAAGGAGCAGGTGAAGTCAGGGGGGTGTAGCAGATGAAATAGAAGAAGGAGAAGGAGAAGGTGAAGTCAGGACGGTGAAGCAGAAGAAGCAGAAGAAGGAGAAGGAGAAGGTGAAGCCTGGAGGGCGCAGCAGAAGAAGCAGAAGAAGGAGAAGGAGAAGGTGAAGTCTGGAGTGTGAAGCAGAAGAAGCAGAATAAGGAGAAGGAGAAGGTGAAGTCTGGAGGGCGCAGCAGAAGAAGCAGAAGAAGGAGAATGAGAAGGTGAAGTCTGGAGGGTGAATCAGAAGAAGCAGAAGAAGGAGAAGGAGAAGGTGAAGTCTGGAGGGTGAATCAGAAGAAGTAGAAGAAGGAGAAGGAGAAGGTGAAGTCTGGAGGGTGAAGCAGAAGAAGTAGAAGAAGGAGAAGGAGAAGGTGAAGTCAGGAGGGTGAATCAGAAGAAGTAGAAGAAGGAGAAGGAGAAGGTGAAGTCAGGAGGGTGAATCAGAAGAAGCAGAAGAAGGAGAAGGAGAAGGTGAAGTCTGGAGGATGAATCAGAAGAAGTAGAAGAAGGAGAAGGAGAAGGTGAAGTCTGGAGGGTGAATCAGAAGAAGCAGAAGAAGGAGAAGGAGAAGGTGAAGTCTGGAGGGTGAATCAGAAGAAGCAGCAGAAGGAGAAGGAGAAGGTGAAGTCTGGAGGGTGAATCAGAAGAAGCAGAAGAAGGAGAAGGAGAAGGTGAAGTCTGGAGGGTGAATCAGAAGAAGCAGAAGAAGGAGAAGGAGAAGGTGAAGTCTGGAGGGTGAATCAGAAGAAGCAGAAGAAGGAGAAGGAGAAGGTGAAGTCTGGAGGGTGAATCAGAAGAAGTAGAAGAAGGAGAAGGAGAAGGTGAAGTCTGGAGGGTGAAGCAGAAGAAGTAGAAGAAGGAGAAGGAGAAGGTGAAGTCAGGAGGGTGAAGCAGAAGAAGCAGAAGAAGGAGAAGGAGAAGGTGAAGCCTGGAGGGCGCAGCAGATGAAGCAGAAGAAGGAGAAGGAGAAGGTGAAGTCTGGAGTGTGAAGCAGAAGAAGCAGAAGAAGGAGAAGGAGAAGGTGAAGTCTGGAGGGCGCAGCAGAAGAAGCAGAAGAAGAAGAATGAGAAGGTGAAGTCTGGAGGGTGAATCAGAAGAAGCAGAAGAAGGAGAAGGAGAAGGTGAAGTCTGGAGGGTGAATCAGAAGAAGCAGAAGAAGGAGAAGGAGAAGGTGAAGTCTGGAGTGTGAATCAGAAGAAGCAGAAGAAGGAGAAGGAGAAGGTGAAGTCTGGAGGGTGAATCAGAAGAAGTAGAAGAAGGAGAAGGAGAATTTGAAGTCTGGAGGGTGAAGCAGAAGAAGTAGAAGATGGAGAAGGAGAAGGTGAAGTCAGGAGGGTGAATCAGAAGAAGTAGAAGAAGGAGAAGGAGAAGGTGATGTCAGGAGGGTGAATCAGAAGAAGCAGAAGATGGAGAAGGAGAAGGTGAAGTCTGGAGGGTGAATCAGAAGAATCAGAAGAAGGAGAAGTAGAAGGTGAAGTCTGGAGGGTGAATCAGAAGAAGCAAAGGAAGGAGAAGGAGAAGGTGAAGTCTGGAGGGTGAATCAGAAGAAGCAGAATAAGGAGAAGGAGAAGGTGAAGTCTGGAGGGTGAATCAGAAGAAGCAGAATAAGGAGAAGGAGAAGGTGAAGTCTGGAGGGTGAATCAGAAGAAGCAGAAGAAGGAGAAGGAGAAGGTGAAGTCTGGAGGGTGAATCAGAAGAAGTAGAAGAAGGAGAAGGAGAAGGTGAAGTCTGGAGGGTGAAGCAGAAGAAGTAGAAGAAGGAGAAGGAGAAGGTGAAGTCAGGAGTGTGAATCAGAAGAAGTAGAAGAAGGAGAAGGAGAAGGTGAAGTCAGGAGGGTGAGTCAGAAGAAGCAGAAGAAGGAGAAGGAGAAGGTGAAGTCTGTTGGGTGAATCAGAAGAATCAGAAGAAGGAGAAGGAGAAGGTGAAGTCTGGAGGGTGAAACAGAAGAAGCAGAAGAAAGAGAAGGAGAAGGTGAAGTCTGGAGGGTGAAGCAGAAGAAACAGAAGAAGGAGAAGGAGAAGGTGAAGACTGGAGGGTGAATCAGAAGAAGTAGAAGAAGGAGAAGGAGAAGGTGAAGTCTGGAGGGTGAATCAGAAGAAGCAGAAGAAGGAGAAGGAGAAGATGAAGTCTGGAGGGTGAATCAGAAGAAGTAGAAGAAGGAGAAGGAGAAGGTGAAGTCTGGAGGGTGAATCAGAAGTAGTAGAAGAAGGAGAAGGAGAAGGTGAAGTCTGGAGGGTGAATCAGAAGAAACAGAAGAAGGAGAAGGAGAAGGTGAAGTCTGGAGGGTGAATCAGAAGAAGTAGAAGAAGGAGAAGGAGAAGGTGTTGTCTGGAGGGTGAATCAGAAGAAGTAGACGAAGGAGAAGGAGAAGGTGAAGTCTGGAGGGTGAATCAGAAGAAGCAGAAGAAGGAGATGGAGAAGGTGAAGTCTGGAGGGTGAATCAGAAGAAGTAGAAGAGGGAGAAGGAGAAGGTGAAGTCTGGAGGGTGAATCAGAAGAAGCAGAAGAAGGAGAAGGAGAAGGTGAAGTCTGGAGGGTGAATCAGAAGAAGCAGAAGAAGGAGAAGGAGAAGGTGAAGTCTGGAGGGTGATTCAGAAGAAGCAGAATAAGGAGAAGGAGAAGGTGATGTCTGGAGGGTGAATCAGAAGAAGCAGAAGAAGGAGAAGGAGAAGGTGAAGTCTGGAGGGTGAATCAGAAGAAGTAGAAGAAGGAGAAGGAGAAGGTGAAGTCTGGAGGGTGAATCAGAAGAAGTAGAAGAAGGAGAAGGAGAAGGTGAAGTCTGGAGGGTGAATCAGAAGAAGTAGAAGAAGGAGAAGGAGAAGGTGAAGTCTGGAGGGTGAAGCAGAAGAAGTAGAAGAAGGAGAAGGAGAAGGTGAAGTCAGGAGGGTGAATCAGAAGATGTAGAAGAAGGAGAAGGAGAAGGTGAAGTCAGGAGGGTGAATCAGAAGAAGCAGAAGAAGGAGAAGGAGAAGGTGAAGTCTGGAGGGTGAATCAGAAGAATCAGAAGAAGGAGAAGGAGAAGGTGAAGTCTGGAGGGTGAATCAGAAGAAGCAGAAGAAAGAGAAGGAGAAGGTGAAGTCTGGAGGGTGAATCAGAAGAAGTAGAAGAAGGAGAAGGAGAAGGTGAAGTCTGGAGGGTGAATCAGAAGAAGCAGAAGAAGGAGAAGGAGAAGGTGAAGTCTGGAGGGTGAATCAGAAGAAGTAGACGAAGGAGAAGGAGAAGGTGAAGTCTGGTGGGTGAATCAGAAAAAGCAGAAGAAGGAGATGGAGAAGGTGAAGTCTGGAGGGTGAATCAGAAGAAGTAGAAGAAGGAGAAGGTGAAGGTGAAGTCTGGAGGGTGAATCAGAAGAAGCAGAAGAAGGAGAAGGAGAAGGTGAAGTCTGGAGGGTGAATCAGAAGAAGCAGAAGAAGGAGAAGGAGAAGGTGAAGTCTGGAGGGTGATTCCGAAGAAGCAGAATAAGGAGAAGGAGAAGGTGAATTCTGGAGGGTGAATCAGAAGAAGCAGAAGAAGGAGAAGGAGAAGGTGAAGTCTGGAGGGTGAATCAGAAGAAGTAGAAGAAGGAGAAGGAGAAGGTGAAGTCTGAAGGGTGAATCAGAAGAAGTAGAAGAAGGAGAAGGAGAAGGTGAAGTCTGGAGGGTGAATCAGAAGAAGTAGAAGAAGGAGAAGGAGAAGGTGAAGTCTGGAGGGTGAAGCAGAAGAAGTAGAAGAAGGAGAAGGAGAAGGTGAAGTCAGGAGGGTGAATCAGAAGATGTAGAAGAAGAAGAAGGAGAAGGTGAAGTCAGGAAGGTGAATCAGAAGAAGCAGAAGAAGGAGAAGGAGAAGGTGAAGTCTGGAGGGTGAATCAGAAGAAGTAGAAGAAGGAGAAGGAGAAGGTGAAGTCTGGAGGGTGAATCAGAAGAAGCAGAAGAAGGAGAAGGAGAAGGTGAAGTCTGGAGGGTGAATCAGAAGAAGCAGAAGAAGGAGAAGGAGAAGGTGAAGTCTGGAGGGTGAATCAGAAGAAGCAGAAGAAGTAGAAGGAGAAGGTGAAGTCTGGAGGGTGAATCAGAAGAAGCAGAATAAGGAGAAGGAGAAGGTGAAGTCTGGAGGGTGAATCAGAAGAAGCAGAAGAAGGAGAAGGAGAAGGTGAAGTCTGGAGGGTGAATCAGAAGAAGTAGAAGAAGGAGAAGGAGAAGGTGAAGTCTGGAGGGTGAAGCAGAAGAAGTAGAAGAAGGAGAAGGAGAAGGTGAAGTCAGGAGGGTGAATCAGAAGAAGTAGAAGAAGGAGAAGGAGAAGGTGAAGTCAGGAGGGTGAATCAGAAGAAGCAGAAGAAGGAGATAGAGAAGGTGAAGTCTGGAGGGTGAATCAGAAGAATCAGAAGAAGGAGAAGGAGAAGGTGAAGTCTGGAGGGTGAAACAGAAGAAGCAGAAGAAAGAGAAGGAGAAGGTGAAGTCTGGAGGGTGAAGCAGAAGAAACAGAAGAAGGAGAAGGAGAAGGTGAAGACTGGAGGGTGAATCAGAAGAAGTAGAAGAAGGAGAAGGAGAAGGTGAAGTCTGGAGGGTGAATCAGAAGAAGCAGAAGAAGGAGAAGGAGAAGGTGAAGTCTGGAGGGTGAATCAGAAGAAGCAGAAGAAGGAGAAGGAGAAGGTGAAGTCAGGAGGGTGAATCAGAAGAAGCAGAAGAAGGAGAAGGAGAAGGTGAAGTTAGGAGGGTGAATCAGAAGAAGCAGAAGAAGGAGAAGGAGCAGGTGAAGTCAGGGGGGTGTAGCAGATGAAATAGAAGAAGGAGAAGGAGAAGGTGAAGTCAGGACGGTGAAGCAGAAGAAGCAGAAGAAGGAGAAGGTGAAGGTGAAGCCTGGAGGGCGCAGCAGAAGAAGCAGAAGAAGGAGAAGGAGAAGGTGAAGTCTGGAGTGTGAAGCAGAAGAAGCAGAAGAAGGAGAAGGAGAAGGTGAAGTCTGGAGGGCGCAGCAGAAGAAGCAGAAGAAGGAGAATGAGAAGGTGAAGTCTGGAGGGTGAATCAGAAGAAGCAGAAGAAGGAGAAGGAGAAGGTGAAGTCTGGAGGGTGAATCAGAAGAAGTAGAAGAAGGAGAAGGAGAAGGTGAAGTCTGGAGGGTGAAGCAGAAGAAGTAGAAGAAGGAGAAGGAGAAGGTGAAGTCAGGAGGGTGAATCAGAAGAAGTAGAAGAAGGAGAAGGAGAAGGTGAAGTCAGGAGGGTGAATCAGAAGAAGCAGAAGAAGGAGAAGGAGAAGGTGAAGTCTGGAGGGTGAATCAGAAGAAGTAGAAGAAGGAGAAGGAGAAGGTGAAGTCTGGAGGGTGAATCAGAAGAAGCAGAAGAAGGAGAAGGAGAAGGTGAAGTCTGGAGGGTGAATCAGAAGAAGCAGCAGAAGGAGAAGGAGAAGGTGAAGTCTGGAGGGTGAATCAGAAGAAGCAGAAGAAGGAGAAGGAGAAGGTGAAGTCTGGAGGGTGAATCAGAAGAAGCAGAATAAGGAGAAGGAGAAGGTGAAGTCTGGAGGGTGAATCAGAAGAAGCAGAAGAAGGAGAAGGAGAAGGTGAAGTCTGGAGGGTGAATCAGAAGAAGTAGAAGAAGGAGAAGGAGAAGGTGAAGTCTGGAGGGTGAAGCAGAAGAAGTAGAAGAAGGAGAAGGAGAAGGTGAAGTCAGGAGGGTGAATCAGAAGAAGTAGAAGAAGGAGAAGGAGAAGGTGAAGTCAGGAGGGTGAATCAGAAGAAGCAGAAGAAGGAGATAGAGAAGGTGAAGTCTGGAGGGTGAATCAGAAGAATCAGAAGAAGGAGAAGGAGAAGGTGAAGTCTGGAGGGTGAAGCAGAAGAAGCAGAAGAAAGAGAAGGAGAAGGTGAAGTCTGGAGGGTGAAGCAGAAGAAACAGAAGAAGGAGAAGGAGAAGGTGAAGACTGGAGGGTGAATCAGAAGAAGTAGAAGAAGGAGAAGGAGAAGGTGAAGTCTGGAGGGTGAATCAGAAGAAGTAGAAGAAGGAGAAGGAGAAGGTGAAGTCTGGAGGGCGAATCAGAAGAAGCAGAAGAAGGAGAAGGAGAAGGTGAAGACTGGAGGGTGAATCAGAAGAAGCAGAAGAAGGAGAAGGAGAAGATGAAGTCTGGAGGTTGAATCAGAAGAAGTAGAAGAAGGAGAAGGAGAAGGTGAGGTATGGAGGGTGAATCAGAAGAAGCAGAAGAAGGAGAAGGAGAAGGTGAAGTCTGGAGGATGAATCAGAAGAAGCAGAAGAAGGAGAAGGAGAAGGTGAAGTCTGGAGGGTGAATCAGAAGAAGCAGAAGAAGGAGAAGGAGAAGGTGAAGTCAGGAGGGTGAATCAGAAGAAGCAGAAGAAGGAGAAGGAGAAGGTGAATTTAGGAGGGTGAATCAGAAGAAGCAGAAGAAGGAGAAGGAGCAGGTGAAGTCAGGGGGGTGTAGCAGAAGAAGTAGAAGAAGGAGAAGGAGAAGGTGAAGTCAGGACGGTGAAGCAGAAGAAGCAGAAGAAGGAGAAGGAGAAGGTGAAGCCTGGAGGGCGCAGCAGAAGAAGCAGAAAAAGGAGAAGGAGAAGGTGAAGTCTGGAGTGTGAAGCAGAAGAAGCAGAAGAAGGAGAAGGAGAAGGTGAAGTCTGGAGGGCGCAGCAGAAGAAGCAGAAGAAGGAGAATGAGAAGGTGAAGTCTGGAGGGTGAATCAGAAGAAGCAGAAGAAGGAGAAGGAGAAGGTGAAGTTTGGAGGGTGAATCAGAAGAAGTAGAAGAAGGAGAAGGAGAAGATGAAGTCTGGAGGGAGAAGCAGAAGAAGTAGAAGAAGGAGAAGGAGAAGGTGAAGTCAGGAGGGTGAATCAGAAGAAGTAGAAGAAGGAGAAGGAGAAGTTGAAGTCTGGAGGGTGAATCAGAAGAAGCAGAAGAAGGAGAAGGAGAAGGTGAAGTCTGGAGGGTGAATCAGAAGAAGCAGAAGAAGGAGAAGGAGAAGATGAAGTCTGGAGGGTGAATCAGAAGAAGTAGAAGAAGGAGAAGGAGAAGGTGAAGTCTGGAGGGTGAATCAGAAGAAGTAGAAGAAGGAGAAGGAGAAGATGAAGTCTGGAGGGTGAATCAGAAGAAACAGAAGAAGGAGAAGGAGAAGGTGAAGTCTGGAGGGTGAATCAGAAGAAGTAGAAGAAGGAGAAGGAGAAGGTGTAGTCTGGAGGGTGAATCAGAAGAAGTAGACGAAGGAGAAGGAGAAGGTGAAGTCTGGAGGGTGAATCAGAAGAAGCAGAATAAGGAGAAGGAGAAGGTGAAGTCTGGAGGGTGAATCAGAAGAAGTAGAAGAAGGAGAAGGAGAAGGTGAAGTCTGGAGGGTGAATCAGAAGAAGCAGAAGAAGGAGAAGGAGAAGGTGAAGTCTGGAGGGTGAATCGGAAGAAGCAGAAGAAGGAGAAGGAGAAGGTGAAGTCTGGAGGGTGAATCAGAAGAAGCAGAATAAGGAGAAGGAGAAGGTGAAGTCTGGAGGGTGAATCAGAAGAAGCAGAAGAAGGAGAAGGAGAAGGTGAAGTCTGGAGGGTGAATCAGAAGAAGTAGAAGAAGGAGAAGGAGAAGGTGAAGTCTGGAGGGTGAATCAGAAGAAGTAGAAGAAGGAGAAGGAGAAGGTGAAGTCTGGAGGGTGAATCAGAAGAATCAGAAGACGGAGAAGGAGAAGGTGAAGTCTGGAGGGTGAATCAGAAGAAGCAGAAGAAAGAGAAGGAGAAGGTGAAGTCTGGAGGGTGAAGCAGAAGAAACAGAAGAAGGAGAAGGAGAAGGTGAAGACTGGAGGGTGAATCAGAAGAAGTAGAAGAAGGAGAAGGAGAAGGTGAAGTCTGGAGGGTGAATCAGAAGAAGTAGAAGAAGGAGAAGGAGAAGGTGAAGTCTGGAGGGTGAATCGGAAGAAGCAGAAGAAGGAGAAGGAGAAGGTGAAGTCTGGAGGGTGAATCAGAAGAAGGAGAAGAAGGAGAAGGAGAAGATGAAGTCTGGAGGGTGAATCAGAAGAAGTAGAAGGAGAAGGAGAAGGTGAAGTCTGGAGGCTGAATCAGAAGAAGTAGAAGAAGGAGAAGGAGAAGGTGAAGTCTGGAGGGTGAATCAGAAGAATCAGAAGAAGGAGAAGGAGAAGGTGAAGTCTGGAGGGTGAATCAGAAGAAGTAGAAGAAGGAGAAGGAGAAGGTGAAGTCTGGAGGGTGAATTAGAAGAAGCGGAAGAAGGAGAAGGAGAAGGTGAAGTCTGGAGGGTGAATCAGAAGAAGTAGAAGAAGGAGAAGGAGAAGGTGAAGTCTGGAGGGTGAATCAGAAGAAGTAGACGAAGGAGAAGGAGAAGGTGAAGTCTGGAGTGTGAATCAGAAGAAGCAGAAGAAGGAGAAGGAGAAGGTGAAGTCTGGAGGGTGAATCAGAAGAAGTAGAAGAAGGAGAAGGAGAAGGTGAAGTCTGGAGGGTGAATCAGAAGAAGCAGAAGAAGGAGAAGGAGAAGGTGAAGTCTGGAGGGTGAATCAGAAGAAGCAGATGAAGGAGAAGGAGAAGGCGAAGTCTGGAGGGTGAAACAGAAGAAGCAGAATAAGGAGAAGGAGAAGGTGAAGTCTGGAGGGTGAATCAGAAGAAGCAGAAGAAGGAGAAGGAGAAGGTGAAGTCTGTAGGGTGAATCAGAAGAAGTAGAAGAAGGAGAAGGAGAAGGTGAAGTCTGGAGGGTGAATCAGAAGAAGTAGAAGAAGGAGAAGGAGAAGGTGAAGTCTGGAGGGTGAAGCGGAAGAAGTAGAAGAAGGAGAAGGAGAAGTTGAAGTCAGGAGGGTGAATCAGAAGAAGTAGAAGAAGGAGAAGGAGAAGGTGAAGTCTGGAGGGTGAATCAGAAGAAGGAGAAGAAGGAGAAGGAGAAGATGAAGTCTGGAGGGTGAATCAGAAGAAGTAGAAGGAGAAGGAGAAGGTGAAGTCTGGAGGCTGAATCAGAAGAAGTAGAAGAAGGAGAAGGAGAAGGTGAAGTCTGGAGGGTGAATCAGAAGAATCAGAAGAAGGAGAAGGAGAAGGTGAAGTCTGGAGGGTGAATCAGAAGAAGTAGAAGAAGGAGAAGGAGAAGGTGAAGTCTGGAGGGTGAATTAGAAGAAGCGGAAGAAGGAGAAGGAGAAGGTGAAGTCTGGAGGGTGAATCAGAAGAAGTAGAAGAAGGAGAAGGAGAAGGTGAAGTCTGGAGGGTGAATCAGAAGAAGTAGACGAAGGAGAAGGAGAAGGTGAAGTCTGGAGTGTGAATCAGAAGAAGCAGAAGAAGGAGAAGGAGAAGGTGAAGTCTGGAGGGTGAATCAGAAGAAGTAGAAGAAGGAGAAGGAGAAGGTGAAGTCTGGAGGGTGAATCAGAAGAAGCAGAAGAAGGAGAAGGAGAAGGTGAAGTCTGGAGGGTGAATCAGAAGAAGCAGATGAAGGAGAAGGAGAAGGCGAAGTCTGGAGGGTGAAACAGAAGAAGCAGAATAAGGAGAAGGAGAAGGTGAAGTCTGGAGGGTGAATCAGAAGAAGCAGAAGAAGGAGAAGGAGAAGGTGAAGTCTGTAGGGTGAATCAGAAGAAGTAGAAGAAGGAGAAGGAGAAGGTGAAGTCTGGAGGGTGAATCAGAAGAAGTAGAAGAAGGAGAAGGAGAAGGTGAAGTCTGGAGGGTGAAGCGGAAGAAGTAGAAGAAGGAGAAGGAGAAGTTGAAGTCAGGAGGGTGAATCAGAAGAAGTAGAAGAAGGAGAAGGAGAAGGTGAAGTCAGGAGGGTGAATCAGAAGAAGCAGAAGAAGGAGAAGGAGAAGGTGAAGTCTGGAGGGTGAATCAGAAGAATCAGAAGAAGGAGAAGGAGAAGGTGAAGTCTGGAGTGTGAATCAGAAGAAGCAGAAGAAAGAGAAGGAGAAGGTGAAGTCTGGAGGGTGAATCAGAAGAAGTAGAAGAAGGAGAAGGAGAAGGTGAAGTCTGGAGGGTGAATCAGAAGAAGCAGAAGAAGGAGAAGGAGAAGGTGATGTCTGGAGGGTGAATCAGAAGAAGCAGAAGAAGGAGAAGGAGAAGGTGAAGTCTGGAGAGTGAATCAGAAGAAGCAGAAGAAGGAGAAGGAGAAGGTGAAGTCTGGAGGGTGAATCAGAAGAAGCAGAATAAGGAGAAGGTGAAGTCTGGAGGGTGAATCAGAAGAAGCAGAAGAAGGAGAAGGAGAAGGTGAAGTCTGGAGGGTGAATCAGAAGAAGTAGAAGAAGGAGAAGGAGAAGGTGAAGTCTGGAGGGTGAAGCAGAAGAAGTAGAAGAAGGAGAAGGAGAAGGTGAAGTCAGGAGGGTGAATCAGAAGAAGTAGAAGAAGGAGAAGGAGAAGGTGAAGTCAGGAGGGTGAATCAGAAGAAGCAGAAGAAGGAGAAGGAGAAGGTGAAGTCTGGAGGGTGAATCAGAAGAAACAGAAGAAGGAGAAGGAGAAGGTGAAGTCTGGAGGCTGAATCAGAAGAAGCAGAAGAAGGAGAAGGAGAAGGTGAAGTCTGGAGGTTGAATCAGAAGAAGCAGAATAAGGAGAAGGAGAAGGTGAAGTCTGGAGGGTGAATCAGAAGAAGCAGAATAAGGAGAAGGAGAAGGTGAAGTCTGGAGGGTGAATCAGAAGAAGCAGAAGAAGGAGAAGGAGAAGGTGAAGTCTGGAGGGTGAATCAGAAGAGGTAGAAGAAGGAGAAGGAGAAGGTGAAGTCTGGAGGGTGAAGCAGAAGAAGGAGAAGAAGGAGAAGGAGAAGGTGAAGTCAGGAGGGTGAATCAGAAGAAGTAGAAGAAGGAGAAGGAGAAGGTGAAGCCAGGAGGGTGAATCAGAAGAAGCAGAAGAAGGAGAAGGAGAAGGTGAAGTCTGGAGGGTGAATCAGAAGAATCAGAAGAAGGAGAAGGAGAAGGTGAAGTCTGGAGGGTGAATCAGAAGAATCAGAAGAAAGAGAAGGAGAAGGTGAAGTCTGGAGGGTGAATCAGAAGAGGTAGAAGAAGGAGAAGGAGAAGGTGAAGTCTGGAGGGTGAATCAGAAGAAGTAGAAGAAGGAGAAGGAGAAGGTGAAGTCTGGAGGGAGAATCAGAAGAAGTAGAAGAAGGAGAAGGAGAAGGTGAAGTCAGGAGGGTGAAATAGAAGAAGTAGAAGAAGGAGAAGGAGAAGGTGAGGTCTGGAGGGTGAATCAGAAGAAGCAGAAGAAGGAGAAGGAGAAGGTGAAGTCTGGAGGGTGAATCAGAAGAAGCAGAAGAAGGAGAAGGAGAAGGTGAAGTCTGGAGGGTGAATCAGAAGAAGCAGAAGAAGGAGAAGGAGAAGGTGAAGTCAGGAGGGTGAATCAGAAGAAGCAGAAGAAGGAGAAGGAGAAGGTGAAGTTAGGAGGGTGAATCAGAAGAAGCAGAAGAAGGAGAAGGAGAAGGTGAAGTCAGGGGGGTGAAGCAGAAGAAGTAGAAGAAGGAGAAGGAGAAGGTGAAGTCAGGAGGGTGAAGCAGAAGAAGCAGAAGAAGGAGAAGGAGAAGGTGAAATCTGGCGGGTGCAGCAGAAGAAGCAGAAGAAGGAGAAGGAGAAGGTGAAGTCTGGAGGGTGAAGCAGAAGAAGCAGAAGAAGGAGAAGGAGAAGGTGAAGTCTGGAGGGTGAATCAGAAGAAGTAGAAGAAGGAGAAGGAGAAGGTGAAGTCAGGAGGGTGAAGCAGAAGAAGCAGAAGAAGGAGAAGGAGAAGGTGAAGTCTGGAGGGTGAAGCAGAAGAAGCAGAAGAAGGAGAAGGAGAAGTTGAAGTCTGGAGGGCGAAGCAGAAGAAGCAGAAGAAGGAGAAGGAGAAGGTGAAGTCTGGAGGGTGAAGCAGAAGAAGCAGAAGAAGGAGAAGGAGAAGGTGAAATCTGGAGGGTGAATCAGAAGAAGTTGAAGAAGGAGAAGGAGAAGTTGAAGTCAGGAGGGTGAAGCAGAAGAAGCAGAAGAAGGAGAAGGAGAAGGTGAAGTCTGGAGGGTGAAGCAGAAGAAGCGGAAGAAGGAGAAGGAGAAGGTGAAGTCTGGAGGGTGAAGCAGAAGAAGCAGAAGAAGGAGAAGGAGAAGGTGAAGTCAGGAGGGTGAATCAGAAGAAGTTGAAGAAGGAGAAGGAGAAGGTGTAGTCTGGAGGGTGAATCAGAAGAAGTAGACGAAGGAGAAGGAGAAGGTGAAGTCTGGAGGGTGAATCAGAAGAAGCAGAAGAAGGAGAAGGAGAAGGTAAAGTCTGGAGGGTGAATCAGAAGAAGTAGAAGAAGGAGAAGGAGAAGGTGAAGTCTTGAGGGTGAATCAGAAGAAGCAGAAGAAGGAGAAGGAGAAGGTGAAGTCTGGAGGGTGAATCAGAAGAAGCAGAAGAAGGAGAAGGAGAAGGTGAAGTCTGGAGGGTGAATCAGAAGAAGCAGAAGAAGGAGAAGGAGAAGGTGAAGTCTGGAGGGTGAATCAGAAGAAGCAGAAGAAGTAGAAGGAGAAGGTGAAGTCTGGAGGGTGAATCAGAAGAAGTAGAAGAAGGAGAAGGAGAAGGTGAAGTTTGGAGGGTGAATCAGAAGAAGCAGAAGAAGGAGAAGGAGAAGGTGAAGTCAGGAGGGTGAATCAGAAGAAGCAGAAGAAGGAGAAGGAGAAGGTGAAGTCTGGAGGGTGAATCAGAAGAAGCAGAAGAAGGAGAAGGAGAAGGTGAAGACTGGAGGGTGAATCAGAAGAAGTAGAAGAAGCAGAAGGAGAAGGTGATGTCTGGAGGGTGAATCAGAAGAAGTAGAAGAAGGAGAAGGAGACGGTGAGGTCTGGAGGGTGAATCAGAAGAAGCAGAAGAAGGAGAAGGAGAAGGTGAAGTCTGGAGGGTGAATCAGAAGAAGTAGAAGAAGGAGAAGGAGAAGGTGAAGTCTGGAGGGTGAATCAGAAGAAGCAGAAGAAGGAGAAGGAGAAGGTGAAGTCTGGAGGGTGAATCGGAAGAAGCAGAAGAAGGAGAAGGAGAAGGTGAAGTCTGGAGGGTGAATCAGAAGAAGCAGAATAAGGAGAAGGAGAAGGTGAAGTCTGGAGGGTGAATCAGAAGAAGCAGAAGAAGGAGAAGGAGAAGGTGAAGTCTGGAGGGTGAATCAGAAGAAGTAGAAGAAGGAGAAGGAGAAGGTGAAGTCTGGAGGGTGAATCAGAAGAAGTAGAAGAAGGAGAAGGAGAAGGTGAAGTCTGGAGGGTGAATCAGAAGAATCAGAAGACGGAGAAGGAGAAGGTGAAGTCTGGAGGGTGAATCAGAAGAAGCAGAAGAAAGAGAAGGAGAAGGTGAAGTCTGGAGGGTGAAGCAGAAGAAACAGAAGAAGGAGAAGGAGAAGGTGAAGACTGGAGGGTGAATCAGAAGAAGTAGAAGAAGGAGAAGGAGAAGGTGAAGTCTGGAGGGTGAATCAGAAGAAGTAGAAGAAGGAGAAGGAGAAGGTGAAGTCTGGAGGGTGAATCGGAAGAAGCAGAAGAAGGAGAAGGAGAAGGTGAAGTCTGGAGGGTGAATCAGAAGAAGGAGAAGAAGGAGAAGGAGAAGATGAAGTCTGGAGGGTGAATCAGAAGAAGTAGAAGGAGAAGGAGAAGGTGAAGTCTGGAGGCTGAATCAGAAGAAGTAGAAGAAGGAGAAGGAGAAGGTGAAGTCTGGAGGGTGAATCAGAAGAATCAGAAGAAGGAGAAGGAGAAGGTGAAGTCTGGAGGGTGAATCAGAAGAAGTAGAAGAAGGAGAAGGAGAAGGTGAAGTCTGGAGGGTGAATTAGAAGAAGCGGAAGAAGGAGAAGGAGAAGGTGAAGTCTGGAGGGTGAATCAGAAGAAGTAGAAGAAGGAGAAGGAGAAGGTGAAGTCTGGAGGGTGAATCAGAAGAAGTAGACGAAGGAGAAGGAGAAGGTGAAGTCTGGAGTGTGAATCAGAAGAAGCAGAAGAAGGAGAAGGAGAAGGTGAAGTCTGGAGGGTGAATCAGAAGAAGTAGAAGAAGGAGAAGGAGAAGGTGAAGTCTGGAGGGTGAATCAGAAGAAGCAGAAGAAGGAGAAGGAGAAGGTGAAGTCTGGAGGGTGAATCAGAAGAAGCAGATGAAGGAGAAGGAGAAGGCGAAGTCTGGAGGGTGAAACAGAAGAAGCAGAATAAGGAGAAGGAGAAGGTGAAGTCTGGAGGGTGAATCAGAAGAAGCAGAAGAAGGAGAAGGAGAAGGTGAAGTCTGTAGGGTGAATCAGAAGAAGTAGAAGAAGGAGAAGGAGAAGGTGAAGTCTGGAGGGTGAATCAGAAGAAGTAGAAGAAGGAGAAGGAGAAGGTGAAGTCTGGAGGGTGAAGCGGAAGAAGTAGAAGAAGGAGAAGGAGAAGTTGAAGTCAGGAGGGTGAATCAGAAGAAGTAGAAGAAGGAGAAGGAGAAGGTGAAGTCAGGAGGGTGAATCAGAAGAAGCAGAAGAAGGAGAAGGAGAAGGTGAAGTCTGGAGGGTGAATCAGAAGAATCAGAAGAAGGAGAAGGAGAAGGTGAAGTCTGGAGTGTGAATCAGAAGAAGCAGAAGAAAGAGAAGGAGAAGGTGAAGTCTGGAGGGTGAATCAGAAGAAGTAGAAGAAGGAGAAGGAGAAGGTGAAGTCTGGAGGGTGAATCAGAAGAAGCAGAAGAAGGAGAAGGAGAAGGTGATGTCTGGAGGGTGAATCAGAAGAAGCAGAAGAAGGAGAAGGAGAAGGTGAAGTCTGGAGAGTGAATCAGAAGAAGCAGAAGAAGGAGAAGGAGAAGGTGAAGTCTGGAGGGTGAATCAGAAGAAGCAGAATAAGGAGAAGGTGAAGTCTGGAGGGTGAATCAGAAGAAGCAGAAGAAGGAGAAGGAGAAGGTGAAGTCTGGAGGGTGAATCAGAAGAAGTAGAAGAAGGAGAAGGAGAAGGTGAAGTCTGGAGGGTGAAGCAGAAGAAGTAGAAGAAGGAGAAGGAGAAGGTGAAGTCAGGAGGGTGAATCAGAAGAAGTAGAAGAAGGAGAAGGAGAAGGTGAAGTCAGGAGGGTGAATCAGAAGAAGCAGAAGAAGGAGAAGGAGAAGGTGAAGTCTGGAGGGTGAATCAGAAGAAACAGAAGAAGGAGAAGGAGAAGGTGAAGTCTGGAGGCTGAATCAGAAGAAGCAGAAGAAGGAGAAGGAGAAGGTGAAGTCTGGAGGTTGAATCAGAAGAAGCAGAATAAGGAGAAGGAGAAGGTGAAGTCTGGAGGGTGAATCAGAAGAAGCAGAATAAGGAGAAGGAGAAGGTGAAGTCTGGAGGGTGAATCAGAAGAAGCAGAAGAAGGAGAAGGAGAAGGTGAAGTCTGGAGGGTGAATCAGAAGAGGTAGAAGAAGGAGAAGGAGAAGGTGAAGTCTGGAGGGTGAAGCAGAAGAAGGAGAAGAAGGAGAAGGAGAAGGTGAAGTCAGGAGGGTGAATCAGAAGAAGTAGAAGAAGGAGAAGGAGAAGGTGAAGCCAGGAGGGTGAATCAGAAGAAGCAGAAGAAGGAGAAGGAGAAGGTGAAGTCTGGAGGGTGAATCAGAAGAATCAGAAGAAGGAGAAGGAGAAGGTGAAGTCTGGAGGGTGAATCAGAAGAATCAGAAGAAAGAGAAGGAGAAGGTGAAGTCTGGAGGGTGAATCAGAAGAGGTAGAAGAAGGAGAAGGAGAAGGTGAAGTCTGGAGGGTGAATCAGAAGAAGTAGAAGAAGGAGAAGGAGAAGGTGAAGTCTGGAGGGAGAATCAGAAGAAGTAGAAGAAGGAGAAGGAGAAGGTGAAGTCAGGAGGGTGAAATAGAAGAAGTAGAAGAAGGAGAAGGAGAAGGTGAGGTCTGGAGGGTGAATCAGAAGAAGCAGAAGAAGGAGAAGGAGAAGGTGAAGTCTGGAGGGTGAATCAGAAGAAGCAGAAGAAGGAGAAGGAGAAGGTGAAGTCTGGAGGGTGAATCAGAAGAAGCAGAAGAAGGAGAAGGAGAAGGTGAAGTCAGGAGGGTGAATCAGAAGAAGCAGAAGAAGGAGAAGGAGAAGGTGAAGTTAGGAGGGTGAATCAGAAGAAGCAGAAGAAGGAGAAGGAGAAGGTGAAGTCAGGGGGGTGAAGCAGAAGAAGTAGAAGAAGGAGAAGGAGAAGGTGAAGTCAGGAGGGTGAAGCAGAAGAAGCAGAAGAAGGAGAAGGAGAAGGTGAAATCTGGCGGGTGCAGCAGAAGAAGCAGAAGAAGGAGAAGGAGAAGGTGAAGTCTGGAGGGTGAAGCAGAAGAAGCAGAAGAAGGAGAAGGAGAAGGTGAAGTCTGGAGGGTGAATCAGAAGAAGTAGAAGAAGGAGAAGGAGAAGGTGAAGTCAGGAGGGTGAAGCAGAAGAAGCAGAAGAAGGAGAAGGAGAAGGTGAAGTCTGGAGGGTGAAGCAGAAGAAGCAGAAGAAGGAGAAGGAGAAGTTGAAGTCTGGAGGGCGAAGCAGAAGAAGCAGAAGAAGGAGAAGGAGAAGGTGAAGTCTGGAGGGTGAAGCAGAAGAAGCAGAAGAAGGAGAAGGAGAAGGTGAAATCTGGAGGGTGAATCAGAAGAAGTTGAAGAAGGAGAAGGAGAAGTTGAAGTCAGGAGGGTGAAGCAGAAGAAGCAGAAGAAGGAGAAGGAGAAGGTGAAGTCTGGAGGGTGAAGCAGAAGAAGCGGAAGAAGGAGAAGGAGAAGGTGAAGTCTGGAGGGTGAAGCAGAAGAAGCAGAAGAAGGAGAAGGAGAAGGTGAAGTCAGGAGGGTGAATCAGAAGAAGTTGAAGAAGGAGAAGGAGAAGGTGTAGTCTGGAGGGTGAATCAGAAGAAGTAGACGAAGGAGAAGGAGAAGGTGAAGTCTGGAGGGTGAATCAGAAGAAGCAGAAGAAGGAGAAGGAGAAGGTAAAGTCTGGAGGGTGAATCAGAAGAAGCAGAAGAAGGAGAAGGAGAAGGTGAAGTCTTGAGGGTGAATCAGAAGAAGCAGAAGAAGGAGAAGGAGAAGGTGAAGTCTGGAGGGTGAATCAGAAGAAGCAGAAGAAGGAGAAGGAGAAGGTGAAGTCTGGAGGGTGAATCAGAAGAAGCAGAAGAAGGAGAAGGAGAAGGTGAAGTCTGGAGGGTGAATCAGAAGAAGCAGAAGAAGTAGAAGGAGAAGGTGAAGTCTGGAGGGTGAATCAGAAGAAGTAGAAGAAGGAGAAGGAGAAGGTGAAGTTTGGAGGGTGAATCAGAAGAAGCAGAAGAAGGAGAAGGAGAAGGTGAAGTCAGGAGGGTGAATCAGAAGAAGCAGAAGAAGGAGAAGGAGAAGGTGAAGTCTGGAGGGTGAATCAGAAGAAGCAGAAGAAGGAGAAGGAGAAGGTGAAGACTGGAGGGTGAATCAGAAGAAGTAGAAGAAGCAGAAGGAGAAGGTGATGTCTGGAGGGTGAATCAGAAGAAGTAGAAGAAGGAGAAGGAGACGGTGAGGTCTGGAGGGTGAATCAGAAGAAGCAGAAGAAGCAGAAGGAGAAGGTGAAGTCTGGAGGGTGAATCAGAAGAAGCAGAAGAAGGAGAAGGAGAAGGTGAAGACTGGAGGGTGAATCAGAAGAAGTAGAAGACGGAGAAGGAGAAGATGAAGTCTGGAGGGTGAATCAGAAGAAGTAGAAGAAGGAGAAGGAGAAGATGAGGTCTGGAGGGTGAATCAGAAGAAGCAGAAGAAGGAGAAGGAGAAGGTGAGGTCTGGAGGGTGAATCAGAAGAAGCAGAAGAAGGAGAAGGAGAAGGTGAAGTCTGGAGGGTGAATCAGAAGAAGCAGAAGAAGGAGAAGGAGAAGGTGAAGTCAGGAGGGCGAATCAGAAGAAGCAGAAGAAGGAGAAGGAGAAGGTGAAGTTAGGAGGGTGAATCAGAAGAAGCAGAAGAAGGAGAAGGAGAAGGTGAAGTCAGGAGGGTGAAGCAGAAGAAGCAGAAGAAGGAGAAGGAGAAGGTGAAGTCTGGCGGGCGCAGCAGAAGAAGCAGAAGAAGGAGAAGGAGAAGGTGAAGTCTGGAGGGTGAAGCAGAAGAAGCAGAAGAAGGAGAAGGAGAAGGTGAAGTCTGGAGGGTGAATCAGAAGAAGTAGAAGAAGGAGAAGGAGAAGGTGAAGTCAGGAGGGTGAAGCAGAAGAAGCAAAAAAGGAGAAGGAGAAGGGGAAGTCCGGAGGGTGAAGCAGAAGAAGCAGAAGAAGGAGAAGGATAAGGTGATGTCTGGAGGGCGAAGCAGAAGAAGCAGAAGAAGGAGAAGGAGAAGGTGAAGTCTGGAGCGTGAAGCAGAAGAAGCAGAAGAAGGAGAAGGAGAAGGTGTAGTCTGGAGGGTGAATCAGAAGAAGCAGAAGAAGGAGAAGGAGAAGGTGAAGTCAGGGGGTGAAGCAGAAGAAGTAGAAGAAGGAGAAGGAGAAGGTGAAGTCAGGAGGGTGAAGCAGAAGAAGCAGAAGAAGGAGAAGGAGAAGGTGAAGTCTGGAGGGCGAAGCAGAAGAAGCAGAAGAAGGAGAAGGAGAAGGTGAAGTCTGGAGGGTGAACCAGAAGAAGAAGAAGAAGGAGAAGGAGAAGGTGAAGTCTGGAGTGTGAATCAGAAGAAGTAGAAGGAGGAGAAGGAGAAGGTGAAGTCAGGAGGGTGAAGCAGAAGAAGTAGAAGAAGGAGAAGGAGAAGGTGAAGTCTGGAGGGTGAAGCAGAAAAAGCAGAAGAAGGAGAAGGAGAAGGTGAAGTCTGGAGAGTGAATCAGAAGAAGCAGAAGAAGGAGAAGGAGAAGGTGAAGTCTGGAGGGTGAATCAGAAGAAGCAGAATAAGGAGAAGGTGAAGTCTGGAGGGTGAATCAGAAGAAGCAGAAGAAGGAGAAGGAGAAGGTGAAGTCTGGAGGGTGAATCAGAAGAAGTAGAAGAAGGAGAAGGAGAAGGTGAAGTCTGGAGGGTGAAGCAGAAGAAGTAGAAGAAGGAGAAGGAGAAGGTGAAGTCAGGAGGGTGAATCAGAAGAAGTAGAAGAAGGAGAAGGAGAAGGTGAAGTCAGGAGGGTGAATCAGAAGAAGCAGAAGAAGGAGAAGGAGAAGGTGAAGTCTGGAGGGTGAATCAGAAGAAACAGAAGAAGGAGAAGGAGAAGGTGAAGTCTGGAGGCTGAATCAGAAGAAGCAGAAGAAGGAGAAGGAGAAGGTGAAGTCTGGAGGTTGAATCAGAAGAAGCAGAATAAGGAGAAGGAGAAGGTGAAGTCTGGAGGGTGAATCAGAAGAAGCAGAATAAGGAGAAGGAGAAGGTGAAGTCTGGAGGGTGAATCAGAAGAAGCAGAAGAAGGAGAAGGAGAAGGTGAAGTCTGGAGGGTGAATCAGAAGAGGTAGAAGAAGGAGAAGGAGAAGGTGAAGTCTGGAGGGTGAAGCAGAAGAAGGAGAAGAAGGAGAAGGAGAAGGTGAAGTCAGGAGGGTGAATCAGAAGAAGTAGAAGAAGGAGAAGGAGAAGGTGAAGCCAGGAGGGTGAATCAGAAGAAGCAGAAGAAGGAGAAGGAGAAGGTGAAGTCTGGAGGGTGAATCAGAAGAATCAGAAGAAGGAGAAGGAGAAGGTGAAGTCTGGAGGGTGAATCAGAAGAATCAGAAGAAAGAGAAGGAGAAGGTGAAGTCTGGAGGGTGAATCAGAAGAGGTAGAAGAAGGAGAAGGAGAAGGTGAAGTCTGGAGGGTGAATCAGAAGAAGTAGAAGAAGGAGAAGGAGAAGGTGAAGTCTGGAGGGAGAATCAGAAGAAGTAGAAGAAGGAGAAGGAGAAGGTGAAGTCAGGAGGGTGAAATAGAAGAAGTAGAAGAAGGAGAAGGAGAAGGTGAGGTCTGGAGGGTGAATCAGAAGAAGCAGAAGAAGGAGAAGGAGAAGGTGAAGTCTGGAGGGTGAATCAGAAGAAGCAGAAGAAGGAGAAGGAGAAGGTGAAGTCTGGAGGGTGAATCAGAAGAAGCAGAAGAAGGAGAAGGAGAAGGTGAAGTCAGGAGGGTGAATCAGAAGAAGCAGAAGAAGGAGAAGGAGAAGGTGAAGTTAGGAGGGTGAATCAGAAGAAGCAGAAGAAGGAGAAGGAGAAGGTGAAGTCAGGGGGGTGAAGCAGAAGAAGTAGAAGAAGGAGAAGGAGAAGGTGAAGTCAGGAGGGTGAAGCAGAAGAAGCAGAAGAAGGAGAAGGAGAAGGTGAAATCTGGCGGGTGCAGCAGAAGAAGCAGAAGAAGGAGAAGGAGAAGGTGAAGTCTGGAGGGTGAAGCAGAAGAAGCAGAAGAAGGAGAAGGAGAAGGTGAAGTCTGGAGGGTGAATCAGAAGAAGTAGAAGAAGGAGAAGGAGAAGGTGAAGTCAGGAGGGTGAAGCAGAAGAAGCAGAAGAAGGAGAAGGAGAAGGTGAAGTCTGGAGGGTGAAGCAGAAGAAGCAGAAGAAGGAGAAGGAGAAGTTGAAGTCTGGAGGGCGAAGCAGAAGAAGCAGAAGAAGGAGAAGGAGAAGGTGAAGTCTGGAGGGTGAAGCAGAAGAAGCAGAAGAAGGAGAAGGAGAAGGTGAAATCTGGAGGGTGAATCAGAAGAAGTTGAAGAAGGAGAAGGAGAAGTTGAAGTCAGGAGGGTGAAGCAGAAGAAGCAGAAGAAGGAGAAGGAGAAGGTGAAGTCTGGAGGGTGAAGCAGAAGAAGCGGAAGAAGGAGAAGGAGAAGGTGAAGTCTGGAGGGTGAAGCAGAAGAAGCAGAAGAAGGAGAAGGAGAAGGTGAAGTCAGGAGGGTGAATCAGAAGAAGTTGAAGAAGGAGAAGGAGAAGGTGTAGTCTGGAGGGTGAATCAGAAGAAGTAGACGAAGGAGAAGGAGAAGGTGAAGTCTGGAGGGTGAATCAGAAGAAGCAGAAGAAGGAGAAGGAGAAGGTAAAGTCTGGAGGGTGAATCAGAAGAAGCAGAAGAAGGAGAAGGAGAAGGTGAAGTCTTGAGGGTGAATCAGAAGAAGCAGAAGAAGGAGAAGGAGAAGGTGAAGTCTGGAGGGTGAATCAGAAGAAGCAGAAGAAGGAGAAGGAGAAGGTGAAGTCTGGAGGGTGAATCAGAAGAAGCAGAAGAAGGAGAAGGAGAAGGTGAAGTCTGGAGGGTGAATCAGAAGAAGCAGAAGAAGTAGAAGGAGAAGGTGAAGTCTGGAGGGTGAATCAGAAGAAGTAGAAGAAGGAGAAGGAGAAGGTGAAGTTTGGAGGGTGAATCAGAAGAAGCAGAAGAAGGAGAAGGAGAAGGTGAAGTCAGGAGGGTGAATCAGAAGAAGCAGAAGAAGGAGAAGGAGAAGGTGAAGTCTGGAGGGTGAATCAGAAGAAGCAGAAGAAGGAGAAGGAGAAGGTGAAGACTGGAGGGTGAATCAGAAGAAGTAGAAGAAGCAGAAGGAGAAGGTGATGTCTGGAGGGTGAATCAGAAGAAGTAGAAGAAGGAGAAGGAGACGGTGAGGTCTGGAGGGTGAATCAGAAGAAGCAGAAGAAGCAGAAGGAGAAGGTGAAGTCTGGAGGGTGAATCAGAAGAAGCAGAAGAAGGAGAAGGAGAAGGTGAAGACTGGAGGGTGAATCAGAAGAAGTAGAAGACGGAGAAGGAGAAGATGAAGTCTGGAGGGTGAATCAGAAGAAGTAGAAGAAGGAGAAGGAGAAGATGAGGTCTGGAGGGTGAATCAGAAGAAGCAGAAGAAGGAGAAGGAGAAGGTGAGGTCTGGAGGGTGAATCAGAAGAAGCAGAAGAAGGAGAAGGAGAAGGTGAAGTCTGGAGGGTGAATCAGAAGAAGCAGAAGAAGGAGAAGGAGAAGGTGAAGTCAGGAGGGCGAATCAGAAGAAGCAGAAGAAGGAGAAGGAGAAGGTGAAGTTAGGAGGGTGAATCAGAAGAAGCAGAAGAAGGAGAAGGAGAAGGTGAAGTCAGGAGGGTGAAGCAGAAGAAGCAGAAGAAGGAGAAGGAGAAGGTGAAGTCTGGCGGGCGCAGCAGAAGAAGCAGAAGAAGGAGAAGGAGAAGGTGAAGTCTGGAGGGTGAAGCAGAAGAAGCAGAAGAAGGAGAAGGAGAAGGTGAAGTCTGGAGGGTGAATCAGAAGAAGTAGAAGAAGGAGAAGGAGAAGGTGAAGTCAGGAGGGTGAAGCAGAAGAAGCAAAAAAGGAGAAGGAGAAGGGGAAGTCCGGAGGGTGAAGCAGAAGAAGCAGAAGAAGGAGAAGGATAAGGTGATGTCTGGAGGGCGAAGCAGAAGAAGCAGAAGAAGGAGAAGGAGAAGGTGAAGTCTGGAGCGTGAAGCAGAAGAAGCAGAAGAAGGAGAAGGAGAAGGTGTAGTCTGGAGGGTGAATCAGAAGAAGCAGAAGAAGGAGAAGGAGAAGGTGAAGTCAGGGGGTGAAGCAGAAGAAGTAGAAGAAGGAGAAGGAGAAGGTGAAGTCAGGAGGGTGAAGCAGAAGAAGCAGAAGAAGGAGAAGGAGAAGGTGAAGTCTGGAGGGCGAAGCAGAAGAAGCAGAAGAAGGAGAAGGAGAAGGTGAAGTCTGGAGGGTGAACCAGAAGAAGAAGAAGAAGGAGAAGGAGAAGGTGAAGTCTGGAGTGTGAATCAGAAGAAGTAGAAGGAGGAGAAGGAGAAGGTGAAGTCAGGAGGGTGAAGCAGAAGAAGTAGAAGAAGGAGAAGGAGAAGGTGAAGTCTGGAGGGTGAAGCAGAAGAAGCAGAAGAAGGAGAAGGAGAAGGTGAAGTCTGGAGGGTGAAGCAGAAGAAGCAGAAGAAGGAGAAGGAGAAGGTGAAGTCAGGAGGGTGAATCAGAAGAAGTTGAAGAAGGAGAAGGAGAAGGTGTAGTCTGGAGGGTGAATCAGAAGAAGTAGACGAAGGAGAAGGAGAAGGTGAAGTCTGGAGGCTGAATCAGAAGAAGCAGAAGAAGGAGAAGGAGAAGGTGAAGTCTGGAGGGTGAATCAGAAGAAGTAGAAGAAGGAGAAGGAGAAGGTGAAGTCTGGAGGGTGAATCAGAAGAAGCAGAAGAAGGAGAAGGAGAAGGTGAAGTCTGGAGGGTGAATCAGAAGAAGCAGAAGAAGGAGAAGGAGAAGGTGAAGTCTGGAGGGTGAATCAGAAGAAGCAGAAGAAGGAGAAGGAGAAGGTGAAGTCTGGAGGGTGAATCAGAAGAAGCAGAAGAAGTAGAAGGAGAAGGTGAAGTCTGGAGGGTGAATCAGAAGAAGTAGAAGAAGGAGAATGAGAAGGTGAAGTTTGGAGGGTGAATCAGAAGAAGCAGAAGAAGGAGAAGGAGAAGGTGAAGTCAGGAGGGTGAATCAGAAGAAGCAGAAGAAGGAGAAGGAGAAGGTGAAGTCTGGAGGGTGAATCAGAAGAAGCAGAAGAAGGAGAAGGAGAAGGTGAAGACTGGAGGGTGAATCAGAAGAAGTAGAAGAAGCAGAAGGAGAAGGTGAAGTCTGGAGGGTGAATCAGAAGAAGTAGAAGAAGGAGAAGGAGAAGGTGAGGTCTGGAGGGTGAATCAGAAGAAGTAGAAGAAGGAGAAGGAGAAGGTGAAGTCAGGAGGGTGAAGCAGAAGAAGCAGAAGAAGGAGAAGGAGAAGGTGAAGTCTGGAGGGTGAAGCAGAAGAAGCAGAAGAAGGAGAAGGAGAAGGTGAAGTCTGGAGGGCGAAGCAGAAGAAGCAGAAGAAGGAGAAGGAGAAGGTGAAGTCTGGAGGGTGAAGCAGAAGAAGAAGAAGAAGGAGAAGGAGAAGGTGAAGTCTGGAGTGTGAATCAGAAGAAGTAGAAGGAGGAGAAGGAGAAGGTGAAGTCAGGAGGGTGAAGCAGAAGAAGCAGAAGAAGGAGAAGGAGAAGGTGAAGTCTGGAGGGTGAAGCAGAAGAAGCAGAAGAAGGAGAAGGAGTCGGTGAAGTCTGGAGGGTGAAGCAGAAGAAGCAGAAGAAGGAGAAGGAGAAGGTGAAGTCAGGAGGGTGAATCAGAAGAAGTTGAAGAAGGAGAAGGAGAAGGTGTAGTCTGGAGGGTGAATCAGAAGAAGTAGACGAAGGAGAAGGAGAAGGTGAAGTCTGGAGGCTGAATCAGAAGAAGCAGAAGAAGGAGAAGGAGAAGGTGAAGTCTGGAGGGTGAATCAGAAGAAGTAGAAGAAGGAGAAGGAGAAGGTGAAGTCTGGAGGGTGAATCAGAAGAAGCAGAAGAAGGAGAAGGAGAAGGTGAAGTCTGGAGGGTGAATCAGAAGAAGCAGAAGAAGTAGAAGGAGAAGGTGAAGTCTGGAGGGTGAACCAGAAGAAGTAGAAGAAGGAGAAGGAGAAGGTGAAGTTTGGAGGGTGAATCAGAAGAAGCAGAAGAAGGAGAAGGAGAAGGTGAAGTCAGGAGGGTGAATCAGAAGAAGCAGAAGAAGGAGAAGGAGAAGGTGAAGTCTGGAGGGTGAATCAGAAGAAGCAGAAGAAGGAGAAGGAGAAGGTGAAGACTGGAGGGTGAATCAGAAGAAGTAGAAGAAGCAGAAGGAGAAGGTGAAGTCTGGAGGGTGAATCAGAAGAAGTAGAAGAAGGAGAAGGAGAAGGTGAGGTCTGGAGGGTGAATCAGAAGAAGTAGAAGAAGGAGAAGGAGAAGGTGAAGTCAGGAGGGTGAATCAGAAGAAGCAGAAGAAGGAGAAGGAGAAGGTGAAGTCTGGAGGGTGAATCAGAAGAAGCAGAAGAAGGAGAAGGAGAAGGTGAAGTCTGGAGGGTGAATCAGAAGAAGCAGAAGAAGGAGAAGGAGAAGGTGAAGTCTGGAGGGTGAATCAGAAGAAGCAGAAGAAGGAGTAGGAGAAGGTGAAGTCTGGAGGGTGAATCAGAAGAAGCAGAAGAAGGAGAAGGAGAAGGTGAAGTCTGGAGGGTGAATCAGAAGAAGTAGAAGAAGGAGAAGGAGAAGATGAAGTCTGGAGGGTTAATCAGAAGAAGTAGAAGAAGGAGAAGGAGAAGGTGAAGTCTGGAGGGTGAATCAGAAGAAGCAGAAACAGGAGAAGGAGAAGTTGAAGTATGGAGGGTGAATCAGAAGAAGCAGAAGAAGGAGAAGAAGAAGGTGAAGTCTGGAGGGTGAATCAGAAGAAGCAGAAGAAGGAGAAGGAGAAGGTGAAGTCTGGAGGGTGAATCAGAAGAAGTAGAAGAAGGAGAAGGAGAAGGTGAAGTCTGGAGGGTGTATCAGAAGAAGAAGAAGAAGGAGAAGGAGAAGATGAAGTCTGGAGGGTTAATCAGAAGACGTAGAAGAAGGAGAAGGAGAAGGTGAAGTCTGGAGGGTGAATCAGAAGAATCAGAAACAGGAGAAGGAGAAGTTGAAGTCTGGAGGGTGAATCAGAAGATGCAGAAGAAGGAGATGGAGAAGGTGAAGTCTGGAGGGTGAATCAGAAGAAGTAGAAGAAGGGGAAGGAGAAGGTGAAGTCAGGAGGGTGAAGCAGAAGAAGCAGAAGAAGGAGAAGTAGAAGGTGAAGTCTGGAGGGTGAAGCAGAAGAAGCAGAAGAAGGAGAAGGAGAAGGTGAAGACTGGAGGGTGAAGCATAAGAAGCAGAAGAAGGAGAAGGAGGAGGTGAAGTCTGGAGGGTGAATCAGAAGAAGTAGAAGAAGGAGAAGGAGAAGGTGAGGTCTGGAGTGTGAATCAGAAGAAGCAGAAGAAGGAGAAGGAGAAGGTGAAGTTTGGAGGATGAATCAGAAGAAGCAGAAGAAGGAGAAGGAGAAGTTGAAGTCTGGAGGGTGAATCAGAAGAAGCAGAAGAAGGAGAAGAAGAAGGTGAAGTCAGGAGGGTGAATCAGAAGAAGCAGAAGATGGAGAAGGAGAAGGTGAAGTTAGGAGGGTGAATCAGAAGAAGCAGAAGAAGGAGAAGGAGAAGGTGAAGTCAGGAGGGTGAAGCAGAAGAAGTAGAAGAAGGAGAAGGAGAAGGTGAAGTCAGGAGGGTGAAGCAGAAGAACCAGAAGAAGGAGAAGGTGAAGGTGAAGTCTGGAGGGCGCAGCGGAAGAAGCAGAAGAAGGAGAAGGAGAAGGTGAAGTCTGGAGGGTGAAGCAGAAGAAGCAGAAGAAGGAGAAGGAGAAGGTGAAGTCTGGAGGGTGAATCAGAAGAAGTAGAAGAAGGAGAAGGAGAAGGTGAAGTCAGGAGGGTGAAGCAGAAGAAGCAGAAGAAGGAGAAGGAGAAGGTGAAGTCTGGAGGGTGAATCAGAAGAAGCAGAATAAGGAGAAGGAGAAGGTGAAGTCTGGAGGGTGAATCAGAAGAAGGAGAAGAAGGAGAAGGAGAAGGTGAAGTCAGGAGGGTGAATCAGAAGAAGTAGAAGAAGGAGAAGGAGAAGGTGAAGCCAGGAGGGTGAATCAGAAGAAGCAGAAGAAGGAGAAGGAGAAGGTGAAGTCTGGAGGGTGAATCAGAAGAATCAGAAGAAGGAGAAGGAGAAGGTGAAGTCTGGAGGGTGAATCAGAAGAATCAGAAGAAAGAGAAGGAGAAGGTGAAGTCTGGAGGGTGTATCAGAAGAGGTAGAAGAAGGAGAAGGAGAAGGTGAAGTCTGGAGGGTGAATCAGAAGAAGTAGAAGAAGGAGAAGGAGAAGGTGAAGTCTGGAGGGAGAATCAGAAGAAGTAGAAGAAGGAGAAGGAGAAGGTGAAGTCAGGAGGGTGAAATAGAAGAAGTAGAAGAAGGAGAAGGAGAAGGTGAGGTCTGGAGGGTGAATCAGAAGAAGCAGAAGAAGGAGAAGGAGAAGGTGAAGTCTGGAGGGTGAATCAGAAGAAGCAGAAGAAGGAGAAGGAGAAGGTGAAGTCTGGAGGGTGAAACAGAAGAAGCAGAAGAAGGAGAAGGAGAAGGTGAAGTCAGGAGGGTGAATCAGAAGAAGCAGAAGAAGGAGAAGGAGAAGGTGAAGTTAGGAGGGTGAATCAGAAGAAGCAGAAGAAGGAGAAGGAGAAGGTGAAGTCAGGGGGGTGAAGCAGAAGAAGTAGAAGAAGGAGAAGGAGAAGGTGAAGTCAGGAGGGTGAAGCAGAAGAAGCAGAAGAAGGAGAAGGAGAAGGTGAAGTCTGGCGGGTGCAGCAGAAGAAGCAGAAGAAGGAGAAGGAGAAGGTGAAGTCTGGAGGGTGAAGCAGAAGAAGCAGAAGAAGGAGAAGGAGAAGGTGAAGTCTGGAGGGTGAATCAGAAGAAGTAGAAGAAGGAGAAGGAGAAGGTGAAGTCAGGAGGGTGAAGCAGAAGAAGCAGAAGAAGGAGAAGGAGAAGGTGAAGTCTGGAGGGTGAAGCAGAAGAAGCAGAAGAAGGAGAAGGAGAAGGTGAAGTCTGGAGGGCGAAGCAGAAGAAGCAGAAGAAGGAGAAGGAGAAGGTGAAGTCTGGAGGGTGAAGCAGAAGAAGCAGAAGAAGGAGAAGGAGAAGGTGAAATCTGGAGGGTGAATCAGAAGAAGTTGAAGAAGGAGAAGGAGAAGTTGAAGTCAGGAGGGTGAAGCAGAAGAAGCAGAAGAAGGAGAAGGAGAAGGTGAAGTCTGGAGGGTGAAGCAGAAGAAGCGGAAGAAGGAGAAGGAGAAGGTGAAGTCTGGAGGGTGAAGCAGAAGAAGCAGAAGAAGGAGAAGGAGAAGGTGAAGTCAGGAGGGTGAATCAGAAGAAGTTGAAGAAGGAGAAGGAGAAGGTGTAGTCTGGAGGGTGAATCAGAAGAAGTAGACGAAGGAGAAGGAGAAGGTGAAGTCTGGAGGGTGAATCAGAAGAAGCAGAAGAAGGAGAAGGAGAAGGTAAAGTCTGGAGGGTGAATCAGAAGAAGTAGAAGAAGGAGAAGGAGAAGGTGAAGTCTTGAGGGTGAATCAGAAGAAGCAGAAGAAGGAGAAGGAGAAGGTGAAGTCTGGAGGGTGAATCAGAAGAAGCAGAAGAAGGAGAAGGAGAAGGTGAAGTCTGGAGGGTGAATCAGAAGAAGCAGAAGAAGGAGAAGGAGAAGGTGAAGTCTGGAGGGTGAATCAGAAGAAGCAGAAGAAGTAGAAGGAGAAGGTGAAGTCTGGAGGGTGAATCAGAAGAAGTAGAAGAAGGAGAAGGAGAAGGTGAAGTTTGGAGGGTGAATCAGAAGAAGCAGAAGAAGGAGAAGGAGAAGGTGAAGTCAGGAGGGTGAATCAGAAGAAGCAGAAGAAGGAGAAGGAGAAGGTGAAGTCTGGAGGGTGAATCAGAAGAAGCAGAAGAAGGAGAAGGAGAAGGTGAAGACTGGAGGGTGAATCAGAAGAAGTAGAAGAAGCAGAAGGAGAAGGTGATGTCTGGAGGGTGAATCAGAAGAAGTAGAAGAAGGAGAAGGAGACGGTGAGGTCTGGAGGGTGAATCAGAAGAAGCAGAAGAAGGAGAAGGAGAAGGTGAAGTCTGGAGGGTGAATCAGAAGAAGCAGAAGAAGGAGAAGGAGAAGGTGAAGACTGGAGGGTGAATCAGAAGAAGTAGAAGACGGAGAAGGAGAAGATGAAGTCTGGAGGGTGAATCAGAAGAAGTAGAAGAAGGAGAAGGAGAAGATGAGGTCTGGAGTGTGAATCAGAAGAAGCAGAAGGAGGAGAAGGAGAAGGTGAGGTCTGGAGGGTGAATCAGAAGAAGCAGAAGAAGGAGAAGGAGAAGGTGAAGTCTGGAGGGTGAATCAGAAGAAGCAGAAGAAGGAGAAGGAGAAGGTGAAGTCAGGAGGGCGAATCAGAAGAAGCAGAAGAAGGAGAAGGAGAAGGTGAAGTTAGGAGGGTGAATCAGAAGAAGCAGAAGAAGGAGAAGGAGAAGGTGAAGTCAGGAGGGTGAAGCAGAAGAAGCAGAAGTAGGAGAAGGAGAAGGTGAAGTCTGGCGGGCGCAGCAGAAGAAGCAGAAGAAGGAGAAGGAGAAGGTGAAGTCTGGAGGGTGAAGCAGAAGAAGCAGAAGAAGGAGAAGGAGAAGGTGAAGTCTGGAGGGTGAATCAGAAGAAGTAGAAGAAGGAGAAGGAGAAGGTGAAGTCAGGAGGGTGAAGCAGAAGAAGCAAAAAAGGAGAAGGAGAAGGGGAAGTCCGGAGGGTGAAGCAGAAGAAGCAGAAGAAGGAGAAGGATAAGGTGATGTCTGGAGGGCGAAGCAGAAGAAGCAGAAGAAGGAGAAGGAGAAGGTGAAGTCTGGAGCGTGAAGCAGAAGAAGCAGAAGAAGGAGAAGGAGAAGGTGAAGTCTGGAGGGTGAATCAGAAAAAGTAGAAGAAAAGAGAAGGAGAAGGTGAAGTATAGAAGGTGAATCAGAAGAAGCAGAAAAAGGAGAAGGAGAAGGTGAAGTCTGGAGGGTGAATCAGAAGAAGTAGAAGAAGGAGAAGGAGAAGGTGTAGTCTGGAGGGTGAATCAGAAGAAGCAGAAGAAGGAGAAGGAGAAGGTGAAGTCAGGGGGTGAAGCAGAAGAAGTAGAAGAAGGAGAAGGAGAAGGTGAAGTCAGGAGGGTGAATCAGAAGAAGCAGAAGAAGGAGAAGGAGAAGGTGAAGTCAGGGGGGTGAAGCAGAAGAAGTAGAAGAAGGAGAAGGAGAAGGTGAAGTCAGGAGGGTGAAGCAGAAGAAGCAGAAGAAGGAGAAGGAGAAGGTGAAGTCTGGAGGGTGAATCAGAAGAAGTAGAAGAAGGAGAAGGAGAAGGTGAAGTCAGGAGGGTGAAGCAGAAGAAGCAGAAGAAGGAGAAGGAGAAGGTGAAGTCTGGAGGGTGAAGCAGAAGAAGCAGAAGAAGGAGAAGGAGAAGGTGAAGTCTGGAGGGCGAAGCAGAAGAAGCAGAAGAAGGAGAAGGAGAAGGTGAAGTCTGGAGGTGAAGCAGAAGAAGAAGAAGAAGGAGAAGGAGAAGGTGAAGTCTGGAGTGTGAATCAGAAAAAGTAGAAGGAGGAGAAGGAGAAGGTGAAGTCAGGAGGGTGAAGCAGAAGAAGTAGAAGAAGGAGAAGGAGAAGGTGAAGTCTGGAGGGTGAAGCAGAAGAAGCAGAAGAAGGAGAAGGAGAAGGTGAAGTCTGGAGGGTGAAGCAGAAGAAGCAGAAGAAGGAGAAGGAGAAGGTGAAGTCAGGAGGGTGAATCAGAAGAAGTTGAAGAAGGAGAAGGAGAAGGTGTAGTCTGGAGGGTGAATCAGAAGAAGTAGACGAAGGAGAAGGAGAAGGTGAAGTCTGGAGGCTGAATCGTAAGAAGCAGAAGAAGGAGAAGGAGAAGGTGAAGTCTGGAGGGTGAATCAGAAGAAGTAGAAGAAGGAGAAGGAGAAGGTGAAGTCTGGAGGGTGAATCAGAAGAAGCAGAAGAAGGAGAAGGAGAAGGTGAAGTCTGGAGGGTGAATCAGAAGAAGCAGAAGAAGGAGAAGGAGAAGGTGAAGTCTGGAGGGTGAATCAGAAGAAGCAGAAGAAGGAGAAGGAGAAGGTGAAGTCTGGAGGGTGAATCAGAAGAAGCAGAAGAAGTAGAAGGAGAAGGTGAAGTCTGGAGGGTGAATCAGAAGAAGTAGAAGAAGGAGAAGGAGAAGGTGAAGTTTGGAGGGTGAATCAGAAGAAGCAGAAGAAGGAGAAGGAGAAGGTGAAGTCAGGAGGGTGAATCAGAAGAAGCAGAAGAAGGAGAAGGAGAAGGTGAAGTCTGGAGGGTGAATCAGAAGAAGCAGAATAAGGAGAAGGAGAAGGTGAAGACTGGAGGGTGAATCAGAAGAAGTAGAAGAAGCAGAAGGAGAAGGTGAAGTCTGGAGGGTGAATCAGAAGAAGTAGAAGAAGGAGAAGGAGAAGGTGAGGTCTGGAGGGTGAATCAGAAGAAGTAGAAGAAGGAGAAGGAGAAGGTGAAGTCAGGAGGGTGAAGCAGAAGAAGCAGAAGAAGGAGAAGGAGAAGGTGAAGTCTGGAGGGTGAAGCAGAAGAAGCAGAAGAAGGAGAAGGAGAAGGTGAAGTCTGGAGGGCGAAGCAGAAGAAGCAGAAGAAGGAGAAGGAGAAGGTGAAGTCTGGAGGGTGAAGCAGAAGAAGAAGAAGAAGGAGAAGGAGAAGGTGAAGTCTGGAGTGTGAATCAGAAGAAGTAGAAGGAGGAGAAGGAGAAGGTGAAGTCAGGAGGGTGAAGCAGAAGAAGCAGAAGAAGGAGAAGGAGAAGGTGAAGTCTGGAGGGTGAAGCAGAAGAAGCAGAAGAAGGAGAAGGAGACGGTGAAGTCTGGAGGGTGAAGCAGAAGAAGCAGAAGAAGGAGAAGGAGAAGGTGAAGTCAGGAGGGTGAATCAGAAGAAGTTGAAGAAGGAGAAGGAGAAGCTGTAGTCTGGAGGGTGAATCAGAAGAAGTAGACGAAGGAGAAGGAGAAGGTGAAGTCTGGAGGCTGAATCAGAAGAAGCAGAAGAAGGAGAAGGAGAAGGTGAAGTCTGGAGGGTGAATCAGAAGAAGTAGAAGAAGGAGAAGGAGAAGGTGAAGTCTGGAGGGTGAATCAGAAGAAGCAGAAGAAGGAGAAGGAGAAGGTGAAGTCTGGAGGGTGAATCAGAAGAAGCAGAAGAAGTAGAAGGAGAAGGTGAAGTCCGGAGGGTGAACCAGAAGAAGTAGAAGAAGGAGAAGGAGAAGGTGAAGTTTGGAGGGTGAATCAGAAGAAGCAGAAGAAGGAGAAGGAGAAGGTGAAGTCAGGAGGGTGAATCAGAAGAAGCAGAAGAAGGAGAAGGAGAAGGTGAAGTCTGGAGGGTGAATCAGAAGAAGCAGAAGAAGTAGAAGGAGAAGGTGAAGTCCGGAGGGTGAACCAGAAGAAGTAGAAGAAGGAGAAGGAGAAGGTGAAGTTTGGAGGGTGAATCAGAAGAAGCAGAAGAAGGAGAAGGAGAAGGTGAAGTCAGGAGGGTGAATCAGAAGAAGCAGAAGAAGGAGAAGGAGAAGGTGAAGTCTGGAGGGTGAATCAGAAGAAGCAGAAGAAGGAGAAGGAGAAGGTGAAGACTGGAGGGTGAATCAGAAGAAGCAGAAGAAGCAGAAGGAGAAGGTGAAGTCTGGAGGGTGAATCAGAAGAAGTAGAAGAAGGAGAAGGAGAAGGTGAGGTCTGGAGGGTGAATCAGAAGAAGTAGAAGAAGGAGAAGGAGAAGGTGAAGTCAGGAGGGTGAATCAGAAGAAGCAGAAGAAGGAGAAGGAGAAGGTGAAGTCTGGAGGGTGAATCAGAAGAAGCAGAAGAAGGAGAAGGAGAAGGTGAAGTCTGGAGGGTGAATCAGAAGAAGCAGAAGAAGGAGAAGGAGAAGGTGAAGTCTGGAGGGTGAATCAGAAGAAGCAGAAGAAGGAGTAGGAGAAGGTGAAGTCTGGAGGGTGAATCAGAAGAAGCAGAAGAAGGAGAAGGAGAAGGTGAAGACTGGAGGGTGAATCAGAAGAAGTAGAAGAAGGAGAAGGAGAAGGTGAAGTCTGGAGGGTGAATCAGAAGAAGTAGAAGAAGGAGAAGGAGAAGATGAAGTCTGGAGGGTTAATCAGAAGAAGTAGAAGAAGGAGAAGGAGAAGGTGAAGTCTGGAGGGTGAATCAGAAGAAGCAGAAACAGGAGAAGGAGAAGTTGAAGTATGGAGGGTGAATCAGAAGAAGCAGAAGAAGGAGAAGGAGAAGGTGAAGTCAGGAGGGTGAATCAGAAGAAGTTGAAGAAGGAGAAGGAGAAGCTGTAGTCTGGAGGGTGAATCAGAAGAAGTAGACGAAGGAGAAGGAGAAGGTGAAGTCTGGAGGCTGAATCAGAAGAAGCAGAAGAAGGAGAAGGAGAAGGTGAAGTCTGGAGGGTGAATCAGAAGAAGTAGAAGAAGGAGAAGGAGAAGGTGAAGTCTGGAGGGTGAATCAGAAGAAGCAGAAGAAGGAGAAGGAGAAGGTGAAGTCTGGAGGGTGAATCAGAAGAAGCAGAAGAAGTAGAAGGAGAAGGTGAAGTCCGGAGGGTGAACCAGAAGAAGTAGAAGAAGGAGAAGGAGAAGGTGAAGTTTGGAGGGTGAATCAGAAGAAGCAGAAGAAGGAGAAGGAGAAGGTGAAGTCAGGAGGGTGAATCAGAAGAAGCAGAAGAAGGAGAAGGAGAAGGTGAAGTCTGGAGGGTGAATCAGAAGAAGCAGAAGAAGTAGAAGGAGAAGGTGAAGTCCGGAGGGTGAACCAGAAGAAGTAGAAGAAGGAGAAGGAGAAGGTGAAGTTTGGAGGGTGAATCAGAAGAAGCAGAAGAAGGAGAAGGAGAAGGTGAAGTCAGGAGGGTGAATCAGAAGAAGCAGAAGAAGGAGAAGGAGAAGGTGAAGTCTGGAGGGTGAATCAGAAGAAGCAGAAGAAGGAGAAGGAGAAGGTGAAGACTGGAGGGTGAATCAGAAGAAGCAGAAGAAGCAGAAGGAGAAGGTGAAGTCTGGAGGGTGAATCAGAAGAAGTAGAAGAAGGAGAAGGAGAAGGTGAGGTCTGGAGGGTGAATCAGAAGAAGTAGAAGAAGGAGAAGGAGAAGGTGAAGTCAGGAGGGTGAATCAGAAGAAGCAGAAGAAGGAGAAGGAGAAGGTGAAGTCTGGAGGGTGAATCAGAAGAAGCAGAAGAAGGAGAAGGAGAAGGTGAAGTCTGGAGGGTGAATCAGAAGAAGCAGAAGAAGGAGAAGGAGAAGGTGAAGTCTGGAGGGTGAATCAGAAGAAGCAGAAGAAGGAGTAGGAGAAGGTGAAGTCTGGAGGGTGAATCAGAAGAAGCAGAAGAAGGAGAAGGAGAAGGTGAAGACTGGAGGGTGAATCAGAAGAAGTAGAAGAAGGAGAAGGAGAAGGTGAAGTCTGGAGGGTGAATCAGAAGAAGTAGAAGAAGGAGAAGGAGAAGATGAAGTCTGGAGGGTTAATCAGAAGAAGTAGAAGAAGGAGAAGGAGAAGGTGAAGTCTGGAGGGTGAATCAGAAGAAGCAGAAACAGGAGAAGGAGAAGTTGAAGTATGGAGGGTGAATCAGAAGAAGCAGAAGAAGGAGAAGAAGAAGGTGAAGTCTGGAGGGTGAATCAGAAGAAGCAGAAGAAGGAGAAGGAGAAGGTGAAGTCTGGAGGGTGAATCAGAAGAAGTAGAAGAAGGAGAAGGAGAAGGTGAAGTCTGGAGGGTGAATCAGAAGAAGAAGAAGAAGGAGAAGGAGAAGATGAAGTCTGGAGGGTTAATCAGAAGACGTAGAAGAAGGAGAAGGAGAAGGTGAAGTCTGGAGGGTGAATCAGAAGAAGCAGAAACAGGAGAAGGAGAAGTTGAAGTCTGGAGGGTTAATCAGAAGATGCAGAAGAAGGAGATGGAGAAGGTGAAGTCTGGAGGGTGAATCAGAAGAAGTAGAAGAAGGGGAAGGAGAAGGTGAAGTCAGGAGGGTGAAGCAGAAGAAGCAGAAGAAGGAGAAGTAGAAGGTGAAGTCTGGAGGGTGAAGCAGAAGAAGCAGAAGAAGGAGAAGGAGAAGGTGAAGACTGGAGGGTGAAGCATAAGAAGCAGAAGAAGGAGAAGGAGAAGGTGAAGTCTGGAGGGTGAATCAGAAGAAGTAGAAGAAGGAGAAGGAGAAGGTGAGGTCTGGAGTGTGAATCAGAAGAAGCAGAAGAAGGAGAAGGAGAAGGTGAAGTTTGGAGGATGAATCAGAAGAAGCAGAAGAAGGAGAAGGAGAAGTTGAAGTCTGGAGGGTGAATCAGAAGAAGCAGAAGAAGGAGAAGAAGAAGGTGAAGTCAGGAGGGTGAATCAGAAGAAGCAGAAGATGGAGAAGGAGAAGGTGAAGTTAGGAGGGTGAATCAGAAGAAGCAGAAGAAGGAGAAGGAGAAGGTGAAGTCAGGAGGGTGAAGCAGAAGAAGTAGAAGAAGGAGAAGGAGAAGGTGAAGTCAGGAGGGTGAAGCAGAAGAACCAGAAGAAGGAGAAGGTGAAGGTGAAGTCTGGAGGGCGCAGCGGAAGAAGCAGAAGAAGGAGAAGGAGAAGGTGAAGTCTGGAGGGTGAAGCAGAAGAAGCAGAAGAAGGAGAAGGAGAAGGTGAAGTCTGGAGGGTGAATCAGAAGAAGTAGAAGAAGGAGAAGGAGAAGGTGAAGTCAGGAGGGTGAAGCAGAAGAAGCAGAAGAAGGAGAAGGAGAAGGTGAAGTCTGGAGGGCGAAGCAGAAGAAGGAGAAGAAGGGGAAGGAGAAGGTGAAGTCTGGAGGGTGAAGCAGAAGAAGCAGAAGAAGGAGAAGGAGAAGGTGAAGTCTGGAGGGTGAATCAGAAGAAGTAGAAGAAGGGGAAGGAGAAGGTGAAGTCAGGAGGGTGAAGCAGAAGAAGCAGAAGAAGGAGAAATAGAAGGTGAAGTCTGGAGGGTGAAGCAGAAGAAGCAGAAGAAGGAGAAGGAGAAGGTGAAGTCTGGAGGGTGAAGCAGAAGAAGCAGAAGAAGGAGAAGGAGAAGGTGAAGTCAGGAGGGTGAATCAGAAGAAGTAGAAGAAATAGAAGGAGAAGGTGAAGTCTGGAGGGTGAATCAGAAGAAGTAGAAGAAGGAGAAGGAGAAGGTGAAGTCTGGAGGGTGAATCAGAAGAAGCAGAAGAAGGAGAAGGAGAAGGTGAAGTCTGGAGGGAGAAGCAGAAGAAGTAGAAGAAGGAGAAGGAGAAGGTGAAGTCTGGAGGGTGAATCAGAAGAAGTAGAAGAAGGAGAAGGAGAAGGTGAAGTCTGGAGGGTGAATCAGAAGAAGTAGATGAAGGAGAAGGAGAAGGTGAAGTCTGGAGGGTGAATCAGAAGAAGCAGAAGAAGGAGAAGGAGAAGGTGAAGTCTGGAGGGTGAATCAGAAGAAGTAGAAGAAGGAGAAGGAGAAGGTGTAGTCTGGAGGGTGAATCAGAAGAAGTAGACGAAGGAGAAGGAGAAGGTGAAGTCTGGAGGGTGAATCAGAAGAAGTAGAAGAAGGAGAAGGAGAAGATGAAGTCTGGAGGGTTAATCAGAAGAAGTAGAAGAAGGAGAAGGAGAAGGTGAAGTCTGGAGGGTGAATCAGAAGAAGCAGAAACAGGAGAAGGAGAAGTTGAAGTATGGAGGGTGAATCAGAAGAAGCAGAAGAAGGAGAAGAAGAAGGTGAAGTCTGGAGGGTGAATCAGAAGAAGCAGAAGAAGGAGAAGGAGAAGGTGAAGTCTGGAGGGTGAATCAGAAGAAGTAGAAGAAGGAGAAGGAGAAGGTGAAGTCTGGAGGGTGAATCAGAAGAAGAAGAAGAAGGAGAAGGAGAAGATGAAGTCTGGAGGGTTAATCAGAAGACGTAGAAGAAGGAGAAGGAGAAGGTGAAGTCTGGAGGGTGAATCAGAAGAAGCAGAAACAGGAGAAGGAGAAGTTGAAGTCTGGAGGGTGAATCAGAAGATGCAGAAGAAGGAGATGGAGAAGGTGAAGTCTGGAGGGTGAATCAGAAGAAGTAGAAGAAGGGGAAGGAGAAGGTGAAGTCAGGAGGGTGAAGCAGAAGATGCAGAAGAAGGAGAAGTAGAAGGTGAAGTCTGGAGGGTGAAGCAGAAGAAGCAGAAGAAGGAGAAGGAGAAGGTGAAGACTGGAGGGTGAAGCATAAGAAGCAGAAGAAGGAGAAGGAGAAGGTGAAGTCTGGAGGGTGAATCAGAAGAAGTAGAAGAAGGAGAAGGAGAAGGTGAGGTCTGGAGTGTGAATCAGAAGAAGCAGAAGAAGGAGAAGGAGAAGGTGAAGTTTGGAGGATGAATCAGAAGAAGCAGAAGAAGGAGAAGGAGAAGTTGAAGTCTGGAGGGTGAATCAGAAGAAGCAGAAGAAGGAGAAGAAGAAGGTGAAGTCAGGAGGGTGAATCAGAAGAAGCAGAAGATGGAGAAGGAGAAGGTGAAGTTAGGAGGGTGAATCAGAAGAAGCAGAAGAAGGAGAAGGAGAAGGTGAAGTCAGGAGGGTGAAGCAGAAGAAGTAGAAGAAGGAGAAGGAGAAGGTGAAGTCAGGAGGGTGAAGCAGAAGAACCAGAAGAAGGAGAAGGTGAAGGTGAAGTCTGGAGGGCGCAGCGGAAGAAGCAGAAGAAGGAGAAGGAGAAGGTGAAGTCTGGAGGGTGAAGCAGAAGAAGCAGAAGAAGGAGAAGGAGAAGGTGAAGTCTGGAGGGTGAATCAGAAGAAGTAGAAGAAGGAGAAGGAGAAGGTGAAGTCAGGAGGGTGAAGCAGAAGAAGCAGAAGAAGGAGAAGGAGAAGGTGAAGTCTGGAGGGCGAAGCAGAAGAAGGAGAAGAAGGGGAAGGAGAAGGTGAAGTCTGGAGGGTGAAGCAGAAGAAGCAGAAGAAGGAGAAGGAGAAGGTGAAGTCAGGAGGGTGAAGCAGAAGAAGCAGAAGAAGGAGAAATAGAAGGTGAAGTCTGGAGGGTGAAGCAGAAGAAGCAGAAGAAGGAGAAGGAGAAGGTGAAGTCTGGAGGGTGAAGCAGAAGAAGCAGAAGAAGGAGAAGGAGAAGGTGAAGTCAGGAGGGTGAATCAGAAGAAGTAGAAGAAATAGAAGGAGAAGGTGAAGTCTGGAGGGTGAATCAGAAGAAGTAGAAGAAGGAGAAGGAGAAGGTGAAGTCTGGAGGGTGAATCAGAAGAAGCAGAAGAAGGAGAAGGAGAAGGTGAAGTCTGGAGGGAGAAGCAGAAGAAGTAGAAGAAGGAGAAGGAGAAGGTGAAGTCTGGAGGGTGAATCAGAAGAAGTAGAAGAAGGAGAAGGAGAAGGTGAAGTCTGGAGGGTGAATCAGAAGAAGTAGATGAAGGAGAAGGAGAAGGTGAAGTCTGGAGGGTGAATCAGAAGAAGCAGAAGAAGGAGAAGGAGAAGGTGAAGTCTGGAGGGTGAATCAGAAGAAGTAGAAGAAGGAGAAGGAGAAGGTGTAGTCTGGAGGGTGAATCAGAAGAAGTAGACGAAGGAGAAGGAGAAGGTGAAGTCTGGAGGGTGAATCAGAAGAAGCAGAAGAAGGAGAAGGTGAAGTCTGGAGGGTGAATCAGAAGAAGTAGAAGAAGGAGAAGGAGAAGGCGATGTCTGGAGGGTGAATCAGAAGAAGCAGAAGAAGGAGAAGGAGAAGGTGAAGTCTGGAGGGTGAATCAGAAGAAGCAGAAGAAGGAGAAGGAGAAGGTGAAGTCTGGAGGGTGAATCAGAAGAAGCAGAAGAAGGAGAAGGAGAAGGTGAAGTCTGGAGGGTGAATCAGAAGAAGTAGAAGAAGGAGAAGGAGAAGGTGAAGTCTGGAGGGTGAATCAGAAGAAGTATGAGAAGGAGAAGGAGAAGGTGAAGTCTGGAGGGTGAATCAGAAGAAGTAGAAGAAGGAGAAGGAGAAGGTGAAGTCTAGAGGGTGAATCAGAAGAAGCAGAAGAAGGAGAAGGAGAAGGTGAAGTCTGGAGGGTGAATCAGAAGAAGCAGTAGATGGAGAAGGAGAAGATGAAGTCTGGAGGGTGAATCAGAAGAAGTAGAAGAAGGAGAAGGAGAAGGTGAAGTCTGAATGGTGAATCAGAAGAAGCAGAAGAAGGAGAAGGAGAAGGTGAAGACTGGAGGATGAATCAGAAGAAGCAGAAGAAGGAGAAGGAGAAGGTGAAGTCTGGAGGGTGAATCAGAAGAAGCAGAAGAAGGAGAAGGAGAAGGTGATGTCTGGAGGGTGACTCAGAAGAAGCAGAAGAAGGAGAATGAAAAGGTGAAGTCTGGAGGGTGAATCAGAAGTAGTAGAAGAAGGAGAAGGAGAAGGTGAGGTCTGGAGTGTGAATCAGAAGAAGCAGAAGAAGGAGAAGGAGAAGGTGAAGTCTGGAGGGCGCAGCAGAAAAAGCAGAAGAAGGAGAAGGAGAAGGTGAAGTCTGGAGGGTGAAGCAGAAGGAGCAGAAGAAGGAGAAGGAGAAGGTGAAGTCTGGAGGGTGAATCAGAAGAAGTAGAAGAAGGAGAAGGAGAAGGTGAAGTCAGGAGGGAGAAGCAGAAGAAGCAGAAGAAGGAGAAGGAGAAGGTGAAGTCTGGAGGGTGAATCAGAAGAAGCAGAAGAAGGAGAAGGAGAAGGTGAAGCCTGGAGGGTGAATCAGAAGAAGCAGAAGAAGGAGAAGGAGAAGGTGAAGCCTGGAGGGTGAATCAGAAGAAGTAGAAGAAGGAGAACGAGAAGGTGATGTCTGGAGGGTGAATCAGAAGAAGTAGAATAAGGAGAAGGAGAAGGTGAAGTCTGCAGGGTGAATCAGAAGAAGCAGAAGAAGGAGCAGGAGAAGGTGAAGTCTGGAGGGTGATTCAGAAGAAGCAGAAGAAGGAGAAGGAGAAGGTGAAGTCTGGAGGGTGAATCAGAAGAAGCAGAAGAAGGAGAAGGAGAAGGTGAAGTCTGGAGGGTGAATCAGAAGAAGCAGAATAAGGAGAAGGATAAGGTGAAGTCTGGAGGGTGAATCAGAAGAAGCAGAAGATGGAGAAGGAGAAGGTGAAGTCTGGAGTGTGAATCAGAAGAAGCAGAAGAAGGAGAAGGAGAAGTTGAAGTCTGGAGGGTGAATCAGAAGAAGCAGAAGAAGGAGAAGAAGAAGGTGAAGTCAGGAGGGTGAATCAGAAGAAGCAGAAGATGGAGAAGGAGAAGGTGAAGTTAGGAGGGTGAATCAGAAGAAGCAGAAGAAGGAGAAGGAGAAGGTGAAGCCTGGAGGGTGAATCAGAAGAAGTAGAAGAAGGAGAACGAGAAGGTGATGTCTGGAGGGTGAATCAGAAGAAGTAGAATAAGGAGAAGGAGAAGGTGAAGTCTGCAGGGTGAATCAGAAGAAGCAGAAGAAGGAGAAGGAGAAGGTGAAGTCTGGAGGGTGAATCAGAAGAAGCAGAAGAAGGAGAAGGAGAAGGTGAAGTCTGGAGGGTGAATCAGAAGAAGCAGAATAAGGAGAAGGAGAAGGTGAAGTCTGGAGGGTGAATCAGAAGAAGCAGAAGATGGAGAAGGAGAAGGTGAAGTCTGGAGTGTGAATCAGAAGAAGCAGAAGAAGGAGAAGGAGAAGTTGAAGTCTGGAGGGTGAATCAGAAGAAGCAGAAGAAGGAGAAGAAGAAGGTGAAGTCAGGAGGGTGAATCAGAAGAAGCAGAAGATGGAGAAGGAGAAGGTGAAGTTAGGAGGGTGAATCAGAAGAAGCAGAAGAAGGAGAAGGAGAAGGTGAAGTCAGGAGGGTGAAGCAGAAGAAGTAGAAGAAGGAGAAGGAGAAGGTGAAGTCAGGAGGGTGAAGCAGAAGAAGCAGAAGAAGGAGAAGGTGAAGGTGAAGTCTGGAGGGCGCAGCGGAAGAAGCAGAAGAAGGAGAAGGAGAAGGTGAAGTCTGGAGGGTGAAGCAGAAGAAGCAGGAGAAGGAGAAGGAGAAGGTGAAGTCTGGAGGGTGAATCAGAAGAAGTAGAAGAAGGAGAAGGAGAAGGTGAAGTCAGGAGGGTGAAGCAGAAGAAGCAGAAGAAGGAGAAGGAGAAGGTGAAGTCTGGAGGGCGAAGCAGAAGAAGCAGAAGAAGGGGAAGGAGAAGGTGAAGTCTGGAGGGTGAAGCAGAAGAAGCAGAAGAAGGAGAAGGAGAAGGTGAAGTCTGGAGGGTGAATCAGAAGAAGTAGAAGAAGGGGAAGGAGAAGGTGAAGTCAGGAGGGTGAAGCAGAAGAAGCAGAAGAAGGAGAAGTAGAAGGTGAAGTCTGGAGGGTGAAGCAGAAGAAGCAGAAGAAGGAGAAGGAGAAGGTGAAGTCTGGAGGGTGAAGCAGAAGAAGCAGAAGAAGGAGAAGGAGAAGGTGAAGTCAGGAGGGTGAATCAGAAGAAGTAGAAGAAATAGAAGGAGAAGGTGAAGTCTGGAGGGTGAATCAGAAGAAGTAGAAGAAGGAGAAGGAGAAGGTGAAGTCTGGAGGGTGAATCAGAAGAAGCAGAAGAAGGAGAAGGAGAAGGTGAAGTCTGGAGGGAGAAGCAGAAGAAGTAGAAGAAGGAGAAGGAGAAGGTGAAGTCTGGAGGGTGAATCAGAAGAAGTAGAAGAAGGTGAAGTCTGGAGGGTGAATCAGAAGAAGTAGAAGAAGGAGAAGGAGAAGGTGAAGTCTGGAGGGTGAATCAGAAGAAGCAGAAGAAGGAGAAGGAGAAGGTGAAGTCTGGAGGGTGAATCAGAAGAAGTAGAAGAAGGAGAAGGAGAAGGTGTAGTCTGGAGGGTGAATCAGAAGAAGTAGACGAAGGAGAAGGAGAAGGTGAAGTCTGGAGGGTGAATCAGAAGAAGCAGAAGAAGGAGAAGGTGAAGTCTGGAGGGTGAATCAGAAGAAGTAGAAGAAGGAGAAGGAGAAGGCGATGTCTGGAGGGTGAATCAGAAGAAGCAGAAGAAGGAGAAGGAGAAGGTGAAGTCTGGAGGGTGAATCAGAAGAAGCAGAAGAAGGAGAAGGAGAAGGTGAAGTCTGGAGGGTGAATCAGAAGAAGCAGAAGAAGGAGAAGGAGAAGGTGAAGTCTGGAGGGTGAATCAGAAGAAGCAGAAGAAGGAGAAGGAGAAGGTGAAGTCTGGAGGGTGAATCAGAAGAAGCAGAAGAAGGAGAAGGAGAAGGTGAAGTCTGGAGGGTGAATCAGAAGAAGCAGAAGAAGGAGTAGGAGAAGGTGAAGTCTGGAGGGTGAATCAGAAGAAGCAGAATAAGGAGAAGGAGAAGGTGAAGACTGGAGGGTGAATCAGAAGAAGTAGAAGAAGGAGAAGGAGAAGGTGAAGTCTGGAGGGTGAATCAGAAGAAGTAGAAGAAGGAGAAGGAGAATGCGAAGTCTGGATGGTGAATCAGAAGAAGCAGAAGAAGGAGAAGGAGAAGGTGAAGTCTGGAGGGTGAATCAGAAGAAGTAGAAGAAGGAGAAGGAGAAGGTGATGTCTGGAGGGTGAATCAGAAGAAGCAGAAAAAGGAGAAGAAGAAGGTGAAGTCTGGAGGGTGAATCAGAAGAAGCAGAAGAAGGAGAAGGAGAAGGTGAAGTCTGGAGGGTGAATCAGAAGAAGTAGAAGAAGGAGAAGGAGAAGGTGAAGTCTGGAGGGTGAATCAGAAGAAGAAGAAGAAGGAGAAGGAGAAGATGAAGTCTGGAGGGTTAATCAGAAGAAGTAGAAGAAGGAGAAGGAGAAGGTGAAGTCTGGAGGGTGAATCAGAAGAAGGAGAAACAGGAGAAGGAGAAGTTGAAGTCTGGAGGGTGAATCAGAAGATGCAGAAGAAGGAGAAGGAGAAGGTGAAGTCTGGAGGGTGAATCAGAAGAAGTAGAAGAAGGGGAAGGTGAAGGTGAAGTCAGGAGGGTGAAGCAGAAGAAGCAGAAGAAGGAGAAGTAGAAGGTGAAGTCTGGAGGGTGAAGCAGATGAAGCAGAAGAAGGAGAAGGAGAAGGTGAAGTCTGGAGGGTGAAGCATAAGAAGCAGAAGAAGGAGAAGGAGAAGGTGAAGTCAGGAGGGTGAATCAGAAGAAGTAGAAGAAGGAGAAGGAGAAGGTGAAGTCTGGAGGGTGAATCAGAAGAAGTAGAAGAAGGAGAAGGAGAAGGTGAAGTCTGGAGGGTGAATCAGAAGAAGTAGAAGAAGGAGAAGGAGAAGGTGAAATCTGGAGGGTGAATCAGAAGAAGCAGAAGAAGGAGAAGGAGAAGGTGAAGTCTGGAGGGAGAAGCAGAAGAAGTAGAAGAAGGAGAAGGAGAAGGTGAAGTCTGGAGGGTGAATCAGAAGAAGTAGAAGAAGGAGAAGGAGAAGGTGAAGTCTGGAGGGTGAATCAGAAGAAGTAGAAGAAGGAGAAGGAGAAGGTGAAGTCTGGAGGGTGAATCAGAAGAAGCAGAAGAAGGAGAAGGAGAAGGTGAAGTCTGGAGGGTGAATCAGAAGAAGCAGTAGATGGAGAAGGAGAAGATGAAGTCTGGAGGGTGAATCAGAAGAAGTAGAAGAAGGAGAAGGAGAAGGTGAAGTCTGAATGGTGAATCAGAAGAAGCAGAAGAAGGAGAAGGAGAAGGTGAAGACTGGAGGATGAATCAGAAGAAGCAGAAGAAGGAGAAGGAGAAGGTGAAGTCTGGAGGGTGAATCAGAAGAAGCAGAAGAAGGAGAAGGAGAAGGTGAAGTCTGGCGGGTGAATCAGAAGAAGGAGAAGAAGGAGAAGGAGAAGGCGAAGTCTGGAGGGTGACTCAGAAGAAGCAGAAGAAGGAGAATGAAAAGGTGAAGTCTGGAGGGTGAATCAGAAGTAGTAGAAGAAGGAGAAGGAGAAGGTGAGGTCTGGAGTGTGAATCAGAAGAAGCAGAAGAAGGAGAAGGAGAAGGTGAAGTCTGGAGGGCGCAGCAGAAGAAGCAGAAGAAGGAGAAGGAGAAGGTGAAGTCTGGAGGGTGAAGCAGAAGGAGCAGAAGAAGGAGAAGGAGAAGGTGAAGTCTGGAGGGTGAATCAGAAGAAGTAGAAGAAGGAGAAGGAGAAGGTGAAGTCAGGAGGGAGAAGCAGAAGAAGCAGAAGAAGGAGAAGGAGAAGGTGAAGTCTGGAGGGTGAATCAGAAGAAGCAGAAGAAGGAGAAGGAGAAGGTGACGTCTGGAGGGCGAAGCAGAAGAAGTAGAAGAAGGGGAAGGAGAAGGTGAAGTCAGGAGGGTGAAGCAGAAGAAGCAGAAGAAGGAGAAGTAGATGTTGAAGTCTGGAGGGTGAAACAGAAGAAGTAGAAGAAGGGGAAGGAGAAGGTGAAGTCAGGAGGGTGAAGCAGAAGAAGCAGAAGAAGGAGAAGTAGAAGGTGAAGTCTGGAGGGTGAAACAGAAGAAGCAGAAGAAGGAGAAGGAGAAGGAGAAGTCTGGAGGGTGAAGCAGAAGAAGTAGAAGAAGGAGAAGGAGAAGGTGAAGTCAGGAGGGTGAAGCAGAAGAAGCAGAAGAAGGAGAAGGAGAAGGTGAAGTCTGGAGGGTGAATCAGAAGAAGCAGAAGAAAGAGAAGGAGAAGGTGAAGTCTGGAGGGTGAAACAGAAGAAGCAGAAGAAGGAGAAGGAGAAGGTGAAGTCTGGAGGGTGAATCAGAAGAAGCAGAAGAAGGAGAAGGAGAAGGTGAAGTCTGGAGGGTGAATCAGAAGAAGTAGAAGAAGGAGAAGGAGAAGGTGTAGTCTGGAGGGTGAATCAGAAGAAGTAGACGAAGGAGAAGGAGAAGGTGAAGTCTGGAGGGTGAATCAGAAGAAGCAGAAGAAGGAGAAGGTGAAGTCTGGAGGGTGAATCAGAAGAAGTAGAAGAAGGAGAATGAGAAGGCGATGTCTGGAGGGTGAATCAGAAGAAGCAGAAGAAGGAGAAGGAGAAGGTGAAGTCTGGAGGGTGAATCAGAAGAAGCAGAAGAAGAAGAAGGAGAAGGTGAAGTCTGGAGGGTGAATCAGAAGAAGCAGAAGAAGGAGAAGGAGAAGGTGAAGTCTGGAGGGTGATTCAGAAGAAGCAGAAGAAGGAGAAGGAGAAGGTGAAGTCTGGAGGGTGAATCAGAAGAAGCAGAAGAAGGAGTAGGAGAAGGTGAAGTCTGGAGGGTGAATCAGAAGAAGCAGAAGAAGGAGAAGGAGAAGGTGAAGACTGGAGGGTGAATCAGAAGAAGTAGAAGAAGGAGAAGGAGAAGGTGAAGTCTGGAGGGTGAATCAGAAGAAGTAGAAGAAGGAGAAGGAGAATGCGAAGTCTGGATGGTGAATCAGAAGAAGCAGAAGAAGGAGAAGGAGAAGGTGAAGTCTGGAGGGTGAATCAGAAGAAGTAGAAGAAGGAGAAGGAGAAGGTGATGTCTGGAGGGTGAATCAGAAGAAGCAGAAAAAGGAGAAGAAGAAGGTGAAGTCTGGAGGGTGAATCAGAAGAAGCAGAAGAAGGAGAAGGAGAAGGTGAAGTCTGGTGGGTGAATCAGAAGAAGTAGAAGAAGGAGAAGGAGAAGGTGAAGTCTGGAGGGTGAATCAGAAGAAGAAGAAGAAGGAGAAGGAGAAGATGAAGTCTGGAGGGTTAATCAGAAGAAGTAGAAGAAGGAGAAGGAGAAGGTGAAGTCTGGAGGGTGAATCAGAAGAAGCAGAAACAGGAGAAGGAGAAGTTGAAGTCTGGAGGGTGAATCAGAAGATGCAGAAGAAGGAGAAGGAGGAGGTGAAGTCTGGAGGGTGAATCAGAAGAAGTAGAAGAAGGGGAAGGAGAAGGTGAAGTCAGGAGGGTGAAGCAGAAGAAGCAGAAGAAGGAGAAGGTGAAGTCTGGAGGGTGAATCAGAAGAAGCAGAAGAAGGAGAAGGAGAAGGTGAAGTCTGGAGGGTGAATCAGAAGAAGCAGAAGAAGGAGAAGGAGAAGATGAAGTCTGGAGGGTGAATCAGAAGAAGTAGAAGAAGGAGAAGGAGAAGGTGAAGTCTGGAGGGTGAATCAGAAGTAGTAGAAGAAGGAGAAGGAGAAGGTGAAGTCTGGAGGGTGAATCAGAAGAAACAGAAGAAGGAGAAGGAGAAGGTGAAGTCTGGAGGGTGAATCAGAAGAAGTAGAAGAAGGAGAAGGAGAAGGTGTAGTCTGGAGGGTGAATCAGAAGAAGTAGACGAAGGAGAAGGAGAAGGTGAAGTCTGGAGGGTGAATCAGAAGAAGGAGAAGAAGGAGATGGAGAAGGTGAAGTCTGGAGGGTGAATCAGAAGAAGTAGAAGAAGGAGAAGGAGAAGGTGAAGTCTGGAGGGTGAATCAGAAGAAGCAGAAGAAGGAGAAGGAGAAGGTGAAGTCTGGAGGGTGAATCAGAGGAAGCAGAAGAAGGAGAAGGAGAAGGTGAAGTCTGGAGGGTGATTTAGAAGAAGCAGAATAAGGAGAAGGAGAAGGTGATGTCTGGAGGGTGAATCAGAAGAAGCAGAAGAAGGAGAAGGAGAAGGTGAAGTCTGGAGGGTGAATCAGAAGAAGTAGAAGAAGGAGAAGGAGAAAGTGAAGTCTGGAGGGTGAATCAGAAGAAGTAGAAGAAGGAGAAGAAGAAGGTGAAGTCTGGAGGGTGAATCAGAAGAAGTAGAAGAAGGAGAAGGAGAAGGTGAAGTCTGGAGGGTGAAGCAGAAGAAGTAGAAGAAGGAGAAGGAGAAGGTGAAGTCAGGAGGGTGAATCAGAAGATGTAGAAGAAGGAGAAGGAGAAGGTGAAGTCAGGAGGGTGAATCAGAAGAAGCAGAAGAAGGAGAAGGAGAAGGTGAAGTCTGGAGGGTGAATCAGAAGAATCAGAAGAAGGAGAAGGAGAATGTGAAGTCTGGAGGGTGAATCAGAAGAAGCAGAAGAAAGAGAAGGAGAAGGTGAAGTCTGGAGGGTGAATCAGAAGAAGTAGAAGAAGGAGAAGGAGAAGGTGAAGTCTGGAGGGTGAATCAGAAGAAGCAGAAGAAGGAGAAGGAGAAGGTGAAGTCTGGAGGGTGAATCAGAAGAAGCAGACGAAGGAGAAGGAGAAGGTGAAGTCTGGAGGGTGAATCAGAAGGAGCAGAAGAAGGAGATGGAGAAGGTGAAGTCTGGAGGGTGAATCAGAAGAAGTAGAAGAAGGAGAAGGTGAAGGTGAAGTCTGGAGGGTGAATCAGAAGAAGCAGAAGAAGGAGAAGGAGAAGGTGAAGTCTGGAGGGTGAATCAGAAGAAGCAGAAGAAGGAGAAGGAGAAGGTGAAGTCTGGAGGGTGATTCAGAAGAAGCAGAATAAGGAGAAGGAGAAGGTGAAGTCTGGAGTGTGAATCAGAAGAAGCAGAAGAAGGAGAAATAGAAGGTGAAGTCTGGAGGGTGAATCAGAAGAAGTAGAAGAAGGAGAAGGAGAAGGTGAAGTCTGGAGGGTGAATCAGAAGAAGTAGAAGAAGGAGAAGGAGAAGGTGAAGTCTGGAGGGTGAATCAGAAGAAGTAGAAGAAGGAGAAGGAGAAGGTGAAGTCTGGAGGGTGAAGCAGAAGAAGTAGAAGAAGGAGAAGGAGAAGGTGAAGTCAGGAGGGTGAATCAGAAGAAGCAGAAGAAGGAGAAGGAGAAGGTGAAGTCTGGAGGGTGAATCAGAAGAAGTAGAAGAAGGAGAAGGAGAAGGTGAAGTCTGGAGGGTGGATCAGAAGAAGCAGAAGAAGGAGAAGGAGAAGGTGAAGTCTGGAGGGTGAATCAGAAGAAGCAGAAAAAGGAGAAGGAGAAGGTGAAGTCTGGAGGGTGAATCAGAAGAAGCAGAAGAAGGAGAAGGAGAAGGTGAAGTCTGGAGGGTGAATCAGAAGAAGCAGAATAAGGAGAAGGAGAAGGTGAAGTCTGGAGGGTGAATCAGAAGAAGCAGAAGAAGGAGAAGGAGAAGGTGAAGTCTGGAGGGTGAATCAGAAGAAGTAGAAGAAGGAGAAGGAGAAGGTGAAGTCTGGAGGGTGAAGCAGAAGAAGTAGAAGAAGGAGAAGGAGAAGGTGAAGTCAGGAGGGTGAATCAGAAGAAGTAGAAGAAGGAGAAGGAGAAGGTGAAGTCAGGAGGGTGAATCAGAAGAAGCAGAAGAAGGAGATAGAGAAGGTGAAGTCTGGAGGGTGAATCAGAAGAATCAGAAGAAGGAGAAGGAGAAGGTGAAGTCTGGAGGGTGAAGCAGAAGAAGCAGAAGAAAGAGAAGGAGAAGGTGAAGTCTGGAGGGTGAAGCAGAAGAAACAGAAGAAGGAGAAGGAGAAGGTGAAGACTGGAGGGTGAATCAGAAGAAGTAGAAGGAGAAGGAGAAGGTGAAGTCTGGAGGGTGAATCAGAAGAAGTAGAAGAAGGAGAAGGAGAAGGTGAAGTCTGGAGGGTGAATCAGAAGAAGCAGAAGAAGGAGAAGGTAAAGTCTGGAGGGTGAATCAGAAGAAGCAGAAGAAGGAGAAGGAGAAGATGAAGTCTGGAGGGTGAATCAGAAGAAGTAGAAGAAGGAGAAGGAGAAGGTGAGGTCTGGAGGGTGAATCAGAAGAAGCAGAAGAAGGAGAAGGAGAAGGTGAAGTCTGGAGGGTGAATCAGAAGAAGCAGAAGAAGGAGAAGGAGAAGGTGAAGTCTGGAGGGTGAATCAGAAGATGCAGATGAAGGTGAAGGAGAAGGTGAAGTCAGGAGGGTGAATCAGAAGAAGCAGAAGAAGGAGAAGGAGAAGGTGAAGTTGGGAGGGTGAATCAGAAGAAGCAGAAGAAGGAGAAGGAGCAGGTGAAGTCAGGGGGGTGTAGCAGAAGAAGTAAAAGAAGGAGAAGGAGAAGGTGAAGTCAGGACGGTGAAGCAGAAGAAGCAGAAGAAGGAGAAGGAGAAGGTGAAGCCTGGAGGGCGCAGCAGAAGAAGCAGAAGAAGGAGAAGGAGAAGGTGAAGTCTGGAGTGTGAAGCAGAAGAAGCAGAAGAAGGAGAAGGAGAAGGTGAAGTCTGGAGGGCGCAGCAGAAGAAGCAGAAGAAGGAGAATGAGAAGGTGAAGTCTGGAGGGTGAATCAGAAGAAGCAGAAGAAGGAGAAGGAGAAGGTGAAGTCTGGAGGGTGAATCAGAAGAAGTAGAAGAAGGAGAAGGAGAAGGTGAAGTCTGGAGGGTGAAGCAGAAGAAGTAGAAGAAGGAGAAGGAGAAGGTGAAGTCAGGAGGGTGAATCAGAAGAAGCAGAAGAAGGAGAAGGAGAAGGTGAAGTCAGGAGGTTGAATCAGAAGAAGCAGAAGAAGGAGAAGGAGAAGGTGAAGTCTGGAGGGTGAATCAGAAGAAGTAGAAGAAGGAGAAGGAGAAGGTGAAGTCTGGAGGGTGAATCAGAAGAAGCAGAAGAAGGAGAAGGAGAAGGTGAAGTCTGGAGGGTGAATCAGAAGAAGCAGAAGAAGGAGAAGGAGAAGGTGAAGTCTGGAGGGTGAATCAGAAGAAGCAGAAGAAGGAGAAGGAGAAGGTGAAGTCTGGAGGGTGAATCAGAAGAAGCCGAATAAGGAGAAGGAGAAGGTGAAGTCTGGAGGGTGAATCAGAAGAAGCAGAAGAAGGAGAAGGAGAAGGTGAAGTCTGGAGGGTGAATCAGAAGAAGTAGAAGAAGGAGAAGGAGAAGGTGAAGTCTGGAGGGTGAAGCAGAAGAAGTAGAAGAAGGAGAAGGAGAAGATGAAGTCAGGAGGGTGAATCAGAAGAAGTAGAAGAAGGAGAAGGAGAAGGTGAAGTCAGGAGGGTGAATCAGAAGAAGCAGAAGAAGGAGATAGAGAAGGTGAAGTCTGGAGGGTGAATCAGAAGAATCAGAAGAAGGAAAAGGAGAAGGTGAAGTCTGGAGGGTGAAGCAGAAGAAGCAGAAGAAAGAGAAGGAGAAGGTGAAGTCTGGAGGGTGAAGCAGAAGAAACAGAAGAAGGAGAAGGAGAAGGTGAAGACTGGAGGGTGAATCAGAAGAATTCGAAGAAGGAGAAGGAGAAGGTGAAGTCTGGAGGGTGAATCAGAAGAAGTAGAAGAAGGAGAAGGAGAAGGTGAAGTCTGGAGGGTGAATCAGAAGAAGCAGAAGAAGGAGAAGGAGAAGGTGAAGTCTGGAGGGTGAATCAGAAGAAGCAGAAGAAGGAGAAGGAGAAGAGGAAGTCTGGAGGGTGAATCAGAAGAAGTAGAAGAAGGAGAAGGAGAAGGTGAGGTCTGGAGGGTGAATCAGAAGAAGCAGAAGAAGGAGAAGGAGAAGGTGAAGTCTGGAGGGTGAATCAGAAGAAGCAGAAGAAGGAGAAGGAGAAGGTGAAGTCTGGAGGGTGAATCAGAAGAAGCAGAAGAAGGAGAAGGAGAAGGTGAAGTCAGGAGGGTGAATCAGAAGAAGCAGAAGAAGGAGAAGGAGAAGGTGAATTTAGGAGGGTGAATCAGAAGAAGCAGAAGAAGGAGAAGGAGCAGGTGAAGTCAGGGGGGTGTAGCAGAAGAAGTAGAAGAAGGAGAAGGAGAAGGTGAAGTCAGGACGGTGAAGCAGAAGAAGCAGAAGAAGGAGAAGGAGAAGGTGAAGCCTGGAGGGCGCAGCAGAAGAAGCAGAAGAAGGAGAAGGAGAAGGTGAAGTCTGGAGTGTGAAGCAGAAGAAGCAGAAGAAGGAGAAGGAGAAGGTGAAGTCTGGAGGGCGCAGCAGAAGAAGCAGAAGAAGGAGAATGAGAAGGTGAAGTCTGGAGGGTGAATCAGAAGAAGCAGAAGAAGGAGAAGGAGAAGGTGAAGTCTGGAGGGTGAATCAGAAGAAGTAGAAGAAGGAGAAGGAGAAGGTGAAGTCTGGAGGGTGAAGCAGAAGAAGTAGAAGAAGGAGAAGGAGAAGGTGAAGTCAGGAGGGTGAATCAGAAGAAGTAGAAGAAGGAGAAGGAGAAGGTGAAGTCAGCAGGGTGAATCAGAAGAAGCTGAAGAAGGAGAAGGAGAAGGTGAAGTCTGGAGGGTGAATCAGAAGAATCAGAAGAAGGAGAAGGAGAAGGTGAAGTCTGGAGGGTGAATCAGAATAAGCAGAAGAAAGAGAAGGAGAAGGTGAAGTCTGGAGGGTGAAGCAGAAGAAACAGAAAAAGGAGAAGGAGAAGGTGAAGACTGGAGGGTGAATCAGAAGAAGTAGAAGAAGGAGAAGGAGAAGGTGAAGTCTGGAGGGTGAATCAGAAGAAGTAGAAGAAGGAGAAGGAGAAGTTGAAGTCTGGAGGGTGAATCAGAAGAAGCAGAAGAAGGAGAAGGAGAAGGTGAAGTCTGGAGGGTGAATCAGAAGAAGCAGAAGAAGGAGAAGGAGAAGATGAAGTCTGGAGGGTGAATCAGAAGAAGTAGAAGAAGGAGAAGGAGAAGGTGAAGTCTGGAGGGTGAATCAGAAGAAGTAGAAGAAGGAGAAGGAGAAGATGAAGTCTGGAGGGTGAATCAGAAGAAACAGAAGAAGGAGAAGGAGAAGGTGAAGTCTGGAGGGTGAATCAGAAGAAGTAGAAGAAGGAGAAGGAGAAGGTGTAGTCTGGAGGGTGAATCAGAAGAAGTAGACGAAGGAGAAGGAGAAGGTGAAGTCTGGAGGGTGAATCAGAAGAAGCAGAAGAAGGAGAAGGAGAAGGTGAAGTCTGGAGGGTGAATCAGAAGAAGTAGAAGAAGGAGAAGGAGAAGGTGAAGTCTGGAGGGTGAATCAGAAGAAGCAGAAGAAGGAGAAGGAGAAGGAACAGTCTGGAGGGTGAATCAGAAGAAGCAGAATAAGGAGAAGGAGAAGGTGAAGTCTGGAGGGTGAATCAGAAGAAGCAGAAGAAGGAGAAGGAGAAGGTGAAGTCTGGAGGGTGAATCAGAAGAAGTAGAAGAAGGAGAAGGAGAAGGTGAAGTCTGGAGGGTTAATCAGAAGAAGTATAAGAAGGAGAAGGAGAAGGTGAAGTCTGGAGGGTGAATCAGAAGAAGTAGAAGAAGGAGAAGGAGAAGGTGAAGTCTGGAGGGTGAAGCAGAAGAAGTAGATGAAGGAAAAGGAGAAGGTGAAGTCAGGAGGGTGAATCAGAAGAAGTAGAAGAAGGAGAAGGAGAAGGTGAGGTCTGGAGGGTGAATCAGAAGAAGCAGAAGAAGGAGAAGGAGAAGGTGAAGTCTGGAGGGTGAATCAGAAGAATCAGAAGAAGGAGAAGGAGAAGGTGAAGTCTGGAGGGTGAATCAGAAGAAGCAGAAGAAAGAGAAGGAGAAGGTGAAGTCTGGAGGGTGAAGCAGAAGAAACAGAAGAAGGAGAAGGAGAAGGTGAAGACTGGAGGGTGAATCAGAAGAAGTAGAAGAAGGAGAAGGAGAAGGTGAATTCTGGAGGGTGAATCAGAAGAAGTAGAAGAAGGAGAAGGAGAAGGTGAAGTCTGGAGGGTGAATCAGAAGAAGCAGAAGAAGGAGAAGGAGAAGATGAAGTCTGGAGGCTGAATCAGAAGAAGTAGAAGAAGGAGAAGGAGAAGGTGAATTCTGGAGGCTGAATCAGAAGAAGTAGAAGAAGGAGAAGGAGAAGGTGAAGTCTGGAGGGTGAATCAGAAGAAACAGAAGAAGGAGAAGGAGAAGGTGAAGTCTGGAGGGTGAATCAGAAGAAGTAGAAGAAGGAGAAGGAGAAGGTGTAGTCTGAAGGGTGAATCAGAAGAAGTAGACGAAGGAGAAGGAGAAGGTGAAGTCTGGAGGGTGAATCAGAAGAAGCAGAAGAAGGAGAAGGAGAAGGTGAAGTCTGGAGGGAGAATCAGAAGAAGTAGAAGAAGGAGAAGGAGAAGGTGAAGTCTGGAGGGTGAATCAGAAGAAGCAGAAGAAGGAGAAGGAGAAGGTGAATTCTGGAGGGTGAATCAGAAGAAGCAGAAGAAGGAGAAGGAGAAGGTGAAGTCTGGAGGGTGAAACAGAAGAAGCAGAATAAGGAGAAGGAGAAGGTGAAGTCTGGAGGGTGAATCAGAAGAAGCAGAAGAAGGAGAAGGAGAAGGTGAAGTCTGTAGGGTGAATCAGAAGAAGTAGAAGAAGGAGAAGGAGAAGGTGAAGTCTGGAGGGTGAATCAGAAGAAGTAGAAGAAGGAGAAGGAGAAGGTGAAGTCTGGAGGGTGAAGCAGAAGAAGTAGAAGAAGGAGAAGGAGAAGGTGAAGTCAGGAGGGTGAATCAGAAGAAGTAGAAGAAGGAGAAGGAGAAGGTGAAGTCAGGAGGGTGAATCAGAAGAAGCAGAAGAAGGAGAAGGAGAAGGTGAAATCTGGAGGGTGAATCAGAAGAATCAGAAGAAGGAGAAGGAGAAGGTGAAGTCTGGAGGGTGAATCAGAAGAAGCAGAAGAAAGAGAAGGAGAAGGTGAAGTCTGGAGGGTGAATCAGAAGAAGTAGAAGAAGGAGAAGGAGAAGGTGAAGTCTGGAGGGTGAATCAGAAGAAGCAGAAGAAGGAGAAGGAGAAGGTGATGTCTGGAGGGTGAATCAGAAGAAGCAGAAGAAGGAGAAGGAGAAGGTGAAGTCTGGAGGGTGAATCAGAAGAAGCAGAAGAAGGAGAAGGAGAAGGTGAAGTCTGGAGGGTGAATCAGAAGAAGCAGAATAAGGAGAAGGAGAAGGTGAAGTCTGGAGGGAGAATCAGAAGAAGCAGAAGAAGGAGAAGGAGAAGGTGAAGTCTGGAGGGTGAATCAGAAGAAGTAGAAGAAGGAGAAGGAGAAGGTGAAGTCTGGAGGGTGAAGCAGAAGAAGTAGAAGAAGGAGAAGGAGAAGGTGAAGTCAGAAGGGTGAATCAGAAGAAGTAGAAGAAGGAGAAGGAGAAGGTGAAGTCAGGAGGGTGAATCAGAAGAAGCAGAAGAAGGAGAAGGAGAAGGAGAAGTCTGGAGGGCGAATCAGAAGAAACAGAAGAAGGAGAAGGAGAAGGTGAAGTCTGGAGGGTGAATCAGAAGAAGCAGAAGAAGGAGAAGGAGAAGGTGAAGTCTGGAGGTTGAATCAGAAGAAGCAGAATAAGGAGAAGGAGAAGGTGAAGTCTGGAGGGTGAATCAGAAGAAGCAGAATAAGGAGAAGGAGAAGGTGAAGTCTGGAGGTTGAATCAGAAGAAGCAGAAGAAGGAGAAGGAGAAGGTGAAGTCTGGAGGGTGAATCAGAAGAGGTAGAAGAAGGAGAAGGAGAAGGTGAAGTCTGGAGGGTGAAGCAGAAGAAGGAGAAGAAGGAGAAGGAGAAGGTGAAGTCAGGAGGGTGAATCAGAAGAAGCAGAAGAAGGAGAAGGAGAAGGTGAAGTCTGGAGGATGAATCAGAAGAAGTAGAAGAAGGAGAAGGAGAAGGTGAAGTCTGGAGGGTGAATCAGAAGAAGTAGAAGAAGGAGAAGGAGAAGGTGAAGTCTGGAGGGTGAATCAGAAGAAGTAGAAGAAGGAGAAGGAGAAGGTGAAGTCTGGAGGGTGAAGCAGAAGAAGTAGAAGAAGGAGAAGGAGAAGGTGAAGTCAGGAGGGTGAATCAGAAGAAGTAGAAGAAGGAGAAGGAGAAGGTGAAGTCTGGAGGGTGAATCAGAAGAAGCAGAAGAAGGAGAAGGTAAAGTCTGGAGGGTGAATCAGAAGAAGCAGAAGAAGGAGAAGGAGAAGATGAAGTCTGGAGGGTGAATCAGAAGAAGTAGAAGAAGGAGAAGGAGAAGGTGAAGTCTGGAGGGTGAATCAGAAGAAGCAGAAGAAGGAGAAGGAGAAGGTGAAGTCTGGAGGGTGAATCAGAAGAAGCAGAAGAAGGAGAAGGAGAAGGTGAAGTCTGGAGGGTGAATCAGAAGAAGCAGAATAAGGAGAAGGAGAAGGTGAAGTCTGGAGGGTGAATCAGAAGAAGCAGAAGAAGGAGAAGGAGAAGGTGAAGTCTGGAGGATGAATCAGAAGAAGTAGAAGAAGGAGAAGGAGAAGGTGAAGTCTGGAGGGTGAATCAGAAGAAGTAGAAGAAGGAGAAGGAGAAGGTGAAGTCTGGAGGGTGAATCAGAAGAAGTAGAAGAAGGAGAAGGAGAAGGTGAAGTCTGGAGGGTGAAGCAGAAGAAGTAGAAGAAGGAGAAGGAGAAGGTGAAGTCAGGAGGGTGAATCAGAAGAAGTAGAAGAAGGAGAAGGAGAAGGTGAAGTCTGGAGGGTGAATCAGAAGAAGCAGAAGAAGGAGAAGGTAAAGTCTGGAGGGTGAATCAGAAGAAGCAGAAGATGGAGAAGGAGAAGGTGAAGTCTGGAGGGTGAATCAGAAGAAGCAGAAGAAGGAGAAGGAGAAGGTGAAGTCTGGAGGGTGAATCAGAAGAAGCAGAAGAAGGAGAAGGAGAAGGTGAAGTCAGGAGGGTGAATCAGAAGAAGCAGAAGAAGGAGAAGGAGAAGGTGAAGTTGGGAGGGTGAATCAGAAGAAGCAGAAGAAGGAGAAGGAGCAGGTGAAGTCAGGGGGGTGTAGCAGAAGAAGTAAAAGAAGGAGAAGGAGAAGGTGAAGTCAGGACGGTGAAGCAGAAGAAGCAGAAGAAGGAGAAGGAGAAGGTGAAGCGTGGAGTGCGCAGCAGAAGAAGCAGAAGAAGGAGAAGGAGAAGGTGAAGTCTGGAGTGTGAAGCAGAAGAAGCAGAAGAAGGAGAAGGAGAAGGTGAAGTCTGGAGGGTGAATCAGAAGAAGCAGAAGAAGGAGAAGGAGAAGGTGAAGTCTGGAGGGTGAATCAGAAGAAGTAGAAGAAGGAGAAGGAGAAGGTGAAGTCTGGAGGGTGAAGCAGAAGAAGTAGAAGAAGGAGAAGGAGAAGGTGAAGTCAGGAGGGTGAATCAGAAGAAGTAGAAGAAGGAGAAGGAGAAGGTGAAGTCAGGAGGGTGAATCAGAAGAAGCAGAAGAAGGAGAAGGAGAAGGTGAAGTCTGGAGGGTGAATCAGAAGAATCAGAAGAAGGAGAAGGAGAAGGTGAAGTCTGGAGGATGAATCAGAATAAGCAGAAGAAAGAGAAGGAGAAGGTGAAGTCTGGAGGGTGAAGCAGAAGTAACAGAAAAAGGAGAAGGAGAAGGTGAAGTCTGGAGGGTGAATCAGAAGAAGCAGAAGAAGGAGAAGGAGAAGGTGAAGTCTGGAGGGTGAATCAGAAGAAGTAGAAGAAGGAGAAGGAGAAGGTGAAGTCTGGAGGGTGAATCAGAAGAAGCAGAAGAAGGAGAAGGAGAAGGAACAGTCTGGAGGGTGAATCAGAAGAAGCAGAATAAGGAGAAGGAGAAGGTGAAGTCTGGAGGGTGAATCAGAAGAAGCAGAAGAAGGAGAAGGAGAAGGTGAAGTCTGGAGGGTGAATCAGAAGAAGTAGAAGAAGGAGAAGGAGAAGGTGAAGTCTGGAGGGTGAATCAGAAGAAGTAGAAGAAGGAGAAGGAGAAGGTGAAGTCTGGAGGGTGAATCAGAAGAAGTAGAAGAAGGAGAAGGAGAAGGTGAAGTCTGGAGGGTGAAGCAGAAGAAGTAGATGAAGGAGAAGGAGAAGGTTAAGTCAGGAGGGTGAATCAGAAGAAGTAGAAGAAGGAGAAGGAGAAGGTGAGGTCTGGAGGGTGAATCAGAAGAAGCAGAAGAAGGAGAAGGAGAAGGTGAAGTCTGGAGGGTGAATCAGAAGAATCAGAAGAAGGAGAAGGAGAAGGTGAAGTCTGGAGGGTGAATCAGAAGAAGCAGAAGAAAGAGAAGGAGAAGGTGAAGTCTGGAGGGTGAAGCAGAAGAAACAGAAGAAGGAGAAGGAGAAGGTGAAGACTGGAGGGTGAATCAGAAGAAGTAGAAGAAGGAGAAGGAGAAGGTGAATTCTGGAGGGTGAATCAGAAGAAGTAGAAGAAGGAGAAGGAGAAGGTGAAGTCTGGAGGGTGAATCAGAAGAAGCAGAAGAAGGAGAAGGAGAAGGTGAAGTCTGGAGGGTGAATCAGAAGAAGGAGAAGAAGGAGAAGGAGAAGATGAAGTCTGGAGGCTGAATCAGAAGAAGTAGAAGAAGGAGAAGGAGAAGGTGAAGTCTGGAGGCTGAATCAGAAGAAGTAGAAGAAGGAGAAGGAGAAGGTGAAGTCTGGAGGGTGAATCAGAAGAAACAGAAGAAGGAGAAGGAGAAGGTGAAGTCTGGAGGGTGAATCAGAAGAAGTAGAAGAAGGAGAAGGAGAAGGTGTAGTCTGGAGGGTGAATCAGAAGAAGTAGACGAAGGAGAAGGAGAAGGTGAAGTCTGGAGGGTGAATCAGAAGAAGCAGAAGAAGGAGAAGGAGAAGGTGAAGTCTGGAGGGAGAATCAGAAGAAGTAGAAGAAGGAGAAGGAGAAGGTGAAGTCTGGAGGGTGAATCAGAAGAAGCAGAAGAAGGAGAAGGAGAAGGTGAATTCTGGAGGGTGAATCAGAAGAAGCAGAAGAAGGAGAAGGAGAAGGTGAAGTCTGGAGGGTGAAACAGAAGAAGCAGAATAAGGAGAAGGAGAAGGTGAAGTCTGGAGGGTGAATCAGAAGAAGCAGAAGAAGGAGAAGGAGAAGGTGAAGTCTGTAGGGTGAATCAGAAGAAGTAGAAGAAGGAGTAGGAGAAGGTGAAGTCTGGAGGGTGAATCAGAAGAAGTAGAAGAAGGAGAAGGAGAAGGTGAAGTCTGGAGGGTGAAGCAGAAGAAGTAGAAGAAGGAGAAGGAGAAGGTGAAGTCAGGAGGGTGAATCAGAAGAAGTAGAAGAAGGAGAAGGAGAAGGTGAAGTCAGGAGGGTGAATCAGAAGAAGCAGAAGAAGGAGAAGGAGAAGGTGAAATCTGGAGGGTGAATCAGAAGAATCAGAAGAAGGAGAAGGAGAAGGTGAAGTCTGGAGTGTGAATCAGAAGAAGCAGAAGAAAGAGAAGGAGAAGGTGAAGTCTGGAGGGTGAATCAGAAGAAGTAGAAGAAGGAGAAGGAGAAGGTGAAGTCTGGAGGGTGAATCAGAAGAAGCAGAAGAAGGAGAAGGAGAAGGTGATGTCTGGAGGGTGAATCAGAAGAAGCAGAAGAAGGAGAAGGAGAAGGTGAAGTCTGGAGGGTGAATCAGAAGAAGCAGAAGAAGGAGAAGGAGAAGGTGAAGTCAGGAGGGTGAATCAGAAGAAGCAGAATAAGGAGAAGGAGAAGGTGAAGTCTGGAGGGTGAATCAGAAGAAGCAGAAGAAGGAGAAGGAGAAGGTGAAGTCTGGAGGGTGAATCAGAAGAAGTAGAAGAAGGAGAAGGAGAAGGTGAAGTCTGGAGGGTGAAGCAGAAGAAGTAGAAGAAGGAGAAGGAGAAGGTGAAGTCAGAAGGGTGAATCAGAAGAAGTAGAAGAAGGAGAAGGAGAAGGTGAAGTCAGGAGGGTGAATCAGAAGAAGCAGAAGAAGGAGAAGGAGAAGGAGAAGTCTGGAGGGCGAATCAGAAGAAACAGAAGAAGGAGAAGGAGAAGGTGAAGTCTGGAGGGTGAATCAGAAGAAGCAGAAGAAGGAGAAGGAGAAGGTGAAGTCTGGAGGTTGAATCAGAAGAAGCAGAATAAGGAGAAGGAGAAGGTGAAGTCTGGAGGGTGAATCAGAAGAAGCAGAATAAGGAGAAGGAGAAGGTGAAGTCTGGAGGTTGAATCAGAAGAAGCAGAAGAAGGAGAAGGAGAAGGTGAAGTCTGGAGGGTGAATCAGAAGAGGTAGAAGAAGGAGAAGGAGAAGGTGAAGTCTGGAGGGTGAAGCAGAAGAAGGAGAAGAAGGAGAAGGAGATGGTGAAGTCAGGAGGGTGAATCAGAAGAAGTAGAAGAAGGAGAAGGAGAAGGTGAAGCCAGGAGGGTGAATCAGAAGAAGCAGAAGAAGGAGAAGGAGAAGGTGAAGTCTGGAGGGTGAATCAGAAGAATCAGAAGAAGGAGAAGGAGAAGGTGAAGTCTGGAGGGTGAATCAGAAGAATCAGAAGAAAGAGAAGGAGAAGGTGAAGTTTGGAGGCTGAAGCAGAAGAAACAGAAGAAGGAGAAGGAGAATGTGAAGACTGGAGGGTGAATCAGAAGAAGTAGAAGAAGGAGACGGAGAAGGTGAAGTCTGGAGGGTGAATCAGAAGAAGTAGAAGAAGGAGAAGGAGAAGGTGAAGTCTGGAGGGTGAATCAGAAGAAGCAGAAGAAGGAGAAGGAGAAGGTGAAGTCTGGAGGGTGAATCAGAAGATGCAGAAGAAGGAGAAGGAGAAGATGAAGTCTGGAGGGTGAATCAGAAGAAGTAGAAGAAGGAGAAGGAGAAGGTGAAGTCTGGAGGGTGAATCAGAAGAAGTAGAAGAAGGAGAAGGAGAAGGTGAAGTCTGGAGGGTGAATCAGAAGAAACAGAAGAAGGAGAAGGAGAAGGTGAAGTCTGGAGGTTGAATCAGAAGAAGTAGAAGAAGGAGAAGGAGAAGGTGTAGTCTGGAGGGTGAATCAGAAGAAGTAGACGAAGGAGAAGGAGAAGGTGAAGTCTGGAGGGTGAATCAGAAGAAGCAGAAGAAGGAGAAGGAGAAGATGAAGTCTGGAGGGTGAATCAGAAGAAGTAGAAGAAGGAGAAGGAGAAGGTGAAGTCTGGAGGGTGAATCAGAAGAAGCAGAAGAAGGAGAAGGAGAAGGTGAAGTCTGGAGGGTGAATCAGAAGAAGCAGAAGAAGGAGAAGGAGAAGGTGAAGTCTGGAGGGTGAATCAGAAGAAGCAGAATAAGGAGAAGGAGAAGGTGAAGTCTGGAGGGTGAATCAGAAGAAGCAGAAGAAGGAGAAGGAGAAGGTGAAGTCTGGAGGATGAATCAGAAGAAGTAGAAGAAGGAGAAGGAGAAGGTGAAGTCTGGAGGGTGAATCAGAAGAAGTAGAAGAAGGAGAAGGAGAAGGTGAAGTCTGGACGGTGAATCAGAAGAAGTAGAAGAAGGAGAAGGAGAAGGTGAAGTCTGGAGGGTGAAGCAGAAGAAGTAGAAGAAGGAGAAGGAGAAGGTGAAGTCAGGAGGGTGAACCAGAAGAAGTAGAAGAAGGAGATGGAGAAGGTGAAGTCTGGAGGGTGAATCAGAAGAAGCAGAAGAAGGAGAAGGTAAAGTCTGGAGGGTGAATCAGAAGAAGCAGAAGAAGGAGAAGGAGAAGATGAAGTCTGGAGGGTGAATCAGAAGAAGTAGAAGAAGGAGAAGGAGAAGGTGAGGTCTGGAGCGTGAATCAGAAGAAGCAGAAGAAGGAGAAGGAGAAGGTGAAGTCTGGAGGGTGAATCAGAAGAAGCAGAAGAAGGAGAAGGAGAAGGTGAAGTCTGGAGGGTGAATCAGAAGAAGCAGAAGAAGGAGAAGGAGAAGGTGAAGTCAGGAGGGTGAATCAGAAGAAGCAGAAGAAGGAGAAGGAGAAGGTGAAGTTGGGAGGGTGAATCAGAAGAAGCAGAAGAAGGAGAAGGAGCAGGTGAAGTCAGGGGGGTGTAGCAGAAGAAGTAAAAGAAGGAGAAGGAGAAGGTGAAGTCAGGACGGTGAAGCAGAAGAAGCAGAAGAAGGAGAAGGAGAAGGTGAAGCCTGGAGGGCGCAGCAGAAGAAGCAGAAGAAGGAGAAGGAGAAGGTGAAGTCTGGAGTGTGAAGCAGAAGAAGCAGAAGAAGGAGAAGGAGAAGGTGAAGTCTGGAGGGCGCAGCAGAAGAAGCAGAAGAAGGAGAATGAGAAGGTGAAGTCTGGAGGGTGAATCAGAAGAAGCAGAAGAAGGAGAAGGAGAAGGTGAAGTCTGGAGGGTGAATCAGAAGAAGTAGAAGAAGGAGAAGGAGAAGGTGAAGTCTGGAGGGTGAAGCAGAAGAAGTAGAAGAAGGAGAAGGAGAAGGTGAAGTCAGGAGGGTGAATCAGAAGAAGCAGAAGAAGGAGAAGGAGAAGGTGAAGTCAGGAGGTTGAATCAGAAGAAGCAGAAGAAGGAGAAGGAGAAGGTGAAGTCTGGAGGGTGAATCAGAAGAAGTAGAAGAAGGAGAAGGAGAAGGTGAAGTCTGGAGGGTGAATCAGAAGAAGCAGAAGAAGGAGAAGGAGAAGGTGAAGTCTGGAGGGTGAATCAGAAGAAGCAGAAGAAGGAGAAGGAGAAGGTGAAGTCTGGAGGGTGAATCAGAAGAAGCAGAAGAAGGAGAAGGAGAAGGTGAAGTCTGGAGGGTGAATCAGAAGAAGCAGAATAAGGAGAAGGAGAAGGTGAAGTCTGGAGGGTGAATCAGAAGAAGCAGAAGAAGGAGAAGGAGAAGGTGAAGTCTGGAGGGTGAATCAGAAGAAGTAGAAGAAGGAGAAGGAGAAGGTGAAGTCTGGAGGGTGAAGCAGAAGAAGTAGAAGAAGGAGAAGGAGAAGATGAAGTCAGGAGGGTGAATCAGAAGAAGTAGAAGAAGGAGAAGGAGAAGGTGAAGTCAGGAGGGTGAATCAGAAGAAGCAGAAGAAGGAGATAGAGAAGGTGAAGTCTGGAGGGTGAATCAGAAGAATCAGAAGAAGGAGAAGGAGAAGGTGAAGTCTGGAGGTTGAAGCAGAAGAAGCAGAAGAAAGAGAAGGAGAAGGTGAAGTCTGGAGGGTGAAGCAGAAGAAACAGAAGAAGGAGAAGGAGAAGGTGAAGACTGGAGGGTGAATCAGAAGAATTCGAAGAAGGAGAAGGAGAAGGTGAAGTCTGGAGGGTGAATACGAAGAAGTAGAAGAAGGAGAAGGAGAAGGTGAAGTCTGGAGGGTGAATCAGAAGAAGCAGAAGAAGGAGAAGGAGAAGGTGAAGTCTGGAGGGTGAATCAGAAGAAGCAGAAGAAGGAGAAGGAGAAATGAAGTCTGGAGGGTGAATCAGAAGAAGTAGAAGAAGGAGAAGGAGAAGGTGAGGTCTGGAGGGTGAATCAGAAGAAGCAGAAGAAGGAGAAGGAGAAGGTGAAGTCTGGAGGGTGAATCAGAAGAAGCAGAAGAAGGAGAAGGAGAAGGTGAAGTCTGGAGGGTGAATCAGAAGAAGCAGAAGAAGGAGAAGGAGAAGGTGAAGTCAGGAGGGTGAATCAGAAGAAGCAGAAGAAGGAGAAGGAGAAGGTGAATTTAGGAGGGTGAATCAGAAGAAGCAGAAGAAGGAGAAGGAGCAGGTGAAGTCAGGGTGGTGTAGCAGAAGAAGTAGAAGAAGGAGAAGGAGAAGGTGAAGTCAGGACGGTGAAGCAGAAGAAGCAGAAGAAGGAGAAGGAGAAGGTGAAGCCTGGAGGGCGCAGCAGAAGAAGCAGAAGAAGGAGAAGGAGAAGGTGAAGTCTGGAGTGTGAAGCAGAAGAAGCAGAAGAAGGAGAAGGAGAAGGTGAAGTCTGGAGGGCGCAGCAGAAGAAGCAGAAGAAGGAGAATGAGAAGGTGAAGTCTGGAGGGTGAATCAGAAGAAGCAGAAGAAGGAGAAGGAGAAGGTGAAGTCTGGAGGGTGAATCAGAAGAAGTAGAAGAAGGAGAAGGAGAAGGTGAAGTCTGGAGGGTGAATCAGAATAAGCAGAAGAAAGAGAAGGAGAAGGTGAAGTCTGGAGGGTGAAGCAGAAGAAACAGAAAAAGGAGAAGGAGAAGGTGAAGACTGGAGGGTGAATCAGAAGAAGTAGAAGAAGGAGAAGGAGAAGGTGAAGTCTGGAGGGTGAATCAGAAGAAGTAGAAGAAGGAGAAGGAGAAGTTGAAGTCTGGAGGGTGAATCAGAAGAAGCAGAAGAAGGAGAAGGAGAAGGTGAAGTCTGGAGGGTGAATCAGAAGAAGCAGAAGAAGGAGAAGGAGAAGATGAAGTCTGGAGGGTGAATCAGAAGAAGTAGAAGAAGGAGAAGGAGAAGGTGAAGTCTGGAGGGTGAATCAGAAGAAGTAGAAGAAGGAGAAGGAGAAGATGAAGTCTGGAGGGTGAATCAGAAGAAACAGAAGAAGGAGAAGGAGAAGGTGAAGTCTGGAGGGTGAATCAGAAGAAGTAGAAGAAGGAGAAGGAGAAGGTGTAGTCTGGAGGGTGAATCAGAAGAAGTAGACGAAGGAGAAGGAGAAGGTGAAGTCTGGAGGGTGAATCAGAAGAAGCAGAAGAAGGAGAAGGAGAAGGTGAAGTCTGGAGGGTGAAGCAGAAGAAACAGAAGAAGGAGAAGGAGAAGGTGAAGACTGGAGGGTGAATCAGAAGAAGTAGAAGAAGGAGAAGGAGAAGGTGAATTCTGGAGGGTGAATCAGAAGAAGTAGAAGAAGGAGAAGGAGAAGGTGAAGTCTGGAGGGTGAATCAGAAGAAGCAGAAGAAGGAGAAGGAGAAGGTGAAGTCTGGAGGGTGAATCAGAAGAAGGAGAAGAAGGAGAAGGAGAAGATGAAGTCTGGAGGCTGAATCAGAAGAAGTAGAAGAAGGAGAAGGAGAAGGTGAAGTCTGGAGGCTGAATCAGAAGAAGTAGAAGAAGGAGAAGGAGAAGGTGAAGTCTGGAGGGTGAATCAGAAGAAACAGAACAAGGAGAAGGAGAAGGTGAAGACTGGAGGGTGAATCAGAAGAAGTAGAAGAAGGAGAAGGAGAAGGTGTAGTCTGGAGGGTGAATCAGAAGAAGTAGACGAAGGAGAAGGAGAAGGTGAAGTCTGGAGGGTGAATCAGAAGAAGCAGAAGAAGGAGAAGGAGAAGGTGAAGTCTGGAGGGTGAATCAGAAGAAGTAGAAGAAGGAGAAGGAGAAGGTGAAGTCTGGAGGGTGAATCAGAAGAAGCAGAAGAAGGAGAAGGAGAAGGTGAAGTCTGGAGGGTGAATCAGAAGAAGCAGAAGAAGGAGAAGGAGAAGGTGAAGTCTGGAGGGTGAAACAGAAGAAGCAGAATAAGGAGAAGGAGAAGGTGAAGTCTGGAGGGTGAATCAGAAGAAGCAGAAGAAGGAGAAGGAGAAGGTGAAGTCTGTAGGGTGAATCAGAAGAAGTAGAAGAAGGAGAAGGAGAAGGTGAAGTCTGGAGGGTGAATCAGAAGAAGTAGAAGAAGGAGAAGGAGAAGGTGAAGTCTGGAGGGTGAAGCAGAAGAAGTAGAAGAAGGAGAAGGAGAAGGTGAAGTCAGGAGGGTGAATCAGAAGAAGTAGAAGAAGGAGAAGGAGAAGGTGAAGTCAGGAGGGTGAATCAGAAGAAGCAGAAGAAGGAGAAGGAGAAGGTGAAATCTGCAGGGTGAATCAGAAGAATCAGAAGAAGGAGAAGGAGAAGGTGAAGTCTGGAGGGTGAATCAGAAGAAGCAGAAGAAAGAGAAGGAGAAGGTGAAGTCTGGAGGGTGAATCAGAAGAAGTACAAGAAGGAGAAGGAGAGGTGAAGTCTGGAGGGTGAATCAGAAGAAGCAGAAGAAGGAGAAGGAGAAGGTGATGTCTGGAGGGTGAATCAGAAGAAGCAGAAGAAGGAGAAGGAGAAGGTGAAGTCTGGAGGGTGAATCAGAAGAAGCAGAAGAAGGAGAAGGAGAAGGTGAAGTCTGGAGGGTGAATCAGAAGAAGCAGAATAAGGAGAAGGAGAAGGTGAAGTCTGGAGGGTGAATCAGAAGAAGCAGAAGAAGGAGAAGGAGAAGGTGAAGTCTGGAGGGTGAATCAGAAGAAGTAGAAGAAGGAGAAGGAGAAGGTGAAGTCTGGGGGGTGAAGCAGAAGAAGTAGAAGAAGGAGAAGGAGAAGGTGAAGTCAGGAGGGTGAATCAGAAGAAGTAGAAGAAGGAGAAAGAGAAGGTGAAGTCAGGAGGGTGAATCAGAAGAAGCAGAAGAAGGAGAAGGAGAAGGTGAAGTCTGGAGGGCGAATCAGAAGAAACAGAAGAAGGAGAAGGAGAAGGTGAAGTCTGGAGGGTGAATCAGAAGAAGCAGAAGAAGGAGAAGGAGAAGGTGAAGTCTGGAGGTTGAATCAGAAGAAGCAGAATAAGGAGAAGGAGAAGGTGAAGTCTGGAGGGTGAATCAGAAGAAGCAGAATAAGGAGAAGGAGAAGGTGAAGTCTGGAGGTTGAATCAGAAGAAGCAGAAGAAGGAGAAGGAGAAGGTGAAGTCTGGAGGGTGAATCAGAAGAGGTAGAAGAAGGAGAAGGAGAAGGTGAAGTCTGGAGGGTGAAGCAGAAGAAGGAGAAGAAGGAGAAGGAGAAGGTGAAGTCAGGAGGGTGAATCAGAAGAAGTAGAAGAAGGAGAAGGAGAAGGTGAAGCCAGGAGGGTGAATCAGAAGAAGCAGAAGAAGGAGAAGGAGAAGGTGAAGTCTGGAGGGTGAATCAGAAGAATCAGAAGAAGGAGAAGGAGAAGGTGAAGTCTGGAGGGTGAATCAGAAGAATCAGAAGAAAGAGAAGGAGAAGGTGAAGTTTGGAGGCTGAAGCAGAAGAAACAGAAGAAGGAGAAGGAGAATGTGAAGACTGGAGGGTGAATCAGAAGAAGTAGAAGAAGGAGACGGAGAAGGTGAAGTCTGGAGGGTGAATCAGAAGAAGTAGAAGAAGGAGAAGGAGAAGGTGAAGTCTGGAGGGTGAATCAGAAGAAGCAGAAGAAGGAGAAGGAGAAGGTGAAGTCTGGAGGGTGAATCAGAAGATGCAGAAGAAGGAGAAGGAGAAGATGAAGTCTGGAGGGTGAATCAGAAGAAGTAGAAGAAGGAGAAGGAGAAGGTGAAGTCTGGAGGGTGAATCAGAAGAAGTAGAAGAAGGAGAAGGTGAAGTCTGGAGGGTGAATCAGAAGAAACAGAAGAAGGAGAAGGAGAAGGTGAAGTCTGGAGGGTGAATCAGAAGAAGTAGAAGAAGGAGAAGGAGAAGGTGTAGTCTGGAGGGTGAATCAGAAGAAGTAGACGAAGGAGAAGGAGAAGGTGAAGTCTGGAGGGTGAATCAGAAGAAGCAGAAGAAGGAGAAGGAGAAGATGAAGTCTGGAGGGTGAATCAGAAGAAGTAGAAGAAGGAGAAGGAGAAGGTGAAGTCTGGAGGGTGAATCAGAAGAAGCAGAAGAAGGAGAAGGAGAAGGTGAAGTCTGGAGGGTGAATCAGAAGAAGCAGAAGAACGAGAAGGAGAAGGTGAAGTCTGGAGGGTGAATCAGAAGAAGCAGAATAAGGAGAAGGAGAAGGTGAAGTCTGGAGGGTGAATCAGAAGAAGCAGAAGAAGGAGAAGGAGAAGGTGAAGTCTGGAGGATGAATCAGAAGAAGTAGAAGAAGGAGAAGGAGAAGGTGAAGTCTGGAGGGTGAATCAGAAGAAGTAGATGAAGGAGAAGGAGAAGGTGAAGTCTGGAGGGTGAATAATAAGAAGTAGAAGAAGGAGAAGGAGAAGGTGAAGTCTGGAGGGCGAATCAGAAGAAACAGAAGAAGGAGAAGGAGAAGGTGAAGTCTGGAGGGTGAATCAGAAGAAGCAGAAGAAGGAGAAGGAGAAGGTGAAGTCTGGAGGTTGAATCAGAAGAAGCAGAATAAGGAGAAGGAGAAGGTGAAGTCTGGAGGGTGAATCAGAAGAAGCAGAATAAGGAGAAGGAGAAGGTGAAGTCTGGAGGTTGAATCAGAAGAAGCAGAAGAAGGAGAAGGAGAAGGTGAAGTCTGGAGGGTGAATCAGAAGAGGTAGAAGAAGGAGAAGGAGAAGGTGAAGTCTGGAGGGTGAAGCAGAAGAAGGAGAAGAAGGAGAAGGAGAAGGTGAAGTCAGGAGGGTGAATCAGAAGAAGTAGAAGAAGGAGAAGGAGAAGGTGAAGCCAGGAGGGTGAATCAGAAGAAGCAGAAGAAGGAGAAGGAGAAGGTGAAGTCTGGAGGGTGAATCAGAAGAATCAGAAGAAGGAGAAGGAGAAGGTGAAGTCTGGAGGGTGAATCAGAAGAATCAGAAGAAAGAGAAGGAGAAGGTGAAGTTTGGAGGCTGAAGCAGAAGAAACAGAAGAAGGAGAAGGAGAATGTGAAGACTGGAGGGTGAATCAGAAGAAGTAGAAGAAGGAGACGGAGAAGGTGAAGTCTGGAGGGTGAATCAGAAGAAGTAGAAGAAGGAGAAGGAGAAGGTGAAGTCTGGAGGGTGAATCAGAAGAAGCAGAAGAAGGAGAAGGAGAAGGTGAAGTCTGGAGGGTGAATCAGAAGATGCAGAAGAAGGAGTAGGAGAAGATGAAGTCTGGAGGGTGAATCAGAAGAAGTAGAAGAAGGAGAAGGAGAAGGTGAAGTCTGGAGGGTGAATCAGAAGAAGTAGAAGAAGGAGAAGGTGAAGTCTGGAGGGTGAATCAGAAGAAACAGAAGAAGGAGAAGGAGAAGGTGAAGTCTGGAGGGTGAATCAGAAGAAGTAGAAGAAGGAGAAGGAGAAGGTGTAGTCTGGAGGGTGAATCAGAAGAAGTAGACGAAGGAGAAGGAGAAGGTGAAGTCTGGAGGGTGAATCAGAAGAAGCAGAAGAAGGAGAAGGAGAAGATGAAGTCTGGAGGGTGAATCAGAAGAAGTAGAAGAAGGAGAAGAATAAGGTGAAGTCTGGAGGGTGAATCAGAACAAGCAGAAGAAGGAGAAGGAGAAGGTGAAGTCTGGAGGGTGAATCAGAAGAAGCAGAAGAACGAGAAGGAGAAGGTGAAGTCTGGAGGGTGAATCAGAAGAAGCAGAATAAGGAGAAGGAGAAGGTGAAGTCTGGAGGGTGAATCAGAAGAAGCAGAAGAAGGAGAAGGAGAAGGTGAAGTCTGGAGGATGAATCAGAAGAAGTAGAAGAAGGAGAAGGAGAAGGTGAAGTCTGGAGGGTGAATCAGAAGAAGTAGATGAAGGAGAAGGAGAAGGTGAAGTCTGGAGGGTGAATAATAAGAAGTAGAAGAAGGAGAAGGAGAAGGTGAAGTCTGGAGGGTGAAGCAGAAGAAGTAGAAGAAGGAGAAGGAGAAGGTGAAGTCAGGAGGGTGAATCAGAAGAAGTAGAAGAAGGAGAAGGAGAAGGTGAAGTCAGGAGGGTGAATCAGAAGAAGCAGAAGAAGGAGAAGGAGAAGGTGAAGTCTGGAGGGTGAATCAGAAGAAGGAGAAAGAGAAGGTGAAGTCTGGAGGGAGAATCAGAAGAAGCAGAAGAAAGAGAAGGAGAAGGTGAAGTCTGGAGGGTGAATTAGAAGAAGTAGAAGAAGGAGAAGGAGAAGGTGAAGTCTGGAGGGTGAATCAGAAGAAGCAGAAGAAGGAGAAGAAGAAGGTGAAGTCTGGAGGGTGAATCAGAAGAAGCAGAAGAAGGAGAAGGAGAAGGTGAAGTCTGGAGGATGAATCAGAAGAAGTAGAAGAAGGAGAAGGAGAAGGTGAAGTCTGGAGGGTGAATCAGAAGAAGTAGAAGAAGGAGAAGGAGAAGGTGAAGTCTGGAGGGTGAATCAGAAGAAGTAGAAGAAGGAGAAGGAGAAGGTGAAGTCTGGAGGGTGAAGCAGAAGAATTAGAAGAAGGAGAAGGAGAAGGTGAAGTCAGGAGGGTGAATCAGAAGAAGTAGAAGAAGGAGAAGGAGAAGGTGAAGTCAGGAGGGTGAATCAGAAGAAGCAGAAGAAGGAGAAGGAGAAGGTGAAGTCTGGAGGGTGAATCAGAAGAATCAGAAGAAGGAGAAGGAGAAGGTGAAGTCTGGAGGGAGAATCAGAAGAAGCAGAAGAAAGAGAAGGAGAAGGTGAAGTCTGGAGGGTGAATTAGAAGAAGTAGAAGAAGGAGAAGGAGAAGGTGAAGTCTGGAGGGTGAATCAGAAGAAGCAGAAGAAGGAGAAGGAGAAGGTGAAGTCTGGAGGGTGAATCAGAAGAAGCAGAAGAAGGAGAAGGAAAAGGTGAAGTCTGGAGGGTGAATCAGAAGAAGCAGAAGAAGGAGAAGGAGAAGGTGAAGTCTGGAGGGTGAATCAGAAGAAGGAGAAGAAGGAGAAGGAGAAGATGAAGTCTGGAGGGTGAATCAGAAGAAGTAGAAGAAGGAGAAGGAGAAGGTGAAGTCTGGAGGCTGAATCAGAAGAAGTAGAAGAAGGAGAAGGAGAAGGTGAAGTCTGGAGGGTGAATCAGAAGAAGCAGAATAAGGAGAAGGAGAAGGTGAAGTCTGGAGGGTGAATCAGAAGAAGCAGAAGAAGGAGAAGGAGAAGGTGAAGTCAGGAGGGTGAATCAGAAGAAGTAGAAGAAGGAGAAGGAGAAGGTGAAGTCTGGAGGGTGAAGCAGAAGAAGTAGAAGAAGGAGAAGGAGAAGGTGAAGTCAGGAGGGTGAATCAGAAGAAGTAGAAGAAGGAGAAGGAGAAGGTGAAGTCAGGAGGGTGAATCAGAAGAAGCAGAAGAAGGAGAAGGAGAAGGTGAAGTCTGGAGGGCGAATCAGAAGAAACAGAAGAAGGAGAAGGAGAAGGTGAAGTCTGGAGGGTGAATCAGAAGAAGCAGAAGAAGGAGAAGGAGAAGGTGAAGTCTGGAGGTTGAATCAGAAGAAGCAGAATAAGGAGAAGGAGAAGGTGAAGTCTGGAGGGTGAATCAGAAGAAGCAGAATAAGGAGAAGGAGAAGGTGAAGTCTGGAGGGTGAATCAGAAGAAGCAGAAGAAGGAGAAGGAGAAGGTGAAGTCTGGAGGGTGAATCAGAAGAGGTAGAAGAAGGAGAAGGAGAGGTGAAGTCTGGAGGGTGAAGCAGAAGAAGGAGAAGAAGGAGAAGGAGAAGGTGAAGTCAGGAGGGTGAATCAGAAGAAGTAGAAGAAGGAGAAGGAGAAGGTGAAGCCAGGAGGGTGAATCAGAAGAAGCAGAAGAAGGAGAAGGAGAAGGTGAAGTCTGGAGGGTGAATCAGAAGAATCAGAAGAAGGAGAAGGAGAAGGTGAAGTCTGGAGGGTGAATCAGAAGAATCAGAAGAAAGAGAAGGAGAAGGTGAAGTTTGGAGGCTGAAGCAGAAGAAACAGAAGAAGGAGAAGGAGAATGAGAAGACTGGAGGGTGAATCAGAAGAAGTAGAAGAAGGAGAAGGAGAAGGTGAAGTCTGGAGGGTGAATCAGAAGAAGTAGAAGAAGGAGAAGGAGAAGGTGAAGTCTGGAGGGTGAATCAGAAGAAGCAGAAGAAGGAGAAGGAGAAGGTGAAGTCTGGAGGGTGAATCAGAAGATGCAGAAGAAGGAGAAGGAGAAGATGAAGTCTGGAGGGTGAATCAGAAGAAGTAGAAGAAGGAGAAGGAGAAGGTGAAGTCTGGAGGGTGAATCAGAAGAAGTAGAAGAAGGAGAAGGAGAAGGTGCAGTCTGGAGGGTGAATCAGAAGAAACAGAAGAAGGAGAAGGAGAAGGTGAAGTCTGGAGGGTGAATCAGAAGAAGCAGAAGAAGGAGAAGGAGAAGGTGAAGTCTGGAGGGTGAAGCAGAAGAAGTAGAAGAAGGAGAAGGAGAAGGTGAAGTCAGGAGGGTGAATCAGAAGAAGTAGAAGAAGGAGAAGGAGAAGGTGAAGTCAGGAGGGTGAATCAGAAGAAGCAGAAGAAGGAGAAGGAGAAGGTGAAGTCTGGAGGGCGAATCAGAAGAAACAGAAGAAGGAGAAGGAGAAGGTGAAGTCTGGAGGGTGAATCAGAAGAAGCAGAAGAAGGAGAAGGAGAAGGTGAAGTCTGGAGGTTGAATCAGAAGAAGCAGAATAAGGAGAAGGAGAAGGTGAAGTCTGGAGGGTGAATCAGAAGAAGCAGAATAAGGAGAAGGAGAAGGTGAAGTCTGGAGGGTGAATCAGAAGAAGCAGAAGAAGGAGAAGGAGAAGGTGAAGTCTGGAGGGTGAATCAGAAGAGGTAGAAGAAGGAGAAGGAGAGGTGAAGTCTGGAGGGTGAAGCAGAAGAAGGAGAAGAAGGAGAAGGAGAAGGTGAAGTCAGGAGGGTGAATCAGAAGAAGTAGAAGAAGGAGAAGGAGAAGGTGAAGCCAGGAGGGTGAATCAGAAGAAGCAGAAGAAGGAGAAGGAGAAGGTGAAGTCTGGAGGGTGAATCAGAAGAATCAGAAGAAGGAGAAGGAGAAGGTGAAGTCTGGAGGGTGAATCAGAAGAATCAGAAGAAAGAGAAGGAGAAGGTGAAGTTTGGAGGCTGAAGCAGAAGAAACAGAAGAAGGAGAAGGAGAATGAGAAGACTGGAGGGTGAATCAGAAGAAGTAGAAGAAGGAGAAGGAGAAGGTGAAGTCTGGAGGGTGAATCAGAAGAAGTAGAAGAAGGAGAAGGAGAAGGTGAAGTCTGGAGGGTGAATCAGAAGAAGCAGAAGAAGGAGAAGGAGAAGGTGAAGTCTGGAGGGTGAATCAGAAGATGCAGAAGAAGGAGAAGGAGAAGATGAAGTCTGGAGGGTGAATCAGAAGAAGTAGAAGAAGGAGAAGGAGAAGGTGAAGTCTGGAGGGTGAATCAGAAGAAGTAGAAGAAGGAGAAGGAGAAGGTGCAGTCTGGAGGGTGAATCAGAAGAAACAGAAGAAGGAGAAGGAGAAGGTGAAGTCTGGAGGGTGAATCAGAAGAAGTAGAAGAAGGAGAAGGAGAAAGTGTAGTCTGGAGGGTGAATCAGAAGAAGTAGACGAAGGAGAAGGAGAAGGTGAAGTCTGGAGGGTGAATCAGAAGAAGCAGAAGAAGGAGAAGGAGAAGATGAAGTCTGGAGGGTGAATCAGAAGAAGTAGAAGAAGGAGAAGGAGAAGGTGAAGTCTGGAGGGTGAATCAGAAGAAGCAGAAGAAGGAGAAGGAGAAGGTGAAGTCTGGAGGGTGAATCAGAAGAAGCAGAAGAAGGAGAAGGAGAAGGTGAAGTCTGGAGGGTGAATCAGAAGAAGCAGAATAAGGAGACGGAGAAGGTGAAGTCTGGAGGGTGAATCAGAAGAAGCAGAAGAAGGAGAAGGAGAAGGTGAAGTCTGGAGGATGAATCAGAAGAAGTAGAAGAAGGAGAAGGAGAAGGTGAAGTCTGGAGGGTGAATCAGAAGAAGTAGAAGAAGGAGAAGGAGAAGGTGAAGTCTGGAGGGTGAATCAGAAGAAGCAGAATAAGGAGAAGGAGAAGGTGAAGTCTGGAGGGTGAATCAGAAGAAGCAGAAGAAGGAGAAGGAGAAGGTGAAGTCTGGAGGGTGAATCAGAAGAAGTAGAAGAAGGAGAAGGAGAAGGTGAAGTCTGGAGGGTGAAGCAGAAGAAGTAGAAGAAGGAGAAGGAGAAGGTGAAGTCAGGAGGGTGAATCAGAAGAAGCAGAAGAAGGAGAAGGAGAAGGTGAAGTCTGGAGGGTGAATCAGAAGAATCAGAAGAAGGAGAAGGAGAAGATGAAGTCTGGAGGGTGAATCAGAAGAAGCAGAAGAAAGAGAAGGAGAAGGTGAAGTCTGGAGGGTGAAGCAGAAGAAACAGAAGAAGGAGAAGGAGTAGGTGCAGACTGGAGGGTGAATCAGAAGAAGTAGAAGAAGGAGAAGGAGAAGGTGAAGTCTGGAGGGTGAATCAGACGAAGTAGAAGAAGGAGAAGGAGAAGGTGAAGTCTGGAGGGTGAATCAGAAGAAGTAGAAGAAGGAGAAGGAGAAGGTGAAGTCTGGAGGGTGAATCAGAAGAAGCAGAAGAAGGAGAAGGAGAAGATGAAGTCTGGAGGGTGAATCAGAAGAAGTAGAAGAAGGAGAAGGAGAAGGTGAGGTCTGGAGGGTGAATCAGAAGAAGCAGAAGAAGGAGAAGGAGAAGGTGAAGTCTGGAGGGTGAATCAGAAGAAGCAGAAGAAGGAGAAGGAGAAGGTGAAGTCTGGAGGGTGAATCAGAAGAAGCAGAAGAAGGAGAAGGAAAAGGTGAGGTCAGGAGCGTGAATCAGAAGAAGCAGAAGAAGGAGAAGGAGAAGGTGAAGTTAGGAGGGTGAATCAGAAGAAGCAGAAGAAGGAGAAGGAGCAGGTGAAGTCAGGGGGGTGAAGCAAAAGAAGTAGAAGAAGGAGAAGGAGAAGGTGAAGTCAGGACGGTGAAGCAGAAGAAGCAGAAGAAGGAGAAGGAGAAGGTGAAGTCTGGAGGGTGAAGCAGAAGAAGCAGAAGAAGGAGAAGGAGAAGGTGAAGTCTGGAGGGTGAAGCAGAAGAAGCAGAAGAAGGAGAAGGAGAAGGTGAAGTCAGGAGGGTGGATCAGAAGAAGTAGAAGAAGGAGAAGGAGAAGGTGAAGTCTGGAGGGTGAATCAGAAGAAGCAGAAGAAGGAGAAGGAGAAGGTGAAGTCTGGAGGGCGCAGCAGAAGAAGCAGAAGAAGGAGAAAGAGAAGGTGAAGTCTGGAGGGTGAAGCAGAAGAAGCAGAAGAAGGAGAAGGAGAGGGTGAAGTCTGGAGGGTGAATCAGAAGAAGTAGAAGAAGGAGAAGGAGAAGGTGAAGTCTGGAGGGTGAAGCAGAAGAAGCAGAAGAAGGAGAAGGAGAAGGTGAAGTCTGGAGGGTGAATCAGAAGAAGCAGAAGAAGGAGAAGGAGAAGGTGAAGTCTGGAGGGTGAATCAGAAGAAGCAGAAGAAGGAGAAGGAGAAGGTGAAGTCAGGAGGGTGAATCAGAAGAAGCAGAAGAAGGAGAAGGAGAAGGTGAATTTAGGAGGGTGAATCAGAAGAAGCAGAAGAAGGAGAAGGAGCAGGTGAAGTCAGGGGGGTGTAGCAGAAGAAGTAGAAGAAGGAGAAGGAGAAGGTGAAGTCAGGACGGTGAAGCAGAAGAAGCAGAAGAAGGAGAAGGAGAAGGTGAAGCCTGGAGGGCGCAGCAGAAGAAGCAGAAGAAGGAGAAGGAGAAGGTGAAGTCTGGAGTGTGAAGCAGAATAAGCAGAAGAAGGAGAAGGAGAAGGTGAAGTCTGGAGGGCGCAGCAGAAGAAGCAGAAGAAGGAGAATGAGAAGGTGAAGTCTGGAGGGTGAATCAGAAGAAGCAGAAGAAGGAGAAGGAGAAGGTGAATTTAGGAGTGTGAATCAGAAGAAGCAGAAGAAGGAGAAGGAGCAGGTGAAGTCAGGGGGGTGTAGCAGAAGAAGGAGAAGGAGAAGGTGAAGTCAGGACGGTGAAGCAGAAGAAGCAGAAGAAGGAGAAGGAGAAGGTGAAGCCTGGAGGGCGCAGCAGAAGAAGCAGAAGAAGGAGAAGGAGAAGGTGAAGTCTGGAGTGTGAAGCAGAAGAAGCAGAAGAAGGAGAAGGAGAAGGTGAAGTCTGGAGGGCGCAGCAGAAGAAGCAGAAGAAGGAGAATGAGAAGGTGAAGTCTGGAGGGTGAATCAGAAGAAGCAGAAGAAGGAGAAGGAGAAGGTGAAGTCTGGAGGGTGAATCAGAAGAAGTAGAAGAAGGAGAAGGAGAAGGTGAAGTCTGGAGGGTGAAGCAGAAGAAGTAGAAGAAGGAGAAGGAGAAGGTGAAGTCAGGAGGGTGAATCAGAAGAAGTAGAAGAAGGAGAAGGAGAAGGTGAAGTCAGGAGGGTGAATCAGAAGAAGCAGAAGAAGGAGAAGGAGAAGGTGAAGTCTGGAGGGTGAATCAGAAGAATCAGAAGAAGGAGAAGGAGAAGGTGAAGTCTGGAGGGTGAATCAGAAGAAGCAGAAGAAAGAGAAGGAGAAGTTGAAGTCTGGAGGGTGAAGCAGAAGAAACAGAAGAAGGAGAAGGAGAAGGTGAAGATTGGAGGGTGAATCAGAAGAAGTAGAAGAAGGAGAAGGAGAAGGTGAAGTCTGGAGGGTGAATCAGAAGAAGTAGAAGAAGGAGAAGGAGAAGTTGAAGTCTGGAGGGTGAATCAGAAGAAGCAGAAGAAGGAGAAGGAGAAGGTGAAGTCTGGAGGGTGAATCAGAAGAAGCAGAAGAAGGAGAAGGAGAAGATGAAGTCTGGAGGGTGAATCAGAAGAAGTAGAAGAAGGAGAAGGAGAAGGTGAAGTCTGGAGGGTGAATCAGAAGAAGTAGAAGAAGGAGAAGGAGAAGATGAAGTCTGGAGGGTGAATCAGAAGAAACAGAAGAAGGAGAAGGAGAAGGTGAAGTCTGGAGGGTGAATCAGAAGAAGTAGAAGAAGGAGAAGGAGAAGGTGTAGTCTGGAGGGTGAATCAGAAGAAGTAGACGAAGGAGAAGGAGAAGGTGAAGTCTGGAGGGTGAATCAGAAGAAGCAGAAGAAGGAGAAGGAGAAGGTGAAGTCTGGAGGGTGAATCAGAAGAAGTAGAAGAAGGAGAAGGAGAATGTGAAGTCTGGAGGGTGAATCAGAAGAAGCAGAAGAAGGAGAAGGAGAAGGTGAAGTCTGGAGGGTGAATCAGAAGAAGCAGAAGAAGGAGAAGGAGAAGGTGAAGTCTGGAGGGTGAATCAGAAGAAGCAGAATAAGGAGAAGGAGAAGGTGAAGTCTGGAGGGTGAATCAGAAGAAGCAGAAGAAGGAGAAGGAGAAGGTGAAGTCTGGAGGGTGAATCAGAAGAAGTAGAAGAAGGAGAAGGAGAAGGTGAAGTCTGGAGGGTGAATCAGAAGAAGTAGAAGAAGGAGAAGGAGAAGGTGAAGTCTGGAGGGTGAATCAGAAGAAGTAGAAGAAGGAGAAGGAGAAGGTGAAGTCTGGAGGGTGAAGCAGAAGAAGTAGATGAAGGAGAAGGAGAAGGTGAAGTCAGGAGGGTGAATCAGAAGAAGTAGAAGAAGGAGAAGGAGAAGGTGAGGTCTGGAGGGTGAATCAGAAGAAGCAGAAGAAGGAGAAGGAGAAGGTGAAGTCTGGAGGGTGAATCAGAAGAATCAGAAGAAGGAGAAGGAGAAGGTGAAGTCTGGAGGGTGAATCAGAAGAAGCAGAAGAAAGAGAAGGAGAAGGTGAATTCTGGAGGGTGAAGCAGAAGAAACAGAAGAAGGAGAAGGAGAAGGTGAAGACTGGAGGGTGAATCAGAAGAAGTAGAAGAAGGAGAAGGAGAAGGTGAAGTCTGGAGGGTGAATCAGAAGAAGTAGAAGAAGGAGAAGGAGAAGAGGGTGAATCAGAAGAAGCAGAAGAAGGAGAAGGAGAAGGTGAAGTCTGGAGGGTGAATCAGAAGAAGCAGAATAAGGAGAAGGAGAAGGTGAAGTCTGGAGGGTGAATCAGAAGAAGCAGAAGAAGGAGAAGGAGAAGGTGTAGTCTGGAGGGTGAATCAGAAGAAGTAGACGAAGGAGAAGGAGAAGGTGAAGTCTGGAGGGTGAATCAGAAGAAGCAGAAGAAGGAGAAGGAGAAGGTGAAGTCTGGAGGGTGAATCAGAAGAAGTAGAAGAAGGAGAAGGAGAATGTGAAGTCTGGAGGGTGAATCAGAAGAAGCAGAAGAAGGAGAAGGAGAAGGTGAAGTCTGGAGGGTGAATCAGAAGAAGCAGAAGAAGGAGAAGGAGAAGGTGAAGTCTGGAGGGTGAATCAGAAGAAGCAGAAAAAGGAGAAGGAGAAGGTGAAGTCTGGAGGGTGAATCAGAAGAAGCAGAAGAAGGAGAAGGAGAAGGTGAAGTCTGGAGGGTGAATCAGAAGAAGTAGAAGAAGGAGAAGGAGAAGGTGAAGTCTGGAGGGTGAATCAGAAGAAGTAGAAGAAGGAGAAGGAGAAGGTGAAGTCTGGAGGGTGAATCAGAAGAAGTAGAAGAAGGAGAAGGAGAAGGTGAAGTCTGGAGGGTGAAGCAGAAGAAGTAGATGAAGGAGAAGGAGAAGGTGAAGTCAGGAGGGTGAATCAGAAGAAGTAGAAGAAGGAGAAGGAGAAGGTGAGGTCTGGAGGGTGAATCAGAAGAAGCAGAATAAGGAGAAGGAGAAGGTGAAGTCTGGAGGGTGAATCAGAAGAATCAGAAGAAGGAGAAGGAGAAGGTGAAGTCTGGAGGGTGAATCAGAAGAAGCAGAATAAAGAGAAGGAGAAGGTGCAGTCTGGAGGGTGAAGCAGAAGAAACAGAAGAAGGAGAAGGAGAAGGTGAAGACTGGAGGGTGAATCAGAAGAAGTAGAAGAAGGAGAAGGAGAAGGTGAAGTCTGGAGGGTGAATCAGAAGAAGTAGAAGGAGGAGAAGGAGAAGAGGGTGAATCAGAAGAAGCAGAAGAAGGAGAAGGAGAAGGTGAAGTCTGGAGGGTGAATCAGAAGAAGCAGAAGAAGGAGAAGGAGAAGGTGAAGTCTGTAGGGTGAATCAGAAGAAGTAGAAGAAGGAGAAGGAGAAGGTGAAGTCTGGAGGGTGAATCAGAAGAAGTAGAAAAATGAGAAGGAGAAGGTGAAGTCTGGAGGGTGAAGCAGAAGAAGTAGAAGAAGGAGAAGGAGAAGGTGAAGTCAGGAGGGTGAATCAGAAGAAGTAGAAGAAGGAGAAGGAGATGGTGAAGTCAGGAGGGTGAATCAGAAGAAGCAGAAGAAGGAGAAGGAGAAGGTGAAGTCTGGAGGGTGAATCAGAAGAATCAGAAGAAGGAGAAGGTGAAGTCTGGAGGGTGAATCAGAAGAAGCAGAAGAAAGAGAAGGAGAAGGTGAAGTCTGGAGGGTGAATCAGAAGAAGTAGAAGAAGGAGAAGGAGAAGGTGAAGTCTGGAGGGTGAATCAGAAGAAGCAGAAGAAGGAGAAGGAGAAGGTGATGTCTGGAGGGTGAATCAGAAGAAGCAGAAGAAGGAGAAGGAGAAGGTGAAGTCTGGAGGGTGAATCAGAAGAAGCAGAAGAAGGAGAAGGAGAAGGTGAAGTCTGGAGGGTGAATCAGAAGAAGCAGAATAAGGAGAAGGAGAAGGTGAAGTCTGGAGGGTGAATCAGAAGAAGCAGAAGAAGGAGAAGGAGAAGGTGAAGTCTGGAGGGTGAATCAGAAGAAGTAGAAGAAGGAGAAGGAGAAGGTGAAGTCTGGAGGGTGAAGCATAAGAAGTAGAAGAAGGAGAAGGAGAAGGTGAAGTCAGGAGGGTGAATCAGAAGAAGCAGAAGAAGGAGAAGGAGAAGGTGAAGTCTGGAGGGCGAATCAGAAGAAACAGAAGAAGGAGAAGGAGAAGGTGAAGTCTGGAGGGTGAATCAGAAGAAGCAGAAGAAGGAGAAGGAGAAGGTGAAGTCTGGAGGGTGAATCAGAAGAAGCAGAAGAAGGAGAAGGAGAAGGTGATGTATGGAGGGTGAATCAGAAGAAGCAGAAGAAGGAGAAGGAGAAGGTGAAGTCTGGAGGGTGAATCAGAAGAAGCAGAAGAAGGAGAAGGAGAAGGTGAAGTCTGGAGGGTGAATCAGAAGAAGCAGAAGAAGGAGAAGGAGAAGGTGAAGACTGGAGGGTGAATCAGAAGAAGTAGAAGAAGGAGAAGGAGAAGGTGAAGTCTGGAGGGTGAATCAGAAGAAGTAGAAGAAGGAGAAGGAGAAGGTGAAGTCTGGAGGGTGAATCAGAAGAAGCAGAAGAAGGAGAAGGAGAAGGTGAAGTCTGGAGGGTGAATCAGAAGAAGCAGAAGAAGGAGAAGGAGAAGATGAAGTCTGGAGGGTGAATCAGAAGAAGTAGAAGAAGGAGAAGAAGAAGGTGAGGACTGGAGGGTGAATCAGAAGAAGCAGAAGAAGGAGAAGGAGTAGGTGAAGTCTGGAGGGTGAATCAGAAGAAGTAGAAGAAGGAGAAGGAGAAGGTGAAGTCTGGAGGGTGAATCAGAAGAAGCAGAAGAAGGAGAAGGAGAAGGTGAAGTCTGGAGGGTGAATCAGAAGAAGCAGAAGAAAGAGAAGGAGAAGGTGAAGTCTGGAGGGTGAAGCAGAAGAAACAGAAGAAGGAGAAGGAGAAGGTGAAGACTGGAGGGTGAATCAGAAGAAGTAGAAGAAGGAGAAGGAGAAGAGGGTGAATCAGAAGAAGCAGAAGAAGGAGAAGGAGCAGTTGATGTCAGGGGGATGAAGCAGAAGAAGTAGAAGAAGGAGAAGGAGAAGGTGAAGTCAGGACGGTGAAGCAGAAGAAGCAGAAGAAGGAGAAGGAGAAGGTGAAGTCTGGAGGGTGAATCAGAAGAAGTAGAAGAAGGAAAAGGAGAAGGTCAAGTCTGGAGGGTGAATCAGAAGAAGTAGAAGAAGGAGAAGGAGAAGGTGAAGTCTGGAGGGTGAATCAGAAGAAGTAGAAGAAGGAGAAGGAGAAGGTGAAGTCTGGAGGGTGAATCAGAAGAAGTAGAAGAAGGAGAAGGAGAAGGTGAAGTCTGGAGGGTGAATCAGAAGAAGCAGAAGAAGGAGAAGGAGAAGGTGAAGTCTGGAGGGTGAATCAGAAGAAGCAGAAGAAGGAGAAGGAGAAGGTGAAGTCAGGAGGGTGAATCAGAAGAAGCAGAAGAAGGAGAAGGAGAAGGTGAAGTTAGGAGGGTGAATCAGAAGAAGCAGAAGAAGGAGAAGGAGCAGGTGATGTCAGGGGGATGAAGCAGAAGAAGTAGAAGAAGGAGAAGGAGAAGGTGAAGTCAGGACGGTGAAGCAGAAGAAGCAGAAGAAGGAGAAGGAGAAGGTGAAGTCTGGAGGGTGAATCAGAAGAAGTAGAAGAAGGAAAAGGAGAAGGTCAAGTCTGGAGGGTGAATCAGAAGAAGTAGAAGAAGGAGAAGGAGAAGGTGAAGTCTGGAGGGTGAAGCAGAAGAAGTAGAAGAAGGAGAAGGAGAAGGTGAAGTCAGGAGGGTGAATCAGAAGAAGTAGAAGAAGGAGAAGGAGAAGGTGAAGTCAGGAGGGTGAATCAGAAGAAGCAGAAGAAGGAGAAGGAGAAGATGAAGTCTGGAGGGTGAATCAGAAGAATCAGAAGAAGGAGAAGGAGAAGGTAAAGTCTGGAGGGTGAATCAGAAGAAGCAGAAGAAAGAGAAGGAGAAGGTGAAGTCTGGAGGGTGAATCAGAAGAAGTAGAAGAAGGAGAAGGAGAAGGTGAAGTCTGGAGGGTGAATCAGAAGAAGCAGAAGAAGGAGAAGGAGAAGGTGAAGTCTGGAGGGTGAATCAGAAGAAGCAGAAGAAGGAGAAGGAGAAGGTGAAGTCTGCAGGGTGAATCAGAAGAAGCAGAAGAAGGAGAAGGAGAAGGTGAAGTCTGGAGGGTGAATCAGAAGAAGCAGAATAAGGAGAAGGAGAAGGTGAAGTTGGAGGGTGAATCAGAAGAAGCAGAAGAAGGAGAAGGAGAAGGTGAAGTCTGGAGGGTGAATCAGAAGAAGTAGAAGAAGGAGAAGGAGAAGTTGAAGTCTGGAGGGTGAAGCAGAAGAATTAGAAGATGGAGAAGGAGAAGGTGAAGTCAGGAGGGTGAATCAGAAGAAGTAGAAGAAGGAGAAGGAGAAGGTGAAGTCAGGAGGGTGAATCGGAAGAAGCAGAAGATGGAGAAGGAGAAGGTGAAGTCTGGAGGGTGAATCAGAAGAAGCAGAATAAGGAGAAGGAGAAGGTGAAGTCTGGAGGGTGAATCAGAAGAATCAAAAGAAGGAGAAGGAGAAGGTGAAGTCTGGAGGGTGAATCAGAAGAAGCAGAAGAAAGAGAAGGAGAAGGTGCAGTCTGGAGGGTGAAGCAGAAGAAACAGAAGAAGGAGAAGGAGAAGGTGAAGACTGGAGGGTGAATCAGAAGAAGTAGAAGAAGGAGAAGGAGAAGGTGAAGTCTGGAGGGTGAATCAGAAGAAGTAGAAGAAGGAGAAGGAGAAGAGGGTGAATCAGAAGAAGCAGAAGAAGGAGAAGGAGAAGGTGAAGTCTGGAGGGTGAATCAGAAGAAGCAGAAGAAGGAGAAGGAGAAGGTGAAGTCTGTAGGGTGAATCAGAAGAAGTAGAAGAAGGAGAAGGAGAAGGTGAAGTCTGGAGGGTGAATCAGAAGAAGTAGAAAAAGGAGAAGGAGAAGGTGAAGTCTGGAGGGTGAAGCAGAAGAAGTAGAAGAAGGAGAAGGAGAAGGTGAAGTCAGGAGGGTGAATCAGAAGAAGTAGAAGAAGGAGAAGGAGATGGTGAAGTCAGGAGGGTGAATCAGAAGAAGCAGAAGAAGGAGAAGGAGAAGGTGAAGTCTGGAGGGTGAATCAGAAGAATCAGAAGAAGGAGAAGGAGAAGGTGAAGTCTGGAGGGTGAATCAGAAGAAGCAGAAGAAAGAGAAGGAGAAGGTGAAGTCTGGAGGGTGAATCAGAAGAAGTAGAAGAAGGAGAAGGAGAAGGTGAAGTCTGGAGGGTGAATCAGAAGAAGCAGAAGAAGGAGAAGGAGAAGGTGATGTCTGGAGGGTGAATCAGAAGAAGCAGAAGAAGGAGAAGGAGAAGGTGAAGTCTGGAGGGTGAATCAGAAGAAGCAGAAGAAGGAGAAGGAGAAGGTGAAGTCTGGAGGGTGAATCAGAAGAAGCAGAATAAGGAGAAGGAGAAGGTGAAGTCTGGAGGGTGAATCAGAAGAAGCAGAAGAAGGAGAAGGAGAAGGTGAAGTCTGGAGGGTGAATCAGAAGAAGTAGAAGAAGGAGAAGGAGAAGGTGAAGTCTGGAGGGTGAAGCATAAGAAGTAGAAGAAGGAGAAGGAGAAGGTGAAGTCAGGAGGGTGAATCAGAAGAAGCAGAAGAAGGAGAAGGAGAAGGTGAAGTCTGGAGGGCGAATCAGAAGAAACAGAAGAAGGAGAAGGAGAAGGTGAAGGCTGGAGGGTGAATCAGAAGAAGCAGAAGAAGGAGAAGGAGAAGGTGAAGTCTGGAGGGTGAATCAGAAGAAGCAGAAGAAGGAGAAGGAGAAGGTGATGTCTGGAGGGTGAATCAGAAGAAGCAGAAGAAGGAGAAGGAGAAGGTGAAGTCTGGAGGGTGAATCAGAAGAAGCAGAAGAAGGAGAAGGAGAAGGTGAAGTCTGGAGGGTGAATCAGAAGAAGCAGAAGAAGGAGAAGGAGAAGGTGAAGACTGGAGGGTGAATCAGAAGAAGTAGAAGAAGGAGAAGGAGAAGGTGAAGTCTGGAGGGTGAATCAGAAGAAGTAGAAGAAGGAGAAGGAGAAGGTGAAGTCTGGAGGGTGAATCAGAAGAAGCAGAAGAAGGAGAAGGAGAAGGTGAAGTCTGGAGGGTGAATCAGAAGAAGCAGAAGAAGGAGAAGGAGAAGATGAAGTCTGGAGGGTGAATCAGAAGAAGTAGAAGAAGGAGAAGAAGAAGGTGAGGACTGGAGGGTGAATCAGAAGAAGCAGAAGAAGGAGAAGGAGTAGGTGAAGTCTGGAGGGTGAATCAGAAGAAGTAGAAGAAGGAGAAGGAGAAGGTGAAGTCTGGAGGGTGAATCAGAAGAAGCAGAAGAAGGAGAAGGAGAAGGTGAAGTCTGGAGGGTGAATCAGAAGAAGCAGAAGAAAGAGAAGGAGAAGGTGAAGTCTGGAGGGTGAAGCAGAAGAAACAGAAGAAGGAGAAGGAGAAGGTGAAGACTGGAGGGTGAATCAGAAGAAGTAGAAGAAGGAGAAGGAGAAGGTGAAGTCTGGAGGGTGAATCAGAAGAAGTAGAAGAAGGAGAAGGAGAAGGTGAAGTCTGGAGGGTGAATCAGAAGAAGCAGAAGAAGGAGAAGGAGAAGGTGAAGTCTGGAGGGTGAATCAGAAGAAGCAGAAGAAGGAGAAGGAGAAGATGAAGTCTGGAGGGTGAATCAGAAGAAGTAGAAGAAGGAGAAGAAGAAGGTGAGGACTGGAGGGTGAATCAGAAGAAGCAGAAGAAGGAGAAGGAGTAGGTGAAGTCTGGAGGGTGAATCAGAAGAAGTAGAAGAAGGAGAAGGAGAAGGTGAAGTCTGGAGGGTGAATCAGAAGAAGCAGAAGAAGGAGAAGGAGAAGGTGAAGTCTGGAGGGTGAATCAGAAGAAGCAGAAGAAAGAGAAGGAGAAGGTGAAGTCTGGAGGGTGAAGCAGAAGAAACAGAAGAAGGAGAAGGAGAAGGTGAAGACTGGAGGGTGAATCAGAAGAAGTAGAAGAAGGAGAAGGAGAAGGTGAAGTCTGGAGGGTGAATCAGAAGAAGTAGAAGAAGGAGAAGGAGAAGGTGAAGTCTGGAGGGTGAATCAGAAGAAGCAGAAGAAGGAGAAGGAGAAGGTGAGGTCTGGAGGGTGAATCAGAAGAAGCAGAAGAAGGAGAAGGAGAAGATGAAGTCTGGAGGGTGAATCAGAAGAAGTAGAAGAAGGAGAAGAAGAAGGTGAGGACTGGAGGGTGAATCAGAAGAAGCAGAAGAAGGAGAAGGAGTAGGTGAAGTCTGCAGGGTGAATCAGAAGAAGCAGAAGAAGGAGAAGGAGAAGGTGAAGTCTGGAGGGTGAATCAGAAGAAACAGAAGAAGGAGAAGGAGAAGGTGAAGTCTGGAGGGTGAATCAGAAGAAGTAGAAGAAGGAGAAGGAGAAGGTGTAGTCTGGAGGGTGAATCAGAAGAAGCAGAAGAAGGAGAAGGAGAAGGTGAAGTCTGGAGGGTGAATCAGGAGAAGCAGAAGAAGGAGAAGGAGAAGGTGAAGTCTGGAGGGTGAATCAGAAGAAGCAGAAGAAGGAGAAGGAGAAGGTGAAGTCAGGAGGGTGAATCAGAAGAAGCAGAAGAAGGAGAAGGAGAAGGTGAAGTCAGGACGGTGAAGCAGAAGAAGCAGAAGAAGGAGAAGGAGAAGGTGAAGTCTGGAGGGTGAATCAGAAGAAGTAAAAGAAGGAAAAGGAGAAGGTCAAGTCTGGAGGGAGAATCAGAAGAAGTAGAAGAAGGAGAAGGAGAAGGTGAAGTCTGGAGGGTGAAGCAGAAGAAGTAGAAGAAGGAGAAGGAGAAGGTGAAGTCAGGAGGGTGAATCAGAAGAAGTAGAAGAAGGAGAAGGAGAAGGTGAAGTCAGGAGGGTCAATCAGAAGAAGCAGAAGAAGGAAAAGGAGCAGGTGATGTCAGGGGGATGAAGCAGAAGAAGTAGAAGAAGGAGAAGGAGAAGGTGAAGTCAGGACGGTGAAGCAGAAGAAGCAGAAGAAGGAGAAGGAGAAGGTGAAGTCTGGAGGGTGAATCAGAAGAAGTAAAAGAAGGAAAAGGAGAAGGTCAAGTCTGGAGGGAGAATCAGAAGAAGTAGAAGAAGGAGAAGGAGAAGGTGAAGTCTGGAGGGTGAAGCAGAAGAAGTAGAAGAAGGAGAAGGAGAAGGTGAAGTCAGGAGGGTGAATCAGAAGAAGTAGAAGAAGGAGAAGGAGAAGGTGAAGTCAGGAGGGTGAATCAGAAGAAGCAGAAGAAGGAAAAGGAGAAGATGAAGTCTGGAGGGTGAATCAGAAGAATCAGAAGAAGGAGAAGGAGAAGGTGAAGTCTGGAGGGTGAATCAGAAGAAGCAGAAGAAAGAGAAGGAGAAGGTGAAGTCTGGAGGGTGAATCAGAAGAAGTAGAAGAAGGAGAAGGAGAAGGTGAAGTCTGGAGGGTGAATCAGAAGAAGCAGAAGAAGGAGAAGGAGAAGGTGAAGTCTGGAGGGTGAATCAGAAGAAGCAGAAGAAGGAGAAGGAGAAGGTGAAGTCTGCAGGGTGAATCAGAAGAAGCAGAAGAAGGAGAAGGAGAAGGTGAAGTCTGGAGGGTGAATCAGAAGAAGCAGAATAAGGAGAAGGAGAAGGTGAAGTCTGGAGGGTGAATCAGAAGAAGCAGAAGAAGGAGAAGGAGAAGGTGAAGTCTGGAGGGTGAATCAGAAGAAGTAGAAGAAGGAGAAGGAGAAGTTGAAGTCTGGAGGGTGAAGCAGAAGAATTAGAAGATGGAGAAGGAGAAGGTGAAGTCAGGAGGGTGAATCAGAAGAAGTAGAAGAAGGAGAAGGAGAAGGTGAAGTCAGGAGGGTGAATCGGAAGAAGCAGAAGATGGAGAAGGAGAAGGTGAAGTCTGGAGGGTGAATCAGAAGAATCAGAAGAAGGAGAAGGTGAAGTCTGGAGGGTGAATCAGAAGAAGCAGAGGAAGGAGAAGGAGAAGGTAAAGTCTGGAGGGTGAATCAGAAGAAGCAGAATAAGGAGAAGGAGAAGGTGAAGTCTGGAGGGTGAATCAGAAGAAGCAGAATAAGGAGAAGGAGAAGGTGAAGTCTGGAGGGTGAATCAGAAGAAGCAGAAGAAGGAGAAGGAGAAGGTGAAGTCTGGAGGGTGAATCAGAAGAAGTAGAAGAAGGAGAAGGAGAAGTTGAAGTCTGGAGGGTGAAGCAGAAGAAGTAGAAGAAGGAGAAGGAGAAGGTGAAGTCAGGTGGGTGAATCAGAAGAAGTAGAAGAAGGAGAAGGAGAAGGTGAAGTCAGGAGGGTGAATCAGAAGAAGCAGAAGAAGGAGAAGGAGAAGGTGAAGTCTGGAGGGTGAATCAGAAGAATCAGAAGAAGGAGAAGGAGAAGGTGAAGTCTGGAGGGTGAATCAGAAGAAGCAGAAGAAAGAGAAGGAGAAGGTGAAGTCTGGAGGGTGAAGCAGAAGAAACAGAAGAAGGAGAAGGAGAAGGTAAAGACTGGAGGGTGAATCAGAAGAAGTAGAAGAAGGAGAAGGAGAAGGTGAAGTCTGGAGGGTGAATCAGAAGAAGTAGAAGAAGGAGAAGGAGAAGGTGAAGTCTGGAGGGTGAATCAGATGAAGCAGAAGAAGGAGAAGGAGAAGGTGAAGTCTGGAGGGTGAATCAGAAGAAGCAGAAGAAGGAGAAGGAGAAGATGAAGTCTGGAGGGTGAATCAGAAGAAGTAGAAGAAGGAGAAGGAGAAGGTGAAGTCTGGAGGGTGAATCAGAAGTAGTAGAAGAAGGAGAAGGAGAAGGTGAAGTCTGGAGGGTGAATCAGAAGAAACAGAAGAAGGAGAAGGAGAAGGTGAAGTCTGGAGGGTGAATCAGAAGAAGTAGAAGAAGGAGAAGGAGATGGTGTAGTCTGGAGGGTGAATCAGAAGAAGTAGACGAAGGAGAAGGAGAAGGTGAAGTCTGGAGGGTGAATCAGAAGAAGCAGAAGAAGGAGATGGAGAAGGTGAAGTCTGGAGGGTGAATCAGAAGAAGTAGAAGAAGGAGAAGGAGAAGGTGAAGTCTGGAGAGTGAATCAGAAGAAGCAGAAGAAGGAGAAGGAGAAGGTGAAGTCTGGAGGGTGAATCAGAAGAAGCAGAAGAAGGAGAAGGAGAAGGTGAAGTCTGGATGGTGATTCAGAAGAAGCAGAATAAGGAGAAGGAGAAGGTGAAGTCTGGAGGGTGAATCAGAAGAAGCAGAAGAAGGAGAAGGAGAAGGTGAAGTCTGGAGGGTGAATCAGAAGAAGTAGAAGAAGGAGAAGGAGAAGGTGAAGTCTGGAGGGTGAATCAGAAGAAGTAGAAGAAGGAGAAGGAGAAGGTGAAGTCTGGAGGGTGAATCAGAAGAAGTAGAAGAAGGAGAAGGAGAAGCTGAAGTCTGGAGGGTGAAGCAGAAGAAGTAGAAGAAGGAGAAGGAGAAGGTGAAGTCAGGAGGGTGAATCAGAAGATGTAGAAGAAGGAGAAGGAGAAGGTGAAGTCAGGAGGGTGAATCAGAAGAAGCAGAAGAAGGAGAAGGAGAAGGTGAAGTCTGGAGGGTGAATCAGAAGAATCAGAAGAAAGAGAAGGAGAAGGTGAAAGTCTGGAGGGTGAATCAGAAGAAGCAGAAGAAAGAGAAGGAGAAGGTGAAGTCTGGAGGGTGAATCAGAAGAAGGAGAAGGAGAAGGTGAAGTCTGGAGGGTGAATCAGAAGAAGCAGAAGAAGGAGAAGGAGAAGGTGAAGTCTGGAGGGTGAATCAGAAGAAGTAGACGAAGGAGAAGGAGAAGGTGAAGTCTGGAGGGTGAATCAGAAGAAGCAGAAGAAGGAGATGGAGAAGGTGAAGTCTGGAGGGTGAATCAGAAGAAGCAGAAGAAGGAGAAGGAGAAGGTGAAGTCTGGAGGGTGAATCAGAAGAAGTAGAAGAAGGAGAAGGAGAAGGTGAAGGCTGGAGGGTGAAGCAGAAGAAGTAGAAGAAGGAGAAGGAGAAGGTGAAGTCAGGTGGGTGAATCAGAAGAGTTAGAAGAAGGAGAAGGAGAAGGTGAAGTCAGGAGGGTGAATCAGAAGAAGCAGAAGAATGAGAAGGAGAAGGTGAAGTCTGGAGGGTGAATCAGAAGAATCAGAAGAAGGAGAAGGAGAAGGTGAAGTCTGGAGGGTGAATCAGAAGAAGCAGCAGAAAGAGAAGGAGAAGGTGAAGTCTGGAGGGTGAAGCAGAAGAAACAGAAGAAGGAGAAGGAGAAGGTGAAGACTGGAGGGTGAATCAGAAGAAGTAGAAGAAGGAGAAGGAGAAGGTGAAGTCTGGAGGGTGAATCAGAAGAAGTAGAAGAAGGAGAAGGAGAAGGTGAAGTCTGGAGGGTGAATCAGAAGAAGCAGAAGAAGGAGAAGGAGAAGGTGAAGTCTGGAGGGTGAATCAGAAGAAGCAGAAGAAGGAGAAGGAGAAGATGAAGTCTGGAGGTTGAATCAGAAGAAGTAGAAGAAGGAAAAGGAGAAGGTGAAGTCTGGAGGGTGAATCAGAAGTAGTAGAAGAAGGAGAAGGAGAAGGTGAAGTCTGGAGGGTGAATCAGAAGAAACAGAAGAAGGAGAAGGAGAAGGTGAAGTCTGGAGGGTGAATCAGAAGAAGTAGAAGAAGGAGAAGGAGAAGGTGTAGTCTGGAGGGTGAATCAGAAGAAGTAGACGAAGGAGAAGGAGAAGGTGAAGTCTGGAGGGTGAATCAGAAGAAGCAGAAGAAGGAGATGGAGAAGGTGAAGTCTGGAGGGTGAATCAGAAGAAGTAGAAGAAGGAGAAGGAGAAGGTGAAGTCTGGAGGGTGAATCAGAAGAAGCAGAATAAGGAGAAGGAGAAGGTGAAGTCTGGAGGGTGAATCAGAAGAAGCAGAATAAGGAGAAGGAGAAGGTGAAGTCTGGAGGGTGAATCAGAAGAAGCAGAAGAAGGAGAAGTAGAAGGTGAAGTCTGGAGGGTGAATCAGAAGAAGTAGAAGAAGGAGAAGGCGAAGGTGAAGTCTGGAGGGTGAAGCAGAAGAAGTAGAAGGAGAAGGAGAAGGTGAAGTCAGGTGGGTGAATCAGAAGAAGTAGAAGAAGGAGAAGGAGAAGGTGAAGTCAGGAGGGTGAATCAGAAGTGCCAGAAGAAGGAGAAGGAGAAGGTGAAGTCTGGAGGGTGAATCAGAAGAATCAGAAGAAGGAGAAGGAGAAGGTGAAGTCTGGAGGGTGAATCAGAAGAAGCAGAAGAAAGAGAAGGAGAAGGTGAAGTCTGGAGGGTGAAGCAGAAGAAACAGAAGAAGGAGAAGGAGAAGGTAAAGACTGGAGGGTGAATCAGAAGAAGTAGAAGAAGGAGAAGGAGAAGGTGAAGTCTGGAGGGTGAATCAGAAGAAGTAGAAGAAGGATGAGGAGAAGGTGAAGTCTGGAGGGTGAATCAGATGAAGCAGAAGAAGGAGAAGGAGAAGGTGAAGTCTGGAGGGTGAATCAGAAGAAGCAGAAGAAGGAGAAGGAGAAGATGAAGTCTGGAGGGTGAATCAGAAGAAGTAGAAGAAGGAGTAGGAGAAGGTGAAGTCTGGAGGGTGAATCAGAAGTAGTAGAAGAAGGAGAAGGAGAAGGTGAAGTCTGGAGGGTGAATCAGAAGAAACAGAAGAAGGAGAAGGAGAAGGTGAAGTCTGGAGGGTGAATCAGAAGAAGTAGAAGAAGGAGAAGGAGATGGTGTAGTCTGGAGGGTGAATCAGAAGAAGTAGACGAAGGAGAAGGAGAAGGTGAAGTCTGGAGGGTGAATCAGAAGAAGCAGAAGAAGGAGATGGAGAAGGTGAAGTCTGGAGGGTGAATCAGAAGAAGTAGAAGAAGGAGAAGGAGAAGGTGAAGTCTGGAGGGTGAATCAGAAGAAGCAGAAGAAGGAGAAGGAGAAGGTGAAGTCTGGAGGGTGAATCAGAAGAAGCAGAAGAAGGAGAAGGAGAAGGTGAAGTCTGGATGGTGATTCAGAAGAAGCAGAATAAGGAGAAGGAGAAGGTGAAGTCTGGAGGGTGAATCAGAAGAAGCAGAAGAAGGAGAAGGAGAAGGTGAAGTCTGGAGGGTGAATCAGAAGAAGTAGAAGAAGGAGAAGGAGAAGGTGAAGTCTGGAGGGTGAATCAGAAGAAGTAGAAGAAGGAGAAGGAGAAGGTGAAGTCTGGAGGGTGAATCAGAAGAAGTAGAAGAAGGAGAAGGAGAAGCTGAAGTCTGGAGGGTGAAGCAGAAGAAGTAGAAGAAGGAGAAGGAGAAGGTGAAGTCAGGAGGGTGAATCAGAAGATGTAGAAGAAGGAGAAGGAGAAGGTGAAGTCAGGAGGGTGAATCAGAAGAAGCAGAAGAAGGAGAAGGAGAAGGTGAAGTCTGGAGGGTGAATCAGAAGAATCAGAAGAAAGAGAAGGAGAAGGTGAAGTCTGGAGGGTGAATCAGAAGAAGCAGAAGAAAGAGAAGGAGAAGGTGAAGTCTGGAGGGTGAATCAGAAGAAGGAGAAGGAGAAGGTGAAGTCTGGAGGGTGAATCAGAAGAAGCAGAAGAAGGAGAAGGAGAAGGTGAAGTCTGGAGGGTGAATCAGAAGAAGTAGACGAAGGAGAAGGAGAAGGTGAAGTCTGGAGGGTGAATCAGAAGAAGCAGAAGAAGGAGATGGAGAAGGTGAAGTCTGGAGGGTGAATCAGAAGAAGCAGAAGAAGGAGAAGGAGAAGGTGAAGTCTGGAGGGTGAATCAGAAGAAGTAGAAGAAGGAGAAGGAGAAGGTGAAGGCTGGAGGGTGAAGCAGAAGAAACAGAAGAAGGAGAAGGAGAAGGTGAAGACTGGAGGGTGAATCAGAAGAAGTAGAAGAAGGAGAAGGAGAAGGTGAAGTCTGGAGGGTGAATCAGAAGAAGTAGAAGAAGGAGAAGGAGAAGGTGAAGTCTGGAGGGTGAATCAGAAGAAGCAGAAGAAGGAGAAGGAGAAGGTGAAGTCTGGAGGGTGAATCAGAAGAAGCAGAAGAAGGAGAAGGAGAAGATGAAGTCTGGAGGTTGAATCAGAAGAAGTAGAAGAAGGAGAAGGAGAAGGTGAAGTCTGGAGGGTGAATCAGAAGTAGTAGAAGAAGGAGAAGGAGAAGGTGAAGTCTGGAGGGTGAATCAGAAGAAACAGAAGAAGGAGAAGGAGAAGGTGAAGTCTGGAGGGTGAATCAGAAGAAGTAGAAGAAGGAGAAGGAGAAGGTGTAGTCTGGAGGGTGAATCAGAAGAAGTAGACGAAGGAGAAGGAGAAGGTGAAGTCTGGAGGGTGAATCAGAAGAAGCAGAAGAAGGAGATGGAGAAGGTGAAGTCTGGAGGGTGAATCAGAAGAAGTAGAAGAAGGAGAAGGAGAAGGTGAAGTCTGGAGGGTGAATCAGAAGAAGCAGAAGAAGGAGAAGGAGAAGGTGAAGTCTGGAGGGTGAATCAGAAGAAGCAGAAGAAGGAGAAGGAGAAGGTGAAGTCTGGAGGGTGATTCAGAAGAAGCAGAATAAGGAGAAGGAGAAGGTGAAGTCTGGAGGGTGAATCAGAAGAAGCAGAAGAAGGAGAAGGAGAAGGTGAAGTCTGGAGGGTGAATCAGAAGAAGTAGAAGAAGGAGAAGGAGAAGGTGAAGTCTGGAGGCTGAATCAGAAGAAGTAGAAGAAGGAGAAGGAGAAGGTGAAGTCTGGAGGGTGAAGCAGAAGAAGTAGAAGAAGGAGAAGGAGAAGGTGAAGTCAGCAGGGTGAATCAGAAGATGTAGAAGAAGGAGAAGGAGAAGGTGAAGTCAGGAGGGTGAATCAGAAGAAGCAGAAGAAGGAGAAGGAGAAGGTGAAGTCTGGAGGGTGAATCAGAAGAATCAGAAGAAGGAGAAGGAGAAGGTGAAGTCTGGAGGGTGAATCAGAAGAAGCAGAAGAAAGAGAAGGAGAAGGTGAAGTCTGGAGGGTGAATCAGAAGAAGTAGAAGAAGGAGAAGGAGAAGGAGAAGTCTGGAGGGTGAATCAGAAGAAGCAGAAGAAGGAGAAGGAGAAGGTGAAGTCTGGAGGGTGAATCAGAAGAAGTAGACGAAGGAGAAGGAGAAGGTGAAGTCTGGAGGGTGAATCAGAAGAAGCAGAAGAAGGAGATGGAGAAGGTGAAGTCTGGAGGGTGAATCAGAAGAAGTAGAAGAAGGAGAAGGAGAAGGTGAAGTCTGGAGGGTGAATCAGAAGAAGCAGAAGAAGGAGAAGGAGAAGGTGAAGTCTGGAGGGTGAATCAGAAGAAGCAGAAGAAGGAGAAGGAGAAGGTGAAGTCTGGAGGGTGATTCAGAAGAAGCAGAATAAGGAGAAGGAGAAGGTGAAGTCTGGAGGGTGAAACAGAAGAAGCAGAAGAAGGAGAAGGAGAAGGTGAAGTCTGGAGGGTGAATCAGAAGAAGTAGAAGAAGGAGAAGGAGAAGGTGAAGTCTGGAGGGTGAATCAGAAGAAGTAGAAGAAGGAGAAGGAGCAGGTGAAGTCTGGAGGGTGAATCAGAAGAAGTAGAAGAAGGAGAAGGAGAAGGTGAAGTCTGGAGGGTGAAGCAGAAGAAGTAGAAGAAGGAGAAGGAGAAGGTGAAGTCAGGAGGGTGAATCAGAAGAAGCAGAAGAAGGAGAAGGAGAAGGTGAAGTCTGGAGGGTGAATCAGAAGAAGTAGAAGAAGGAGAAGGAGAAGGTGAAGTCTGGAGGGTGAATCAGAAGAAGCAGAAGAAAGAGAAGAAGAAGGTGAAGTCTGGAGGGTGAATCAGAAGAAGGAGAAGGAGAAGGTGAAGTCTGGAGGGTGAATCAGAAGAAGCAGAAGAAGGAGAAGGAGAAGGTGAAGTCTGGAGGGTGAATCAGAAGAAGTAGACGAAGGAGAAGGAGAAGGTGAAGTCTGGAGGGTGAATCAGAAGAAGCAGAAGAAGGAGAAGGAGAAGGTGAAGTCTGGAGGGTGAATCAGAAGAAGCAGAAGAAGGAGAAGGAGAAGGAGAAGTCTGGAGGGTGAATCAGAAGAAGCAGAATAAGGAGAAGGAGAAGGTGAAGTCTGGAGGGTGAATCAGAAGAAGCAGAAGAAGGAGAAGGAGAAGGTGAAGTCTGGAGGGTGAATCAGAAGAAGTAGAAGAAGGAGAAGGAGAAGGTGAAGTCTGGAGGGTGAATCAGAAGAAGTAGAAGAAGGAGAAGGAGAAGGTGAAGTCTGGAGGTTGAATCAGAAGAAGTAGAAGAAGGAGAAGGAGAAGGTGAAGTCTGGAGGGTGAATCAGAAGAAGTAGAAGAAGGAGAAGGAGAAGGTGAAGTCTGGAGGGTGAATCAGAAGAAGTAGAAGAAGGAGAAGGAGAAGGTGAAGTCTGGAGGGTGAATCAGAAGAAGTAGAAGAAGGAGAAGGAGAAGCTGAAGTCTGGAGGGTGAAGCAGAAGAAGTAGAAGAAGGAGAAGGAGAAGGTGAAGTCAGGAGGGTGAATCAGAAGATGTAGAAGAAGGAGAAGGAGAAGGTGAAGTCAGGAGGGTGAATCAGAAGAAGCAGAAGAAGGAGAAGGAGAAGGTGAAGTCTGGAGGGTGAATCAGAAGAATCAGAAGAAAGAGAAGGAGAAGGTGAAGTCTGGAGGGTGAATCAGAAGAAGCAGAAGAAAGAGAAGGAGAAGGTGAAGTCTGGAGGGTGAATCAGAAGAAGGAGAAGGAGAAGGTGAAGTCTGGAGGGTGAATCAGAAGAAGCAGAAGAAGGAGAAGGAGAAGGTGAAGTCTGGAGGGTGAATCAGAAGAAGAAGACGAAGGAGAAGGAGAAGGTGAAGTCTGGAGGGTGAATCAGAAGAAGCAGAAGAAGGAGATGGAGAAGGTGAAGTCTGGAGGGTGAATCAGAAGAAGCAGAAGAAGGAGAAGGAGAAGGTGAAGTCTGGAGGGTGAATCAGAAGAAGTAGAAGAAGGAGAAGGAGAAGGTGAAGGCTGGAGGGTGAAGCAGAAGAAACAGAAGAAGGAGAAGGAGAAGGTGAAGACTGGAGGGTGAATCAGAAGAAGTAGAAGAAGGAGAAGGAGAAGGTGAAGTCTGGAGGGTGAATCAGAAGAAGTAGAAGAAGGAGAAGGAGAAGGTGAAGTCTGGAGGGTGAATCAGAAGAAGCAGAAGAAGGAGAAGGAGAAGGTGAAGTCTGGAGGGTGAATCAGAAGAAGCAGAAGAAGGAGAAGGAGAAGATGAAGTCTGGAGGTTGAATCAGAAGAAGTAGAAGAAGGAGAAGGAGAAGGTGAAGTCTGGAGGGTGAATCAGAAGTAGTAGAAGAAGGAGAAGGAGAAGGTGAAGTCTGGAGGGTGAATCAGAAGAAACAGAAGAAGGAGAAGGAGAAGGTGAAGTCTGGAGGGTGAATCAGAAGAAGTAGAAGAAGGAGAAGGAGAAGGTGTAGTCTGGAGGGTGAATCAGAAGAAGTAGACGAAGGAGAAGGAGAAGGTGAAGTCTGGAGGGTGAATCAGAAGAAGCAGAAGAAGGAGATGGAGAAGGTGAAGTCTGGAGGGTGAATCAGAAGAAGTAGAAGAAGGAGAAGGAGAAGGTGAAGTCTGGAGGGTGAATCAGAAGAAGCAGAAGAAGGAGAAGGAGAAGGTGAAGTCTGGAGGGTGAATCAGAAGAAGCAGAAGAAGGAGAAGGAGAAGGTGAAGTCTGGAGGGTGATTCAGAAGAAGCAGAATAAGGAGAAGGAGAAGGTGAAGTCTGGAGGGTGAATCAGAAGAAGCAGAAGAAGGAGAAGGAGAAGGTGAAGTCTGGAGGGTGAATCAGAAGAAGTAGAAGAAGGAGAAGGAGAAGGTGAAGTCTGGAGGCTGAATCAGAAGAAGTAGAAGAAGGAGAAGGAGAAGGTGAAGTCTGGAGGGTGAATCAGAAGAAGTAGAAGAAGGAGAAGGAGAAGCTGAAGTCTGGAGGGTGAAGCAGAAGAAGTAGAAGAAGGAGAAGGAGAAGGTGAAGTCAGCAGGGTGAATCAGAAGATGTAGAAGAAGGAGAAGGAGAAGGTGAAGTCAGGAGGGTGAATCAGAAGAAGCAGAAGAAGGAGAAGGAGAAGGTGAAGTCTGGAGGGTGAATCAGAAGAATCAGAAGAAGGAGAAGGAGAAGGTGAAGTATTGAGGGTGAATCAGAAGAAGCAGAAGAAAGAGAAGGAGAAGGTGAAGTCTGGAGGGTGAATCAGAAGAAGTAGAAGAAGGAGAAGGAGAAGGAGAAGTCTGGAGGGTGAATCAGAAGAAGCAGAAGAAGGAGAAGGAGAAGGTGAAGTCTGGAGGGTGAATCAGAAGAAGTAGACGAAGGAGAAGGAGAAGGTGAAGTCTGGAGGGTGAATCAGAAGAAGCAGAAGAAGGAGATGGAGAAGGTGAAGTCTGGAGGGTGAATCAGAAGAAGTAGAAGAAGGAGAAGGAGAAGGTGAAGTCTGGAGGGTGAATCAGAAGAAGCAGAAGAAGGAGAAGGAGAAGGTGAAGTCTGGAGGGTGAATCAGAAGAAGCAGAAGAAGGAGAAGGAGAAGGTGAAGTCTGGAGGGTGATTCAGAAGAAGCAGAATAAGGAGAAGGAGAAGGTGAAGTCTGGAGGGTGAAACAGAAGAAGCAGAAGAAGGAGAAGGAGAAGGTGAAGTCTGGAGGGTGAATCAGAAGAAGTAGAAGAAGGAGAAGGAGAAGGTGAAGTCTGGAGGGTGAATCAGAAGAAGTAGAAGAAGGAGAAGGAGAAGGTGAAGTCTGGAGGGTGAATCAGAAGAAGTAGAAGAAGGAGAAGGAGAAGGTGAAGTCTGGAGGGTGAAGCAGAAGAAGTAGAAGAAGGAGAAGGAGAAGGTGAAGTCAGGAGGGTGAATCAGAAGAAGCAGAAGAAGGAGAAGGAGAAGGTGAAGTCTGGAGGGTGAATCAGAAGAAGTAGAAGAAGGAGAAGGAGAAGGTGAAGTCTGGAGGGTGAATCAGAAGAAGCAGAAGAAAGAGAAGAAGAAGGTGAAGTCTGGAGGGTGAATCAGAAGAAGGAGAAGGAGAAGGTGAAGTCTGGAGGGTGAATCAGAAGAAGCAGAAGAAGGAGAAGGAGAAGGTGAAGTCTGGAGGGTGAATCAGAAGAAGTAGACGAAGGAGAAGGAGAAGGTGAAGTCTGGAGGGTGAATCAGAAGAAGCAGAAGAAGGAGAAGGAGAAGGTGAAGTCTGGAGGGTGAATCAGAAGAAGCAGAAGAAGGAGAAGGAGAAGGAGAAGTCTGGAGGGTGAATCAGAAGAAGCAGAATAAGGAGAAGGAGAAGGTGAAGTCTGGAGGGTGAATCAGAAGAAGCAGAAGAAGGAGAAGGAGAAGGTGAAGTCTGGAGGGTGAATCAGAAGAAGTAGAAGAAGGAGAAGGAGAAGGTGAAGTCTGGAGGGTGAATCAGAAGAAGTAGAAGAAGGAGAAGGAGAAGGTGAAGTCTGGAGGTTGAATCAGAAGAAGTAGAAGAAGGAGAAGGAGAAGGTGAAGTCTGGAGGGTGAATCAGAAGAAGTAGAAGAAGGAGAAGGAGAAGGTGAAGTCTGGAGGGTGAATCAGAAGAAGCAGAAGAAGGAGAAGGAGAAGGTGAAGTCTGGAGGGTGAATCAGAAGAAGCAGAAGAAGGAGAAGGAGAAGGTGAAGTCTGGATGGTGATTCAGAAGAAGCAGAATAAGGAGAAGGAGAAGGTGAAGTCTGGAGGGTGAATCAGAAGAAGCAGAAGAAGGAGAAGGAGAAGGTGAAGTCTGGAGGGTGAATCAGAAGAAGTAGAAGAAGGAGAAGGAGAAGGTGATGTCTGGAGGGTGAATCAGAAGAAGTAGAAGAAGGAGAAGGAGAAGGTGAAGTCTGGAGGGTGAATCAGAAGAAGTAGAAGAAGGAGAAGGAGAAGCTGAAGTCTGGAGGGTGAAGCAGAAGAAGTAGAAGAAGGAGAAGGAGAAGGTGAAGTCAGGAGGGTGAATCAGAAGATGTAGAAGAAGGAGAAGGAGAAGGTGAAGTCAGGAGGGTGAATCAGAAGAAGCAGAAGAAGGAGAAGGAGAAGGTGAAGTCTGGAGGGTGAATCAGAAGAATCAGAAGAAAGAGAAGGAGAAGGTGAAGTCTGGAGGGTGAATCAGAAGAAGCAGAAGAAAGAGAAGGAGAAGGTGAAGTCTGGAGGGTGAATCAGAAGAAGGAGAAGGAGAAGGTGAAGTCTGGAGGGTGAATCAGAAGAAGCAGAAGAAGGAGAAGGAGAAGGTGAAGTCTGGAGGGTGAATCAGAAGAAGTAGACGAAGGAGAAGGAGAAGGTGAAGTCTGGAGGGTGAATCAGAAGAAGCAGACGAAGGAGATGGAGAAGGTGAAGTCTGGAGGGTGAATCAGAAGAAGCAGAAGAAGGAGAAGGAGAAGGTGAAGTCTGGAGGGTGAATCAGAAGAAGTAGAAGAAGGAGAAGGAGAAGGTGAAGGCTGGAGGGTGAAGCAGAAGAAGTAGAAGAAGGAGAAGGAGAAGGTGAAGTCAGGTGGGTGAATCAGAAGAAGTAGAAGAAGGAGAAGGAGAAGGTGAAGTCAGGAGGGTGAATCAGAAGAAGCAGAAGAAGGAGAAGGAGAAGGTGAAGTCTGGAGGGTGAATCAGAAGAATCAGAAGAAGGAGAAGGAGAAGGTGAAGTCTGGAGGGTGAATCAGAAGAAGCAGCAGAAAGAGAAGGAGAAGGTGAAGTCTGGAGGGTGAAGCAGAAGAAACAGAAGAAGGAGAAGGAGAAGGTGAAGACTGGAGGGTGAATCAGAAGAAGTAGAAGAAGGAGAAGGAGAAGGTGAAGTCTGGAGGGTGAATCAGAAGAAGTAGAAGAAGGAGAAGGAGAAGGTGAAGTCTGGAGGGTGAATCAGAAGAAGCAGAAGAAGGAGAAGGAGAAGGTGAAGTCTGGAGGGTGAATCAGAAGAAGCAGAAGAAGGAGAAGGAGAAGATGAAGTCTGGAGGTTGAATCAGAAGAAGTAGAAGAAGGAGAAGGAGAAGGTGAAGTCTGGAGGGTGAATCAGAAGTAGTAGAAGAAGGAGAAGGAGAAGGTGAAGTCTGGAGGGTGAATCAGAAGAAACAGAAGAAGGAGAAGGAGAAGGTGAAGTCTGGAGGGTGAATCAGAAGAAGTAGAAGAAGGAGAAGGAGAAGGTGTAGTCTGGAGGGTGAATCAGAAGAAGTAGACGAAGGAGAAGGAGAAGGTGAAGTCTGGAGGGTGAATCAGAAGAAGCAGAAGAAGGAGATGGAGAAGGTGAAGTCTGGAGGGTGAATCAGAAGAATTAGAAGAAGGAGAAGGAGAAGGTGAAGTCTGGAGGGTGAATCAGAAGAAGCAGAAGAAGGAGAAGGAGAAGGTGAAGTCTGGAGGGTGAATCAGAAGAAGCAGAAGAAGGAGAAGGAGAAGGTGAAGTCTGGAGGGTGATTCAGAAGAAGCAGAATAAGGAGAAGGAGAAGGTGAAGTCTGGAGGGTGAATCAGAAGAAGCAGAAGAAGGAGAAGGAGAAGGTGAAGTCTGGAGGGTGAATCAGAAGAAGTAGAAGAAGGAGAAGGAGAAGGTGAAGTCTGGAGGCTGAATCAGAAGAAGTAGAAGAAGGAGAAGGAGAAGGTGAAGTCTGGAGGGTGAATCAGAAGAAGTAGAAGAAGGAGAAGGAGAAGCTGAAGTCTGGAGGGTGAAGCAGAAGAAGTAGAAGAAGGAGAATGAGAAGGTGAAGTCAGCAGGGTGAATCAGAAGATGTAGAAGAAGGAGAAGGAGAAGGTGAAGTCAGGAGGGTGAATCAGAAGAAGCAGAAGAAGGAGAAGGAGAAGGTGAAGTCTGGAGGGTGAATCAGAAGAATCAGAAGAAGGAGAAGGAGAAGGTGAAGTCTGGAGGGTGAATCAGAAGAAGCAGAAGAAAGAGAAGGAGAAGGTGAAGTCTGGAGGGTGAATCAGAAGAAGTAGAAGAAGGAGAAGGAGAAGGAGAAGTCTGGAGGGTGAATCAGAAGAAGCAGAAGAAGGAGAAGGAGAAGGTGAAGTCTGGAGGGTGAATCAGAAGAAGTAGACGAAGGAGAAGGAGAAGGTGAAGTCTGGAGGGTGAATCAGAAGAAGCAGAAGAAGGAGATGGAGAAGGTGAAGTCTGGAGGGTGAATCAGAAGAAGTAGAAGAAGGAGAAGGAGAAGGTGAAGTCTGGAGGGTGAATCAGAAGAAGCAGAAGAAGGAGAAGGAGAAGGTGAAGTCTGGAGGGTGAATCAGAAGAAGCAGAAGAAGGAGAAGGAGAAGGTGAAGTCTGGAGGGTGATTCAGAAGAAGCAGAATAAGGAGAAGGAGAAGGTGAAGTCTGGAGGGTGAAACAGAAGAAGCAGAAGAAGGAGAAGGAGAAGGTGAAGTCTGGAGGGTGAATCAGAAGAAGTAGAAGAAGGAGAAGGAGAAGGTGAAGTCTGGAGGGTGAATCAGAAGAAGTAGAAGAAGGAGAAGGAGAAGGTGAAGTCTGGAGGGTGAATCAGAAGAAGTAGAAGAAGGAGAAGGAGAAGGTGAAGTCTGGAGGGTGAAGCAGAAGAAGTAGAAGAAGGAGAAGGAGAAGGTGAAGTCAGGAGGGTGAATCAGAAGATGTAGAAGAAGGAGAAGGAGAAGGTGAAGTCAGGAGGGTGAATCAGAAGAAGCAGAAGAAGGAGAAGGAGAAGGTGAAGTCTGGAGGGTGAATCAGAAGAAGTAGAAGAAGGAGAAGGAGAAGGTGAAGTCTGGAGGGTGAATCAGAAGAAGCAGAAGAAAGAGAAGAAGAAGGTGAAGTCTGGAGGGTGAATCAGAAGAAGGAGAAGGAGAAGGTGAAGTCTGGAGGGTGAATCAGAAGAAGCAGAAGAAGGAGAAGGAGAAGGTGAAGTCTGGAGGGTGAATCAGAAGAAGTAGACGAAGGAGAAGGAGAAGGTGAAGTCTGGAGGGTGAATCAGAAGAAGCAGAAGAAGGAGAAGGAGAAGGTGAAGTCTGGAGGGTGAATCAGAAGAAGCAGAAGAAGGAGAAGGAGAAGGAGAAGTCTGGAGGGTGAATCAGAAGAAGCAGAATAAGGAGAAGGAGAAGGTGAAGTCTGGAGGGTGAATCAGAAGAAGCAGAAGAAGGAGAAGGAGAAGGTGAAGTCTGGAGGGTGAATCAGAAGAAGTAGAAGAAGGAGAAGGAGAAGGTGAAGTCTGGAGGGTGAATCAGAAGAAGTAGAAGAAGGAGAAGGAGAAGGTGAAGTCTGGAGGTTGAATCAGAAGAATCAGAAGAAGGAGAAGGAGAAGGTGAAGTCTGGAGGGTGAATCAGAAGAAGCAGAAGAAGGAGAAGGAGAAGGTGAAGTCTGGAGGGTGAATCAGAAGAAGCAGAAGAAGGAGAAGGAGAAGATGAAGTCTGGAGGGTGAATCAGAAGAAGTAGAAGAAGGAGAAGGAGAAGGTGAAGTCTGGAGGGTGAATCAGAAGAAGTAGAAGAAGGAGAAGGAGAAGATGAAGTCTGGAGGGTGAATCAGAAGAAACAGAAGAAGGAGAAGGAGAAGGTGAAGTCTGGAGGGTGAATCAGAAGAAGTAGAAGAAGGAGAAGGAGGTGTAGTCTGGAGGGTGAATCAGAAGAAGTAGACGAAGGAGAAGGAGAAGGTGAAGTCTGGAGGGTGAATCAGAAGAAGCAGAAGAAGGAGAAGGAGAAGGTGAAGTCTGGAGGGTGAATCAGAAGAAGTAGAAGAAGGAGAAGGAGAAGGTGAAGTCTGGAGGGTGAATCAGAAGAAGCAGAAGAAGGAGAAGGAGAAGGTGAAGTCTGGAGGGTGAATCAGAAGAAGCAGAAGAAGGAGAAGGAGAAGGTGAAGTCTGGAGGGTGAATCAGAAGAAGCAGAATAAGGAGAAGGAGAAGGTGAAGTCTGGAGGGTGAATCAGAAGAAGCAGAAGAAGGAGAAGGAGAAGGTGAAGTCTGGAGGGTGAATCAGAAGAAGTAGAAGAAGGAGAAGGAGAAGGTGAAGTCTGGAGGGTGAATCAGAAGAAGTATAAGAAGAAGGAGAAGGTGAAGTCTGGAGGGTGAATCAGAAGAAGTAGAAGAAGGAGAAGGAGAAGGTGAAGTCTGGAGGGTGAAGCAGAAGAAGTAGATGAAGGAGAAGGAGAAGGTGAAGTCAGGAGGGTGAATCAGAAGAAGTAGAAGAGGGAGAAGGAGAAGGTGAGGTCTGGAGGGTGAATCAGAAGAAGCAGAAGAAGGAGAGGGAGAAGGTGAAGTCTGGAGGGTGAATCAGAAGAATCAGAAGAAGGAGAAGGAGAAGGTGAAGTCTGGAGGGTGAATCAGAAGAAGCAGAAGAAAGAGAAGGAGAAGGTGAAGTCTGGAGGGTGAAGCAGAAGAAACAGAAGAAGGATAAGGAGAAGGTGAAGACTGGAGGGTGAATCAGAAGAAGTAGAAGAAGGAGAAGAAGAAGGTGAAGTCTGGAGGGTGAATCAGAAGAAGTAGAAGAAGGAGAAGAAGAAGGTGAAGTCTGGAGGGTGAATCAGAAGAAGCAGAAGAAGGAGAAGGAGAAGGTGAAGTCTGGAGGGTGAATCAGAAGAAGGAGAAGAAGGAGAAGGAGAAGATGAAGTCTGGAGGGTGAATCAGAAGAAGTAGAAGAAGGAGAAGGAGAAGGTGAAGTCTGGAGGCTGAATCAGAAGAAGTAGAAGAAGGAGAAGGAGAAGGTGAAGTCTGGAGGGTGAATCAGAAGAAACAGAAGAAGGAGAAGGAGAAGGTGAAGTCTGGAGGGTGTATCAGAAGAAGTAGAAGAAGGAGAAGGAGAAGGTGTAGTCTGGAGGGTGAATCAGAAGAAGTAGACGAAGGAGAAGGAGAAGGTGAAGTCTGGAGGGTGAATCAGAAGAAGCAGAAGAAGGAGAAGGAGAAGGTGAAGTCTGGAGGGTGAATCAGAAGAAGTAGAAGAAGGAGAAGGAGAAGGTGAAGTCTGGAGGGTGAATCAGAAGAAGCAGAAGAAGGAGAAGGAGAAGGTGAAGTCTGGAGGGTGAATCAGAAGAAGCAGAAAAAGGAGAAGGAGAAGGTGAAGTCTGGAGGGTGAATCAGAAGAAACAGAAGAAGGAGAAGGAGAAGGTGAAGTCTGGAGGGTGAATCAGAAGAAGTAGAAGAAGGAGAAGGAGAAGGTGTAGTCTGGAGGGTGAATCAGAAGAAGTAGACGAAGGAGAAGGAGAAGGTGAAGTCTGGAGGGTGAATCAGAAGAAGTAGAAGAAGGAGAAGGAGAAGGTGAAGTCTGGAGGGTGAATCAGAAGAAACCGAAGAAGGAGAAGGAGAAGGTGAAGTCTGGAGGGTGAATCAGAAGAAGTAGAAGAAGGAGAAAGAGAAGGTGTAGTCTGGAGGGTGAATCAGAAGAAGTAGACGAAGGAGAAGGAGAAGCTGAAGTCTGGAGGGTGAATCAGAAGAAGCAGAAGAAGGAGAAGGAGAAGATGAAGTCTGGAGGGTGAATCAGAAGAAGTAGAAGAAGGAGAAGGAGAAGGTGAAGTCTGGAGGGTGAATCAGAAGAAGCAGAAGAAGGAGAAGGAGAAGGTGAAGTCTGGAGGGTGAATCAGAAGAAGCAGAAGAAGGAGAAGGAGAAGGTGAAGTCTGGAGGGTGATTCAGAAGAAGCAGAATAAGGAGAAGGAGAAGGTGAAGTCTGGAGGGTGAATCAGAAGAAGCAGAAGAAGGAGAAGGAGAAGGTGAAGTCTGGAGGATGAATCAGAAGAAGTAGAAGAAGGAGAAGGAGAAGGTGAAGTCTGGAGGGTGAATCAGAAGAAGTAGAAGAAGGAGAAGGAGAAGGTGAAGTCTGGAGGGTGAATCAGAAGAAGCAGAAGAAGGAGAAGGAGAAGGTGAAGTCTGGAGGGTGAAGCAGAAGAAGTAGAAGAAGGAGAAGGAGAAGGTGAAGTCAGGAGGGTGAATCAGAAGAAGTAGAAGAAGGAGAAGGAGAAGGTGAAGTCAGGAGGGTGAAGCAGAAGAAGCAGAAGAAGGAGAAGGAGAAGGTGAAGTCTGGAGGGTGAAGCAGAAGAAGCAGAAGAAGGAGAAGGAGAAGGTGAAGTCTGGAGGGTGAATCAGAAGAAGCAGAAGAAGGAGAAGGAGAAGGTGAAGTCTGGAGGGTGAATCAGAAGAAGCAGAAGAAGGAGAAGGAGAAGGTGAAGTCAGGAGGGTGAATCAGAAGAAGCAGAAGAAGGAGAAGGAGCAGGTGAAGTCAGGGGGGTGTCGCAGAAGAAGTAGAAGAAGGAGAAGGAGAAGGTGAAGTCAGGACTGTGAAGCAGAAGAAGCAGAAGAAGGAGAAGGAGAAGTTGAAGCCTGGAGGGCGCAGCAGAAGAAGCAGAAGAAGGAGAATGAGAAGGTGAAGTCTGGAGGGTGAATCAGAAGAAGCAGAAGAAGGAGAAGGATAAGGTGAAGTCTGGAGGGTGAATCAGAAGAAGTAGAAGAAGGAGAAGGAGAAGGTGAAGTCAGGAGGGTGAATCAGAAGAGGTAGAAGAAGGAGAAGGAGAAGGTGAAGTCAGGAGGGTGAATCAGAAGAAGCAGAAGAAGGAGAAGGAGAAGGTGAAGTCTGGAGGGCGAATCAGAAGAAACAGAAGAAGGAGAAGGAGAAGGTGAAGTCTGGAAGGTTAATCAGAAGAAGCAGAAGAAGGAGAAGGAGAAGGTGAACTCTGGAGGTTGAATCAGAAGAAGCAGAATAACGAGAAGGAGAAGGTGAAGTCTGGAGGGTGAATCAGAAGAAGCAGAATAAGGAGAAGGAGAAGGTGAAGTCTGGAGGGTGAATCAGAAGAAGCAGAAGAAGGAGAAGGAGAAGGTGAAGTCTGGAGGGTGAATCAGAAGAGGTAGAAGAAGGAGAAGGAGAAGGTGAAGTCTGGAGGGTGAAGCAGAAGAAGGAGAAGAAGGAGAAGGAGAAGGTGAAGTCAGGAGGGTGAATCAGAAGAAGTAGAAGAAGGAGAAGGAGAAGGTGAAGCCAGGAGGGTGAATCAGAAGAAGCAGAAGAAGGAGAAGGAGAAGGTGAAGTCTGGAGGGTGAATCAGAAGAATCAGAAGAAGGAGAAGGAGAAGGTGAAGTCTGGAGGGTGAATCAGAAGAATCAGAAGAAAAAGAAGGAGAAGGTGAAGTCTGGAGGCTGAAGCAGAAGAAACAGAAGAAGGAGAAGGAGAATGTGAAGACTGGAGGGTGAATCAGAAGAAGTAGAAGAAGGAGAAGGAGAAGGTGAAGTCTGGAGGGTGAATCAGAAGAAGTAGAAGAAGGAGAAGGAGAAGGTGAAGTCTGGAGGGTGAATCAGAAGAAGCAGAAGAAGGAGAAGGAGAAGGTGAAGTCTGGAGGGTGAATCAGAAGATGCAGAAGAAGGAGAAGGAGAAGATGAAGTCTGGAGGGTGAATCAGAAGAAGTAGAAGAAGGAGAAGGAGAAGGTGAAGTCTGGAGGGTGAATCAGAAGAAGTAGAAGAAGGAGAAGGAGAAGGTGAAGTCTGGAGGGTGAATCAGAAGAGGTAGAAGAAGGAGAAGGAGAAGGTGAAGTCTGGAGGGTGAAGCAGAAGAAGGAGAAGAAGGAGAAGGAGAAGGTGAAGTCAGGAGGGTGAATCAGAAGAAGCAGAAGAAGGAGAAGGAGAAGGTGAAGTCTGGAGGTTGAATCAGAAGAAGCAGAATAACGAGAAGGAGAAGGTGAAGTCTGGAGGGTGAATCAGAAGAAGCAGAATAAGGAGAAGGAGAAGGTGAAGTCTGGAGGGTGAATCAGAAGAAGCAGAAGAAGTAGAAGGAGAAGGTGAAGTCTGGAGGGTGAATCAGAAGAGGTAGAAGAAGGAGAATGAGAAGGTGAAGTCAGGAGGGTGAAGCAGAAGAAGCAGAAGAAGGAGAAGGAGAAGGTGAAGTCTGGTGGGTGAAGCAGAAGAAGCAGAAGAAGGAGAAGGAGAAGGTGAAGTCTGGAGGGTGAAGCAGAAGAAGCAGAAGAAGGAGAAGGAGAAGGTGAAGTCAGGAGGGTGGATCAGAAGAAGTAGAAGAAGGAGAAGGAGAAGGTGAAGTCTGGAGGGTGAATCAGAAGAAGCAGAAGAAGGAGAAGGAGAAGGTGAAGTCTGGAGGGCGCAGCAGAAGAAGCAGAAGAAGGAGAAAGAGAAGGTGAAGTCTGGAGGGTGAAGCAGAAGAAGCAGAAGAAGGAGAAGGAGAGGGTGAAGTCTGGAGGGTGAATCAGAAGAAGTAGAAGAAGGAGAAGGAGAAGGTGAAGTCAGGAGAGTGAAGCAGAAGAAGCAGAAGAAGGAGAAGGAGAAGGTGAAGTCTGGAGGGCGAAGCAGAAGAAGCAGAAGAAGGAGAAGGAGAAGGTGAAGTCTGGAGGATGAAGCAGAAGAAGCAGAAGAAGGAGAAGGAGTAGGTGAAGTCTGGAGGGTGAATCAGAAGAAGTAGAAGAAGGAGAAGGAGAAGGTGAAGTCAGGAGGGTGAAGCAGAAGAAGCAGAAGAAGGAGAAGGAGAAGGTGAAGTCTGGAGGGTGAAGCAGAAGAAGCAGAAGAAGGAGAAGGAGAAGGTGAAGTCTGGAGGGTGAATCAGAAGAAGCAGAAGAAGGAGAAGGAGAAGGTGAAGTCTGGAGGGTGAATCAGAAGAAGCAGAAGAAGGAGAAGGAGAAGGTGAAGTCAGGAGGGTGAATCAGAAGAAGCAGAAGAAGGAGAAGGAGAAGGTGAATTTAGGAGGGTGAATCAGAAGAAGCAGAAGAAGGAGAAGGAGCAGGTGAAGTCAGGGGGGTGTAGCAGAAGAAGTAGAAGAAGGAGAAGGAGAAGGTGAAGTCAGGACGGTGAAGCAGAAGAAGCAGAAGAAGGAGAAGGAGAAGGTGAAGCCTGGAGGGCGCAGCAGAAGAAGCAGAAGAAGGAGAAGGAGAAGGTGAAGTCTGGAGTGTGAAGCAGAAGAAGCAGAAGAAGGAGAAGGAGAAGGTGAAGTCTGGAGGGCGCAGCAGATGAAGCAGAAGAAGGAGAATGAGAAGGTGAAGTCTGGAGGGTGAATCAGAAGAAGAAGAAGAAGGAGAAGGAGAAGGTGAAGTCTGGAGGGTGAATCAGAAGAAGTAGAAGAAGGAGAAGGAGAAGGTGAAGTCAGCAGGGTGAATCAGAAGAAGTAGAAGAAGGAGAAGGAGAAGGTGAAGTCAGGAGGGTGAATCAGAAGAAGCAGAAGAAGGAGAAGGAGAAGGTGAAGTCTGGAGGGCGAATCAGAAGAAACAGAAGAAGGAGAAGGAGAATTTGAAGTCTGGAGGGTGAATCAGAAGAAGCAGAAGAAGGAGAAGGAGAAGGTGAAGTCTGGAGGTTGAATCAGAAGAAGCAGAATAACGAGAAGGAGAAGGTGAAGTCTGGAGGGTGAATCAGAAGAAGCAGAATAAGGAGAAGGAGAAGGTGAAGTCTGGAGGGTGAATCAGAAGAAGCAGAAGAAGGAGAAGGAGAAGGTGAAGTCTGGAGGGTGAATCAGAAGAGATAGAAGAAGGAGAAGGAGAAGGTGAAGTCTGGAGGGTGAAGCAGAAGAAGGAGAAGAAGGAGAAGGAGAAGGTGAAGTCAGGAGGGTGAATCAGAAGAAGTAGAAGAAGGAGAAGGAGAAGGTGAAGCCAGGAGGGTGAATCAGAAGAAGCAGAAGAAGGAGAAGGAGAAGGTGAAGTCAGGAGGGTGGATCAGAAGAAGTAGAAGAAGGAGAAGGAGAAGGTGCAGTCTGGAGGGTGAATCAGAAGAAGCAGAAGAAGGAGAAGGAGAAGGTGAAGTCTGGAGGTTGAATCAGAAGAAGCAGAATAACGAGAAGGAGAAGGTGAAGTCTGGAGGGTGAATCAGAAGAAGCAGAATAAGGAGAAGGAGAAGGTGAAGTCTGGAGGGTGAATCAGAAGAAGCAGAAGAAGGAGAAGGAGAAGGTGAAGTCTGGAGGGTGAATCAGAAGAGGTAGAAGAAGGAGAAGGAGAAGGTGAAGTCAGGAGGGTGAAGCAGAAGAAGCAGAAGAAGGAGAAGGAGAAGGTGAAGTCTGGTGGGTGAAGCAGAAGAAGCAGAAGAAGGAGAAGGAGAAGGTGAAGTCTGGAGGGTGAAGCAGAAGAAGCAGAAGAAGGAGAAGGAGAAGGTGAAGTCAGGAGGGTGGATCAGAAGAAGTAGAAGAAGGAGAAGGAGAAGGTGAAGTCTGGAGGGTGAATCAGAAGAAGCAGAAGTAGGAGAAGGAGAAGGTGAAGTCTGGAGGGCGCAGCAGAAGAAGCAGAAGAAGGAGAAAGAGAAGGTGAAGTCTGGAGGGTGAAGCAGAAGAAGCAGAAGAAGGAGAAGGAGAGGGTGAAGTCTGGAGGGTGAATCAGAAGAAGTAGAAGAAGGAGAAGGAGAAGGTGAAGTCAGGAGAGTGAAGCAGAAGAAGCAGAAGAAGGAGAAGGAGAAGGTGAAGTCTGGAGGGCGAAGCAGAAGAAGCAGAAGAAGGAGAAGGGGTAGGTGAAGTCTGGAGGGTGAAGCAGAAGAAGCAGAAGAAGGAGAAGGAGTAGGTGAAGTCTGGAGGGTGAATCAGAAGAAGTAGAAGAAGGAGAAGGAGAAGGTGAAGTCAGGAGGGTGAAGCAGAAGAAGCAGAAGAAGGAGAAGGAGAAGGTGAAGTCTGGAGGGTGAAGCAGAAGAAGCAGAAGAAGGAGAAGGAGAAGGTGAAGTCAGGGGGGTGTAGCAGAAGAAGTAGAAGAAGGAGAAGGAGAAGGTGAAGTCAGGACGGTGAAGCAGAAGAAGCAGAAGAAGGAGAAGGAGAAGGTGAAGCCTGGAGGGCGCAGCAGAAGAAGCAGAAGAAGGAGAAGGAGAAGGTGAAGTCTGGAGTGTGAAGCAGAAGAAGCAGAAGAAGGAGAAGGAGAAGGTGAAGTCTGGAGGGCGCAGCAGAAGAAGCAGAAGAAGGAGAATGAGAAGGTGAAGTCTGGAGGTTGAATCAGAAGAAGCAGAAGAAGGAGAAGGAGAAGGTGAAGTCTGGAGGGAGAATCAGAAGAAGGAGAAGAAGGAGAAGGAGAAGGTGAAGTCAGGAGGGTGAATCAGAAGAAGTAGAAGAAGGAGAAGGAGAAGGTGAAGTCAGGAGGGTGAATCAGAAGAAGCAGAAGAAGGAGAAGGAGAAGGTGAAGTCTGGAGGGCGAATCAGAAGAAACAGAAGAAGGAGAAGGAGAAGGTGAAGTCTGGAGGGTGAATAAGAAGAAGCAGAAGAAGGAGAAGGAGAAGGTGAAGTCTGGAGGTTGAATCAGAAGAAGCAGAATAACGAGAAGGAGAAGCTGAAGTCTGGAGGGTGAATCAGAAGAAGCAGAATAAGGAGAAGGAGAAGGTGAAGTCTGGAGGGTGAATCAGAAGAAGCAGAAGAAGGAGAAGGAGAAGGTGAAGTCTGGAGGGTGAATCAGAAGAGGTAGAAGAAGGAGAAGGAGAAGGTGAAGTCTGGAGGGTGAAGCAGAAGAAGGAGAAGAAGGAGAAGGAGAAGGTGAAGTCAGGAGGGTGAATCAGAAGAAGTAGAAGAAGGAGAAGGAGAAGGTGAAGCCAGGAGGGTGAATCAGAAGAAGCAGAAGAAGGAGAAGGAGAAGGTGAAGTCTGGAGGGTGAATCAGAAGAATCAGAAGAAGGAGAAGGAGAAGGTGAAGTCTGGAGGGTGAATCAGAAGAATCAGAAGAAAGAGAAGGAGAAGGTGAAGTCTGGAGGCTGAAGCAGAAGAAACAGAAGAAGGAGAAGGAGAATGTGAAGACTGGAGGGTGAATCAGAAGAAGTAGAAGAAGGAGAAGGAGAAGGTGAAGTCTGGAGGGTGAATCAGAAGAAGTAGAAGAAGGAGAAGGAGAAGGTGAAGTCTGGAGGGTGAATCAGAAGAAGCAGAAGAAGGAGAAGGAGAAGGTGAAGTCTGGAGGGTGAATCAGAAGATGCAGAAGAAGGAGAAGGAGAAGATGAAGTCTGGAGGGTGAATCAGAAGAAGTAGAAGAAGGAGAAGGAGAAGGTGAAGTCTGGAGGGTGAATCAGAAGAAGTAGAAGAAGGAGAAGGAGAAGGTGAAGTCTGGAGGGTGAATCAGAAGAAACAGAAGAAGGAGAAGGAGAAGGTGAAGTCTGGAGGGTGAATCAGAAGAAGTAGAAGAAGGAGAAGGAGAAGGTGTAGTCTGGAGGGTGAATCAGAAGAAGTAGACGAAGGAGACGGAGAAGGTGAAGTCTGGAGGGTGAATCAGAAGAAGCAGAAGAAGGAGAAGGAGAAGATGAAGTCTGGAGGGTGAATCAGAAGAAGTAGAAGACGGAGAAGGAGAAGGTGAAGTCTGGAGGGTGAATCAGAAGAAGCAGAAGAAGGAGAAGGAGAAGGTGAAGTCTGGAGGGTGAATCAGAAGAAGCAGAATAAGGAGAAGGAGAAGGTGAAGTCTGGAGGGTGAATCAGAAGAAGGAGAAGGTGAAGTCTGGAGGATGAATCAGAAGAAGTAGAAGAAGGAGAAGGAGAAGGTGAAGTCTGGAGGGTGAATCAGAAGAAGTAGAAGAAGGAGAAGGAGAAGGTGAAGTCAGGCGGGTGAATCAGAAGAAGTAGAAGAAGGAGAAGGAGAAGGTGAAGTCTGGAGGGTGAATCAGAAGAAACAGAAGAAAGAGAAGGAGAAGGTGAAGTCTGGAGGGTGAATCAGAAGAAGTAGAAGAAGGAGAAGGAGAAGGTGAAGTCTGGAGGGTGAATCAGAAGAAGCAGAAGAAGGAGAAGGAGAAGGTGAAGTCTGGAGGGTGAATCAGAAGAAGCAGAAGAAGGAGAAGGAAAAGGTGAAGTCAGGAGAGTGAAGCAGAAGAAGCAGAAGAAGGAGAAGGAGAAGGTGAAGTCTGGAGGGCGAAGCAGAAGAAGCAGAAGAAGGAGAAGGAGAAGGTGAAGTCTGGAGGGTGAAGCAGAAGAAGCAGAAGAAGGAGAAGGAGTAGGTGAAGTCTGGAGGGTGAATCAGAAGAAGTAGAAGAAGGAGAAGGAGAAGGTGAAGTCAGGAGGGTGAAGCAGAAGAAGCAGAAGAAGGAGAAGGAGAAGGTGAAGTCTGGAGGGTGAAGCAGAAGAAGCAGAAGAAGGAGAAGGAGAAGGTGAAGTCTGGAGGGTGAATCAGAAGAAGCAGAAGAAGGAGAAGGAGAAGGTGAAGTCTGGAGGGTGAATCAGAAGAAGCAGAAGAAGGAGAAGGAGAAGGTGAAGTCAGGAGGGTGAATCAGAAGAAGCAGAAGAAGGAGAAGGAGAAGGTGAATTTAGGAGGGTGAATCAGAAGAAGCAGAAGAAGGAGAAGGAGCAGGTGAAGTCAGGGGGGTGTAGCAGAAGAAGTAGAAGAAGGAGAAGGAGAAGGTGAAGTCAGGACGGTGAAGCAGAAGAAGCAGAAGAAGGAGAAGGAGAAGGTGAAGCCTGGAGGGCGCAGCAGAAGAAGCAGAAGAAGGAGAAGGAGAAGGTGAAGTCTGGAGTGTGAAGCAGAAGAAGCAGAAGAAGGAGAAGGAGAAGGTGAAGTCTGGAGGGCGCAGCAGAAGAAGCAGAAGAAGGAGAATGAGAAGGTGAAGTCTGGAGGGTGAATCAGAAGAAGAAGAAGAAGGAGAAGGAGAAGGTGAAGTCTGGAGGGTGAATCAGAAGAAGTAGAAGAAGGAGAAGGAGAAGGTGAAGTCAGCAGGGTGAATCAGAAGAAGTAGAAGAAGGAGAAGGAGAAGGTGAAGTCAGGAGGGTGAATCAGAAGAAGCAGAAGAAGGAGAAGGAGAAGGTGAAGTCTGGAGGGCGAATCAGAAGAAACAGAAGAAGGAGAAGGAGAATTTGAAGTCTGGAGGGTGAATCAGAAGAAGCAGAAGAAGGAGAAGGAGAAGGTGAAGTCTGGAGGTTGAATCAGAAGAAGCAGAATAACGAGAAGGAGAAGGTGAAGTCTGGAGGGTGAATCAGAAGAAGCAGAATAAGGAGAAGGAGAAGGTGAAGTCTGGAGGGTGAATCAGAAGAAGCAGAAGAAGGAGAAGGAGAAGGTGAAGTCTGGAGGGTGAATCAGAAGAGGTAGAAGAAGGAGAAGGAGAAGGTGAAGTCTGGAGGGTGAAGCAGAAGAAGGAGAAGAAGGAGAAGGAGAAGGTGAAGTCAGGAGGGTGAATCAGAAGAAGTAGAAGAAGGAGAAGGAGAAGGTGAAGCCAGGAGGGTGAATCAGAAGAAGCAGAAGAAGGAGAAGGAGAAGGTGAAGTCAGGAGGGTGGATCAGAAGAAGTAGAAGAAGGAGAAGGAGAAGGTGCAGTCTGGAGGGTGAATCAGAAGAAGCAGAAGAAGGAGAAGGAGAAGGTGAAGTCTGGAGGTTGAATCAGAAGAAGCAGAATAACGAGAAGGAGAAGGTGAAGTCTGGAGGGTGAATCAGAAGAAGCAGAATAAGGAGAAGGAGAAGGTGAAGTCTGGAGGGTGAATCAGAAGAAGCAGAAGAAGGAGAAGGAGAAGGTGAAGTCTGGAGGGTGAATCAGAAGAGGTAGAAGAAGGAGAAGGAGAAGGTGAAGTCAGGAGGGTGAAGCAGAAGAAGCAGAAGAAGGAGAAGGAGAAGGTGAAGTCTGGTGGGTGAAGCAGAAGAAGCAGAAGAAGGAGAAGGAGAAGGTGAAGTCTGGAGGGAGAAGCAGAAGAAGCAGAAGAAGGAGAAGGAGAAGGTGAAGTCAGGAGGGTGGATCAGAAGAAGTAGAAGAAGGAGAAGGAGAAGGTGAAGTCTGGAGGGTGAATCAGAAGAAGCAGAAGTAGGAGAAGGAGAAGGTGAAGTCTGGAGGGCGCAGCAGAAGAAGCAGAAGAAGGAGAAAGAGAAGGTGAAGTCTGGAGGGTGAAGCAGAAGAAGGAGAAGAAGGAGAAGGAGAGGGTGAAGTCTGGAGGGTGAATCAGAAGAAGTAGAAGAAGGAGAAGGAGAAGGTGAAGTCAGGAGAGTGAAGCAGAAGAAGCAGAAGAAGGAGAAGGAGAAGGTGAAGTCTGGAGGGCGAAGCAGAAGAAGCAGAAGAAGGAGAAGGGGTAGGTGAAGTCTGGAGGGTGAAGCAGAAGAAGCAGAAGAAGGAGAAGGAGTAGGTGAAGTCTGGAGGGTGAATCAGAAGAAGTAGAAGAAGGAGAAGGAGAAGGTGAAGTCAGGAGGGTGAAGCAGAAGAAGCAGAAGAAGGAGAAGGAGAAGGTGAAGTCTGGAGGGTGAAGCAGAAGAAGCAGAAGAAGGAGAAGGAGAAGGTGAAGTCTGGAGGGTGAATCAGAAGAAGCAGAAGAAGGAGAAGGAGAAGGTGAAGTCTGGAGGGTGAATCAGAAGAAGCAGAAGAAGGAGAAGGAGAAGGTGAAGTCAGGAGGGTGAATCGGAAGAAGCAGAAGAAGGAGAAGGAGAAGGTGAATTTAGGAGGGTGAATCAGAAGAAGCAGAAGAAGGAGAAGGAGCAGGTGAAGTCAGGGGGGTGTAGCAGAAGAAGTAGAAGAAGGAGAAGGAGAAGGTGAAGTCAGGACGGTGAAGCAGAAGAAGCAGAAGAAGGAGAAGGAGAAGGTGAAGCCTGGAGGGCGCAGCAGAAGAAGCAGAAGAAGGAGAAGGAGAAGGTGAAGTCTGGAGTGTGAAGCAGAAGAAGCAGAAGAAGGAGAAGGAGAAGGTGAAGTCTGGAGGGCGCAGCAGAAGAAGCAGAAGAAGGAGAATGAGAAGGTGAAGTCTGGAGGTTGAATCAGAAGAAGCAGAAGAAGGAGAAGGAGAAGGTGAAGTCTGGAGGGTGAATCAGAAGAAGGAGAAGAAGGAGAAGGAGAAGGTGAAGTCAGGAGGGTGAATCAGAAGAAGTAGAAGAAGGAGAAGGAGAAGGTGAAGTCAGGAGGGTGAATCAGAAGAAGCAGAAGAAGGAGAGGGAGAAGGTGAAGTCTGGAGGGCGAATCAGAAGAAACAGAAGAAGGAGAAGGAGAAGGTGAAGTCTGGAGGGTGAATAAGAAGAAGCAGAAGAAGGAGAAGGAGAAGGTGAAGTCTGGAGGTTGAATCAGAAGAAGCAGAATAACGAGAAGGAGAAGGTGAAGTCTGGAGGGTGAATCAGAAGAAGCAGAATAAGGAGAAGGAGAAGGTGAAGTCTGGAGGGTGAATCAGAAGAAGCAGAAGAAGGAGAAGGAGAAGGTGAAGTCTGGAGGGTGAATCAGAAGAGGTAGAAGAAGGAGAAGGAGAAGGTGAAGTCTGGAGGGTGAAGCAGAAGAAGGAGAAGAAGGAGAAGGAGAAGGTGAAGTCAGGAGGGTGAATCAGAAGAAGTAGAAGAAGGAGAAGGAGAAGGTGAAGCCAGGAGGGTGAATCAGAAGAAGCAGAAGAAGGAGAAGGAGAAGGTGAAGTCTGGAGGGTGAATCAGAAGAATCAGAAGAAGGAGAAGGAGAAGGTGAAGTCTGGAGGGTGAATCAGAAGAATCAGAAGAAAGAGAAGGAGAAGGTGAAGTCTGGAGGCTGAAGCAGAAGAAACAGAAGAAGGAGAAGGAGAATGTGAAGACTGGAGGGTGAATCAGAAGAAGTAGAAGAAGGAGAAGGAGAAGGTGAAGTCTGGAGGGTGAATCAGAAGAAGTAGAAGAAGGAGAAGGAGAAGGTGAAGTCTGGAGGGTGAATCAGAAGAAGCAGAAGAAGGAGAAGGAGAAGGTGAAGTCTGGAGGGTGAATCAGAAGATGCAGAAGAAGGAGAAGCAGAAGATGAAGTCTGGAGGGTGAATCAGAAGAAGTAGAAGAAGGAGAAGGAGAAGGTGAAGTCTGGAGGGTGAATCAGAAGAAGTAGAAGAAGGAGAAGGAGAAGGTGAAGTCTGGAGGGTGAATCAGAAGAAACAGAAGAAGGAGAAGGAGAAGGTGAAGTCTGGAGGGTGAATCAGAAGAAGTAGAAGAAGGAGAAGGAGAAGGTGTAGTCTGGAGGGTGAATCAGAAGAAGTAGACGAAGGAGACGGAGAAGGTGAAGTCTGGAGGGTGAATCAGAAGAAGCAGAAGAAGGAGAAGGAGAAGATGAAGTCTGGAGGGTGAATCAGAAGAAGTAGAAGACGGAGAAGGAGAAGGTGAAGTCTGGAGGGTGAATCAGAAGAAGCAGAAGAAGGAGAAGGAGAAGGTGAAGTCTGGAGGGTGAATCAGAAGAAGCAGAATAAGGAGAAGGAGAAGGTGAAGTCTGGAGGGTGAATCAGAAGAAGGAGAAGGTGAAGTCTGGAGGATGAATCAGAAGAAGTAGAAGAAGGAGAAGGAGAAGGTGAAGTCTGGAGGGTGAATCAGAAGAAGTAGAAGAAGGAGAAGGAGAAGGTGAAGTCAGGCGGGTGAATCAGAAGAAGTAGAAGAAGGAGAAGGAGAAGGTGAAGTCTGGAGGGTGAATCAGAAGAAACAGAAGAAAGAGAAGGAGAAGGTGAAGTCTGGAGGGTGAATCAGAAGAAGTAGAAGAAGGAGAAGGAGAAGGTGAAGTCTGGAGGGTGAATCAGAAGAAGCAGAAGAAGGAGAAGGAGAAGGTGAAGTCTGGAGGGTGAATCAGAAGAAGCAGAAGAAGGAGAAGGAAAAGGTGAAGTCAGGAGAGTGAAGCAGAAGAAGCAGAAGAAGGAGAAGGAGAAGGTGAAGTCTGGAGGGCGAAGCAGAAGAAGCAGAAGAAGGAGAAGGAGAAGGTGAAGTCTGGAGGGTGAAGCAGAAGAAGCAGAAGAAGGAGAAGGAGTAGGTGAAGTCTGGAGGGTGAATCAGAAGAAGTAGAAGAAGGAGAAGGAGAAGGTGAAGTCAGGAGGGTGAAGCAGAAGAAGCAGAAGAAGGAGAAGGAGAAGGTGAAGTCTGGAGGGTGAAGCAGAAGAAGCAGAAGAAGGAGAAGGAGAAGGTGAAGTCTGGAGGGTGAATCAGAAGAAGCAGAAGAAGGAGAAGGAGAAGGTGAAGTCTGGAGGGTGAATCAGAAGAAGCAGAAGAAGGAGAAGGAGAAGGTGAAGTCAGGAGGGTGAATCAGAAGAAGCAGAAGAAGGAGAAGGAGAAGGTGAATTTAGGAGGGTGAATCAGAAGAAGCAGAAGAAGGAGAAGGAGCAGGTGAAGTCAGGGGGGTGTAGCAGAAGAAGTAGAAGAAGGAGAAGGAGAAGGTGAAGTCAGGACGGTGAAGCAGAAGAAGCAGAAGAAGGAGAAGGAGAAGGTGAAGCCTGGAGGGCGCAGCAGAAGAAGCAGAAGAAGGAGAAGGAGAAGGTGAAGTCTGGAGTGTGAAGCAGAAGAAGCAGAAGAAGGAGAAGGAGAAGGTGAAGTCTGGAGGGCGCAGCAGAAGAAGCAGAAGAAGGAGAATGAGAAGGTGAAGTCTGGAGGGTGAATCAGAAGAAAAAGAAGAAGGAGAAGGAGAAGGTGAAGTCTGGAGGGTGAATCAGAAGAAGTAGAAGAAGGAGAAGGAGAAGGTGAAGTCAGCAGGGTGAATCAGAAGAAGTAGAAGAAGGAGAAGGAGAAGGTGAAGTCAGGAGGGTGAATCAGAAGAAGCAGAAGAAGGAGAAGGAGAAGGTGAAGTCTGGAGGGCGAATCAGAAGAAACAGAAGAAGGAGAAGGAGAATTTGAAGTCTGGAGGGTGAATCAGAAGAAGCAGAAGAAGGAGAAGGAGAAGGTGAAGTCTGGAGGTTGAATCAGAAGAAGCAGAATAACGAGAAGGAGAAGGTGAAGTCTGGAGGGTGAATCAGAAGAAGCAGAAGAAGGAGAAGGAGAAGGTGAAGTCTGGAGGGTGAATCAGAAGAAGCAGAAGAAGGAGAAGGAGAAGGTGAAGGTGAAGTCTGGAGGGTGAATCAGAAGAATCAGAAGAAGGAGAAGGAGAAGGTGAAGTCTGGAGGGTGAATCAGAAGAAGCAGAAGAAGGAGAAGGAGAAGGTGAAGTCAGGAGGGTGAATCAGAAGAAGCAGAAGAAGGAGAAGGAGAAGGTGAATTTAGGAGGGTGAATCAGAAGAAGCAGAAGAAGGAGAAGGAGCAGGTGAAGTCAGGGGGGTGTAGCAGAAGAAGTAGAAGAAGGAGAAGGAGAAGGTGAAGTCAGGACGGTGAAGCAGAAGAAGCAGAAGAAGGAGAAGGAGAAGGTGAAGCCTGGAGGGCGCAGCAGAAGAAGCAGAAGAAGGAGAAGGAGAAGGTGAAGTCTGGAGTGTGAAGCAGAAGAAGCAGAAGAAGGAGAAGGAGAAGGTGAAGTCTGGAGGGCGCAGCAGAAGAAGCAGAAGAAGGAGAATGAGAAGGTGAAGTCTGGAGGGTGAATCAGAAGAAAAAGAAGAAGGAGAAGGAGAAGGTGAAGTCTGGAGGGTGAATCAGAAGAAGTAGAAGAAGGAGAAGGAGAAGGTGAAGTCAGCAGGGTGAATCAGAAGAAGTAGAAGAAGGAGAAGGAGAAGGTGAAGTCAGGAGGGTGAATCAGAAGAAGCAGAAGAAGGAGAAGGAGAAGGTGAAGTCTGGAGGGCGAATCAGAAGAAACAGAAGAAGGAGAAGGAGAATTTGAAGTCTGGAGGGTGAATCAGAAGAAGCAGAAGAAGGAGAAGGAGAAGGTGAAGTCTGGAGGTTGAATCAGAAGAAGCAGAATAACGAGAAGGAGAAGGTGAAGTCTGGAGGGTGAATCAGAAGAAGCAGAATAAGGAGAAGGAGAAGGTGAAGTCTGGAGGGTGAATCAGAAGAAGCAGAAGAAGGAGAAGGAGAAGGTGAAGTCTGGAGGGTGAATCAGAAGAGGTAGAAGAAGGAGAAGGAGAAGGTGAAGTCTGGAGGGTGAAGCAGAAGAAGGAGAAGAAGGAGAAGGAGAAGGTGAAGTCAGGAGGGTGAATCAGAAGAAGTAGAAGAAGGAGAAGGAGAAGGTGAAGCCAGGAGGGTGAATCAGAAGAAGCAGAAGAAGGAGAAGGAGAAGGTGAAGTCAGGAGGGTGGATCAGAAGAAGTAGAAGAAGGAGAAGGAGAAGGTGCAGTCTGGAGGGTGAATCAGAAGAAGCAGAAGAAGGAGAAGGAGAAGGTGATGTCTGGAGGTTGAATCAGAAGAAGCAGAATAACGAGAAGGAGAAGGTGAAGTCTGGAGGGTGAATCAGAAGAAGCAGAATAAGGAGAAGGAGAAGGTGAAGTCTGGAGGGTGAATCAGAAGAAGCAGAAGAAGGAGAAGGAGAAGGTGAAGTCTGGAGGGTGAATCAGAAGAGGTAGAAGAAGGAGAAGGAGAAGGTGAAGTCAGGAGGGTGAAGCAGAAGAAGCAGAAGAAGGAGAAGGAGAAGGTGAAGTCTGGTGGGTGAAGCAGAAGAAGCAGAAGAAGGAGAAGGAGAAGGTGAAGTCTGGAGGGTGAAGCAGAAGAAGCAGAAGAAGGAGAAGGAGAAGGTGAAGTCAGGAGGGTGGATCAGAAGAAGTAGAAGAAGGAGAAGGAGAAGGTGAAGTCTGGAGGGTGAATCAGAAGAAGCAGAAGTAGGAGAAGGAGAAGGTGAAGTCTGGAGGGCGCAGCAGAAGAAGCAGAAGAAGGAGAAAGAGAAGGTGAAGTCTGGAGGGTGAAGCAGAAGAAGGAGAAGAAGGAGAAGGAGAGGGTGAAGTCTGGAGGGTGAATCAGAAGAAGTAGAAGAAGGAGAAGGAGAAGGTGAAGTCAGGAGAGTGAAGCAGAAGAAGCAGAAGAAGGAGAAGGAGAAGGTGAAGTCTGGAGGGCGAAGCAGAAGAAGCAGAAGAAGGAGAAGGGGTAGGTGAAATCTGGAGGGTGAAGCAGAAGAAGCAGAAGAAGGAGAAGGAGTAGGTGAAGTCTGGAGGGTGAATCAGAAGAAGTAGAAGAAGGAGAAGGAGAAGGTGAAGTCAGGAGGGTGAAGCAGAAGAAGCAGAAGAAGGAGAAGGAGAAGGTGAAGTCTGGAGGGTGAAGCAGAAGAAGCAGAAGAAGGAGAAGGAGAAGGTGAAGTCTGGAGGGTGAATCAGAAGAAGCAGAAGAAGGAGAAGGAGAAGGTGAAGTCTGGAGGGTGAATCAGAAGAAGCAGAAGAAGGAGAAGGAGAAGGTGAAGTCAGGAGGGTGAATCGGAAGAAGCAGAAGAAGGAGAAGGAGAAGGTGAATTTAGGAGGGTGAATCAGAAGAAGCAGAAGAAGGAGAAGGAGCAGGTGAAGTCAGGGGGGTGTAGCAGAAGAAGTAGAAGAAGGAGAAGGAGAAGGTGAAGTCAGGACGGTGAAGCAGAAGAAGCAGAAGAAGGAGAAGGAGAAGGTGAAGCCTGGAGGGCGCAGCAGAAGAAGCAGAAGAAGGAGAAGGAGAAGGTGAAGTCTGGAGTGTGAAGCAGAAGAAGCAGAAGAAGGAGAAGGAGAAGGTGAAGTCTGGAGGGCGCAGCAGAAGAAGCAGAAGAAGGAGAATGAGAAGCTGAAGTCTGGAGGTTGAATCAGAAGAAGCAGAAGAAGGAGAAGGAGAAGGTGAAGTCTGGAGGGTGAATCAGAAGAAGGAGAAGAAGGAGAAGGAGAAGGTGAAGTCAGGAGGGTGAATCAGAAGAAGTAGAAGAAGGAGAAGGAGAAGGTGAAGTCAGGAGGGTGAATCAGAAGAAGCAGAAGAAGGAGAGGGAGAAGGTGAAGTCTGGAGGGCGAATCAGAAGAAACAGAAGAAGGAGAAGGAGAAGGTGAAGTCTGGAGGGTGAATAAGAAGAAGCAGAAGAAGGAGAAGGAGAAGGTGAAGTCTGGAGTTTGAATCAGAAGAAGCAGAATAACGAGAAGGAGAAGGTGAAGTCTGGAGGGTGAATCAGAAGAAGCAGAATAAGGAGAAGGAGAAGGTGAAGTCTGGAGGGTGAATCAGAAGAAGCAGAAGAAGGAGAAGGAGAAGGTGAAGTCTGGAGGGTGAATCAGAAGAGGTAGAAGAAGGAGAAGGAGAAGGTGAAGTCTGGAGGGTGAAGCAGAAGAAGGAGAAGAAGGAGAAGGAGAAGGTGAAGTCAGGAGGGTGAATCAGAAGAAGTAGAAGAAGGAGAAGGAGAAGGTGAAGCCAGGAGGGTGAATCAGAAGAAGCAGAAGAAGGAGAAGGAGAAGGTGAAGTCTGGAGGGTGAATCAGAAGAATCAGAAGAAGGAGAAGGAGAAGGTGAAGTCTGGAGGGTGAATCAGAAGAATCAGAAGAAAGAGAAGGAGAAGGTGAAGTCTGGAGGCTGAAGCAGAAGAAACAGAAGAAGGAGAAGGAGAATGTGAAGACTGGAGGGTGAATCAGAAGAAGTAGAAGAAGGAGAAGGAGAAGGTGAAGTCTGGAGGGTGAATCAGAAGAAGTAGAAGAAGGAGAAGGAGAAGGTGAAGTCTGGAGGGTGAATCAGAAGAAGCAGAAGAAGGAGAAGGAGAAGGTGAAGTCTGGAGGGTGAATCAGAAGATGCAGAAGAAGGAGAAGGAGAAGATGAAGTCTGGAGGGTGAATCAGAAGAAGTAGAAGAAGGAGAAGGAGAAGGTGAAGTCTGGAGGGTGAATCAGAAGAAGTAGAAGAAGGAGAAGGAGAAGGTGAAGTCTGGAGGGTGAATCAGAAGAAACAGAAGAAGGAGAAGGAGAAGGTGAAGTCTGGAGGGTGAATCAGAAGAAGTAGAAGAAGGAGAAGGAGAAGGTGTAGTCTGGAGGGTGAATCAGAAGAAGTAGACGAAGGAGACGGAGAAGGTGAAGTCTGGAGGGTGAATCAGAAGAAGCAGAAGAAGGAGAAGGAGAAGATGAAGTCTGGAGGGTGAATCAGAAGAAGTAGAAGACGGAGAAGGAGAAGGTGAAGTCTGGAGGGTGAATCAGAAGAAGCAGAAGAAGGAGAAGGAGAAGGTGAAGTCTGGAGGGTGAATCAGAAGAAGCAGAATAAGGAGAAGGAGAAGGTGAAGTCTGGAGGGTGAATCAGAAGAAGCAGAAGAAGGAGAAGGAGAAGGTGAAGTCTGGAGGATGAATCAGAAGAAGTAGAAGAAGGAGAAGGAGAAGGTGAAGTCTGGAGAGTGAATCAGAAGAAGTAGAAGAAGGAGAAGGAGAAGGTGAAGTCAGGCGGGTGAATCAGAAGAAGTAGAAGAAGGAGAAGGAGAAGGTGAAGTCTGGAGGGTGAATCAGAAGAAACAGAAGAAAGAGAAGGAGAAGGTGAAGTCTGGAGGGTGAATCAGAAGAAGTAGAAGAAGGAGAAGGAGAAGGGGAAGTCTGGAGGTTGAATCAGAAGAAGCAGAAGAAGGAGAAGGAGAAGGTGAAGTCTGGAGGGTGAATCAGAAGAAGCAGAAGAAGGAGAAGGAAAAGGTGAAGTCTGGAGGGTGAATCAGAAGAAGGAGAAGGAGAAGGTGAAGTCTGGAGGGTGAATCAGAAGAAGCAGAATAAGGAGAAGGAGAAGGTGAAGTCTGGAGGGTGAATCAGAAGAAGCAGAAGAAGGAGAAGGAGAAGGTGAAGTCTGGAGGGTGAATCAGAAGAAGCAGAAGAAGGAGAAGGAAAAGGTGAAGTCAGGAGAGTGAAGCAGAAGAAGCAGAAGAAGGAGAAGGAGAAGGTGAAGTCTGGAGGGCGAAGCAGAAGAAGCAGAAGAAGGAGAAGGAGAAGGTGAAGTCTGGAGGGTGAAGCAGAAGAAGCAGAAGAAGGAGAAGGAGTAGGTGAAGTCTGGAGGGTGAATCAGAAGAAGTAGAAGAAGGAGAAGGAGAAGGTGAAGTCAGGAGGGTGAAGCAGAAGAAGCAGAAGAAGGAGAAGGAGAAGGTGAAGTCTGGAGGGTGAAGCAGAAGAAGCAGAAGAAGGAGAAGGAGAAGGTGAAGTCTGGAGGGTGAATCAGAAGAAGCAGAAGAAGGAGAAGGAGAAGGTGAAGTCTGGAGGGTGAATCAGAAGAAGCAGAAGAAGGAGAAGGAGAAGGTGAAGTCAGGAGGGTGAATCAGAAGAAGCAGAAGAAGGAGAAGGAGAAGGTGAATTTAGGAGGGTGAATCAGAAGAAGCAGAAGAAGGAGAAGGAGCAGGTGAAGTCAGGGGGGTGTAGCAGAAGAAGTAGAAGAAGGAGAAGGAGAAGGTGAAGTCAGGACGGTGAAGCAGAAGAAGCAGAAGAAGGAGAAGGAGAAGGTGAAGCCTGGAGGGCGCAGCAGAAGAAGCAGAAGAAGGAGAAGGAGAAGGTGAAGTCTGGAGTGTGAAGCAGAAGAAGCAGAAGAAGGAGAAGGAGAAGGTGAAGTCTGGAGGGCGCAGCAGAAGAAGCAGAAGAAGGAGAATGAGAAGGTGAAGTCTGGAGGGTGAATCAGAAGAAAAAGAAGAAGGAGAAGGAGAAGGTGAAGTCTGGAGGGTGAATCAGAAGAAGTAGAAGAAGGAGAAGGAGAAGGTGAAGTCAGCAGGGTGAATCAGAAGAAGTAGAAGAAGGAGAAGGAGAAGGTGAAGTCAGGAGGGTGAATCAGAAGAAGCAGAAGAAGGAGAAGGAGAAGGTGAAGTCTGGAGGGCGAATCAGAAGAAACAGAAGAAGGAGAAGGAGAATTTGAAGTCTGGAGGGTGAATCAGAAGAAGCAGAAGAAGGAGAAGGAGAAGGTGAAGTCTGGAGGTTGAATCAGAAGAAGCAGAATAACGAGAAGGAGAAGGTGAAGTCTGGAGGGTGAATCAGAAGAAGCAGAAGAAGGAGAAGGAGAAGGTGAAGTCTGGAGGGTGAATCAGAAGAAGCAGAAGAAGGAGAAGGAGAAGGTGAAGGTGAAGTCTGGAGGGTGAATCAGAAGAAGCAGAAGAAGGAGAAGGAGAAGGTGAAGTCTGGAGGGTGAATCAGAAGAAGCAGAAGAAGGAGAAGGAGAAGGTGAAGTCAGGAGGGTGAATCAGAAGAAGCAGAAGAAGGAGAAGGAGAAGGTGAATTTAGGAGGGTGAATCAGAAGAAGCAGAAGAAGGAGAAGGAGCAGGTGAAGTCAGGGGGGTGTAGCAGAAGAAGTAGAAGAAGGAGAAGGAGAAGGTGAAGTCAGGACGGTGAAGCAGAAGAAGCAGAAGAAGGAGAAGGAGAAGGTGAAGCCTGGAGGGCGCAGCAGAAGAAGCAGAAGAAGGAGAAGGAGAAGGTGAAGTCTGGAGTGTGAAGCAGAAGAAGCAGAAGAAGGAGAAGGAGAAGGTGAAGTCTGGAGGGCGCAGCAGAAGAAGCAGAAGAAGGAGAATGAGAAGGTGAAGTCTGGAGGGTGAATCAGAAGAAAAAGAAGAAGGAGAAGGAGAAGGTGAAGTCTGGAGGGTGAATCAGAAGAAGTAGAAGAAGGAGAAGGAGAAGGTGAAGTCAGCAGGGTGAATCAGAAGAAGTAGAAGAAGGAGAAGGAGAAGGTGAAGTCAGGAGGGTGAATCAGAAGAAGCAGAAGAAGGAGAAGGAGAAGGTGAAGTCTGGAGGGCGAATCAGAAGAAACAGAAGAAGGAGAAGGAGAATTTGAAGTCTGGAGGGTGAATCAGAAGAAGCAGAAGAAGGAGAAGGAGAAGGTGAAGTCTGGAGGTTGAATCAGAAGAAGCAGAATAACGAGAAGGAGAAGGTGAAGTCTGGAGGGTGAATCAGAAGAAGCAGAATAAGGAGAAGGAGAAGGTGAAGTCTGGAGGGTGAATCAGAAGAAGCAGAAGAAGGAGAAGGAGAAGGTGAAGTCTGGAGGGTGAATCAGAAGAGGTAGAAGAAGGAGAAGGAGAAGGTGAAGTCTGGAGGGTGAAGCAGAAGAAGGAGAAGAAGGAGAAGGAGAAGGTGAAGTCAGGAGGGTGAATCAGAAGAAGTAGAAGAAGGAGAAGGAGAAGGTGAAGCCAGGAGGGTGAATCAGAAGAAGCAGAAGAAGGAGAAGGAGAAGGTGAAGTCAGGAGGGTGGATCAGAAGAAGTAGAAGAAGGAGAAGGAGAAGGTGCAGTCTGGAGGGTGAATCAGAAGAAGCAGAAGAAGGAGAAGGAGAAGGTGATGTCTGGAGGTTGAATCAGAAGAAGCAGAATAACGAGAAGGAGAAGGTGAAGTCTGGAGGGTGAATCAGAAGAAGCAGAATAAGGAGAAGGAGAAGGTGAAGTCTGGAGGGTGAATCAGAAGAAGCAGAAGAAGGAGAAGGAGAAGGTGAAGTCTGGAGGGTGAATCAGAAGAGGTAGAAGAAGGAGAAGGAGAAGGTGAAGTCAGGAGGGTGAAGCAGAAGAAGCAGAAGAAGGAGAAGGAGAAGGTGAAGTCTGGTGGGTGAAGCAGAAGAAGCAGAAGAAGGAGAAGGAGAAGGTGAAGTCTGGAGGGTGAAGCAGAAGAAGCAGAAGAAGGAGAAGGAGAAGGTGAAGTCAGGAGGGTGGATCAGAAGAAGTAGAAGAAGGAGAAGGAGAAGGTGAAGTCTGGAGGGTGAATCAGAAGAAGCAGAAGTAGGAGAAGGAGAAGGTGAAGTCTGGAGGGCGCAGCAGAAGAAGCAGAAGAAGGAGAAAGAGAAGGTGAAGTCTGGAGGGTGAAGCAGAAGAAGGAGAAGAAGGAGAAGGAGAGGGTGAAGTCTGGAGGGTGAATCAGAAGAAGTAGAAGAAGGAGAAGGAGAAGGTGAAGTCAGGAGAGTGAAGCAGAAGAAGCAGAAGAAGGAGAAGGAGAAGTTGAAGTCTGGAGGGCGAAGCAGAAGAAGCAGAAGAAGGAGAAGGGGTAGGTGAAGTCTGGAGGGTGAAGCAGAAGAAGCAGAAGAAGGAGAAGGAGTAGGTGAAGTCTGGAGGGTGAATCAGAAGAAGTAGAAGAAGGAGAAGGAGAAGGTGAAGTCAGGAGGGTGAAGCAGAAGAAGCAGAAGAAGGAGAAGGAGAAGGTGAAGTCTGGAGGGTGAAGCAGAAGAAGCAGAAGAAGGAGAAGGAGAAGGTGAAGTCTGGAGGGTGAATCAGAAGAAGCAGAAGAAGGAGAAGGAGAAGGTGAAGTCTGGAGGGTGAATCAGAAGAAGCAGAAGAAGGAGAAGGAGAAGGTGAAGTCAGGAGGGTGAATCGGAAGAAGCAGAAGAAGGAGAAGGAGAAGGTGAATTTAGGAGGGTGAATCAGAAGAAGCAGAAGAAGGAGAAGGAGCAGGTGAAGTCAGGGGGGTGTAGCAGAAGAAGTAGAAGAAGGAGAAGGAGAAGGTGAAGTCAGGAGGGTGAAGCAGAAGAAGCAGAAGAAGGAGAAGGAGAAGGTGAAGTCTGGAGGGTGAAGCAGAAGAAGCAGAAGAAGGAGAAGGAGAAGGTGAAGTCTGGAGGGTGAATCAGAAGAAGCAGAAGAAGGAGAAGGAGAAGGTGAAGTCTGGAGGGTGAATCAGAAGAAGCAGAAGAAGGAGAAGGAGAAGGTGAAGTCAGGAGGGTGAATCGGAAGAAGCAGAAGAAGGAGAAGGAGAAGGTGAATTTAGGAGGGTGAATCAGAAGAAGCAGAAGAAGGAGAAGGAGCAGGTGAAGTCAGGGGGGTGTAGCAGAAGAAGTAGAAGAAGGAGAAGGAGAAGGTGAAGTCAGGACGGTGAAGCAGAAGAAGCAGAAGAAGGAGAAGGAGAAGGTGAAGCCTGGAGGGCGCAGCAGAAGAAGCAGAAGAAGGAGAAGGAGAAGGTGAAGTCTGGAGTGTGAAGCAGAAGAAGCAGAAGAAGGAGAAGGAGAAGGTGAAGTCTGGAGGGCGCAGCAGAAGAAGCAGAAGAAGGAGAATGAGAAGCTGAAGTCTGGAGGTTGAATCAGAAGAAGCAGAAGAAGGAGAAGGAGAAGGTGAAGTCTGGAGGGTGAATCAGAAGAAGGAGAAGAAGGAGAAGGAGAAGGTGAAGTCAGGAGGGTGAATCAGAAGAAGTAGAAGAAGGAGAAGGAGAAGGTGAAGTCAGGAGGGTGAATCAGAAGAAGCAGAAGAAGGAGAGGGAGAAGGTGAAGTCTGGAGGGCGAATCAGAAGAAACAGAAGAAGGAGAAGGAGAAGGTGAAGTCTGGAGGGTGAATAAGAAGAAGCAGAAGAAGGAGAAGGAGAAGGTGAAGTCTGGAGGTTGAATCAGAAGAAGCAGAATAACGAGAAGGAGAAGGTGAAGTCTGGAGGGTGAATCAGAAGAAGCAGAATAAGGAGAAGGAGAAGGTGAAGTCTGGAGGGTGAATCAGAAGAAGCAGAAGAAGGAGAAGGAGAAGGTGAAGTCTGGAGGGTGAATCAGAAGAGGTAGAAGAAGGAGAAGGAGAAGGTGAAGTCTGGAGGGTGAAGCAGAAGAAGGAGAAGAAGGAGAAGGAGAAGGTGAAGTCAGGAGGGTGAATCAGAAGAAGTAGAAGAAGGAGAAGGAGAAGGTGAAGCCAGGAGGGTGAATCAGAAGAATCAGAAGAAGGAGAAGGAGAAGGTGAAGTCTGGAGGGTGAATCAGAAGAATCAGAAGAAGGAGAAGGAGAAGGTGAAGTCTGGAGGGTGAATCAGAAGAATCAGAAGAAAGAGAAGGAGAAGGTGAAGTCTGGAGGCTGAAGCAGAAGAAACAGAAGAAGGAGAAGGAGAATGTGAAGACTGGAGGGTGAATCAGAAGAAGTAGAAGAAGGAGAAGGAGAAGGTGAAGTCTGGAGGGTGAATCAGAAGAAGTAGAAGAAGGAGAAGGAGAAGGTGAAGTCTGGAGGGTGAATCAGAAGAAGCAGAAGAAGGAGAAGGAGAAGGTGAAGTCTGGAGGGTGAATCAGAAGATGCAGAAGAAGGAGAAGGAGAAGATGAAGTCTGGAGGGTGAATCAGAAGAAGTAGAAGAAGGAGAAGGAGAAGGTGAAGTCTGGAGGGTGAATCAGAAGAAGTAGAAGAAGGAGAAGGAGAAGGTGAAGTCTGGAGGGTGAATCAGAAGAAACAGAAGAAGGAGAAGGAGAAGGTGAAGTCTGGAGGGTGAATCAGAAGAAGTAGAAGAAGGAGAAGGAGAAGGTGTAGTCTGGAGGGTGAATCAGAAGAAGTAGACGAAGGAGACGGAGAAGGTGAAGTCTGGAGGGTGAATCAGAAGAAGCAGAAGAAGGAGAAGGAGAAGATGAAGTCTGGAGGGTGAATCAGAAGAAGTAGAAGACGGAGAAGGAGAAGGTGAAGTCTGGAGGGTGAATCAGAAGAAGCAGAAGAAGGAGAAGGAGAAGGTGAAGTCTGGAGGGTGAATCAGAAGAAGCAGAATAAGGAGAAGGAGAAGGTGAAGTCTGGAGGGTGAATCAGAAGAAGCAGAAGAAGGAGAAGGAGAAGGTGAAGTCTGGAGGATGAATCAGAAGAAGTAGAAGAAGGAGAAGGAGAAGGTGAAGTCTGGAGGGTGAATCAGAAGAAGTAGAAGAAGGAGAAGGAGAAGGTGAAGTCAGGCGGGTGAATCAGAAGAAGTAGAAGAAGGAGAAGGAGAAGGTGAAGTCTGGAGGGTGAATCAGAAGAAACAGAAGAAAGAGAAGGAGAAGGTGAAGTCTGGAGGGTGAATCAGAAGAAGTAGAAGATGGAGAAGGAGAAGGGGAAGTCTGGAGGGTGAATCAGAAGAAGCAGAAGAAGGAGAAGGAGAAGGTGAAGTCTGGAGGGTGAATCAGAAGAAGCAGAAGAAGGAGAAGGAAAAGGTGAAGTCTGGAGGGTGAATCAGAAGAAGCAGAAGAAGGAGAAGGAGAAGGTGAAGTCTGGAGGGTGAATCAGAAGAAGCAGAATAAGGAGAAGGAGAAGGTGAAGTCTGGAGGGTGAATCAGAAGAAGCAGAAGAAGGAGAAGGAGAACGTGAAGTCTGGAGGGTGAATCAGAAGAAGTAGAAGAAGGAGAAGGAGAAGGTGAAGTCTGGAGGGTGAAGCAGAAGAAGTAGAAGAAGGAGAAGGAGAAGGTGAAGTCAGGAGGGTGAATCAGAAGAAGCAGAAGAAGGACAATGAGAAGGTGAAGTCTGGAGGGTGAATCAGAAGAATCAGAAGAAGGAGAAGGAGAAGATGAAGTCTGGAGGGTGAATCAGAAGAAGCAGAAGAAAGAGAAGGAGAAGGTGAAGTCTGGAGGGTGAAGCAGAAGAAACAGAAGAAGGAGAAGGAGTAGGTGAAGACTGGAGGGTGAATCAGAAGAAGTAGAAGAAGGAGAAGGAGAAGGTGAAGTCTGGAGGGTGAATCAGACGAAGTAGAAGATGGAGAAGGAGAAGGTGAAGTCTGGAGGGTGAATCAGAAGAAGCAGAAGAAGGAGAAAAGAGGGTGAAGTTAGGAGGGTGAATCAGAAGAAGCAGAAGAAGGAGAAGGAGAAGGTGAAGTCTGGAGGGTGAAGCAGAAGAAGCAGAAGAAGGAGAAGGTGAAGTCTGGAGGGTGAATCAGAAGAAGCAGAAGAAGGAGAAGGAGAAGGTGAAGTCTGGAGGGTGAATCAGAAGAAGCAGAAGAAGGAGAAGGAGAAGGTGAAGTCAGGAGGGTGAATCAGAAGAAGCAGAAGAAGGAGAAGGAGAAGGTGAATTTAGGAGGGTGAATCAGAAGAAGCAGAAGAAGGAGAAGGAGCAGGTGAAGTCAGGGGGGTGTAGCAGAAGAAGTAGAAGAAGGAGAAGGAGAAGGTGAAGTCAGGACGGTGAAGCAGAAGAAGCAGAAGAAGGAGAAGGAGAAGGTGAAGCCTGGAGGGCGCAGCAGAAGAAGCAGAAGAAGGAGAAGGAGAAGGTGAAGTCTGGAGTGTGAAGCAGAAGAAGGAGAAGGAGAAGGTGAAGTCTGGAGGGCGCAGCAGAAGAAGCAGAAGAAGGAGAAAGAGAAGGTGAAGTCTGGAGGGTGAATCAGAAGAAGCAGAAGAAGGAGAAGGAGAAGGTGAAGTCTGGAGGGTGAATCAGAAGAAGGAGAAGAAGGAGAAGGAGAAGGTGAAGTCAGGAGGGTGAATCAGAAGAAGTAGAAGAAGGAGAAGGAGAAGGTGATGTCAGGAGGGTGAATCAGAAGAAGCAGAAGAAGGAGAAGGAGAAGGTGAAGTCTGGAGGGCGAATCAGAAGAAACAGAAGAAGGAGAAGGAGAAGGTGAAGTCTGGAGGGTGAATAAGAAGAAGCAGAAGAAGGAGAAGGAGAAGGTGATGTCTGGAGGTTGAATCAGAAGAAGCAGAATAACGAGAAGGAGAAGGTGAAGTCTGGAGGGTGAATCAGAAGAAGCAGAATAAGGAGAAGGAGAAGGTGAAGTCTGGAGGGTGAATCAGAAGAAGCAGAAGAAGGAGAAGGAGAAGGTGAAGTCTGGAGGGTGAATCAGAAGAGGTAGAAGAAGGAGAAGGAGAAGGTGAAGTCTGGAGGGTGAAGCAGAAGAAGGAGAAGAAGGAGAAGGAGAAGGTGAAGTCAGGAGGGTGAATCAGAAGAAGTAGAAGAAGGAGAAGGAGAAGGTGAAGCCAGGAGGGTGAATCAGAAGAAGCAGAAGAAGGAGAAGGAGAAGGTGAAGTCTGGAGGGTGAATCAGAAGAGGTAGAAGAAGGAGAAGGAGAAGGTGAAGTCTGGAGGGTGAAGCAGAAGAAGGAGAAGAAGGAGAAGGAGAAGGTGAAGTCAGGAGGGTGAATCAGAAGAAGTAGAAGAAGGAGAATGAGAAGGTGAAGCCAGGAGCGTGAATCAGAAGAAGCAGAAGAAGGAGAAGGAGAAGGTGAAGTCTGGAGGGTGAATCAGAAGAATCAGAAGAAGGAGAAGGAGAAGGTGAAGTCTGGAGGGTGAATCAGAAGAATCAGAAGAAAGAGAAGGAGAAGGTGAAGTCTGGAGGCTGAAGCAGAAGAAACAGAAGAAGGAGAAGGAGAATGTGAAGTCTGGAGGGTGAATCAGAAGAAGTAGAAGAAGGAGAAGGAGAAGGTGAAGTCTGGAGGGTGAATCAGAAGAAGCAGAAGAAGGAGAAGGAGAAGGTGAAGTCTGGAGGGTGAATCAGAAGATGCAGAAGAAGGAGAAGGAGAAGATGAAGTCTGGAGGGTGAATCAGAAGAAGTAGAAGAAGGAGAAGGAGAAGGTGAAGTCTGGAGGGTGAATCAGAAGAAGTAGAAGAAGGAGAAGGAGAAGGTGAAGTCTGGAGGGTGAATCAGAAGAAACAGAAGAAGGAGAAGGAGAAGGTGAAGTCTGGAGGGTGAATCAGAAGAAGTAGAAGAAGGAGAAGGAGAAGGTGTAGTCTGGAGGGTGAATCAGAAGAAGTAGACGAAGGAGAAGGAGAAGGTGAAGTCTGGAGGGTGAATCAGAAGAAGCAGAAGAAGGAGAAGGAGAAGATGAAGTCTGGAGGGTGAATCAGAAGAAGTAGAAGACGGAGAAGGAGAAGGTGAAGTCTGGAGGGTGAATCAGAAGAAGCAGAAGAAGGAGAAGGAGAAGGTGAAGTCTGGAGGGTGAATCAGAAGAAGCAGAAGAAGGAGAAGGAGAAGGTGAAGTCTGGAGGGTGAATCAGAAGAAGCAGAATAAGGAGAAGGAGAAGGTGAAGTCTGGAGGGTGAATCAGAAGAAGCAGAAGAAGGAGAAGGAGAAGGTGAAGTCCGGAGGATGAACCAGAAGAAGTAGAAGAAGGAGAAGGAGAAGGTGAAGTCTGGAGGGTGAATCAGAAGAAGTAGAAGAAGGAGAAGTAGAAGGTGAAGTCTGGAGGGTGAATCAGAAGAAGTAGAAGAAGGAGAAGGAGAAGGTGAAGTCTGGAGGGTGAAGCAGAAGAAGTAGAAGAAGGAGAAGGAGAAGGTGAAGTCAGGAGGGTGAATCAGAAGAAGTAGAAGAAGGAGAAGGAGAAGGTGAAGTCAGGAGGGTGAAGCAGAAGAAGCAGAAGAAGGAGAAGGAGAAGGTGAAGTCTGGAGGGTGAAGCAGAAGAAGCAGAAGAAGGAGAAGGAGAAGGTGAAGTCTGGAGGGTGAATCAGAAGAAACAGAAGAAAGAGAAGGAGAAGGTGAAGTCTGGAGGGTGAATCAGAAGAAGTAGAAGAAGGAGAAGGAGAAGGTGAAGTCTGGAGGGTGAATCAGAAGAAGCAGAAGAAGGAGAAGGAGAAGGTGAAGTCTGGAGGGTGAATCAGAAGAAGCAGAAGAAGGAGAAGGAAAAGGTGAAGTCTGGAGGGTGAATCAGAAGAAGCAGAATAAGGAGAAGGAGAAGGTGAAGTCTGGAGGGTGAATCAGAAGAAGCAGAAGAAGGAGAAGGAGAAGGTGAAGTCTGGAGGGTGAATCAGAAGAAGTAGAAGAAGGAGAAGGAGAAGGTGAAGTCTGGAGGGTGAAGCAGAAGAAGTAGAAGAAGGAGAAGGAGAAGGTGAAGTCAGGAGGGTGAATCAGAAGAAGCAGAAGAAGGAGAAGGAGAAGGTGAAGTCTGGAGGGTGAATCAGAAGAATCAGAAGAAGGAGAAGGAGAAGATGAAGTCTGGAGGGTGAATCAGAAGAAGCAGAAGAAAGAGAAGGAGAAGGTGAAGTCTGGAGGGTGAAGCATAAGAAACAGAAGAAGGAGAAGGAGTAGGTGAAGACTGGAGGGTGAATCAGAAGAAATAGAAGAAGGAGAAGGAGAAGGTGAAGTCTGGAGGGTGAATCAGACGAAGTAGAAGAAGGAGAAGGAGAAGGTGAAGCCTGGAGGGTGAATCAGAAGAAGCAGAAGAAGGAGAAAAGAGGGTGAAGTTAGGAGGGTGAATCAGAAGAAGCAGAAGAAGGAGAAGGAGCAGGTGAAGTCAGGGGGGTGAAGCAGAAGAAGTAGAAGAAGGAGAAGGAGAAGGTGAAGTCAGGACGGTGAAGCAGAAGAAGCAGAAGAAGGAGAAGGAGAAGGTGAAGTCTGGAGGGTGAAGCAGAAGAAGCAGAAGAAGGAGAAGGAGAGGGTGAAGTCTGGAGGGCGAAGCAGAAGAAGCAGAAGAAGGAGAAGGAGAAGGTGAAGTCTGGAGGGCGAAGCAGAAGAAGCAGAAGAAGGAGAAGGAGAAGGTGAAGTCTGGAGGGTGAAGCAGTAGAAGCAGAAGAAGGAGAAGGAGTAGGTGAAGTCAGGAGGGTGAAGCAGAAGAAGCAGAAGAAGGAGAAGGAGAAGGTGAAGTCAGGAGGGTGAATCAGAAGAAGTAGAAGAAGGAGAAGGAGAAGGTGAAGTCAGGAGGGTGAAGCAGAAGAAGCAGAAGAAGGAGAAGGAGAAGGTGAAGTCTGGAGGGTGAAGCAGAAGAAGCAGAAGAAGGAGAAGGAGAAGGTGAAGTCTGGAGGGTGAATCAGAAGAAACATAAGAAAGAGAAGGAGAAGGTGAAGTCTGGAGGGTGAATCAGAAGAAGTAGAAGAAGGAGAAGGAGAAGGTGAAGTCTGGAGGGTGAATCAGAAGAAGCAGAAGAAGGAGAAGGAGAAGGTGAAGTCTGGAGGGTGAATCAGAAGAAGCAGAAGAAGGAGAAGGAAAAGGTGAAGTCTGGAGGGTGAATCAGAAGAAGCAGAAGAAGGAGAAGGAGAAGGTGAAGTCTGGAGGGTGAATCAGAAGAAGCAGAATAAGGAGAAGGAGAAGGTGAAGTCTGGAGGGTGAATCAGAAGAAGCAGAAGAAGGAGAAGGAGAAGGTGAAGTCTGGAGGGTGAATCAGAAGAAGTAGAAGAAGGAGAAGGAGAAGGTGAAGTCTGGAGGGTGAAGCAGAAGAAGTAGAAGAAGGAGAAGGAGAAGGTGAAGTCAGGAGGGTGAATCAGAAGAAGCAGAAGAAGGAGAAGGAGAAGGTGAAGTCTGGAGGGTGAATCAGAAGAATCAGAAGAAGGAGAAGGAGAAGATGAAGTCTGGAGGGTGAATCAGAAGAAGCAGAAGAAAGAGAAGGAGAAGGTGAAGTCTGGAGGGTGAAGCAGAAGAAACAGAAGATGGAGAAGGAGTAGGTGAAGACTGGAGGGTGAATCAGAAGAAGTAGAAGAAGGAGAAGGAGAAGGTGAAGTCTGGAGGGTGAATCAGACGAAGTAGAAGATGGAGAAGGAGAAGGTGAAGTCTGGAGGGTGAATCAGAAGAAGCAGAAGAAGGAGAAAAGAGGGTGAAGTTAGGAGGGTGAATCAGAAGAAGCAGAAGAAGGAGAAGGAGAAGGTGAAGTCTGGAGGGTGAAGCAGAAGAAGCAGAAGAAGGAGAAGGAGAAGGTGAAGTCTGGAGGGTGAATCAGAAGAAGCAGAAGAAGGAGAAGGAGAAGGTGAAGTCTGGAGGGTGAATCAGAAGAATCAGAAGAAGGAGAAGGAGAAGATGAAGTCTGGAGGGTGAATCAGAAGAAGCAGAAGAAAGAGAAGGAGAAGGTGAAGTCTGGAGGGTGAAGCATAAGAAACAGAAGAAGGAGAAGGAGTAGGTGAAGACTGGAGGGTGAATCAGAAGAAATAGAAGAAGGAGAAGGAGAAGGTGAAGTCTGGAGGGTGAATCAGACGAAGTAGAAGAAGGAGAAGGAGAAGGTGAAGCCTGGAGGGTGAATCAGAAGAAGCAGAAGAAGGAGAAAAGAGGGTGAAGTTAGGAGGGTGAATCAGAAGAAGCAGAAGAAGGAGAAGGAGCAGGTGAAGTCAGGGGGGTGAAGCAGAAGAAGTAGAAGAAGGAGAAGGAGAAGGTGAAGTCAGGACGGTGAAGCAGAAGAAGCAGAAGAAGGAGAAGGAGAAGGTGAAGTCTGGAGGGTGAAGCAGAAGAAGCAGAAGAAGGAGAAGGAGAGGGTGAAGTCTGGAGGGTGAATCAGAAGAAGTAGAAGAAGGAGAAGGAGATGGTGAAGTCAGGAGAGTGAAGCAGAAGAAGCAGAAGAAGGAGAAGGAGAAGGTGAAGTCTGGAGGGCGAAGCAGAAGAAGCAGAAGAAGGAGAAGGAGAAGGTGAAGTCTGGAGGGTGAAGCAGTAGAAGCAGAAGAAGGAGAAGGAGTAGGTGAAGTCAGGAGGGTGAAGCAGAAGAAGCAGAAGAAGGAGAAGGAGAAGGTGAAGTCAGGAGGGTGAATCAGAAGAAGTAGAAGAAGGAGAAGGAGAAGGTGAAGTCAGGAGGGTGAAGCAGAAGAAGCAGAAGAAGGAGAAGGAGAAGGTGAAGTCTGGAGGGTGAAGCAGAAGAAGCAGAAGAAGGAGAAGGAGAAGGTGAAGTCTGGAGGGTGAATCAGAAGAAACAGAAGAAAGAGAAGGAGAAGGTGAAGTCTGGAGGGTGAATCAGAAGAAGTAGAAGAAGGAGAAGGAGAAGGTGAAGTCTGGAGGGTGAATCAGAAGAAGCAGAAGAAGGAGAAGGAGAAGGTGAAGTCTGGAGGGTGAATCAGAAGAAGCAGAAGAAGGAGAAGGAAAAGGTGAAGTCTGGAGGGTGAATCAGAAGAAGCAGAAGAAGGAGAAGGAGAAGGTGAAGTCTGGAGGGTGAATCAGAAGAAGCAGAATAAGGAGAAGGAGAAGGTGAAGTCTGGAGGGTGAATCAGAAGAAGCAGAAGAAGGAGAAGGAGAAGGTGAAGTCTGGAGGGTGAATCAGAAGAAGTAGAAGAAGGAGAAGGAGAAGGTGAAGTCTGGAGGGTGAAGCAGAAGAAGTAGAAGAAGGAGAAGGAGAAGGTGAAGTCAGGAGGGTGATTCAGAAGAAGCAGAAGAAGGAGAAGGAGAAGGTGAAGTCTGGAGGGTGAATCAGAAGAATCAGAAGAAGGAGAAGGAGAAGATGAAGTCTGGAGGGTGAATCAGAAGAAGCAGAAGAAAGAGAAGGAGAAGGTGAAGTCTGGAGGGTGAAGCAGAAGAAACAGAAGAAGGAGAAGGAGTAGGTGAAGACTGGAGGGTGAATCAGAAGAAGTAGAAGAAGGAGAAGGAGAAGGTGAAGTCTGGAGGGTGAATCAGACGAAGTAGAAGATGGAGAAGGAGAAGGTGAAGTCTGGAGGGTGAATCAGAAGAAGCAGAAGAAGGAGAAAAGAGGGTGAAGTTAGGAGGGTGAATCAGAAGAAGCAGAAGAAGGAGAAGGAGAAGGTGAAGTCTGGAGGGTGAAGCAGAAGAAGCAGAAGAAGGAGAAGGAGAAGGTGAAGTCTGGAGGGTGAATCAGAAGAAGCAGAAGAAGGAGAAGGAGAAGGTGAAGTCTGAAGGGTGAATCAGAAGAAGCAGAAGAAGGAGAAGGAGAAGGTGAAGTCAGGAGGGTGAATCAGAAGAAGCAGAAGAAGGAGAAGGAGAAGGTGAATTTAGGAGGGTGAATCAGAAGAAGCAGAAGAAGGAGAAGGAGCAGGTGAAGTCAGGGGGTGTAGCAGAAGAAGTAGAAGAAGGAGAAGGAGAAGGTGAAGTCAGGACGGTGAAGCAGAAGAAGCAGAAGAAGGAGAAGGAGAAGGTGAAGCCTGGAGGGCGCAGCAGAAGAAGCAGAAGAAGGAGAAGGAGAAGGTGAAGTCTGGAGTGTGAAGCAGAAGAAGCAGAAGAAGGAGAAGGAGAAGGTGAAGTCTGGAGGGCGCAGCAGAAGAAGCAGAAGAAGGAGAATGAGAAGGTGAAGTCTGGAGGGTGAATCAGAAGAAGCAGAAGAAGGAGAAGGAGAAGGTGAAGTCTGGAGGGTGAATCAGAAGAAGGAGAAGAAGGAGAAGGAGAAGGTGAAGTCAGGAGGGTGAATCAGAAGAAGTAGAAGAAGGAGAAGGAGTAGGTGAAGTCAGGAGGGTGAATCAGAAGAAGCAGAAAAAGGAGAAGGAGAAGGTGAAGTCTGGAGGGCGAATCAGAAGAAACAGAAGAAGGAGAAGGAGAAGGTGAAGTCTGGAGGTTGAATAAGAAGAAGCAGAAGAAGGAGAAGGAGAAGGTGATGTCTGGAGGTTGAATCAGAAGAAGCAGAATAACGAGAAGGAGAAGGTGAAGTCTGGAGGGTGAATCAGAAGAAGCAGAATAAGGAGAAGGAGAAGGTGAAGTCTGGAGGGTGAATCAGAAGAAGCAGAAGAAGGAGAAGGAGAAGGTGAGGTCTGGAGGGTGAATCAGAAGAGGTAGAAGAAGGAGAAGGAGAAGGTGAAGTCTGGAGGGTGAAGCAGAAGAAGGAGAAGAAGGAGAAGGAGAAGGTGAAGTCAGGAGGGTGAATCAGAAGAAGTAGAAGAAGGAGAAGGAGAAGGTGAAGCCAGGAGGGTGAATCAGAAGAAGCAGAAGAAGGAGAAGGAGAAGGTGAAGTCTGGAGGGTGAATCAGAAGAATCAGAAGAAGGAGAAGGAGAAGGTGAAGTCTGGAGGGTGAATCAGAAGAATCAGAAGAAAGAGAAGGAGAAGGTGAAGTCTGGAGGCTGAAGCAGAAGAAACAGAAGAAGGAGAAGGAGAATGTGAAGACTGGAGGGTGAATCAGAAGAAGTAGAAGAAGGAGAAGGAGAAGGTGAAGTCTGGAGGGTGAATCAGAAGAAGTAGAAGAAGGAGAAGGAGAAGGTGAAGTCTGGAGGGTGAATCAGAAGAAGCAGAAGAAGGAGAAGGAGAAGGTGAAGTCTGGAGGGTGAATCAGAAGATGCAGAAGAAGGAGAAGGAGAAGATGAAGTCTGGAGGGTGAATCAGAAGAAGTAGAAGAAGGAGAAGGAGAAGGTGAAGTCTGGAGGGTGAATCAGAAGAAGTAGAAGAAGGAGAAGGAGAAGGTGAAGTCTGGAGGGTGAATCAGAAGAAACAGAAGAAGGAGAAGGAGAAGGTGAAGTCTGGAGGGTGAATCAGAAGAAGTAGAAGAAGGAGAAGGAGAAGGTGTAGTCTGGAGGGTGAATCAGAAGAAGTAGACGAAGGAGAAGGAGAAGGTGAAGTCTGGAGGGTGAATCAGAAGAAGCAGAAGAAGGAGAAGGAGAAGATGAAGTCTGGAGGGTGAATCAGAAGAAGTAGAAGACGGAGAAGGAGAAGGTGAAGTCTGGAGGGTGAATCAGAAGAAGCAGAAGAAGGAGAAGGAGAAGGTGAAGTCTGGAGGGTGAATCAGAAGAAGCAGAAGAAGGAGAAGGAGAAGGTGAAGTCTGGAGGGTGAATCAGAAGAAGCAGAATAAGGAGAAGGAGAAGGTGAAGTCTGGAGGGTGAATCAGAAGAAGCAGAAGAAGGAGAAGGAGAAGGTGAAGTCTGGAGGATGAATCAGAAGAAGTAGAAGAAGGAGAAGGAGAAGGTGAAGTCTGGAGGGTGAATCAGAAGAAGTAGAAGAAGGAGAAGGAGAAGGTGAAGTCTGGAGGGTGAATCAGAAGAAGTAGAAGAAGGAGAAGGAGAAGGTGAAGTCTGGAGGGTGAAGCAGAAGAAGTAGAAGAAGGAGAAGGAGAAGGTGAAGTCAGGAGGGTGAATCAGAAGAAGTAGAAGAAGGAGAAGGAGAAGGTGAAGTCAGGAGGGTGAAGCAGAAGAAGCAGAAGAAGGAGAAGGAGAAGGTGAAGTCTGGAGGGTGAAGCAGAAGAAGCAGAAGAAGGAGAAGGAGAAGGTGAAGTCTGGAGGGTGAATCAGAAGAAACAGAAGAAAGAGAAGGAGAAGGTGAAGTCTGGAGGGTGAATCAGAAGAAATAGAAGAAGGAGAAGGAGAAGGTGAAGTCTGGAGGGTGAATCAGAAGAAGCAGAAGAAGGAGAAGGAGAAGGTGAAGTCTGGAGGGTGAATCAGAAGAAGCAGAAGAAGTAGAAGGAAAAGGTGAAGTCTGGAGGGTGAATCAGAAGAAGCAGAAGAAGGAGAAGGAGAAGGTGAAGTCTGGAGGGTGAATCAGAAGAAGCAGAATAAGGAGAAGGAGAAGGTGAAGTCTGGAGGGTGAATCAGAAGAAGCAGAAGAAGGAGAAGGAGAAGGTGAAGTCTGGAGGGTGAATCAGAAGAAGTAGAAGAAGGAGAAGGAGAAGGTGAAGTCTGGAGGGTGAAGCAGAAGAAACAGAAGAAGGAGAAGGAGTAGGTGAAGACTGGAGGGTGAATCAGAAGAAGTAGAAGAAGGAGAAGGAGAAGGTGAAGTCTGGAGGGTGAATCAGACGAAGTAGAAGAAGGAGAAGGAGAAGGTGAAGTCTGGAGGGTGAATCAGAAGAAGCAGAAGAAGGAGAAAAGAGGGTGAAGTTAGGAGGGTGAATCAGAAGAAGCAGAAGAAGGAGAAGGGGCAGGTGAAGTCAGGGGGGTGAAGCAGAAGAAGTAGAAGAAGGAGAAGGAGAAGGTGAAGTCAGGACGGTGAAGCAGAAGAAGCAGAAGAAGGAGAAGGAGAAGGTGAAGTCTGGAGGGTGAAGCAGAAGAAGCAGAAGAAGGAGAAGGAGAGGGTGAAGTCTGGAGGGTGAATCAGAAGAAGTAGAAGAAGGAGAAGGAGAAGGTGAAGTCAGGAGAGTGAAGCAGAAGAAGCAGAAGAAGGAGAAGGAGAAGGTGAAGTCTGGAGGGCGAAGCAGAAGAAGCAGAAGAAGGAGAAGGAGAAGGTGAAGTCTGGAGGGTGAAGCAGAAGAAGCAGAAGAAGGAGAAGGAGTAGGTGAAGTCTGGAGGGTGAATCAGAAGAAGTAGAAGAAGGAGAAGGATAAGGTGAAGTCAGGAGGGTGAAGCAGAAGAAGCAGAAGAAGGAGAAGGAGAAGGTGAAGTCTGGTGGGTGAAGCAGAAGAAGCAGAAGAAGGAGAAGGAGAAGGTGAAGTCTGGAGGGTGAAGCAGAAGAAGCAGAAGAAGGAGAAGGAGAAGGTGAAGTCAGGAGGGTGGATCAGAAGAAGTAGAAGAAGGAGAAGGAGAAGGTGAAGTCTGGAAGGTGAATCAGAAGAAGCAGAAGAAGGAGAAGGAGAAGGTGAAGTCTGGAGGGCGCAGCAGAAGAAGCAGAAGAAGGAGAAAGTGAAGGTGAAGTCTGGAGGGTGAAGCAGAAGAAGCAGAAGAAGGAGCAGGAGAGGGTGAAGTCTGGAGGGTGAATCAGAAGAAGTAGAAGAAGGAGAAGGAGAAGGTGAAGTCTGGAGGGTGAAGCAGAAGAAGTAGAAGAAGGAGAAGGAGAAGGTGAAGTCAGGAGGGTGAATCAGAAGAAGCAGAAGAAGGAGAAGGAGAAGGTGAAGTCTGGAGGGTGAATCAGAAGAATCAGAAGAAGGAGAAGGAGAAGATGAAGTCTGGAGGGTGAATCAGAAGAAGCAGAAGAAAGAGAAGGAGAAGGTGAAGTCTGGAGGGTGAAGCAGAAGAAACAGAAGAAGGAGAAGGAGTAGGTGAAGACTGGAGGGTGAATCAGAAGAAGTAGAAGAAGGAGAAGGAGAAGGTGAAGTCTGGAGGGTGAATCAGACGAAGTAGAAGAAGGAGAAGGAGAAGGTGAAGTCTGGAGGGTGAATCAGAAGAAGCAGAAGAAGGAGAAGGTGAAGTTAGGAGGGTGAATCAGAAGAAGCAGAAGAAGGAGAAGGAGAAGGTGAAGTTAGGAGGGTGAATCAGAAGAAGCAGAAGAAGGAGAAGGAGCAGGTGAAGTCTGGAGGGCGAAGCAGAAGAAGCAGAAGAAGGAGAAGGAGAAGGTGAAGTCTGGAGGGTGAAGCAGAAGAAGCAGAAGAAGGAGAAGGAGTAGGTGAAGTCTGGAGGGTGAATCAGAAGAAGTAGAAGAAGGAGAAGGATAAGGTGAAGTCAGGAGGGTGAAGCAGAAGAAGCAGAAGAAGGAGAAGGAGAAGGTGAAGTCTGGTGGGTGAAGCAGAAGAAGCAGAAGAAGGAGAAGGAGAAGGTGAAGTCTGGAGGGTGAAGCAGAAGAAGCAGAAGAAGGAGAAGGAGAAGGTGAAGTCAGGAGGGTTGATCAGAAGAAGTAGAAGAAGGAGAAGGAGAAGGTGAAGTCTGGAGGGTGAATCAGAAGAGGTATAAGAAGGAGAAGGAGAAGGTGAAGTCAGGAGGTTGAATCAGAAGAAGCAGAAGAAGGAGAAGGAGAAGGTGAAGTCTGGAGGGTGAATCAGAAGAATCAGAAGAAGGAGAAGGAGAAGATGAAGTCTGGAGGGTGAATCAGAAGAAGCAGAAGAAAGAGAAGGAGAAGGTGAAGTCTGGAGGGTGAAGCAGAAGAAACAGAAGATGGAGAAGGAGTAGGTGAAGACTGGAGGGTGAATCAGAAGAAGTAGAAGAAGGAGAAGGAGAAGGTGAAGTCTGGAGGGTGAATCAGACGAAGTAGAAGATGGAGAAGGAGAAGGTGAAGTCTGGAGGGTGAATCAGAAGAAGCAGAAGAAGGAGAAAAGAGGGTGAAGTTAGGAGGGTGAATCAGAAGAAGCAGAAGAAGGAGAAGGAGAAGGTGAAGTCTGGAGGGTGAAGCAGAAGAAGCAGAAGAAGGAGAAGGAGAAGGTGAAGTCTGGAGGGTGAATCAGAAGAAGCAGAAGAAGGAGAAGGAGAAGGTGAAGTCTGGAGGGTGAATCAGAAGAATCAGAAGAAGGAGAAGGAGAAGATGAAGTCTGGAGGGTGAATCAGAAGAAGCAGAAGAAAGAGAAGGAGAAGGTGAAGTCTGGAGGGTGAAGCATAAGAAACAGAAGAAGGAGAAGGAGTAGGTGAAGACTGGAGGGTGAATCAGAAGAAATAGAAGAAGGAGAAGGAGAAGGTGAAGTCTGGAGGGTGAATCAGACGAAGTAGAAGAAGGAGAAGGAGAAGGTGAAGCCTGGAGGGTGAATCAGAAGAAGCAGAAGAAGGAGAAAAGAGGGTGAAGTTAGGAGGGTGAATCAGAAGAAGCAGAAGAAGGAGAAGGAGCAGGTGAAGTCAGGGGGGTGAAGCAGAAGAAGTAGAAGAAGGAGAAGGAGAAGGTGAAGTCAGGACGGTGAAGCAGAAGAAGCAGAAGAAGGAGAAGGAGAAGGTGAAGTCTGGAGGGTGAAGCAGAAGAAGCAGAAGAAGGAGAAGGAGAGGGTGAAGTCTGGAGGGTGAATCAGAAGAAGTAGAAGAAGGAGAAGGAGATGGTGAAGTCAGGAGAGTGAAGCAGAAGAAGCAGAAGAAGGAGAAGGAGAAGGTGAAGTCTGGAGGGCGAAGCAGAAGAAGCAGAAGAAGGAGAAGGAGAAGGTGAAGTCTGGAGGGTGAAGCAGTAGAAGCAGAAGAAGGAGAAGGAGTAGGTGAAGTCAGGAGGGTGAAGCAGAAGAAGCAGAAGAAGGAGAAGGAGAAGGTGAAGTCAGGAGGGTGAATCAGAAGAAGTAGAAGAAGGAGAAGGAGAAGGTGAAGTCAGGAGGGTGAAGCAGAAGAAGCAGAAGAAGGAGAAGGAGAAGGTGAAGTCTGGAGGGTGAAGCAGAAGAAGCAGAAGAAGGAGAAGGAGAAGGTGAAGTCTGGAGGGTGAATCAGAAGAAACAGAAGAAAGAGAAGGAGAAGGTGAAGTCTGGAGGGTGAATCAGAAGAAGTAGAAGAAGGAGAAGGAGAAGGTGAAGTCTGGAGGGTGAATCAGAAGAAGCAGAAGAAGGAGAAGGAGAAGGTGAAGTCTGGAGGGTGAATCAGAAGAAGCAGAAGAAGGAGAAGGAAAAGATGAAGTCTGGAGGGTGAATCAGAAGAAGCAGAAGAAGGAGAAGGAGAAGGTGAAGTCTGGAGGGTGAATCAGAAGAAGCAGAATAAGGAGAAGGAGAAGGTGAAGTCTGGAGGGTGAATCAGAAGAAGCAGAAGAAGGAGAAGGAGAAGGTGAAGTCTGGAGGGTGAATCAGAAGAAGTAGAAGAAGGAGAAGGAGAAGGTGAAGTCTGGAGGGTGAAGCAGAAGAAGTAGAAGAAGGAGAAGGAGAAGGTGAAGTCAGGAGGGTGATTCAGAAGAAGCAGAAGAAGGAGAAGGAGAAGGTGAAGTCTGGAGGGTGAATCAGAAGAATCAGAAGAAGGAGAAGGAGAAGATGAAGTCTGGAGGGTGAATCAGAAGAAGCAGAAGAAAGAGAAGGAGAAGGTGAAGTCTGGAGGGTGAAGCAGAAGAAACAGAAGAAGGAGAAGGAGTAGGTGAAGACTGGAGGGTGAATCAGAAGAAGTAGAAGAAGGAGAAGGAGAAGGTGAAGTCTGGAGGGTGAATCAGACGAAGTAGAAGATGGAGAAGGAGAAGGTGAAGTCTGGAGGGTGAATCAGAAGAAGCAGAAGAAGGAGAAAAGAGGGTGAAGTTAGGAGGGTGAATCAGAAGAAGCAGAAGAAGGAGAAGGAGAAGGTGAAGTCTGGAGGGTGAAGCAGAAGAAGCAGAAGAAGGAGAAGGAGAAGGTGAAGTCTGGAGGGTGAATCAGAAGAAGCAGAAGAAGGAGAAGGAGAAGGTGAAGTCTGAAGGGTGAATCAGAAGAAGCAGAAGAAGGAGAAGGAGAAGGTGAAGTCAGGAGGGTGAATCAGAAGAAGCAGAAGAAGGAGAAGGAGAAGGTGAATTTAGGAGGGTGAATCAGAAGAAGCAGAAGAAGGAGAAGGAGCAGGTGAAGTCAGGGGGTGTAGCAGAAGAAGTAGAAGAAGGAGAAGGAGAAGGTGAAGTCAGGACGGTGAAGCAGAAGAAGCAGAAGAAGGAGAAGGAGAAGGTGAAGCCTGGAGGGCGCAGCAGAAGAAGCAGAAGAAGGAGAAGGAGAAGGTGAAGTCTGGAGTGTGAAGCAGAAGAAGCAGAAGAAGGAGAAGGAGAAGGTGAAGTCTGGAGGGCGCAGCAGAAGAAGCAGAAGAAGGAGAATGAGAAGGTGAAGTCTGGAGGGTGAATCAGAAGAAGCAGAAGAAGGAGAAGGAGAAGGTGAAGTCTGGAGGGTGAATCAGAAGAAGGAGAAGAAGGAGAAGGATAAGGTGAAGTCAGGAGGGTGAAGCAGAAGAAGCAGAAGAAGGAGAAGGAGAAGGTGAAGTCTGGTGGGTGAAGCAGAAGAAGCAGAAGAAGGAGAAGGAGAAGGTGAAGTCTGGAGGGTGAAGCAGAAGAAGCAGAAGAAGGAGAAGGAGAAGGTGAAGTCAGGAGGGTTGATCAGAAGAAGTAGAAGAAGGAGAAGGAGAAGGTGAAGTCTGGAGGGTGAATCAGAAGAGGCAGAAGAAGGAGAAGGAGAAGGTGAAGTCTGGAGGGCGCAGCAGAAGAAGCAGAAGAAGGAGAAAGAGAAGGTGAAGTCTGGAGGGTGAAGCAGAAGAAGCAGAAGAAGGAGAAGGAGAGGGTGAAGTCTGGAGGGTGAATCAGAAGAAGTAGAAGAAGGAGAAGGAGAAGGTGAAGTCAGGAGAGTGAAGCAGAAGAAGCAGAAGAAGGAGAAGGAGAAGGTGAAGTCTGGAGGGCGAAGCAGAAGAAGCAGAAGAAGGAGAAGGAGTAGGTGAAGTCTGGAGGGTGAAGCAGAAGAAGCAGAAGAAGGAGAAGGAGTAGGTGAAGTCAGGAGGTGAAGCAGAAGAAGGAGAAGGAGAAGGTGAAGTCTGGTGGGTGAAGCAGAAGAAGCAGAAGAAGGAGAAGGAGAAGGTGAAGTCTGGAGGGTGAAGCAGAAGAAGCAGAAGAAGGAGAAGGAGAAGGTGAAGTCAGAAGGGTGGATCAGAAGAAGTAGAAGAAGGAGAAGGAGAAGGTGAAGTCTGGAGGGTGAATCAGAAGAAGCAGAAGAAGGAGAAGGAGAAGGTGAAGTCTGGAGGGCGCAGCAGAAGAAGCAGAAGAAGGAGAAAGAGAAGGTGAAGTCTGGAGGGTGAAGCAGAAGAAGCAGAAGAAGGAGAAGGAGAGGGTGAAGTCTGGAGGGTGAATCAGAAGAAGTAGAAGAAGGAGAAGGAGAAGGTGAAGTCAGGAGAGTGAAGCAGAAGAAGCAGAAGAAGGAGAAGGAGAAGGTGAAGTCTGGAGGGCGAAGCAGAAGAAGCAGAAGAAGGAGAAGAAGAAGGTGAAGTCTGGAGGGTGAAGCAGAAGAAGCAGAAGAAGGAGAAGGAGTAGGTGAAGTCTGGAGGGTGAATCAGAAGAAGTAGAAGAAGGAGAAGGAGAAGGTGAAGTCAGGAGGGTGAAGCAGAAGAAGCAGAAGAAGGAGAAGGAGAAGGTGAAGTCTGGAGGGTGAAGCAGAAGAAGCAGAAGAAGGAGAAGGAGAAGGTGAAGTCTGGAGGGTGAATCAGAAGAAGCAGAAGAAGGAGAAGGAGAAGGTGAAGTCTGGAGGGTGAATCAGAAGAAGCAGAAGAAGGAGAAGGAGAAGGTGAAGTCAGGAGGGTGAATCAGAAGAAGCAGAAGAAGGAGAAGGAGAAGGTGAATTTAGGAGGGTGAATCAGAAGAAGCAGAAGAAGGAGAAGGAGCAGGTGAAGTCAGGGGGGTGTAGCAGAAGAAGTAGAAGAAGGAGAAGGAGAAGGTGAAGTCAGGACGGTGAAGCAGAAGAAGCAGAAGAAGGAGAAGGAGAAGGTGAAGCCTGGAGGGCGCAGCAGAAGAAGCAGAAGAAGGAGAAGGAGAAGGTGAAGTCTCGAGTGTGAAGCAGAAGAAGCAGAAGAAGGAGAAGGAGAAGGTGAAGTCTGGAGGGTGAAGCAGAAGAAACAGAAGAAGGAGAAGGAGAAGGTGAAGACTGGAGGGTGAATCAGAAGAAGTAGAAGAAGGAGAAGGAGAAGGTGAAGTCTGGAGGGTGAATCAGAAGAAGTAGAAGAAGGAGAAGGAGAAGTTGAAGTCTGGAGGGTGAATCAGAAGAAGCAGAAGAAGGAGAAGGAGAAGGTGAAGTCTGGAGGGTGAATCAGAAGAAGCAGAAGAAGGAGAAGGAGAAGATGAAGTCTGGAGGGTGAATCAGAAGAAGTAGAAGAAGGAGAAGGAGAAGGTGAAGTCTGGAGGGTGAATCAGAACAAGTAGAAGAAGGAGAAGGAGAAGATGAAGTCTGGAGGGTGAATCAGAAGAAAGAGAAGAAGGAGAAGGAGAAGGTGAAGTCTGGAGGGTGAATGAGAAGAAGTAGAAGAAGGAGAAGGAGAAGGTGTAGTCTGGAGGGTGAATCAGAAGAAGTAGACGAAGGAGAAGGAGAAGGTGAAGTCTGGAGGGTGAATCAGAAGAAGCAGAAGAAGGAGAAGGAGAAGGTGAAGTCTGGAGGGTGAATCAGAAGAAGTAGAAGAAGGAGAAGGAGAAGGTGAAGTCTGGAGGGTGAATCAGAAGAAGCAGAAGAAAGAGAAGGAGAAGGTGAAGTCTGGAGGGTGAATCAGAAGAAGTAGAAGAAGGAGAAGGAGAAGGTGAAGTCTGGAGGGTGAATCAGAAGAAGCAGAAGAAGGAGAAGGAGAAGGTGAAGTCTGGAGGGTGAATCAGAAGAAGCAGAAGAAGGAGAAGGAAAAGGTGAAGTCTGGAGGGTGAATCAGAAGAAGCAGAAGAAGGAGAAGGAGAAGGTGAAGTCTGGAGGGTGAATCAGAAGAAGCAGAATAAGGAGAAGGAGAAGGTGAAGTCTGGAGGGTGAATCAGAAGAAGCAGAAGAAGGAGAAGGAGAAGGTGAAGTCTGGAGGGTGAATCAGAAGAAGTAGAAGAAGGAGAAGGAGAAGGTGAAGTCTGGAGGGTGAAGCAGAAGAAGTAGAAGAAGGAGAAGGAGAAGGTGAAGTCAGGAGGGTTAATCAGAAGAAGCAGAAGAAGGAGAAGGAGAAGGTGAATTCTGGAGGGTGAATCAGAAGAATCAGAAGAAGGAGAAGGAGAAGATGAAGTCTGGAGGGTGAATCAGAAGAAGCAGAAGAAAGAGAAGGAGAAGGTGAAGTCTGGAGGGTGAAGCAGAAGAAACAGAAGAAGGAGAAGGAGTAGGTGAAGACTGGAGGGTGAATCAGAAGAAGTAGAAGAAGGGGAAGGAGAAGGTGAAGTCAGGAGGGTGAATCAGAAGAAGCAGAAAAGGAGAAGGAGAAGGTGAAGTCAGGAGGATGAAGCAGAAGAAGCAGAAGAAGGAGATGGAGAAGGTGAAGTCTGGAGGGTGAAGCAGAAGAAGCAGAAGAAGGAGAAGGAGAAGGTGAAGTCTGGAGGGTGAATCAGAAGAAGCAGGAGAAGGAGAAGGTGAAGTCTGGAGGGTGAATCAGAAGAAGCAGAAGAAGGAGAAGGAGAAGGTGAAGTCAGGAGGGTGAATCAGAAGAAGCAGAAGAAGGAGAAGGAAAAGGTGAATTTAGGAGGGTGAATCAGAAGAAGCAGAAGAAGGAGAAGGAGCAGGTGAAGTCAGGGGGGTGTAGCAGAAGAAGTAGAAGAAGGAGAAGGAGAAGGTGAAGTCAGGACGGTGAAGCAGAAGAAGCAGAAGAAGGAGAAGGAGAAGGTGAAGCCTGGAGGGCGCAGCAGAAGAAGCAGAAGAAGGAGAAGGAGAAGGTGAAGTCTGGAGTGTGAAGCAGAAGAAGCAGAAGAAGGAGAAGGAGAAGGTGAAGTCTGGAGGGTGAAGCAGAAGAAAAAAGAAGGAGAAGGAGAAGGTGAAGACTGGAGGGTGAATCAGAAGAAGTAGAAGAAGGAGAAGGAGAAGGTGAAGTCTGGAGGGTGAATCAGAAGAAGTAGAAGAAGGAGAAGGAGAAGTTGAAGTCTGGAGGGTGAATCAGAAGAAGCAGAAGAAGGAGAAGGAGAAGGTGAAGTCTGGAGGGTGAATCAGAAGAAGCAGAAGAAGGAGAAGGAGAAGATGAAGTCTGGAGGGTGAATCAGAAGAAGTAGAAGAAGGAGAAGGAGAAGGTGAAGTCTGGAGGGTGAATCAGAACAAGTAGAAGAAGGAGAAGGAGAAGATGAAGTCTGGAGGGTGAATCAGAAGAAAGAGAAGAAGGAGAAGGAGAAGGTGAAGTCTGGAGGGTGAATGAGAAGAAGTAGAAGAAGGAGAAGGAGAAGGTGTAGTCTGGAGGGTGAATCAGAAGAAGTAGACGAAGGAGAAGGAGAAGGTGAAGTCTGGAGGGTGAATCAGAAGAAGCAGAAGAAGGAGAAGGAGAAGGTGAAGTCTGGAGGGTGAATCAGAAGAAGTAGAAGAAGGAGAAGGAGAAGGTGAAGTCAGGAGGGTGAATCAGAAGAAGCAGAAGAAGGAGAAGGAGAAGGTGAAGTCAGGAGGGTGAAGCAGAAGAAGCAGAAGAAGGAGAAGGAGAAGGTGAAGTCAGGAGGGTGAAGCAGAAGAAGCAGAAGAAGGAGAAGGAGAAGGTGAAGTCTGGAGGGTGAATCAGAAGAAGCAGAAGAAGGAGAAGGAGAAGGTGAAGTCTGGAGGGTGAATCAGAAGAAGCAGAAGAAGGAGAAGGAGAAGGTGAAGTCAGGAGGGTGAATCAGAAGAAGCAGAAGAAGGAGAAGGAGAAGGTGAATTTAGGAGGGTGAATCAGAAGAAGCAGAAGAAGGAGAAGGAGCAGGTGAAGTCAGGGGGGTGTAGCAGAAGAAGTAGAAGAAGGAGAAGGAGAAGGTGAAGTCAGGACGGTGAAGCAGAAGAAGCAGAAGAAGGAGAAGGAGAAGGTGAAGCCTGGAGGGCGCAGCAGAAGAAGCAGAAGAAGGAGAAGGAGAAGGTGAAGTCTGGAGTGTGAAGCAGAAGAAGCAGAAGAAGGAGAAGGAGAAGGTGAAGTCTGGAGGGTGAAGCAGAAGAAACAGAAGAAGGAGAAGGAGAAGGTGAAGACTGGAGGGTGAATCAGAAGAAGTAGAAGAAGGAGAAGTAGAAGGTGAAGTCTGGAGGGTGAATCAGAAGAAGTAGAAGAAGGAGAAGGAGAAGTTGAAGTCTGGAGGGTGAATCAGAAGAAGCAGAAGAAGGAGAAGGAGAAGGTGAAGTCTGGAGGGTGAATCAGAAGAAGCAGAAGAAGGAGAAGGAGAAGATGAAGTCTGGAGGGTGAATCAGAAGAAGTAGAAGAAGGAGAAGGAGAAGGTGAAGTCTGGAGGGTGAATCAGAACAAGTAGAAGAAGGAGAAGGAGAAGATGAAGTCTGGAGGGTGAATCAGAAGAAAGAGAAGAAGGAGAAGGAGAAGGTGAAGTCTGGAGGGTGAATGAGAAGAAGTAGAAGAAGGAGAAGGAGAAGGTGTAGTCTGGAGGGTGAATCAGAAGAAGTAGACGAAGGAGAAGGAGAAGGTGAAGTCTGGAGGGTGAATCAGAAGAAGCAGAAGAAGGAGAAGGAGAAGGTGAAGTCTGGAGGGTGAATCAGAAGAAGTAGAAGAAGGAGAAGGAGAAGGTGAAGTCTGGAGGGTGAATCTGAAGAAGCAGAAGAAAGAGAAGGAGAAGGTGAAGTCTGGAGGGTGAATCAGAAGAAGTAGAAGAAGGAGAAGGAGAAGGTGAAGTCTGGAGGGTGAATCAGAAGAAGCAGAAGAAGGAGAAGGAGAAGGTGAAGTCTGGAGGGTGAATCAGAAGAAGCAGAAGAAGGAGAAGGAAAAGGTGATGTCTGGAGGGTGAATCAGAAGAAGCAGAAGAAGGAGAAGGAGAAGGTGAAGTCTGGAGGGTGAATCAGAAGAAGCAGAATAAGGAGAAGGAGAAGGTGAAGTCTGGAGGGTGAATCAGAAGAAGCAGAAGAAGGAGAAGGAGAAGGTGAAGTCTGGAGGGTGAATCAGAAGAAGTAGAAGAAGGAGAAGGAGAAGGTGAAGTCTGGAGGGTGAAGCAGAAGAAGTAGAAGAAGGAGAAGGAGAAGGTGAAGTCAGGAGGGTGAATCAGAAGAAGCAGAAGAAGGAGAAGGAGAAGGTGAAGTCTGGAGGGTGAATCAGAAGAATCAGAAGAAGGAGAAGGAGAAGATGAAGTCTGGAGGGTGAATCAGAAGAAGCAGAAGAAAGAGAAGGAGAAGGTAAAGTCTGGAGGGTGAAGCAGAAGAAACAGAAGAAGGAGAAGGAGTAGGTGAATACTGGAGGGTGAATCAGAAGAAGTAGAAGAAGGAGAAGGAGAAGGTGAAGTCTGGAGGGTGAATCAGACGAAGTAGAAGAAGGAGAAGGAGAAGGTGAAGTCTGGAGGGTGAATCAGAAGAAGCAGAAGAGGGAGAAGGAGAAGGTGAAGTTAGGAGGGTGAATCAGAAGAAGCAGAAGAAGGAGAAGGAGCAGGTGAAGTCAGGGGGGTGAAGCAGAAGAAGTAGAAGAAGGAGAAGGAGAAGGTGAAGTCAGGACGGTGAAGCAGAAGAAGCAGAAGAAGGAGAAGGAGAAGGTGAAGTCTGGAGGGTGAAGCAGAAGAAGCAGAAGAAGGAGAAGGAGAGGGTGAAGTCTGGAGGGTGAATCAGAAGAAGTAGAAGAAGGAGAAGGAGAAGGTGAAGTCAGGAGAGTGAAGCAGAAGAAGCAGAAGAAGGAGAAGGAGAAGGTGAAGTCTGGAGGGCGAAGCAGAAGAAGCAGAAGAAGGAGAAGGAGAAGGTGAAGTCTGGAGGGTGAAGCAGAAGAAGCAGAAGAAGGAGAAGGAGTAGGTGAAGTCTGGAGGGTGAATCAGAAGAAGTAGAAGAAGGAGAAGGATAAGGTGAAGTCAGGAGGGTGAAGCAGAAGAAGCAGAAGAAGGAGAAGGAGAAGGTGAAGTCTGGTGGGTGAAGCAGAAGAAGCAGAAGAAGGAGAAGGAGAAGGTGAAGTCTGGAGGGTGAAGCAGAAGAAGCAGAAGAAGGAGAAGGAGAAGGTGAAGTCAGGAGGGTGGATCAGAAGAAGTAGAAGAAGGAGAAGGAGAAGGTGAAGTCTGGAGGGTGAATCAGAAGAAGCAGAAGAAGGAGAAGGAGAAGGTGAAGTCTGGAGGGCGCTGCAGAAGAAGCAGAAGAAGGAGAAAGAGAAGGTGAAGTCTGGAGGGTGAAGCAGAAGAAGCAGAAGAAGGAGAAGGAGAAGGTGAAGTCTGGAGGGCGAAGCAGAAGAAGCAGAAGAAGGAGAAGGAGAAGGTGAAGTCTGGAGGGTGAAGCAGAAGAAGCAGAAGAAGGAGAAGGAGTAGGTGAAGTCTGGAGGGTGAATCAGAAGAAGTAGAAGAAGGAGAAGGAGAAGGTGAAGTCAGGAGGGTGAAGCAGAAGAAGCAGAAGAAGGAGAAGGAGAAGGTGAAGTCTGGAGGGTGAAGCAGAAGAAGCAGAAGAAGGAGAAGGAGAAGGTGAAGTCTGGAGGGTGAATCAGAAGAAGCAGAAGAAGGAGAAGGAGAAGGTGAAGTCTGGAGGGTGAATCAGAAGAAGCAGAAGAAGGAGTAGGAGAAGGAGAAGTCAGGAGGGTGAATCAGAAGAAGCAGAAGAAGGAGAAGGAGAAGGTGAATTTAGGAGGGTGAATCAGAAGAAGCAGAAGAAGGAGAAGGAGCAGGTGAAGTCAGGGGGGTGTAGCAGAAGAAGTAGAAGAAGGAGAAGGAGAAGGTGAAGTCAGGACGGTGAAGCAGAAGAAGCAGAAGAAGGAGAAGGAGAAGGTGAAGCCTGGAGGGCGCAGCAGAAGAAGCAGAAGAAGGAGAAGGAGAAGGTGAAGTCTGGAGTGTGAAGCAGAAGAAGCAGAAGAAGGAGAAGGAGAAGGTGAAGTCTGGAGGGTGAAGCAGAAGAAACAGAAGAAGGAGAAGGAGAAGGTGAAGACTGGAGGGTGAATCAGAAGAAGTAGAAGAAGGAGAAGGAGAAGGTGATGTCTGGAGGGTGAATCAGAAGAAGTAGAAGAAGGAGAAGGAGATGTTGAAGTCTGGAGGGTGAATCAGAAGAAGCAGAAGAAGGAGAAGGAGAAGGTGAAGTCTGGAGGGTGAATCAGAAGAAGCAGAAGAAGGAGAAGGAGAAGATGAAGTCTGGAGGGTGAATCAGAAGAAGTAGAAGAAGGAGAAGGAGAAGGTGATGTCTGGAGGGTGAATCAGAAGAAGTAGAAGAAGGAGAAGGAGAAGATGAAGTCTGGAGGGTGAATCAGAAGAAAGAGAAGAAGTAGAAGGAGAAGGTGAAGTCTGGAGGGTGAATCAGAAGAAGTAGAAGAAGGAGAAGGAGAAGGTGTAGTCTGGAGGGTGAATCAGAAGAAGTAGACGAAGGAGAAGGAGAAGGTGAAGTCTGGAGGGTGAATCAGAAGAAGCAGAAGAAGGAGAAGGAGAAGGTGAAGTCTGGAGGGTGAATCAGAAGAAGTAGAAGAAGGAGAAGGAGAAGGTGAAGTCTGGAGGGTGAATCAGAAGAAGCAGAAGAAGGAGAAGGAGAAGGTGAAGTCTGGAGGGTGAATCAGAAGAAGCAGAAGAAGGAGAAGGAGAAGGTGAAGTCTGGAGGGTGAATCAGAAGAAGCAGAATAAGGAGAAGGAGAAGGTGAAGTCTGGAGGGTGAATCAGAAGAAGCAGAAGAAGGAGAAGGAGAAGGTAAAGTCTGGAGGGTGAATCAGAAGAAGTAGAAGAAGGAGAAGGAGAAGGTGAAGTCTGGAGGGTGAATCAGAAGAAGTAGAAGAAGGAGAAGGAGAAGGTGAAGTCTGGAGGGTGAATCAGAAGAAGTAGAAGAAGGAGAAGGAGAAGGTGAAGTCTGGAGGGTGAAGCAGAAGAAGTAGATGAAGGAGAAGGAGAAGGTGAAGTCAGGAGGGTGAATCAGAAGAAGTAGAAGAAGGAGAAGGAGAAGGTGAGGTCTGGAGGGTGAATCAGAAGAAGCAGAAGAAGGAGAAGGAGAAGGTGAAGTCTGGAGGGTGAATCAGAAGAATCAGAAGAAGGAGAAGGAGAAGGTGAAGTCTGCAGGGTGAATCAGAAGAAGCAGAAGAAAGAGAAGGAGAAGGTGAAGTCTGGAGGGTGAAGCAGAAGAAACAGAAGAAGGAGAAGGAGAAGGTGAAGACTGGAGGGTGAATCAGAAGAAGTAGAAGAAGGAGAAGGAGAAGGTGAAGTCTGGAGGGTGAATCAGAAGAAGTAGAAGAAGGAGAAGGAGAAGGTGAAGTCTGGAGGGTGAATCAGAAGAAGCAGAAGAAGGAGAAGGAGAAGGTGAAGTCTGGAGGGTGAATCAGAAGAAGGAGAAGAAGGAGAAGGAGAAGATGAAGTCTGGAGGGTGAATCAGAAGAAGTAGAAGAAGGAGAAGGAGAAGGTGAAGTCTGGAGGGTGAATCAGAAGAAGTAGAAGAAGGAGAAGGAGAAGGTGTAGTCTGGAGGGTGAATCAGAAGAAGTAGACGAAGGAGAAGGAGAAGGTGAAGTCTGGAGGGTGAATCAGAAGAAGCAGAAGAAGGAGAAGGAGAAGGTGAAGTCTGGAGGGTGAATCAGAAGAAGTAGAAGAAGGAGAAGGAGAAGGTGAAGTCTGGAGGGTGAATCAGAAGAAGCAGAAGAAGGAGATGGAGAAGGTGAAGTCTGGAGGGTGAATCAGAAGAAGCAGAAGAAGGAGAAGGAGAAGTTGAAGTCTGGAGGGTGAAACAGAAGAAGCAGAATAAGGAGAAGGAGAAGGTGAAGTCTGGAGGGTGAATCAGAAGAAGCAGAAGAAGGAGAAGGAGAAGGTGAAGTCTGGAGGGTGAATCAGAAGAAGTAGAAGAAGGAGAAGGAGAAGGTGAAGTCTGGAGGGTGAAGCAGAAGAAGTAGAAGAAGGGGAAGGAGAAGGTGAAGTCAGGAGGGTGAATCAGAAGAAGTAGAAGAAGGAGAAGGAGAAGGTGAAGTCAGGAGGGTGAATCAGAAGAAGTAGAAGAAGGAGAATGAGAAGGTGAAGTCTGGAGGGTGAATCAGAAGAATCAGAAGAAGGAGAAGGAGAAGGTGAAGTCTGGAGGGTGAATCAGAAGAAGCAGAAGAAAGAGAAGGAGAAGGTGAAGTCTGGAGGGTGAAGCAGAAGAAACAGAAGAAGGAGAAGGAGAAGGTGAAGACTGGAGGGTGAATCAGAAGAAGTAGAAGAAGGAGAAGGTGAAGTCTGGAGGGTGAATCAGAAGAAGTAGAAGAAGGAGAAGGAGAAGTTGAAGTCTGGAGGGTGAATCAGAAGAAGCAGAAGAAGGAGAAGGAGAAGGTGAAGTCTGGAGGGTGAATCAGAAGAAGCAGAAGAAGGAGAAGGAGAAGATGAAGTCTGGAGGGTGAATCAGAAGAAGTAGAAGAAGGAGAAGGAGAAGGTGAAGTCTGGAGGGTGAATCAGAAGAAGTAGAAGAAGGAGAAGGAGAAGATGAAGTCTGGAGGGTGAATCAGAAGAAGGAGAAGGAGAAGGTGAAGTCTGGAGGGTGAATCAGAAGAAGTAGAAGAAGGAGAAGGAGAAGGTGTAGTCTGGAGGGTGAATCAGAAGAAGTAGACGAAGGAGAAGGAGAAGGTGAAGTCTGGAGGGTGAATCAGAAGAAGCAGAAGAAGGAGAAGGAGAAGGTGAAGTCTGGAGGGTGAATCAGAAGAAGTAGAAGAAGGAGAAGGAGAAGGTGAAGTCTGGAGGGTGAATCAGAAGAAGCAGAAGAAGGAGAAGGAGAAGGTGAAGTCTGGAGGGTGAATCAGAAGAAGCAGAAGAAGGAGAAGGAGAAGGTGAAGTCTGGAGGGTGAATCAGAAGAAGCAGAATAAGGAGAAGGAGAAGGTGAAGTCTGGAGGGTGAATCAGAAGAAGCAGAAGAAGGAGAAGGAGAAGGTGAAGTCTGGAGGGTGAATCAGAAGAAGTAGAAGAAGGAGAAGGAGAAGGTGAAGTCTGGAGTGTGAATCAGAAGAAGTAGAAGAAGGAGAAGGAGAAGGTGAAGTCTGGAGGGTGAAGCAGAAGAAGTAGATGAAGGAGAAGTAGAAGGTGAAGTCAGGAGGGTGAATCAGAAGAAGTAGAAGAAGGAGAAGGAGAAGGTGAGGTCTGGAGGGTGAATCAGAAGAAGCAGAAGAAGGAGAAGGAGAAGGTGAAGTCTGGAGGGTGAATCAGAAGAATCAGAAGAAGGAGAAGGAGAAGGTGAAGTCTGGAGGGTGAATCAGAAGAAGCAGAAGAAAGAGAAGGAGAAGGTGAAGTCTGGAGGGTGAAGCAGAAGAAACAGAAGAAGGAGAAGGAGAAGGTGAAGACTGGAGGGTGAATCAGAAGAAGTAGAAGAAGGAGAAGGAGAAGGTGAAGTCTGGAGGGTGAATCAGAAGAAGTAGAAGAAGGAGAAGGAGAAGGTGAAGTCTGGAGGGTGAATCAGAAGAAGCAGAAGAAGGAGAAGGAGAAGGTGAAGTCTGGAGGGTGAATCAGAAGAAGGAGCAGAAGGAGAAGGAGAAGATGAAGTCTGGAGGGTGAATCAGAAGAAGTAGAAGAAGGAGAAGGAGAAGGTGAAGTCTGGAGGGTGAATCAGAAGAAGGAGAAGAAGGAGAAGGAGAAGATGAAGTCTGGAGGGTGAAACAGAAGAAACAGAAGAAGGAGAAGGAGAAGGTGAAGACTGGAGGGTGAATCAGAAGAAGTAGAAGAAGGAGAAGGAGAAGGTGAAGTCTGGAGGGTGAATCAGAAGAAGTAGAAGAAGGAGAAGGAGAAGGTGAAGTCTGGAGGGTTAATCAGAAGAAGTAAACGAAGGAGAAGGAGAAGGTGAAGTCTGGAGGGTGAATCAGAAGAAGCAGAAGAAGGAGAAGGAGAAGGTGAAGTCTGGAGGGTGAATCAGAAGAAGTAGAAGAAGGAGAAGGAGAAGGTGAAGTCTGGAGGGTGAATCAGAAGAAGCAGAAGAAGGAGAAGGAGAAGGTGAAGTCTGGAGGGTGAATCAGAAGAAGCAGAAGAAGGAGAAGGAGAAGGTGAAGTCTGGAGGGTGAAACAGAAGAAGCAGAAGAAGGAGAAGGAGAAGGTGAAGTCTGGAGGGTGAATCAGAAGAAGCAGAATAAGGAGAAGGAGAAGGTGAAGTCTGGAGGGTGAATCAGAAGAAGCAGAAGAAGGAGAAGGAGAAGGTGAAGTCTGGAGGGTGAATCAGAAGAAGTAGAAGAAGGAGAAGGAGAAGGTGAAGTCTGGAGGGTGAATCAGAAGAAGTAGAAGAAGGAGAAGGAGAAGGTGAAGTCTGGAGGGTGAAGCAGAAGAAGTAGATGAAGGAGAAGTAGAAGGTGAAGTCAGGAGGGTGAATCAGAAGAAGTAGAAGAAGGAGAAGGAGAAGGTGAGGTCTGGAGGGTGAATCAGAAGAAGCAGAAGAAGGAGAAGGAGAAGGTGAAGTCTGGAGGGTGACTCAGAAGAATCAGAAGAAGGAGTAGGAGAAGGTGAAGTCTGGAGGGTGAATCAGAAGAAGCAGAAGAAAGAGAAGGAGAAGGTGAAGTCTGGAGGGTGAAGCAGAAGAAACAGAAGAAGGAGAAGGAGAAGGTGAAGACTGGAGGGTGAATCAGAAGAAGTAGAAGAAGGAGAAGGAGAAGGTGAAGTCTGGAGGGTGAATCAGAAGAAGTAGAAGAAGGAGAAGGAGAAGGTGAAGTCTGGAGGGTGAATCAGAAGAAGCAGAAGAAGGAGAAGGAGAAGGTGAAGTCTGGAGGGTGAATCAGAAGAAGGAGCAGAAGGAGAAGGAGAAGATGAAGTCTGGAGGGTGAATCAGAAGAAGTAGAAGAAGGAGAAGGAGAAGGTGAAGTCTGGAGGGTGAATCAGAAGAAGGAGAAGAAGGAGAAGGAGAAGATGAAGTCTGGAGGGTGAAACAGAAGAAACAGAAGAAGGAGAAGGAGAAGGTGAAGACTGGAGGGTGAATCAGAAGAAGTAGAAGAAGGAGAAGGAGAAGGTGAAGTCTGGAGGGTGAATCAGAAGAAGTAGAAGAAGGAGAAGTAGAAGGTGAAGTCTGGAGGGTTAATCAGAAGAAGTAGACGAAGGAGAAGGAGAAGGTGAAGTCTGGAGGGTGAATCAGAAGAAGCAGAAGAAGGAGAAGGAGAAGGTGAAGTCTGGAGGGTGAATCAGAAGAAGTAGAAGAAGGAGAAGCAGAAGGTGAAGTCTGGAGGGTGAATCAGAAGAAGCAGAAGAAGGAGAAGGAGAAGGTGAAGTCTGGAGGGTGAATCAGAAGAAGCAGAAGAAGGAGAAGGAGAAGGTGAAGTCTGGAGGGTGAAACAGAAGAAGCAGAATAAGGAGAAGGAGAAGGTGAAGTCTGGAGGGTGAATCAGAAGAAGCAGAAGAAGGAGAAGGAGAAGGTGAAGTCTGTAGGGTGAATCAGAAGAAGTAGAAGAAGGAGAAGGAGAAGGTGAAGTCTGGAGGGTGAATCAGAAGAAGTAGAAAAAGGAGAAGGAGAAGGTGAAGTCTGGAGGGTGAAGCAGAAGAAGTAGAAGAAGGAGAAGGAGAAGGTGAAGTCAGGAGGGTGAATCAGAAGAAGTAGAAGAAGGAGAAGGAGAAGATGAAGTCAGGAGGGTGAATCAGAAGAAGCAGAAGAAGGAGAAGGAGAAGGTGAAGTGTGGAGGGTGAATCAGAAGAATCAGAAGAAGGAGAAGGAGAAGGTGAAGTCTGGAGGGTGAATCAGAAGAAGCAGAAGAAAGAGAAGGAGAAGGTGAAGTCTGGAGGGTGAATCAGAAGAAGTGGAAGAAGGAGAAGGAGAAGGTGAAGTCTGGAGGGTGAATCAGAAGAAGCAGAAGAAGGAGAAGGAGAAGGTGATGTCTGGAGGGTGAATCAGAAGAAGCAGAAGAAGGAGAAGGAGAAGGTGAAGTCTGGAGGGTGAATCAGAAGAAGAAGAAGAAGGAGAAGGAGAAGGTGAAGTCTGGAGGGCGAATCAGAAGAAGCAGAATAAGGAGAAGGAGAAGGTGAAGTCTGGAGGGTGAATCAGAAGAAGCAGAAGAAGGAGAAGGAGAAGGTGAAGTCTGGAGGGTGAATCAGAAGAAGTAGAAGAAGGAGAAGGAGAAGGTGAAGTCTGGGGGTTGAAGCAGAAGAAGTAGAAGAAGGAGAAGGAGAAGGTGAAGTCAGGAGGGTGAATCAGAAGAAGTAGAAGAAGGAGAAGGAGAAGGTGAAGTCAGGAGGGTGAATCAGAAGAAGCAGAAGAAGGAGAAGGAAAAGGTGAAGTCTGGTGGGCGAATCAGAAGAAACAGAAGAAGGAGAAGGAGAAGGTGAAATCTGGAGGGTGAATCAGAACAAGCAGAAGAAGGAGAAGGAGAAGGTGAAGTCTGGAGGTTGAATCAGAAGAAGCAGAATAAGGAGAAGGAGAAGGTGAAGTCTGGAGGGTGAATCAGAAGAAGCAGAAGAAGGAGAAGGTGAAGTCTGGAGGGTGAATCAGAAGAGGTAGAAGAAGGAGAAGGAGAAGGTGAAGTCTGGAGGGTGAAGCAGAAGAAGGAGAAGAAGGAGAAGGAGAAGGTGAAGTCAGGAGGGTGAATCAGAAGAAGTAGAAGAAGGAGAAGGAGAAGGTGAAGCCAGGAGGGTGAATCAGAAGAAGCAGAAGAAGGAGAAGGAGAAGGTGAAGTCTGGAGGGTGAATCAGAAGAATCAGAAGAAGGAGAAGGAGAAGGTGAAGTCTGGAGGGTGAATCAGAAGAATCAGAAGAAAGAGAAGGAGAAGGTGAAGTCTGGAGGCTGAAGCAGAAGAAACAGAAGAAGGAGAAGGAGAATGTGAAGACTGGAGGGTGAATCAGAAGAAGTAGAAGAAGGAGAAGGAGAAGGTGAAGTCTGGAGGGTGAATCAGAAGAAGTAGAAGAAGGAGAAGGAGAAGGTGAAGTCTGGAGGGTGAATCAGAAGAAGCAGAAGAAGGAGAAGGAGAAGGTGAAGTCTGGAGGGTGAATCAGAAGATGCAGAAGAAGGAGAAGGAGAAGATGAAGTCTGGAGGGTGAATCAGAAGAAGTAGAAGAAGGAGAAGGAGAAGGTGAAGTCTGGAGGGTGAATCAGAAGAAGTAGAAGAAGGAGAAGGAGAAGGTGAAGTCTGGAGGGTGAATCAGAAGAAACAGAAGAAGGAGAAGGAGAAGGTGAAGTCTGGAGGGTGAATCAGAAGAAGTAGAAGAAGGAGAAGGAGAAGGTGAAGTCTGGAGGGTGAATCAGAAGAAGCAGAAGAAGGAGAAGGAGAAGATGAAGTCTGGAGGGTGAATCAGAAGAAGTAGAAGAAGGAGAAGGAGAAGGTGAAGTCTGGAGGGTGAATCAGAAGAAGCAGAAGAAGGAGAAGGAGAAGGTGAAGTCTGGAGGGTGAATCAGAAGAAGCAGAAGAAGGAGAAGGAGAAGGTGAAGTCTGGAGGGTGAACCAGAAGAAGCAGAATAAGGAGAAGGAGAAGGTGAAGTCTGGAGGGTGAATCAGAAGAAGTAGAAGAAGGAGAAGGAGAAGGTGAAGTCTGGAGGGTGAATCAGAAGAAGTAGAAGAAGGAGAAGGAGAAGGTGAAGTCTGGAGGGTGAATCATAAGAAGTAGAAGAAGGAGAAGGAGAAGGTGAAGTCTGGAGGGTGAAGCAGAAGAAGTAGAAGAAGGAGAAGGAGAAGGTGAAGTCAGGAGGGTGAATCAGAAGAAGTAGAAGAAGGAGAAGGAGAAGGTGAAGTCAGGAGGGTGAATCAGAAGAAGCAGAAGAAGGAGAAGGAGAAGGTGAAGTCTGGAGGGTGAATCAGAAGAATCAGAAGAAGGAGAAGGAGAAGGTGACGTCTGGAGGGAGAATCAGAAGAAGCAGAAGAAAGAGAAGGAGAAGGTGAAGTCTGGAGGGTGAATCAGAAGAAGTAGAAGAAGGAGAAGGAGAAGGTGAAGTCTGGAGGGTGAATCAGAAGAAGCAGCAGAAGGAGAAGGAGAAGGTGAAGTCTGGAGGGTGAATCAGAAGAAGCAGAAGAAGGAGAAGGAAAAGGTGAAGTCTGGAGGGTGAATCAGAAGAAGCAGAAGAAGGAGAAGGAGAAGGTGAAGTCTGGAGGGTGAATCAGAAGAAGCAGAATAAGGAGAAGGAGAAGGTGAAGTCTGGAGGGTGAATCAGAAGAAGCAGAAGAAGGAGAAGGAGAAGGTGAAGTCTGGAGGGTGAATCAGAAGAAGTAGAAGAAGGAGAAGGGGAAGGTGAAGTCTGGAGGGTGAAGCAGAAGAAGTAGAAGAAGGAGAAGGAGAAGGTGAAGTCAGGAGGGTGAATCAGAAGAAGCAGAAGAAGGAGAAGGAGAAGGTGAAGTCTGGAGGGTGAATCAGAAGAATCAGAAGAAGGAGAAGGAGAAGATGAAGTCTGGAGGGTGAATCAGAAGAAGCAGAAGAAAGAGAAGGAGAAGGGGAAGTCTGGAGGGTGAAGCAGAAGAAACAGAAGAAGGAGAAGGAGTAGGTGAAGACTGGAGGGTGAATCAGAAGAAATAGAAGAAGGAGAAGGAGAAGGAGAAGTCTGGAGGGTGAATCAGACGAAGTAGAAGAAGGAGAAGGAGAAGGTGAAGTCTGGAGGGTGAATCAGAAGAAGTAGAAGAAGGAGAATGAGAAGGTGAAGTCTGGAGGGTGAATCAGAAGAAGCAGAAGAAGGAGAAGGAGAAGATGAAGTCTGGAGGGTGAATCAGAAGAAGTAGAAGAAGGAGAAGGAGAAGGTGAGGTCTGGAGGGTGAATCAGAAGAAGCAGAAGAAGGAGAAGGAGAAGGTGAAGTCTGGAGGGTGAATCAGAAGAAGCAGAGGAAGGAGAAGGAGAAGGTGACGTCTGGAGGGTGAATCAGAAGAAGCAGAAGAAGGAGAAGGAAAAGGTGAAGTCAGGAGCGTGAATCAGAAGAAGCAGAAGAAGGAGAAGGAGAAGGTGAAGTTAGGAGGGTGAATCAGAAGAAGCAGAAGAAGGAGAAGGAGCAGGTGAAGTCAGGGGGGTGAAGCAGAAGAAGTAGAAGAAGGAGAAGGAGAAGGTGAAGTCAGGACGGTGAAGCAGAAGAAGCAGAAGAAGGAGAAGGAGAAGGTGAAGTCTGGAGGGTGAAGCAGAAGAAGCAGAAGAAGGAGAAGGAGAGGGTGAAGTCTGGAGGGTGAATCAGAAGAAGTAGAAGAAGGAGAAGGAGAATGTGAAGTCAGGAGAGTGAAGCAGAAGAAGCAGAAGAAGGAGAAGGAGAAGGTGAAGTCTGGAGGGCGAAGCAGAAGAAGCAGAAGAAGGAGAAGGAGAAGGTGAAGTCTGGAGGGTGAAGCAGAAGAAGCAGAAGAAGGAGAAGGAGTAGGTGAAGTCTGGAGGGTGAATCAGAAGATGTAGAAGAAGGAGAAGGATAAGGTGAAGTCAGGATGGTGAAGCAGAAGAAGCAGAAGAAGGAGAAGGAGAAGGTGAAGTCTGGAGGGTGAAGCAGAAGAAGTAGAAGAAGGAGAAGGAGAAGGTGAAGTCTGGAAGGTGAAGCAGAAGAAGCAGAAGAAGGAGAAGGAGAAGGTGAAGTCAGGAGGGTGGATCAGAAGAAGTAGAAGAAGGAGAAGGAGAAGGTGAAGTCTGGAGGGTGAATCAGAAGAAGCAGAAGAAGGAGAAGGAGAAAGTGAAGTCTGGAGGGCGCAGCAGAAGAAGCAGAAGAAGGAGAAAGAGAAGGTGTAGTCTGGAGGGTGAAGCAGAAGAAGCAGAAGAAGGAGAAGGAGAGGGTGAAGTCTGGAGGGTGAATCAGAAGAAGTGGAAGAAGGAGAAGGAGAAGGTGAAGTCAGGAGAGTGAAGCAGAAGAAGCAGAAGAAGGAGAAGGAGAAGGTGAAGTCTGGAGGGCGAAGCAGAAGAAGCAGAATAAGGAGAAGGAGAAGGTGAAGTCTGGAGGGTGAATCAGAAGAAGCAGAAGAAGGAGAAGGAGAAGGTGAAGTCTGGAGGGTGAATCAGAAGAAGTAGAAGAAGGAGAAGGAGAAGGTGAAGTCTGGGGGTTGAAGCAGAAGAAGTAGAAGAAGGAGAAGGAGAAGGTGAAGTCAGGAGGGTGAATCAGAAGAAGTAGAAGAAGGAGAAGGAGAAGGTGAAGTCAGGAGGGTGAATCAGAAGAAGCAGAAGAAGGAGAAGGAAAAGGTGAAGTCTGGTGGGCGAATCAGAAGAAACAGAAGAAGGAGAAGGAGAAGGTGAAATCTGGAGGGTGAATCAGAACAAGCAGAAGAAGGAGAAGGAGAAGGTGAAGTCTGGAGGTTGAATCAGAAGAAGCAGAATAAGGAGAAGGAGAAGGTGAAGTCTGGAGGGTGAATCAGAAGAAGCAGAATAAGGAGAAGGAGAAGGTGAAGTCTGGAGGGTGAATCAGAAGAAGCAGAAGAAGGAGAAGGAGAAGGTGAAGTCTGGAGGGTGAATCAGAAGAGGTAGAAGAAGGAGAAGGAGAAGGTGAAGTCTGGAGGGTGAAGCAGAAGAAGGAGAAGAAGGAGAAGGAGAAGGTGAAGTCAGGAGGGTGAATCAGAAGAAGTAGAAGAAGGAGAAGGAGAAGGTGAAGCCAGGAGGGTGAATCAGAAGAAGCAGAAGAAGGAGAAGGAGAAGGTGAAGTCTGGAGGGTGAATCAGAAGAATCAGAAGAAGGAGAAGGAGAAGGTGAAGTCTGGAGGGTGAATCAGAAGAATCAGAAGAAAGAGAAGGAGAAGGTGAAGTCTGGAGGCTGAAGCAGAAGAAACAGAAGAAGGAGAAGGAGAATGTGAAGACTGGAGGGTGAATCAGAAGAAGTAGAAGAAGGAGAAGGAGAAGGTGAAGTCTGGAGGGTGAATCAGAAGAAGTAGAAGAAGGAGAAGGAGAAGGTGAAGTCTGGAGGGTGAATCAGAAGAAGCAGAAGAAGGAGAAGGAGAAGGTGAAGTCTGGAGGGTGAATCAGAAGATGCAGAAGAAGGAGAAGGAGAAGATGAAGTCTGGAGGGTGAATCAGAAGAAGTAGAAGAAGGAGAAGGAGAAGGTGAAGTCTGGAGGGTGAATCAGAAGAAGTAGAAGAAGGAGAAGGAGAAGGTGAAGTCTGGAGGGTGAATCAGAAGAAACAGAAGAAGGAGAAGGAGAAGGTGAAGTCTGGAGGGTGAATCAGAAGAAGTAGAAGAAGGAGAAGGAGAAGGTGAAGTCTGGAGGGTGAATCAGAAGAAGCAGAAGAAGGAGAAGGAGAAGATGAAGTCTGGAGGGTGAATCAGAAGAAGTAGAAGAAGGAGAAGGAGAAGGTGAAGTCTGGAGGGTGAATCAGAAGAAGCAGAAGAAGGAGAAGGAGAAGGTGAAGTCTGGAGGGTGAATCAGAAGAAGCAGAAGAAGGAGAAGGAGAAGGTGAAGTCTGGAGGGTGAACCAGAAGAAGCAGAATAAGGAGAAGGAGAAGGTGAAGTCTGGAGGGTGAATCAGAAGAAGTAGAAGAAGGAGAAGGAGAAGGTGAAGTCTGGAGGGTGAATCAGAAGAAGTAGAAGAAGGAGAAGGAGAAGGTGAAGTCTGGAGGGTGAATCAGAAGAAGTAGAAGAAGGAGAAGGAGAAGGTGAAGTCTGGAGGGTGAAGCAGAAGAAGTAGAAGAAGGAGAAGGAGAAGGTGAAGTCAGGAGGGTGAATCAGAAGAAGTAGAAGAAGGAGAAGGAGAAGGTGAAGTCAGGAGGGTGAATCAGAAGAAGCAGAAGAAGGAGAAGGAGAAGGTGAAGTCTGGAGGGTGAATCAGAAGAATCAGAAGAAGGAGAAGGAGAAGGTGAAGTCTGGAGGGAGAATCAGAAGAAGCAGAAGAAAGAGAAGGAGAAGGTGAAGTCTGGAGGGTGAATCAGAAGAAGTAGAAGAAGGAGAAGGAGAAGGTGAAGTCTGGAGGGTGAATCAGAAGAAGCAGCAGAAGGAGAAGGAGAAGGTGAAGTCTGGAGGGTGAATCAGAAGAAGCAGAAGAAGGAGAAGGAAAAGGTGAAGTCTGGAGGGTGAATCAGAAGAAGCAGAAGAAGGAGAAGGAGAAGGTGAAGTCTGGAGGGTGAATCAGAAGAAGCAGAATAAGGAGAAGGAGAAGGTGAAGTCTGGAGGGTGAATCAGAAGAAGCAGAAGAAGGAGAAGGAGAAGGTGAAGTCTGGAGGGTGAATCAGAAGAAGTAGAAGAAGGAGAAGGGGAAGGTGAAGTCTGGAGGGTGAAGCAGAAGAAGTAGAAGAAAGAGAAGGAGAAGGTGAAGTCAGGAGGGTGAATCAGAAGAAGCAGAAGAAGGAGAAGGAGAAGGTGAAGTCTGGAGGGTGAATCAGAAGAATCAGAAGAAGGAGAAGGAGAAGATGAAGTCTGGAGGGTGAATCAGAAGAAGCAGAAGAAAGAGAAGGAGAAGGGGAAGTCTGGAGGGTGAAGCAGAAGAAACAGAAGAAGGAGAAGGAGTAGGTGAAGACTGGAGGGTGAATCAGAAGAAGTAGAAGAAGGAGAAGGAGAAGGTGAAGTCTGGAGGGTGAATCAGACGAAGTAGAAGAAGGAGAAGGAGAAGGTGAAGTCTGGAGGGTGAATCAGAAGAAGTAGAAGAAGGAGAATGAGAAGGTGAAGTCTGGAGGGTGAATCAGAAGAAGCAGAAGAAGGAGAAGGAGAAGATGAAGTCTGGAGGGTGAATCAGAAGAAGTAGAAGAAGGAGAAGGAGAAGGTGAGGTCTGGAGGGTGAATCAGAAGAAGCAGAAGAAGGAGAAGGAGAAGGTGAAGTCTGGAGGGTGAATCAGAAGAAGCAGAGGAAGGAGAAGGAGAAGGTGAAGTCTGGAGGGTGAATCAGAAGAAGCAGAAGAAGGAGAAGGAAAAGGTGAAGTCAGGAGCGTGAATCAGAAGAAGCAGAAGAAGGAGAAGGAGAAGGTGAAGTTAGGAGGGTGAATCAGAAGAAGCAGAAGAAGGAGAAGGAGCAGGTGAAGTCAGGGGGGTGCAGCAGAAGAAGTAGAAGAAGGAGAAGGAGAAGGTGAAGTCAGGACGGTGAAGCAGAAGAAGCAGAAGAAGGAGAAGGAGAAGGTGAAGTCTGGAGGGTGAAGCAGAAGAAGCAGAAGAAGGAGAAGGAGAGGGTGAAGTCTGGAGGGTGAATCAGAAGAAGTAGAAGAAGGAGAAGGAGAATGTGAAGTCAGGAGAGTGAAGCAGAAGAAGCAGAAGAAGGAGAAGGAGAAGGTGAAGTCTGGAGGGCGAAGCAGAAGAAGCAGAAGAAGGAGAAGGAGAAGGTGAAGTCTGGAGGGTGAAGCAGAAGAAGCAGAAGAAGGAGAAGGAGTAGGTGAAGTCTGGAGGGTGAATCAGAAGAAGTAGAAGAAGGAGAAGGATAAGGTGAAGTCAGGATGGTGAAGCAGAAGAAGCAGAAGAAGGAGAAGGAGAAGGTGAAGTCTGGAGGGTGAAGCAGAAGAAGTAGAAGAAGGAGAAGGAGAAGGTGAAGTCTGGAAGGTGAAGCAGAAGAAGCAGAAGAAGGAGAAGGAGAAGGTGAAGTCAGGAGGGTGGATCAGAAGAAGTAGAAGAAGGAGAAGGAGAAGGTGAAGTCTGGAGGGTGAATCAGAAGAAGCAGAAGAAGGAGAAGGAGAAAGTGAAGTCTGGAGGGCGCAGCAGAAGAAGCAGAAGAAGGAGAAAGAGAAGGTGTAGTCTGGAGGGTGAAGCAGAAGAAGCAGAAGAAGGAGAAGGAGAGGGTGAAGTCTGCAGGGTGAATCAGAAGAAGTAGAAGAAGGAGAAGGAGAAGGTGAAGTCAGGAGAGTGAAGCAGAAGAAGCAGAAGAAGGAGAAGGAGAAGGTGAAGTCTGGAGGGCGAAGCAGAAGAAGCAGAAGAAGGAGAAGGAGAAGGTGAAGTCTGGAGGGTGAAGCAGAAGAAGCAGAAGAAGGAGAAGGAGTAGGTGAAGTCTGGAGGGTGAATCAGAAGAAGTAGAAGAAGGAGAAGGAGAAGGTGAAGTCAGGAGGGTGAAGCAGAAGAAGCAGAAGAAGGAGAAGGAGAAGGTGAAGTCTGGAGGGTGAAGCAGAAGAAGCAGAAGAAGGAGAAGGAGAAGGTGAAGTCTGGAGGGTGAATCAGAAGAAGCAGAAGAAGGAGAAGGAGAAGGTGAAGTCTGGAGGGTGAATAAGAAGAAGCAGAAGAAGGAGAAGGAGAAGATGAAGTCTGGAGGGTGAATCAGAAGAAGTAGAAGAAGGAGAAGGAGAAGATGAGGTCTGGAGGGTGAATCAGAAGAAGCAGAAGAAGGAGAAGGAGAAGGTGAAGTCTGGAGGGTGAATCAGAAGAAGCAGAAGAAGGAGAAGGAGAAGGTGAAGTCTGGAGGGTGAATTAGAAGAAGCAGAAGAAGGAGAAGGAGAAGGTGAAGTCAGGGGGGTGAAGCAGAAGAAGTAGAAGAAGGAGAAGGAGAAGGTGAAGTCAGGAGGGTGAAGCAGAAGAAGCAGAAGAAGGAGAAGGAGAAGGTGAAGTCTGGAGGGCGCAGCAGAAGAAGCAGAAGAAGGAGAAGGAGAAGGTGAAGTCTGCAGGGTGAATCAGAAGAAGTAGAAGAAGGAGAAGGAGAAGGTGAAGTCAGGAGAGTGAAGCAGAAGAAGCAGAAGAAGGAGAAGGAGAAGGTGAAGTCTGGAGGGTGAAGCAGAAGAAGCAGAAGAAGGAGAAGGAGAAGGTGAAGTCTGGAGGGCGAAGCAGAAGAAGCAGAAGAAGGAGAAGGAGAAGGTGAAGTCTGGAGGGTGAATCAGAAGAAGCAGAAGAAGGAGAAGGAAAAGGTGAAGTCTGGAGGGTGAATCAGAAGAAGCAGAAGAAGGAGAAGGAGAAGGTGAAGTCTGGAGGGTGAATCAGAAGAAGCAGAATAAGGAGAAGGAGAAGGTGAAGTCTGGAGGGTGAATCAGAAGAAGCAGAAGAAGGAGAAGGAGAAGGTGAAGTCTGGAGGGTGAATCAGAAGAAGTAGAAGAAGGAGAAGGGGAAGGTGAAGTCTGGAGGGTGAAGCAGAAGAAGTAGAAGAAAGAGAAGGAGAAGGTGAAGTCAGGAGGGTGAATCAGAAGAAGCAGAAGAAGGAGAAGGAGAAGGTGAAGTCTGGAGGGTGAATCAGAAGAATCAGAAGAAGGAGAAGGAGAAGATGAAGTCTGGAGGGTGAATCAGAAGAAGCAGAAGAAAGAGAAGGAGAAGGGGAAGTCTGGAGGGTGAAGCAGAAGAAACAGAAGAAGGAGAAGGAGTAGGTGAAGACTGGAGGGTGAATCAGAAGAAGTAGAAGAAGGAGAAGGAGAAGGTGAAGTCTGGAGGGTGAATCAGACGAAGTAGAAGAAGGAGAAGGAGAAGGTGAAGTCTGGAGGGTGAATCAGAAGAAGTAGAAGAAGGAGAATGAGAAGGTGAAGTCTGGAGGGTGAATCAGAAGAAGCAGAAGAAGGAGAAGGAGAAGATGAAGTCTGGAGGGTGAATCAGAAGAAGTAGAAGAAGGAGAAGGAGAAGGTGAGGTCTGGAGGGTGAATCAGAAGAAGCAGAAGAAGGAGAAGGAGAAGGTGAAGTCTGGAGGGTGAATCAGAAGAAGCAGAGGAAGGAGAAGGAGAAGGTGAAGTCTGGAGGGTGAATCAGAAGAAGCAGAAGAAGGAGAAGGAAAAGGTGAAGTCAGGAGCGTGAATCAGAAGAAGCAGAAGAAGGAGAAGGAGAAGGTGAAGTTAGGAGGGTGAATCAGAAGAAGCAGAAGAAGGAGAAGGAGCAGGTGAAGTCAGGGGGGTGCAGCAGAAGAAGTAGAAGAAGGAGAAGGAGAAGGTGAAGTCAGGACGGTGAAGCAGAAGAAGCAGAAGAAGGAGAAGGAGAAGGTGAAGTCTGGAGGGTGAAGCAGAAGAAGCAGAAGAAGGAGAAGGAGAGGGTGAAGTCTGGAGGGTGAATCAGAAGAAGTAGAAGAAGGAGAAGGAGAATGTGAAGTCAGGAGAGTGAAGCAGAAGAAGCAGAAGAAGGAGAAGGAGAAGGTGAAGTCTGGAGGGCGAAGCAGAAGAAGCAGAAGAAGGAGAAGGAGAAGGTGAAGTCTGGAGGGTGAAGCAGAAGAAGCAGAAGAAGGAGAAGGAGTAGGTGAAGTCTGGAGGGTGAATCAGAAGAAGTAGAAGAAGGAGAAGGATAAGGTGAAGTCAGGATGGTGAAGCAGAAGAAGCAGAAGAAGGAGAAGGAGAAGGTGAAGTCTGGAGGGTGAAGCAGAAGAAGTAGAAGAAGGAGAAGGAGAAGGTGAAGTCTGGAAGGTGAAGCAGAAGAAGCAGAAGAAGGAGAAGGAGAAGGTGAAGTCAGGAGGGTGGATCAGAAGAAGTAGAAGAAGGAGAAGGAGAAGGTGAAGTCTGGAGGGTGAATCAGAAGAAGCAGAAGAAGGAGAAGGAGAAAGTGAAGTCTGGAGGGCGCAGCAGAAGAAGCAGAAGAAGGAGAAAGAGAAGGTGTAGTCTGGAGGGTGAAGCAGAAGAAGCAGAAGAAGGAGAAGGAGAGGGTGAAGTCTGCAGGGTGAATCAGAAGAAGTAGAAGAAGGAGAAGGAGAAGGTGAAGTCAGGAGAGTGAAGCAGAAGAAGCAGAAGAAGGAGAAGGAGAAGGTGAAGTCTGGAGGGCGAAGCAGAAGAAGCAGAAGAAGGAGAAGGAGAAGGTGAAGTCTGGAGGGTGAAGCAGAAGAAGCAGAAGAAGGAGAAGGAGTAGGTGAAGTCTGGAGGGTGAATCAGAAGAAGTAGAAGAAGGAGAAGGAGAAGGTGAAGTCAGGAGGGTGAAGCAGAAGAAGCAGAAGAAGGAGAAGGAGAAGGTGAAGTCTGGAGGGTGAAGCAGAAGAAGCAGAAGAAGGAGAAGGAGAAGGTGAAGTCTGGAGGGTGAATCAGAAGAAGCAGAAGAAGGAGAAGGAGAAGGTGAAGTCTGGAGGGTGAATAAGAAGAAGCAGAAGAAGGAGAAGGAGAAGATGAAGTCTGGAGGGTGAATCAGAAGAAGTAGAAGAAGGAGAAGGAGAAGATGAGGTCTGGAGGGTGAATCAGAAGAAGCAGAAGAAGGAGAAGGAGAAGGTGAAGTCTGGAGGGTGAATCAGAAGAAGCAGAAGAAGGAGAAGGAGAAGGTGAAGTCTGGAGGGTGAATTAGAAGAAGCAGAAGAAGGAGAAGGAGAAGGTGAAGTCAGGGGGGTGAAGCAGAAGAAGTAGAAGAAGGAGAAGGAGAAGGTGAAGTCAGGAGGGTGAAGCAGAAGAAGCAGAAGAAGGAGAAGGAGAAGGTGAAGTCTGGAGGGCGCAGCAGAAGAAGCAGAAGAAGGAGAAGGAGAAGGTGAAGTCTGCAGGGTGAATCAGAAGAAGTAGAAGAAGGAGAAGGAGAAGGTGAAGTCAGGAGAGTGAAGCAGAAGAAGCAGAAGAAGGAGAAGGAGAAGGTGAAGTCTGGAGGGTGAAGCAGAAGAAGCAGAAGAAGGAGAAGGAGAAGGTGAAGTCTGGAGGGCGAAGCAGAAGAAGCAGAAGAAGGAGAAGGAGAAGGTGAAGTCTGGAGGGTGAAGCAGAAGAAGCAGAAGAAGGAGAAGGAGAAGGTGAAGTCTGGAGGGTGAATCAGAAGAAGTAGAAGAAGGAGAAGGAGAAGGTGAAGTCAGGAGGGTGAATCAGAAGAAGTAGAAGAAGGAGAAGGAGAAGGTGAAGTCAGGAGGGTGAAGCAGAAGAAGCAGAAGAAGGAGAAGGAGAAGGTGAAGTCAGGAGGGTGAATCGGAAGAAGTAGAAGAAGGAGAAGGAGAAGGTGAAGTCTGGAGGGTGAATCAGAAGAAGTAGAAGAAGGAGAAGGAGAAGGTGATGTCTGGAGGGTGAATCAGAAGAAGTAGAAGAAGGAGAAGGAGAAGGTGAAGTCTGGAGGGTGAATCAGAAGAAGCAGAAGAAGGAGAAGGAGAAGGTGACGTCTGGAGGGAGAAGCAGAAGAAGTAGAAGAAGGAGAAGGAGAAGGTGAAGTCTGGAGGGTGAATCAGAAGAAGTAGAAGAAGGAGAAGGAGAAGGTGAAGTCTGGAGGGTGAATCAGAAGAAGTAGAAGACGGAGAAGGAGAAGGTGAAGTCTGGAGGGTGAATCAGAAGAAGCAGAAGAACGAGAAGGAGAAGGTGAAGTCTGGAGGGTGAATCAGCAGAAGTAGAAGAAGGAGAAGGAGAAGGTGTAGTCTGGAGGGTGAATCAGAAGAAGTTGACGAAGGAGAAGGAGAAGGTGAAGTCTGGAGGGTGAATCAGAAGAAGCAGAAGAACGTGAAGGAGAAGGTGAAGTCTGGAGGGTGAATCAGAAGAAGTAGAAGAAGGAGAATGAGAAGGTGAAGTCTGGAGGATGAATCAGAAGAAGCAGAAGAAGGAGAAGGAGAAGGTGAAGTCTGGAGGGTGAATCAGAAGAAGCAGAAGAAGGAGAAGGAGAAGGTGAAGTCTGGAGGGAGAATCAGAAGAAGCAGAATAAGGAGAAGGAGAAGGTGAAGTCTGGAGGGTGAATCAGAAGAAGCAGAAGAAGGAGAAGGAGAAGGTGAAGTCTGGAGGGTGAATCAGAAGAAGTAGAAGAAGGAGAAGGAGAAGGTGAAGTCTGGAGGGTGAATCAGAAGAAGTAGAAGAAGGAGAAGGAGAAGGTGACGTCTGGAGGGTGAATCAGAAGCAGTAGAAGAAGGAGAAGGAGAAGGTGAAGTCTGGAGGGTGAAGCAGAAGAAGTAGAAGAAGGAGAAGGAGAAGGTGAAGTCAGGAGGGTGAATCAGAAGAAGTAGAAGAAGGAGAAGGAGAAGGTGAAGTCAGGAGTGTGAATCAGAAGAAGCAGAAGAAGGAGAAGGAGAAGGTGAAGTCTGGAGGGTGAATCAGAAGAATCAGAAGAAGGAGAAGGAGAAGGTGAAGTCTGGAGGGTGAATCAGAAGAAGCAGAAGAAAGAGAAGGAGAAGGTGAATTCTGGAGGGTGAAGCAGAAGAAACAGAAGAAGGAGAAGGAGAAGGTGAAGACTGGAGGATGTATCAGAAGAAGTAGAAGAAGGAGAAGGAGAAGGTGAGGTCTGGAGGGTGAATCAGAAGAAGTAGAAGAAGGAGAAGGAGAAGGTGAAGTCTGGAGGGTGAATCAGAAGAAGCAGAAGAAGGAGAAGGAGAAGGTGAAGTCTGGAGGGTGAATGAGAAGATGCAGAAGAAGGAGAAGGAGAAGATTAAGTCTGGAGGGTGAATCAGAAGTAGTAGAAGAAGCAGAAGGAGAAGGTGAGGTCTGGAGGGTGAATCAGAAGAAGCAGAAGAAGGAGAAGGAGAAGGTGAAGTCTGGAGGGTGAATCAGAAGAAGCAGAAGAAGGAGAAGGAGAAGGTGAAGTCTGGAGGGTGAATCAGAAGAAGCAGAAGAAGGAGAAGGAGAAGGTGAAGTCAGGAGGGTGAATCAGAAGAAGCAGAAGAAGGAGAAGGAGAAGGTGAAGTTAGGAGGGTGAATCAGAAGAAGCAGAAGAAGGAGAAGGAGAAGGTGAAGTCTGGAGGGTGAATCAGAAGAAGCAGAAGAAAGAGAAGGAGAAGGTGAAGTCTGGAGGGTGAATCAGAAGAAGTAGAAGAAGGAGAAGGAGAAGGTGAAGTCTGGAGGGTGAATCAGAAGAAGTAGAAGAAGGAGAAGGAGAAGGTGAAGTCTGGAGGGTGAATCAGAAGAAGTAGAAGAAGAAGGAGAATGTGAAGTCTGGAGGGTGAAGCAGAAGAAGTAGAAGAAGGAGAAGGAGAAGGTGAAGTCAGGAGGGTGAATCAGAAGAAGTAGAAGAAGGAGAAGGAGAAGGTGAAGTCAGGAGTGTGAATCAGAAGAAGTAGAAGAAGGAGAAGGAGAAGGTGAAGTCAGGAGGGTGAAGCAGAAGAAGCAGAAGAAGGAGAAGGAGAAGGTGAAGTCTGGAGGGTGAAGCAGAAGAAGCAGAAGAAGGAGAAGGAGAGGGTGAAGTCTGGAGGGTGAATCAGAAGAAGTAGAAGAAGGAGAAGGAGAAGGTGAAGTCAGGAGAGTGAAGCAGAAGAAGCAGAAGAAGGAGAAGGAGAAGGTGAAGTCTGGAGGGCGAAGCAGAAGAAGCAGAAGAAGGAGAAGGAGAAGGTGAAGTCTGGAGGGTGAAGCAGAAGAAGCAGAAGAAGGAGAAGGAGTAGGTGAAGTCTGGAGGGTGAATCAGAAGAAGTAGAAGAAGGAGAAGGAGAAGGTGAAGTCAGGAGGGTGAAGCAGAAGAAGCAGAAGAAGGAGAAGGAGAAGGTGAAGTCTGGAGGGTGAAGCAGAAGAAGCAGAAGAAGGAGAAGGAGAAGGTGAAGTCTGGAGGGTGAATCAGAAGAAGCAGAAGAAGGAGAAGGAGAAGGTGAAGTCTGGAGGGTGAATAAGAAGAAGCAGAAGAAGGAGAAGGAGAAGATGAAGTCTGGAGGGTGAATCAGAAGAAGTAGAAGAAGGAGAAGGAGAAGATGAGGTCTGGAGGGTGAATCAGAAGAAGCAGAAGAAGGAGAAGGTGAAGTCTGGAGGGTGAATCAGAAGAAGCAGAAGAAGGAGAAGGAGAAGGTGAAGTCTGGAGGGTGAATTAGAAGAAGCAGAAGAAGGAGAAGGAGAAGGTGAAGTCAGGGTGGTGAAGCAGAAGAAGTAGAAGAAGGAGAAGGAGAAGGTGAAGTCAGGAGGGTGAAGCAGAAGAAGCAGAAGAAGGAGAAGGAGAAGGTGAAGTCTGGAGGGCGCAGCAGAAGAAGCAGAAGAAGGAGAAGGAGAAGGTGAAGTCTGCAGGGTGAATCAGAAGAAGTAGAAGAAGGAGAAGGAGAAGGTGAAGTCAGGAGAGTGAAGCAGAAGAAGCAGAAGAAGGAGAAGGAGAAGGTGAAGTCTGGAGGGTGAAGCAGAAGAAGCAGAAGAAGGAGAAGGAGAAGGTGAAGTCTGGAGGGCGAAGCAGAAGAAGCAGAAGAAGGAGAAGGAGAAGGTGAAGTCTGGAGGGTGAAGCAGAAGAAGCAGAAGAAGGAGAAGGAGAAGGTGAAGTCTGGAGGGTGAATCAGAAGAAGTAGAAGAAGGAGAAGGAGAAGGTGAAGTCAGGAGGGTGAATCAGAAGAAGTAGAAGAAGGAGAAGGAGAAGGTGAAGTCAGGAGGGTGAAGCAGAAGAAGCAAAAGAAGGAGAAGGAGAAGGTGAAGTCAGGAGGGTGAATCGGAAGAAGTAGAAGAAGGAGAAGGAGAAGGTGATGTCTGGAGGGTGAATCAGAAGAAGTAGAAGAAGGAGAAGGAGAAGGTGAAGTCTGGAGGGTGAATCAGAAGAAGCAGAAGAAGGAGAAGGAGAAGGTGACGTCTGGAGGGAGAAGCAGAAGAAGTAGAAGAAGGAGAAGGAGAAGGTGAAGTCTGGAGGGTGAATCAGAAGAAGTAGAAGAAGGAGAAGGAGAAGGTGAAGTCTGGAGGGTGAATCAGAAGAAGTAGAAGACGGAGAAGGAGAAGGTGAAGTCTGGAGGGTGAATCAGAAGAAGCAGAAGAACGAGAAGGAGAAGGTGAAGTCTGGAGGGTGAATCAGCAGAAGTAGAAGAAGGAGAAGGAGAAGGTGTAGTCTGGAGGGTGAATCAGAAGAAGTTGACGAAGGAGAAGGAGAAGGTGAAGTCTGGAGGGTGAATCAGAAGAAGCAGAAGAACGTGAAGGAGAAGGTGAAGTCTGGAGGGAGAAGCAGAAGAAGTAGAAGAAGGAGAAGGAGAAGGTGAAGTCTGGAGGGTGAATCAGAAGAAGTAGAAGAAGGAGAATGAGAAGGTGAAGTCTGGAGGATGAATCAGAAGAAGCAGAAGAAGGAGAAGGAGAAGGTGAAGTCTGGAGGGTGAATCAGAAGAAGCAGAAGAAGGAGAAGGAGAAGGTGAAGTCTGGAGGGAGAATCAGAAGAAGCAGAATAAGGAGAAGGAGAAGGTGAAGTCTGGAGGGTGAATCAGAAGAAGCAGAAGAAGGAGAAGGAGAAGGTGAAGTCTGGAGGGTGAAGCAGAAGAAGCAGAAGAAGGAGAAGGAGTAGGTGAAGTCTGGAGGGTGAATCAGAAGAAGTAGAAGAAGGAGAAGGAGAAGGTGAAGTCAGGAGGGTGAAGCAGAAGAAGCAGAAGAAGGAGAAGGAGAAGGTGAAGTCTGGAGGGTGAAACAGAAGAAGCAGAAGAAGGAGAAGGAGAAGGTGAAGTCTGGAGGGTGAATCAGAAGAAGCAGAAGAAGGAGAAGGAGAAGGTGAAGTCTGGAGGGTGAAAAAGAAGAAGCAGAAGAAGGAGAAGGAGAAGATGAAGTCTGGAGGGTGAATCAGAAGATGTAGAAGAAGGAGAAGGAGAAGATGAGGTCTGGAGGGTGAATCAGAAGAAGCAGAAGAAGGAGAAGGAGAAGGTGAAGTCTGGAGGGTGAATCAGAAGAAGCAGAAGAAGGAGAAGGAGAAGGTGAAGTCTGGAGGGTGAATTAGAAGAAGCAGAAGAAGGAGAAGGAGAAGGTGAAGTCAGGGGGGTGAAGCAGAAGAAGTAGAAGAAGGAGAAGGAGAAGGTGAAGTCAGGAGGGTGAAGCAGAAGAAGCAGAAGAAGGAGAAGGAGAAGGTGAAGTCTGGAGGGCGCAGCAGAAGAAGCAGAAGAAGGAGAAGGAGAAGGTGAAGTCTGCAGGGTGAATCAGAAGAAGTAGAAGAAGGAGAAGGAGAAGGTGAAGTCAGGAGAGTGAAGCAGAAGAAGCAGAAGAAGGAGAAGGAGAAGGTGAAGTCTGGAGGGTGAAGCAGAAGAAGCAGAAGAAGGAGAAGGAGAAGGTGAAGTCTGGAGGGCGAAGCAGAAGAAGCAGAAGAAGGAGAAGGAGAAGGTGAAGTCTGGAGGGTGAAGCAGAAGAAGCAGAAGAAGGAGAAGGAGAAGGTGAAGTCTGGAGGGTGAATCAGAAGAAGTAGAAGAAGGAGAAGGAGAAGGTGAAGTCAGGAGGGTGAATCAGAAGAAGTAGAAGAAGGAGAAGGAGAAGGTGAAGTCAGGAGGGTGAAGCAGAAGAAGCAGAAGAAGGAGAAGGAGAAGGTGAAGTCAGGAGGGTGAATCGGAAGAAGTAGAAGAAGGAGAAGGAGAAGGTGATGTCTGGAGGGTGAATCAGAAGAAGTAGAAGAAGGAGAAGGAGAAGGTGAAGTCTGGAGGGTGAATCAGAAGAAGCAGAAGAAGGAGAAGGAGAAGGTGACGTCTGGAGGGAGAAGCAGAAGAAGTAGAAGAAGGAGAAGGAGAAGGTGAAGTCTGGAGGGTGAATCAGAAGAAGTAGAAGAAGGAGAAGGAGAAGGTGAAGTCTGGAGGGTGAATCAGAAGAAGTAGAAGACGGAGAAGGAGAAGGTGAAGTCTGGAGGGTGAATCAGAAGAAGCAGAAGAACGAGAAGGAGAAGGTGAAGTCTGGAGGGTGAATCAGCAGAAGTAGAAGAAGGAGAAGGAGAAGGTGTAGTCTGGAGGGTGAATCAGAAGAAGTTGACGAAGGAGAAGGAGAAGGTGAAGTCTGGAGGGTGAATCAGAAGAAGCAGAAGAACGTGAAGGAGAAGGTGAAGTCTGGAGGGAGAAGCAGAAGAAGTAGAAGAAGGAGAAGGAGAAGGTGAAGTCTGGAGGGTGAATCAGAAGAAGTAGAAGAAGGAGAATGAGAAGGTGAAGTCTGGAGGATGAATCAGAAGAAGCAGAAGAAGGAGAAGGAGAAGGTGAAGTCTGGAGGGTGAATCAGAAGAAGCAGAAGAAGGAGAAGGAGAAGGTGAAGTCTGGAGGGAGAATCAGAAGAAGCAGAATAAGGAGAAGGAGAAGGTGAAGTCTGGAGGGTGAATCAGAAGAAGCAGAAGAAGGAGAAGGAGAAGGTGAAGTCTGGAGGGTGAATCAGAAGAAGTAGAAGAAGGAGAAGGAGAAGGTGAAGTCTGGAGGGTGAATCAGAAGAAGTAGAAGAAGGAGAAGGAGAAGGTGAAGTCTGGAGGGTGAATCAGAAGCAGTAGAAGAAGGAGAAGGAGAAGGTGAAGTCTGGAGGGTGAAGCAGAAGAAGTAGAAGAAGGAGAAGGAGAAGGTGAAGTCAGGAGGGTGAATCAGAAGAAGTAGAAGAAGGAGAAGGAGAAGGTGAAGTCAGGAGTGTGAATCAGAAGAAGCAGAAGAAGGAGAAGGAGAAGGTGAAGTCTGGAGGGTGAATCAGAAGAATCAGAAGAAGGAGAAGGAGAAGGTGAAGTCTGGAGGGTGAATCAGAAGAAGCAGAAGAAAGAGAAGGAGAAGGTGAATTCTGGAGGGTGAAGCAGAAGAAACAGAAGAAGGAGAAGGAGAAGGTGAAGACTGGAGGATGTATCAGAAGAAGTAGAAGAAGGAGAAGGAGAAGGTGAGGTCTGGAGGGTGAATCAGAAGAAGTAGAAGAAGGAGAAGGAGAAGGTGAAGTCTGGAGGGTGAATCAGAAGAAGCAGAAGAAGGAGAAGGAGAAGGTGAAGTCTGGAGGGTGAATCAGAAGATGCAGAAGAAGGAGAAGGAGAAGATTAAGTCTGGAGGGTGAATCAGAAGTAGTAGAAGAAGTAGAAGGAGAAGGTGAGGTCTGGAGGGTGAATCAGAAGAAGCAGAAGAAGGAGAAGGAGAAGGTGAAGTCTGGAGGGTGAATCAGAAGAAGCAGAAGAAGGAGAAGGAGAAGGTGAAGTCTGGAGGGTGAATCAGAAGAAGCAGAAGAAGGAGAAGGAGAAGGTGAAGTCAGGAGGGTGAATCAGAAGAAGCAGAAGAAGGAGAAGGGGAAGGTGAAGTTAGGAGGGTGAATCAGAAGAAGCAGAAGAAGGAGAAGGAGAAGGTGAAGTCTGGAGGGTGAATCAGAAGAAGCAGAAGAAAGAGAAGGAGAAGGTGAAGTCTGGAGGGTGAATCAGAAGAAGTAGAAGAAGGAGAAGGAGAAGGTGAAGTCTGGAGGGTGAATCAGAAGAAGTAGAAGAAGGAGAAGGAGAAGGTGAAGTCTGGAGGGTGAATCAGAAGAAGTAGAAGAAGAAGGAGAATGTGAAGTCTGGAGGGTGAAGCAGAAGAAGTAGAAGAAGGAGAAGGAGAAGGTGAAGTCAGGAGGGTGAATCAGAAGAAGTAGAAGAAGGAGAAGGAGAAGGTGAAGTCAGGAGTGTGAATCAGAAGAAGCAGAAGAAGGAGAAGGAGAAGGTGAAGTCTGGAGGGTGAATCAGAAGAATCAGAAGAAGGAGAAGGAGAAGGTGAAGTCTGGAGGGAGAATCAGAAGAAGCAGAAGAAAGAGAAGGAGAAGGTGAAGTCTGGAGGGTGAATCAGAAGAAGTAGAAGAAGGAGAAGGAGAAGGTGAAGTCTGGAGGGTGAATCAGAAGAAGCAGAAGAAGGAGAAGGAGAAGGTGAATTCTGGAGGGTGAATCAGAAGATGCAGAAGAAGGAGAAGGAGAAGGTGAAGTCTGGAGGGTGAATCAGAAGAAGTAGAAGAAGGAGAAGGAGAAGGTGAAGTCTGGAGGGTGAAGCAGAAGAAGTCGAAGAAGGAGAAGGAGAAGGTGAAGTCAGGAGGGTGAATCAGAAGAAGCAGAAGAAGGAGAAGGAGAAGGTGAAGTCTGGAGGGTGAATCAGAAGAATCAGAAGGAGAAGGAGAAGATGAAGTCTGGAGGGTGAATCAGAAGAAGCAGAAGAAAGAGAAGGAGAAGGGGAAGTCTGGAGGGTGAAGCAGAAGAAACAGAAGAAGGAGAAGGAGTAGGTGAAGACTGGAGGGTGAATCAGAAGAAGTAGAAGAAGGAGAAGGAGAAGGTGAAGTCTGGAGGGTGAATCAGACGAAGTAGAAGAAGGAGAAGGAGAAGGTGAAGTCTGGAGGGTGAATCAGAAGAAGTAGAAGAAGGAGAAGGAGAAGGTGAAGTCTGGAGGGTGAATCAGAAGAAGCAGAAGAAGGAGAAGGAGAAGATGAAGTCTGGAGGGTGAATCAGAAGAAGTAGAAGAAGGAGAAGGAGAAGGTGAGGTCTGGAGGGTGAATCAGAAGAAGCAGAAGAAGGAGAAGGAGAAGGTGAAGTCTGGAGGGTGAATCAGAAGAAGCAGAGGAAAGAGAAGGAGAAGGTGAAGTCTGGAGGGTGAATCAGAAGAAGCAGAAGAAGGGGAAGGAAAAGGTGAAGTCAGGAGCGTGAATCAGAAGAAGCAGAAGAAGGAGAAGGAGAAGGTGAAGTTAGGAGGGTGAATCAGAAGAATTAGAAGAAGGAGAAGGAGAAGGTGAAGTCAGGACGGTGAAGCAGAAGAAGCAGAAGAAGGAGAAGGAGAAGGTGAAGTCTGGAGGGTGAAGCAGAAGAAGCAGAAGAAGGAGAAGGAGAGGGTGAAGTCTGGAGGGTGAATCAGAAGAAGTAGAAGAAGGAGAAGGAGAATGTGAAGTCAGGAGAGTGAAGTAGAAGAAGCAGAAGAAGGAGAAGGAGAAGGTGAAGTCTGGAGGGCGAAGCAGAAGAAGCAGAAGAAGGAGAAGGAGAAGGTGAAGTCTGGAGGGTGAATCAGAAGAAGCAGAGGAAAGAGAAGGAGAAGGTGAAGTCTGGAGGGTGAATCAGAAGAAGCAGAAGAAGGGGAAGGAAAAGGTGAAGTCAGGAGCGTGAATCAGAAGAAGCAGAAGAAGGAGAAGGAGAAGGTGAAGTTAGGAGGGTGAATCAGAAGAAGCAGAAGAAGGAGAAGGAGCAGGTGAAGTCAGGGGGGTGAAGCAGAAGAATTAGAAGAAGGAGAAGGAGAAGGTGAAGTCAGGACGGTGAAGCAGAAGAAGCAGAAGAAGGAGAAGGAGAAGGTGAAGTCTGGAGGGTGAAGCAGAAGAAGCAGAAGAAGGAGAAGGAGAGGGTGAAGTCTGGAGGGTGAATCAGAAGAAGTAGAAGAAGGAGAAGGAGAATGTGAAGTCAGGAGAGTGAAGTAGAAGAAGCAGAAGAAGGAGAAGGAGAAGGTGAAGTCTGGAGGGCGAAGCAGAAGAAGCAGAAGAAGGAGAAGGAGAAGGTGAAGTCTGGAGGGTGAAGCAGAAGAAGCAGAAGAAGGAGAAGGAGTAGGTGAAGCCTGGAGGGTGAATCAGAAGAAGTAGAAGAAGGAGAAGGCTAAGGTGAAGTCAGGATGGTGAAGCAGAAGAAGCAGAAGAAGGAGAAGGAGAAGGTGAAGTCTGGAGGGTGAAGCAGAAGAAGTAGAAGAAGGAGAAGGAGAAGGTGAAGTCTGGAGGGTGAAGCAGAAGAAGCAGAAGAAGGAGAAGGAGAAGGTGAAGTCAGGAGGGTGGATCAGAAGAAGTAGAAGAAGGAGAAGGAGAAGTGAAGTCTGGAGGGTGAATCAGAAGAAGCAGAAGAAGGAGAAGGAGAAGGTGAAGTCTGGAGGGTGAATCAGAAGAATCAGAAGGAGAAGGAGAAGATGAAGTCTGGAGGGTGAATCAGAAAAAGCAGAAGAAAGAGAAGGAGAAGGGGAAGTCTGGAGGGTGAAGCAGAAGAAACAGAAGAAGGAGAAGGAGTAGGTGAAGACTGGAGGGTGAATCAGAAGAAGTAGAAGAAGGAGAAGGAGAAGGTGAAGTCTGGAGGGTGAATCAGACGAAGTAGAAGAAGGAGAAGGAGAAGGTGAAGTCTGGAGGGTGAATCAGAAGAAGTAGAAGAAGGAGAAGGAGAAGGTGAAGTCTGGAGGGTGAATCAGAAGAAGCAGAAGAAGGAGAAGGAGAAGATGAAGTCTGGAGGGTGAATCAGAAGAAGTAGAAGAAGGAGAAGGAGAAGGTGAGGTCTGGAGGGTGAATCAGAAGAAGCAGAAGAAGGAGAAGGAGAAGGTGAAGTCTGGAGGGTGAATCAGAAGAAGCAGAGGAAAGAGAAGGAGAAGGTGAAGTCTGGAGGGTGAATCAGAAGAAGCAGAAGAAGGGGAAGGAAAAGGTGAAGTCAGGAGCGTGAATCAGAAGAAGCAGAAGAAGGAGAAGGAGAAGGTGAAGTTAGGAGGGTGAATCAGAAGAAGCAGAAGAAGGAGAAGGAGCAGGTGAAGTCAGGGGGGTGAAGCAGAAGAATTAGAAGAAGGAGAAGGAGAAGGTGAAGTCAGGACGGTGAAGCAGAAGAAGCAGAAGAAGGAGAAGGAGAAGGTGAAGTCTGGAGGGTGAAGCAGAAGAAGCAGAAGAAGGAGAAGGAGAGGGTGAAGTCTGGAGGGTGAATCAGAAGAAGTAGAAGAAGGAGAAGGAGAATGTGAAGTCAGGAGAGTGAAGTAGAAGAAGCAGAAGAAGGAGAAGGAGAAGGTGAAGTCTGGAGGGCGAAGCAGAAGAAGCAGAAGAAGGAGAAGGAGAAGGTGAAGTCTGGAGGGTGAATCAGAAGAAGCAGAGGAAAGAGAAGGAGAAGGTGAAGTCTGGAGGGTGAATCAGAAGAAGCAGAAGAAGGGGAAGGAAAAGGTGAAGTCAGGAGCGTGAATCAGAAGAAGCAGAAGAAGGAGAAGGAGAAGGTGAAGTTAGGAGGGTGAATCAGAAGAAGCAGAAGAAGGAGAAGGAGCAGGTGAAGTCAGGGGGGTGAAGCAGAAGAATTAGAAGAAGGAGAAGGAGAAGGTGAAGTCAGGACGGTGAAGCAGAAGAAGCAGAAGAAGGAGAAGGAGAAGGTGAAGTCTGGAGGGTGAAGCAGAAGAAGCAGAAGAAGGAGAAGGAGAGGGTGAAGTCTGGAGGGTGAATCAGAAGAAGTAGAAGAAGGAGAAGGAGAATGTGAAGTCAGGAGAGTGAAGTAGAAGAAGCAGAAGAAGGAGAAGGAGAAGGTGAAGTCTGGAGGGCGAAGCAGAAGAAGCAGAAGAAGGAGAAGGAGAAGGTGAAGTCTGGAGGGTGAAGCAGAAGAAGCAGAAGAAGGAGAAGGAGTAGGTGAAGCCTGGAGGGTGAATCAGAAGAAGTAGAAGAAGGAGAAGGCTAAGGTGAAGTCAGGATGGTGAAGCAGAAGAAGCAGAAGAAGGAGAAGGAGAAGGTGAAGTCTGGAGGGTGAAGCAGAAGAAGTAGAAGAAGGAGAAGGAGAAGGTGAAGTCTGGAGGGTGAAGCAGAAGAAGCAGAAGAAGGAGAAGGAGAAGGTGAAGTCAGGAGGGTGGATCAGAAGAAGTAGAAGAAGGAGAAGGAGAAGTGAAGTCTGGAGGGTGAATCAGAAGAAGCAGAAGAAGGAGAAGGAGAAGGTGAAGTCTGGAGGGTGAAGCAGAAGAAGTAGAAGAAGGAGAAGGAGAAGATGAAGTCTGGAGGGTGAATCAGAAGAAGTAGAAGAAGGAGAAGGAGAAGGTGAAGTCAGGAGGGTGAATCAGAAGAAGCAGAAGAAGGAGAAGGAGAAGGCGAAGTCTGGAGGATGAATCAGAAGAAGCAGAAGAAGGAGAAGGAGAAGGTGAAGTCTGGAGGGTGAATCAGAAGAAGCAGAAGAAGGAGAAGGAGCAGATGAAGTCTGGAGGGTGAATCAGAAGAAGTAGAAGAAGGAGAAGGTGAAGTCTGGAGGGTGAATCAGAAGAAGCAGAAGAAGGAGAAGGAGAAGGTGAATACTGAAGGGTGAATCAGAAGAAGCAGAAGAAGGAGAAGGAGAAGGTGAAGTCTGTAGGGTGAATCAGAAGAAGAAGAAGAAGGAGAAGGAGTAGGTGAAGTCTGGAGGGTGAATCAGAAGAAGTAGACAAAGGAGAAGGAGAAGGTGAAGTCTGGAGGGTGAATCAGATGAAGCAGAAGAAGGAGAAGGAGAAGGTGTAGTCTGGCGGGTGAATCAGAAGAAGTAGAAGAAGAAGAAGGAGAAGGTGAAGTCTGGAGGGTGAATCAGAAGAAGCAGAAGAAGGAGAAGGAGAAGGTGAAGTCTAGAGGGTGAATCAGAAGAAGCAGAAGAAGGAGAAGATGAAGTCTGGAGGGTGAATCAGAAGAAGCAGAAATGGAGAAGGAGAAGGTGAAGTCTGGAGGGTGAATCAGAAGAAGTAGAAGAAGGAGAAGGAGAAGGTGAAGTCTGGAGGGTGAATCAGAAGAAGCAGAAGAAGGAGAAGTAGAAGGTGAAGTCAGAAGGGTGAATCAGAAGCAGCAGAAGAAGAAGAAGGAGAAGGTGAAGTCTGGAGGGTGAATCAGAAGAAGCAGAAGAAGGAGAAGGAGAAGGTGAAGTCTGGAGGGTGAATCAGAAGAAGTAGAAGAAGGAGAAGGAGAAGTTGAAGTCTGGAGGGTGAAGCAGAAGAAGTAGAAGAAGGAGAAGGAGAAGGTGAAGTCAGGACGGTGAATCAGAAGAAGCAGAAGAAGGAGAAAGGAGAAGGTGAAGTCTGGAGGGTGAATCAGATGAATCAGAAGAAGGAGAAGGAGAAGGTGAAGTCTGGAGGGTGAATCAGAAGAAGCAGAAGAAAGAGAAGGAGAAGGTGAAGTCTGGAGAGTGAAGCAGAAGAAGCAGAAGAAGGAGAAGGAGAAGGTGAAGACTGGAGGGTAAATCAGAAGATGTAGAAGAAGGAGAAGGAGAAGGTGAAGTCTGGAGGGTGAATCAGAAGAAGTAGAAGAAGGAGAAGGAGAAGGTGAAGTCTGGAGGGTGAATCAGAAGAAGCAGAAGAAGGAGAAGGAGGAGATGAAATCTGGAGGGTGAATCAGAAGAAGTAGAAGAAAGAGAAGGAGAAGGTGAGGTCTGGAGGGTGAATCAGAAGAAGCAGAAGAAGGAGAAGGAGATGGTGAAGTCTGGAGGGTGAATCAGAAGAAGCAGAAGAAGAAGAAGGAGAAGGTGAAGTCTGGAGGGTGAATCAGAAGAAGCAGAAGAAGGAGAAGGAGAAGGTGAAGTCAGGAGGGTGAATCAGAAGAAGCAGAAGAAGGAGAAGGAGAAGGTGAAGTTAGGAGGGTGAATCAGGAGAAGCAGAAGAAGGAGAAGGATAAGGTGATGTCAGGGGGGTGAAGCAGAAGAAGTAGAAGAAGGAGAAGGAGAAGGTGAAGTCAGGAGGGAGAAGCAGAAGAAGCAGAATAAGGAGAAGGAGAAGGTGAAGTCTGGAGGGCGCAGCAGAAGAAGCAGAAGAAGGAAAAGGAGAAGGTGAAGTCTGGAGGGTGAAGCAGAAGAAGCAGAAGAAGGAGAAGGAGAAGGTGAAGTCTGGAGGGTGAATCAGAAGAAGTAGAAGAAGGAGAAGGAGAAGGTGAAGTCTGGAGGGTGAAGCAGAAGAAGCAGAAGAAGGAGAAGGAGAAGGTGAAGTCAGCGGGGTGAAGCAGAAGAAGTAGAAGAAGGAGAAGGAGAAGGTGAAGTCAGGAGGGTGAAGCAGAAGAAGCAGAAGAAGGAGAAGGAGAAGGGGAAGTCTGGAGGGTGAAGCAGAAGAAGCAGAATAAGGAGAAGGAGAAGGTGAAGTCTGGAGGGTGAAGCAGAAGAAGCAGAAGAAGGTGAAGGAGATGGTGAAGTCAGGAGGGTGAATCAGAAGAAGTAGAAGAAGGAGAAGGAGAAGGTGAAGTCTGGAGGGTGAATCAGAAGAAGTAGAAGAAGGAGAAGGAGAAGGTGAAGTCTGGAGGGTGAATCAGAAGAAGTAGAAGAAGGAGAAGGTGAAGTCTGGAGGGTGAATCAGAAGAAGCAGAAGAAGGAGAAGGAGAAGGTGAAGTCTGGAGGGAGAAGCAGAAGAAGTAGAAGAAGGAGAAGGAGAAGGTGAAGTCTGGAGGGTGAATCGGAAGAAGTAGAAGAAGGAGAAGGAGAAGGTGAAGTCTGGAGGGTGAATCAGAAGAAGTAGAAGAAGGAGAAGGAGAAGGTGAAGTCTGGAGGGTGAATCAGAAGAAGCAGAAGAAGGAGAAGGAGTTGGTGAAGTCTGGAGGGTGAATCAGAAGAAGTAGAAGAAGGAGAAGGAGAAGGTGTAGACTGGAGGGTGAATCAGAAGAAGTAGACGAAGGAGAAGGAGAAGGTGAAGTCTGGAGGGTGAATCAGAAGAAGCAGAAGAAGGAGAAGGAGAAGGTGAAGTCTGGAGGGTGAATCAGAAGAAGTAGAAGAAGGAGAAGGAGAAGGTGAAGTCTGGAGGGTGAATCTGAAGAAGCAGAAGAAGGAGAAGGAGAAGATGAAGTCTGGAGGGTGAATCAGAAGAAGTAGAAGAAGGAGAAGGAGAAGGTGAGGTCTGGAGGGTGAATCAGAAGAAGCAGAAGAAGGAGAAGGAGAAGTTGAAGTCTGGCGGGTGAATCAGAAGAAGCAGAAGAAGGAGAAGGAGAAGGTGAAGTCTGGAGGGTGAATCAGAAGAAGCAGAAGAAGGAGAAGGAGAAGGTGAAGTCAGGAGGGTGAATCAGAAGAAGCAGAAGAAGGAGAAGGAGAAGGTGAAGTTAGAAGGGTGAATCAGAAGAAGCAGAAGAAGGAGAAGGAGAAGGTGAAGTCAGGGGGGTGAAGCAGAAGAAGTAGAAGAAGGACAAGGAGAAGGTGAAGTCTGGAGGGTGAATCAGAAGAAGTAGAAGAAGGAGAAGGAGAAGGTGAAGTCTGGAGGGTGAATCAGAAGAAGTAGAAGAAGGAGAAGGAGAAGGTGTAGTCTGGAGGGTGAATCAGAAGAAGTAGACGAAGGAGAAGGAAAAGGTGAAGTCTGGAGGGTGAATCAGAAGAAGCAAAAGAAGGAGAAGGAGAAGGTGAAGTCTGGAGGGTGAATCAGAAGAAGTAGAAGAAGGAGAAGGAGAAGGTGAAGTCTGGAGGGTGAATCAGAAGAAGCAGAAGAAGGAGAAGGAGAAGTTGAAGTCTGGAGGGAGAATCAGAAGAAGCAGAAGAAGGAGAAGGAGAAGGTGATGTCTGGAGGGTGAATCAGAAGAAGCAGAAGAAGGAGAAGGAGAAGGTGAAGTCTGGAGGGTGAATCAGAAGAAGCAGAAGAAGTAGAAGGAGAAGGTGAAGTCTGGAGGGTGAATCAGAAGAAGTAGAAGAAGGAGAAGGAGAAGGTGAAGTCTGGAGGGTGAATCAGAAGAAGCAGAAGAAGGAGAAGGTGAAGTCAGGAGGGTGAATCAGAAGAAGCAGAAGAAGGAGAAGGAGAAGGTGAAGTCTGGAGGGTGAATCAGAAGCAGCAGAAGAAGGAGAAGGAGATGGTGAAGACTGGAGGGTGAATCAGAAGAAGTAGAAGAAGGAGAAGGAGAAGGTGATGTCTGGAGGGTGAATCAGAAGAAGTAGAAGAAGGAGAAGGAGAAGGCGAAGTCTGGAGGATGAATCAGAAGAAGCAGAAGAAGGAGAAGGAGAAGGTGAAGTCTGGAGGGTGAATCAGAAGAAGCAGAAGAAGGAGAAGGAGCAGATGAAGTCTGGAGGGTGAATCAGAAGAAGTAGAAGAAGGAGAAGGTGAAGTCTGGAGGGTGAATCAGAAGAAGCAGAAGAAGGAGAAGGAGAAGGTGTATACTGAAGGGTGAATCAGAAGAAGCAGAAGAAGGAGAAGGAGAAGGTGAAGTCTGGAGGGTGAATCAGAAGAAGAAGAAGAAGGAGAAGGAGAAGGTGAAGTCTGGAGGGTGAATCAGAAGAAGTAGACAAAGGAGAAGGAGAAGGTGAAGTCTGGAGGGTGAATCAGAAGAAGCAGAAGAAGGAGAAGGAGAAGGTGTAGTCTGGCGGGTGAATCAGAAGAAGTAGAAGAAGAAGAAGGAGAAGGTGAAGTCTGGAGGGTGAATCAGAAGAAGCAGAAGAAGGAGAAGGAGAAGGTGAAGTCTGGAGGGTGAATCAGAAGAAGCAGAAGAAGGAGAAGGTGAAGTCTGGAGGGTGAATCAGAAGAAGCAGAAATGGAGAAGGAGAAGGTGAAGTCTGGAGGGTGAATCAGAAGAAGTAGAAGAAGGAGAAGGAGAAGGTGAAGTCTGGAGGGTGAATCAGAAGAAGCAGAAGAAGGAGAAGTAGAAGGTGAAGTCAGGAGGGTGAATCAGAAGCAGCAGAAGAAGAAGAAGGAGAAGGTGAAGTCTGGAGGGTGAATCAGAAGAAGCAGAAGAAGGAGAAGGAGAAGGTGAAGTCTGGAGGGTGAATCAGAAGAAGTAGAAGAAGGAGAAGGAGAAGTTGAAGTCTGGAAGGTGAAGCAGAAGAAGTAGAAGAAGGAGAAGGAGAAGGTGAAGTCAGGAAGGTGAATCAGAAGAAGCAGAAGAAGGAGAAAGGAGAAGGTGAAGTCTGGAGGGTGAATCAGATGAATCAGAAGAAGGAGAAGGAGAAGGTGAAGTCTGGAGGGTGAATCAGAAGAAGCAGAAGAAAGAGAAGGAGAAGGTGAAGTCTGGAGAGTGAAGCAGAAGAAGCAGAAGAAGGAGAAGGAGAAGGTGAAGACTGGAGGGTAAATCAGAAGATGTAGAAGAAGGAGAAGGAGAAGGTGAAGTCTGGAGGGTGAATCAGAAGAAGTAGAAGAAGGTGAAGGAGAAGGTGAAGTCTGGAGGGTGAATCAGAAGAAGCAGAAGAAGGAGAAGGAGGAGATGAAATCTGGAGGGTGAATCAGAAGAAGTAGAAGAAGGAGAAGCAGAAGGTGAGGTCTGGAGGGTGAATCAGAAGAAGCAGAAGAAGGAGAAGGAGATGGTGAAGTCTGGAGGGTGAATCAGAAGAAGCAGAAGAAGAAGAAGGAGAAGGTGAAGTCTGGAGGGTGAATCAGAAGAAGCAGAAGAAGGAGAAGGAGAAGGTGAAGTCAGGAGGGTGAATCAGAAGAAGCAGAAGAAGGAGAAGGAGAAGGTGAAGTTAGGAGGGTGAATCAGGAGAAGCAGAAGAAGGAGAAGGAGAAGGTGATGTCAGGGGGGTGAAGCAGAAGAAGTAGAAGAAGGAGAAGGAGAAGGTGAAGTCAGGAGGGAGAAGCAGAAGAAGCAGAATAAGGAGAAGGAGAAGGTGAAGTCTGGAGGGCGCAGCAGAAGAAGCAGAAGAAGGAAAAGGAGAAGGTGAAGTCTGGAGGGTGAAGCAGAAGAAGCAGAAGAAGGAGAAGGAGAAGGTGAAGTCTGGAGGGTGAATCAGAAGAAGTAGAAGAAGGAGAAGGAGAAGGTGAAGTCAGGAGGGTGACGCAGAAGAAGCAGAAGAAGGAGAAGGAGAAGGTGAAGTCTGGAGGGTGAAGCAGAAGAAGTAGAAGAAGGAGAAGGAAAAGGTGACGTCAGGAGGGTGAATCAGAAGAGGTAGAAGAAGGAGAAGGAGAAGGTGAAGTCAGGACGGTGAATCAGAAGAAGCAGAAGAAGGAGAAGGAGAAGGTGAAGTCTGGAGGGTGAATCAGAAGAATCAGAAGAAGGAGAAGGAGAAGGTGAAGTCTCGAGGGTGAATCAGAAGAAGGAGAAGAAAGAGAAGGAGAAGTTGAAGTCTGGAGGGTAAAGCAGAAGAAGCAGAAGAAGGAGAAGGAGAAGGTGAAGACTGGAGGGTGAAACAGAAGAAGTAGAAGAAGGAGAAGGAGAAGGTGAATTCTGGAGGGTGAATCAGAAGAAGTAGAAGAAGGAGAAGGAGAAGGTGAAGTCTGGAGGGTGAATCAGAAGAAGCAGAAGAAGGAGAAGGAGAAGGTGAAGTCTGGAGGGTGAATCTGAAGAAGCAGAAGAAGGAGAAGGAGAAGATGAAGTCTGGAGGGTGAATCAGAAGAAGTAGAAGAAGGAGAAGGAGAAGGTGAGGTCTGGAGGGTGAATCAGAAGAAGCAGAAGAAGGAGAAGGAGAAGTTGAAGTCTGGCGGGTGAATCAGAAGAAGCAGAAGAAGGAGAAGGAGAAGGTGAAGTCTGGAGGGTGAATCAGAAGAAGCAGAAGAAGGAGAAGGAGAAGGTGAAGTCAGGAGGGTGAATCAGAAGAAGCAGAAGAAGGAGAAGGAGAAGGTGAAGTTAGAAGGGTGAATCAGAAGAAGCAGAAGAAGGAGAAGGAGAAGGTGAAGTCAGGGGGGTGAAGCAGAAGAAGTAGAAGAAGGACAAGGAGAAGGTGAAGTCAGGAGGGTGAAGCAGAAGAAGCAGAAGAAGGAGAAGGAGAAGGTGAAGTCTGGAGGGCGCAGCAGAAGAAGCAGAAGAAGGAGAAGGAGAAGGTGAAGTCTGGAGGGTGAAGCAGAAGAAGCAGAAGAAGGAGAAGGAGAAGGTGAAGTCTGGAGGGCGAAGCAGAAGGAGCAGAAGAAGGAGAAGGAGAAGGTGAAGTCTGGAGGGTGAAGCAGAAGAAGCAGAAGAAGGAGAAGGAGAAGGTGAAGTCAGGGGGGTGAAGCAGAAGAAGTAGAAGAAGGAGAAGGAGAAGGTGAAGTCAGGAGGGTGAAGCAGAAGAAGCAGAAGAAGGAGAAGGAGAAGGGGAAGTCTGGAGGGTGAAGCAGAAGAAGCAGAATAAGGAGAAGGAGAAGGTGAAGTCTGGAGGGTGAAGCAGAAGAAGCAGAAGAAGGTGAAGGAGATGGTGAAGTCAGGAGGGTGAATCAGAAGAAGTAGAAGAAGGAGAAGGAGAAGGTGAAGTCTGGAGGGTGAATCAGAAGAAGTAGAAGAAGGAGAAGGAGAAGGTGAAGTCTGGAGGGTGAATCAGAAGAAGTAGAAGAAGGAGAAGGTGAAGTCTGGAGGGTGAATCAGAAGAAGCAGAAGAAGGAGAAGGAGAAGGTGAAGTCTGGAGGGAGAAGCAGAAGAAGCAGAAGAAGGAGAAGGAGAAGGTGAAGTCTGGAGGGTGAATCAGAAGAAGTAGAAGAAGGAGAAGGAGAAGGTGAAGTCTGGAGGGTGAATCAGAAGAAGCAGAAGAAGGAGAAGGAGAAGGTGAAGTCTGGAGGGTGAATCAGAAGAAGCAGAAGAAGGAGAAGGAGAAGGTGAAGTCTGGAGGGTGAATCAGAAGAAGCAGAAGAAGGAGAAGGAGAAGGTGAAGTCTGGAGGGTGAATCAGAAGAAGCAGAAGAAGTAGAAGGAGAAGGTGAAGTCTGGAGGGTGAATCAGAAGAAGTAGAAGAAGGAGAAGGAGAAGGTGATGTCTGGAGGGTGAATCAGAGGAAGCAGAAGAAGGAGAAGGAGAAGGTGAAGTCAGAAGGGTGAATCAAAAGAAGCAGAAGAAGGAAAAGGTGAAGTCTGGAGGGTGAATCAGAAGAAGCAGAAGAAGGAGAAGGAGAAGGTGAAGTCTGGAGGGTGAATCGGAAGAAGTAGAAGAAGGAGAAGGAGAAGGTGAAGTCTGGAGGGTGAATCAGAAGAAGCAGAAGAAGGAGAAGGAGAAGCTGAAGTCGTTAGTGTGAATCAGAAGAAGTAGAAGAAGGAGAAGGAGAAGGTATAGTCTCGAGGGTGAATCAGAAGAAGTGGACGAAGGAGAAGGAGAAGGTGAAGTCTGGAGGGTGAATCAGAAGATGCAGAAGAAGGAGAAGGAGAAGGTGAAGTCTGGCGGGTGAATCAGAAGAAGTAGAAGAAGGAGAAGGAGAAGGTGAAGTCTGGAGGGTGAATCAGAAGAAGCAGAAGAAGGAGAAGGAGAAGGTGAAGTCTGGAGGGTGAATCAGAAGAAGCAGAAGAAGGAGAAGGAGAAGGTGAAGTCTGGAGGGTGAATCAGAAGAAGCAGAAGAAGGAGACGGAGAAGGTGAAGTCTGGAGGGTGAATCAGAAGAAGCAGAAGAAGGAGAAGGAGAAGGTGAAGTCTGGGGGGTGAATCAGAAGAAGCAGAAGAAGGAGAAGGAGAAGGTGAAGTCAGGAGGGTGAATCAGAAGAAGCAGAAGAAGGAGAAGGAGAAGATGAAATCTGGAGGGTGAATCAGAAGAAGTAGAAGAAGGAGAAGGAGAAGGTGAGGTCTGGAGGGTGAATCAGAAGAAGCAGAAGAAGGAGAAGGAGATGGTGAAGTCTGGAGGGTGAATCAGAAGAAGCAGAAGAAGAAGAAGGAGAAGGTGAAGTCTGGAGGGTGAATCAGAAGAAGCAGAAGAAGGAGAAGGAGAAGGTGAAGTCAGGAGGGTGAATCAGAAGAAGCAGAAGAAGGAGAAGGAGAAGGTGAAGTTAGGAGGGTGAATCACGAGAAGCAGAAGAAGGAGACGGAGAAGGTGAAGTCTGGAGGGTGAATCAGAAGAAGTAGAAGAAGGAGAAGGAGAAGTTGAAGTCTGGAGGGTGAAGCAGAAGAAGTAGAAGAAGGAGAAGGAGAAGGTGAAGTCAGGAGGGTGAATCAGAAGAAGGAGAAGAAGGAGAAGGAGAAGGTGAAGTCTGGAGGGTGAACCAGAAGAAGCAGAAGAAGGAGAAGGAGAAGGTGAAGTCAGGAGGGTGAATCAGAAGAAGCAGAAGAAGGAGAAGGAGAAGGTGAAGTCTGGAGTGTGAATCAGAAGAAGCAGAAGAAGGAGAAGGAGAAGGTGAAGACTGGAGGGTGAATCAGAAGAAGTAGAAGAAGGAGAAGGAGAAGGTGAAGTCTGGAGGGAGAATCAGAAGAAGTAGAAGAAGGAGAAGGAGAAGGTGAAGTCTGGAGGGTGAATCAGAAGAAGCAGAAGAAGGAGAAGTAGAAGGTGAAGTCAGGAGGATGAATCAGAAGAAGCAGAAGAAGAAGAAGGAGAAGGTGAAGTCTGGAGGGTGAATCAGAAGAAGCAGAAGAAGGAGAAGGAGAAGGTGAAGTCTGGAGGGTGAATCAGAAGAAGTAGAAGAAGGAGAAGGAGAAGTTGAAGTCTGGAGGGTGAAGCAGAATAAGTAGAAGAAGGAGAAGGAGAAGGTGAAGTCAGGAGGGTGAATCAGAAGAAGCAGAAGAAGGAGAAAGGAGAAGGTGAAGTCTGGAGGGTGAATCAGAAGAATCAGAAGAAGGAGAAGGAGAAGGTGAAGTCTGGAGGGTGAATCAGAAGAAGCAGAAGAAAGAGAAGGAGAAGGTGAAGTCTGGAGAGTGAAGCAGAAGAAGCAGAAGAAGGAGTAGGAGAAGGTGAAGACTGGAGGGTAAATCAGAAGATGTAGAAGAAGGAGAAGGAGAAGGAGAAGTCTGGAGGGTGAATCAGAAGAAGTAGAAGAAGGAGAAGGAGAAGGTGAAGTCTGGAGGGTGAATCAGAAGAAGCAGAAGAAGGAGAAGGAGGAGATGAAATCTGGAGAGTGAATCAGAAGAAGTAGAAGAAGGAGAAGGAGAAGGTGAGGTCTGGAGGGTGAATCAGAAGAAGCAGAAGAAGGAGAAGGAGATGGTGAAGTCTGGAGGGTGAATCAGAAGAAGCAGAAGAAGAAGAAGGAGAAGGTGAAGTCTGGAGGGTGAATCAGAAGAAGCAGAAGAAGGAGAAGGAGAAGGTGAAGTCAGGAGGGTGAATCAGAAGAAGCAGAAGAAGGAGAAGGAGAAGGTGAAGTTAGGAGGGTGAATCAGGAGAAGCAGAAGAAGGAGAAGCAGAAGGTGAAGTCAGGGGGGTGAAGCAGAAGAAGTAGAAGAAGGAGAAGGAGAAGGTGAAGTCAGGAGGGAGAAGCAGAAGAAGCAGAATAAGGAGAAGGAGAAGGTGAAGTCTGGAGGGCGCAGCAGAAGAAGCAGAAGAAGGAAAAGGAGAAGGTGAAGTCTGGAGGGTGAAGCAGAAGAAGCAGAAGAAGGAGAAGGAGAAGGTGAAGTCTGGAGGGTGAATCAGAAGAAGTAGAAGAAGGAGAAGGAGAAGGTGAAGTCAGGAGGGTGAAGCAGAAGAAGCAGAAGAAGGAGAAGGAGAAGGTGAAGTCTGGAGGGTGAAGCAGAAGAAGTAGAAGAAGGAGAAGGAAAAGGTGACGTCAGGAGGGTGAATCAGAAGAGGTAGAAGAAGGAGAAGGAGAAGGTGAAGTCAGGACGGTGAATCAGAAGAAGCAGAAGAAGGAGAAGTAGAAGGTGAAGTTTGGAGGGTGAATCAGAAGAATCAGAAGAAGGAGAAGGAGAAGGTGAAGTCTGGAGGGTGAATCAGAAGAAGGAGAAGAAAGAGAAGGAGAAGTTGAAGTCTGGAGGGTAAAGCAGAAGAAGCAGAAGAAGGAGAAGGAGAAGGTGAAGACTGGAGGGTGAAACAGAAGAAGTAGAAGAAGGAGAAGGAGAAGGTGAAGTCTGGAGGGTGAATCAGAAGAAGTAGAAGAAGGAGAAGTAGAAGGTGAAGTCTGGAGGATGAATCAGAAGAAGCAGAAGAAGGAGAATGAGAAGGTGAAGTCTGGAGGGTGAATCTGAAGAAGCAGAAGAAGGAGAAGGAGAAGATGAAGTCTGGAGGGTGAATCAGAAGAAGTAGAAGAAGGAGAAGGAGATGGTGAGGTCTGGAGGGTGAATCAGAAGAAGCAGAAGAAGGAGAAGGAGAAGTTTAAGTCTGGCGGGCGAATCAGAAGAAGCAGAAGAAGGAGAAGGAGAAGGTGAAGTCTGGAGGGTGAATCAGAAGAAGCAGAAGAAGGAGAAGGAGAAGTTGAAGTCAGGAGGGTGAATCAGAAGAAGCAGAAGAAGGAGAAGGAGAAGGTGAAGTCTGGAGGGTGAAGCAGAAGAAGCAGAAGAAGGAGAAGGAGAAGGTGAAGTCTGGAGGGTGTATCAGAAGAAGTAGAAGAAGGAGAAGGAGAAGGTGAAGTCAGGAGGGTGAAGCAGAAGAAGCAGAAGAAGGAGAAGGAGAAGGTGAAGGCTGGAGGGTGAAGCAGAAGAAGCAGAAGAAGGAGAAGGAGAAGGTGAAGTCTGGAGGGCGAAGCAGAAGAAGCAGAAGAAGGAGAAGGTGAAGGTGAAGTCTGGAGGGTGAAGCAGAAGAAGCAGAAGAAGGAGAAGGAGAAGGTGAAGTCTGGAGGGTGAATCAGAAGAAGCAGAAGAAGGAGAAGGAGAAGGTGAAGTCTGGAGGGAGAATCAGAAGAAGCAGAAGAAGGAGAAGGAGAAGGTGAAGTCAGGAGGGTGAATCAGAAGAAGCAGAAGAAGGAGAAGGAGAAGGTGAATTTAGGAGAGTGAATCAGAAGAAGCAGAAGAAGGAGAAGGAGCAGGTGAAGTCAGGGGGGTGTAGCAGAAGAAGTAGAAGAAGGAGAAGGAGAAGGTGAAGTCAGGACGGTGAAGCAGAAGAAGCAGAAGAAGGAGAAGGAGAAGGTGAAGCCTGGAGGGCGCAGCAGAAGAAGCAGAAGAAGGAAAAGGAGAAGGTGAAGTCTGGAGTGTGAAGCAGAAGAAGCAGAAGAAGGAGAAGGAGAAGGTGAAGTCTGGAGGGTGAAGCAGAAGAAACAGAAGAAGGAGAAGGAGAAGGTGAAGACTGGAGGGTGAATCAGAAGAAGTAGAAGAAGGAGAAGGAGAAGGTGAAGTCTGGAGGGTGAATCAGAAGAAGTAGAAGAAGGAGAAGGAGAAGTTGAAGTCTGGAGGGTGAATCAGAAGAAGCAGAAGAAGGAGAAGGAGAAGGTGAAGTCTGGAGGGTGAATCAGAAGAAGCAGAAGAAGGAGAAGGAGAAGATGAAGTCTGGAGGGTGAATCAGAAGAAGTAGAAGAAGGAGAAGGAGAAGGTGAAGTCTGGAGGGTGAATCAGAAGAAGTAGAAGAAGGAGAAGGAGAAGATGAAGTCTGGAGGGTGAATCAGAAGAAAGAGAAGAAGGAGAAGGAGAAGGTGAAGTCTGGAGGGTGAATCAGAAGAAGTAGAAGAAGGAGAAGGAGAAGGTGTAGACTGGAGGGTGAATCAGAAGAAGTAGACGAAGGAGAAGGAGAAGGTGAAGTCTGGAGGGTGAATCAGAAGAAGCAGAAGAAGGAGAAGGAGAAGGTGAAGTCTGGAGGGTGAATCAGAAGAAGTAGAAGAAGGAGAAGGAGAAGGTGAAGTCTGGAGGGTGAATCAGAAGAAGCAGAAGAAGGAGAAGGAGAAGATGAAGTCTGGAGGGTGAATCAGAAGAAGCAGAAGAAGGAGAAGGAGTAGGTGAAGTCTGGAGGGTGAATCAGAAGAAGCAGAATAAGGAGAAGGAGAAGGTGAAGTCTGGAGGGTGAATCAGAAGAAGCAGAAGAAGGAGAAGGAGAAGGTGAAGTCAGGAGGGTGAATCAGAAGAAGTAGAAGAAGGAGAAGGAGAAGGTGAAGTCTGGAGGGTGAATCAGAAGAAGTAGAAGAAGGAGAAGGAGAAGGTGAAGTCTGGAGGGTGAATCAGAAGAAGTAGAAGAAGGAGAAGGAGAAGGTGAAGTCTGGAGGGTGAAGCAGAAGAACTAGATGAAGGAGAAGGAGAAGGTGAAGTCAGGAGGGTGAATCAGAAGAAGGAGAAGAAGGAGAAGGAGAAGGTGAGGTCTGGAGGGTGAATCAGAAGAAGCAGAAGAAGGAGAAGGAGAAGGTGAAGTCTGGAGGGTGAATCAGAAGAATCAGAAGAAGGAGAAGGAGAAGGTGAAGTCTGGAGGGTGAATCAGAAGAAGCAGAAGAAAGAGAAGGAGAAGGTGAAGTCTGGAGGGTGAAGCAGAAGAAACAGAAGAAGGAGAAGGAGAAGGTGAAGACTGGAGGGTGAATCAGAAGAAGTAGAAGAAGGAGAAGGAGAAGGTGAAGTCTGGAGGGTGAATCAGAAGAAGTAGAAGAAGGAGAAGGAGAAGGTGAAGTCTGGAGGGTGAATCAGAAGAAGCAGAAGAAGGAGAAGGAGAAGGTGAAGTCTGGAGGGTGAATCAGAAGAAGGAGAAGAAGGAGAAGGAGAAGATGAAGTCTGGAGGGTGAATCAGAAGAAGTAGAAGAAGGAGAAGGAGAAGGTGAAGTCTGGAGGGTGAATCAGAAGAAGTAGAAGAAGGAGAAGGAGAAGGTGTAGTCTGGAGGGTGAATCAGAAGAAGTAGACGAAGGAGAAGGAGAAGGTGAAGTCTGGAGGGTGAATCAGAAGAAGCAGAAGAAGGAGAAGGAGAAGGTGAAGTCTGGAGGGTGAATCAGAAGAAGTAGAAGAAGGAGAAGGAGAAGGTGAAGTCTGGAGGGTGAATCAGAAGAAGCAGAAGAAGGAGAAGGAGAAGGTGAAGTCTGGAGGGTGAATCAGAAGAAGCAGAAGAAGGAGAAGGAGAAGGTGAAGTCTGGAGGGTGAAACAGAAGAAGCAGAATAAGGAGAAGGAGAAGGTGAAGTCTGGAGGGTGAATCAGAAGAAGCAGAAGAAGGAGTAGGAGAAGGTGAAGTCTGGAGGGTGAATCAGAAGAAGTAGAAGAAGGAGAAGGAGAAGGTGAAGTCTGGAGGGTGAAGCAGAAGAAGTAGAAGAAGGAGAAGGAGAAGGTGAAGTCAGGAGGGTGAATCAGAAGACGTTGAAGAAGGAGAAGGAGAAGGTGAAGTCAGGAGGGTGAATCAGAAGAAGCAGAAGAAGGAGAAGGAGAAGGTGAAGTCTGGAGGGTGAATCAGAAGAATCAGAAGAAGGAGAAGGAGAAGGTGAAGTCTGGAGGGTGAATCAGAAGAAGCAGAAGAAAGAGAAGGAGAAGGTGAAGTCTGGAGGGTGAATCAGAAGAAGTAGAAGAAGGAGAAGGAGAAGGTGAAGTCTGGAGGGTGAAGCAGAAGAAGTAGAAGAAGGAGAAGGAGAAGGTGAAGTCAGGAGGGTGAATCAGAAGACGTTGAAGAAGGAGAAGGAGAAGGTGAAGTCAGGAGGGTGAATCAGAAGAAGCAGAAGAAGGAGAAGGAGAAGGTGAAGTCTGGAGGGTGAATCAGAAGAATCAGAAGAAGGAGAAGGAGAAGGTGAAGTCTGGAGGGTGAATCAGAAGAAGCAGAAGAAAGAGAAGGAGAAGGTGAAGTCTGGAGGGTGAAGCAGAAGAAACAGAAGAAGGAGAAGGAGAAGGTGAAGACTGGAGGGTGAATCAGAAGAAGTAGAAGAAGGAGAAGGAGAAGGTGAAGTCTGGAGGGTGAATCAGAAGAAGTAGAAGAAGGAGAAGGAGAAGTTGAAGTCTGGAGGGTGAATCAGAAGAAGCAGAAGAAGGAGAAGGAGAAGGTGAAGTCTGGAGGGTGAATCAGAAGAAGCAGAAGAAGGAGAAGGAGAAGATGAAGTCTGGAGGGTGAATCAGAAGAAGTAGAAGAAGGAGAAGGAGAAGGTGAAGTCTGGAGGGTGAATCAGAAGAAGTAGAAGAAGGAGAATGAGAAGATGAAGTCTGGAGGGTGAATCAGAAGAAACAGAAGAAGGAGAAGGAGAAGGTGAAGTCTGGAGGGTGAATCAGAAGAAGTAGAAGAAGGAGAAGGAGAAGGTGTAGTCTGGAGGGTGAATCAGAAGAAGTAGACGAAGGAGAAGGAGAAGGTGAAGTCTGGAGGGTGAATCAGAAGAAGCAGAAGAAGGAGAAGGAGAAGGTGAAGTCTGGAGGGTGAACCAGAAGAAGTAGAAGAAGGAGAAGGAGAAGGTGAAGTCTGGAGGGTGAATCAGAAGAAGCAGAAGAAGGAGAAGGAGAAGGTGAAGTCTGGAGGGTGAATCAGAAGAAGCAGAAGAAGGAGAAGGAGAAGGTGAAGTCTGGAGGGTGAATCAGAAGAAGCAGAATAAGGAGAAGGAGAAGGTGAAGTCTGGAGGGTGAAGCAGAAGAAGCAGAAGAAGGAGAAGGAGAAGGTGAAGTCAGGAGGGTGGATCAGAAGAAGTAGAAGAAGGAGAAGGAGAAGGTGAAGTCTGGAGGGTGAATCAGACGAAGTAGAAGAAGGAGAAGGAGAAGGTGAAGTCTGGAGGGTGAATCAGAAGAAGCAGAAGAAGGAGAAGGAGAAGGTGAAGTTAGGAGGGTGAATCAGAAGAAGCAGAAGAAGGAGAAGGAGCAGGTGAAGTCAGGGGGGTGAAGCAGAAGAAGTAGAAGAAGGAGAAGGAGAAGGTGAAGTCAGGACGGTGAAGCAGAAGAAGCAGAAGAAGGAGAAGGAGAAGGTGAAGTCTGGAGGGTGAAGCAGAAGAAGCAGAAGAAGGAGAAGGAGAGGGTGAAGTCTGGAGGGTGAATCAGAAGAGGTAGAAGAAGGAGAAGGAGAAGGTGAAGTCAGGAGTGTGAAGCAGAAGAAGCAGAAGAAGGAGAAGGAGAAGGTGAAGTCTGGAGGGCGAATCAGAAGAATCAGAAGAAGGAGAAGGAGATGGTGAAGTCTGGAGGGTGAAGCAGAAGAAGCAGAAGAAGGAGAAGGAGTAGGTGAAGTCTGGAGGGTGAATCAGAAGAAGTAGAAGAAGGAGAAGGATAAGGTGAAGTCAGGAGGGTGAAGCAGAAGAAGCAGAAGAAGGAGAAGGAGAAGGTGAAGTCTGGTGGGTGAAGCAGAAGAAGCAGAAGAAGGAGAAGGAGAAGGTGAAGTCTGGAGGGTGAAGCAGAAGAAGCAGAAGAAGGAGAAGGAGAAGGTGAAGTCAGGAGGTTGGATCAGAAGAAGTAGAAGAAGGAAAAGGAGAAGGTGAAGTCTGGAGGGTGAATCAGAAGAAGCAGAAAAAGGAGAAGGAGAAGGTGAAGTCTGGAGGGCGCAGCAGAAGAAGCAGAAGAAGGAGAAAGAGAAGGTGAAGTCTGGAGGGTGAAGCAGAAGAAGCAGAAGAAGGAGAAGGAGAGGGTGAAGTCTGGAGGGTGAATCAGAAGAAGTAGAAGAAGGAGAAGGAGAAGGTGAAGTCAGGAGAGTGAAGCAGAAGAAGCAGAAGAAGGAGAAGTAGAAGGTGAAGTCTGGAGGGCGAAGCAGAAGAAGCAGAAGAAGGAGAAGGAGAAGGTGAAGTCTGGAGGGTGAAGCAGAAGAAGCAGAAGAAGGAGAAGGAGTAGGTGAAGTCTGGAGGGTGAATCAGAAGAAGTAGAAGAAGGAGAAGGAGAAGGTGAAGTCAGCAGGGTGAAGCAGAAGAAGCAGAAGAAGGAGAAGGAGAAGGTGAAGTCTGGAGGGTGAAGCAGAAGAAGCAGAAGAAGGAGAAGGAGAAGGTGAAGTCTGGAGGGTGAATCAGAAGAAGCAGAAGAAGGAGAAGGAGAGGGTGAAGTCTGGAGGGTGAATCAGAAGAAGCAGAAGAAGGAGAAGGAGAAGGTGAAGTCAGGAGGGTGAATCAGAAGAAGCAGAAGAAGGAGAAGGAGAAGGTGAATTTAGGAGGGTGAATCAGAAGAAGCAGAAGAAGGAGAAGGAGCAGGTGAAGTCAGGGGGGTGTAGCAGAAGAAGTAGAAGAAGGAGAAGGAGAAGGTGAAGTCAGGACGGTGAAGCAGAAGAAGCAGAAGAAGGAGAAGGAGAAGGTGAAGCCTGGAGGGCGCAGCAGAAGAAGCAGAAGAAGGAGAAGGAGAAGGTGAAGTCTGGAGTGTGAAGCAGAAGAAGCAGAAGAAGGAGAAGGAGAAGGTGAAGTCTGGAGGGTGAAGCAGAAGAAACAGAAGAAGGAGAAGGAGAAGGTGAAGACTGGAGAGTGAATCAGAAGAAGTAGAAGAAGGAGAAGGAGAAGGTGAAGTCTGGAGGGTGAATCAGAAGAAGTAGAAGAAGGAGAAGGAGAAGTTGAAGTCTGGAGGGTGAATCAGAAGAAGCAGAAGAAGGAGAAGGAGAAGGTGAAGTCTGGAGGGTGAATCAGAAGAAGCAGAAGAAGGAGAAGGAGAAGATGAAGTCTGGAGGGTGAATCAGAAGAAGTAGAAGAAGGAGAAGGAGAAGGTGAAGTCTGGAGGGTGAATCAGAAGAAGTAGAAGAAGGAGAAGGAGAAGATGAAGTCTGGAGGGTGAATCAGAAGAAAGAGAAGAAGGAGAAGGAGAAGGTGAAGTCTGGAGGGTGAATCAGAAGAAGTAGAAGAAGGAGAAGGAGAAGGTGTAGTCTGGAGGGTGAATCAGAAGAAGTAGACGAAGGAGATGGAGAAGGTGAAGTCTGGAGGGTGAATCAGAAGAAGCAGAAGAAGGAGAAGGAGAAGGTGAAGTCTGGATGGTGAATCAGAAGAAGTAGAAGAAGGAGAAGGAGAAGGTGAAGTCTGGAGGGTGAATCAGAAGAAGCAGAAGAAGGAGAAGGAGAAGGTGAAGTCTGGAGGGTGAATCAGAAGAAGCAGAAGAAGGAGAAGGAGAAGGTGAAGTCTGGAGGGTGAATCAGAAGAAGCAGAATAAGGAGAAGGAGAAGGTGAAGTCTGGAGGGTGAATCAGAAGAAGCAGAAGAAGGAGAAGGAGAAGGTGAAGTCTGGAGGGTGAATCAGAAGAAGTAGAAGAAGGAGAAGGAGAAGGTGAAGTCTGGAGGGTGAATCAGAAGAAGTAGAAGAAGGAGAAGGAGAAGGTGAAGTCTGGAGGGTGAATCAGAAGAAGTAGAAGAAGGAGAAGGAGAAGGTGAAGTCTGGAGGGTGAAGCAGAAGAAGTAGATGAAGGAGAAGGAGAAGGTGAAGTCAGGAGGGTGAATCAGAAGAAGTAGAAGAAGGAGAAGGAGAAGGTTAAGTCTGGAGGGTGAATCAGAAGAAGCAGAAGAAGGAGAAGGAGAAGGTGAAGTCTGGAGGGTGAATCAGAAGAATCAGAAGAAGGAGAAGGAGAAGGTGAAGTCTGGAGGGTGAATCAGAAGAAGCAGAAGAAAGAGAAGGAGAAGGTGAAGTCTGGAGGGTGAAGCAGAAGAAACAGAAGAAGGAGAAGGAGAAGGTGAAGACTGGAGGGTGAATCAGAAGAAGTAGAAGAAGGAGAAGGAGAAGGTGAAGTCTGGAGGGTGAATCAGAAGAAGTAGAAGAAGGAGAAGGAGAAGGTGAAGTCTGGAGGGTGAATCAGAAGAAGCAGAAGAAGGAGAAGGAGAAGGTGAAGTCTGGAGGGTGAATCAGAAAAAGGAGAAGAAGGAGAAGGAGAAGATGAAGTCTGGAGGGTGAATCAGAAGAAGTAGAAGAAGGAGAAGGAGAAGGTGAAGTCTGGAGGGTGAATCAGAAGAAGTAGAAGAAGGAGAAGGAGAAGGTGTAGTCTGGAGGGTGAATCAGAAGAAGTAGACGAAGGAGAAGGAGAAGGTGAAGTCTGGAGGGTGAATCAGAAGAAGCAGAAGAAGGAGAAGGAGAAGGTGAAGTCTGGAGGGTGAATCAGAAGAAGTAGAAGAAGGAGAAGGAGAAGGTGAAGTCTGGAGGGTGAATCAGAAGAAGCAGAAGAAGGAGAAGGAGAAGGTGAAGTCTGGAGGGTGAATCAGAAGAAGCAGAAGAAGGAGAAGGAGAAGGTGAAGTCTGGAGGGTGAAACAGAAGAAGCAGAATAAGGAGAAGGAGAAGGTGAAGTCTGGAGGGTGAATCAGAAGAAGCAGAAGAAGGAGAAGGAGAAGGTGAAGTCTGGATGGTGAATCAGAAGAAGCAGAAGAAGGAGAAGGAGAAGGTGAAGTCTGGAGGGTGAATCAGAAGAAGCAGAAGAAGGAGAAGGAGAAGATGAAGTCTGGAGGGTGAATCAGAAGAAGTAGAAGAAGGAGAAGGAGAAGGTGAAGTCTGGAGGGTGAATCAGAAGAAGTAGAAGAAGGAGAATGAGAAGATGAAGTCTGGAGGGTGAATCAGAAGAAACAGAAGAAGGAGAAGGAGAAGGTGAAGTCTGGAGGGTGAATCAGAAGAAGTAGAAGAAGGAGAAGGAGAAGGTGTAGTCTGGAGGGTGAATCAGAAGAAGTAGACGAAGGAGAAGGAGAAGGTGAAGTTTGGAGGGTGAATCAGAAGAAGCAGAAGAAGGAGAAGGAGAAGGTGAAGTCTGGAGGGTGAATCAGAAGAAGTAGAAGAAGGAGAAGGAGAAGGTGAAGTCTGGAGGGTGAATCAGAAGAAGCAGAAGAAGGAGAAGGAGAAGGTGAAGTCTGGAGGGCGCAGCAGAAGAAGCAGAAGAAGGAGAAAGAGAAGGTGAAGTCTGGAGGGTGAAGCAGAAGAAGCAGAAGAAGGAGAAAGAGAGGGTGAAGTCTGGAGGGTGAATCAGAAGAAGTAGAAGAAGGAGAAGGAGAAGGTGAAGTCAGGAGAGTGAAGCAGAAGAAGCAGAAGAAGGAGAAGGAGAAGGTGAAGTCTGGAGGGCGAAGCAGAAGAAGCAGAAGAAGGAGAAGGAGAAGGTGAAGTCTGGAGGGTGAAGCAGAAGAAGCAGAAGAAGGAGAAGGAGTAGGTGAAGTCTGGAGGGTGAATCAGAAGAAGTAGAAGAAGGAGAAGGAGAAGGTGAAGTCAGGAGGGTGAAGCAGAAGAAGCAGAAGAAGGAGAAGGAGAAGGTGAAGTCTGGAGGGTGAAGCAGAAGAAGCAGAAGAAGGAGAAGGAGAAGGTGAAGTCTGGAGGGTGAATCAGAAGAAGCAGAAGAAGGAGAAGGAGAGGGTGAAGTCTGGAGGGTGAATCAGAAGAAGCAGAAGAAGGAGAAGGAGAAGGTGAAGTCAGGAGGGTAAATCAGAAGAAGCAGAAGAAGGAGAAGGAGAAGGTGAATTTAGGAGGGTGAATCAGAAGAAGCAGAAGAAGGAGAAGGAGCAGGTGAAGTCAGGGGGGTGTAGCAGAAGAAGTAGAAGAAGGAGAAGGAGAAGGTGAAGTCAGGACGGTGAAGCAGAAGAAGCAGAAGAAGGAGAAGGAGAAGGTGAAGCCTGGAGGGCGCAGCAGAAGAAGCAGAAGAAGGAGAAGGAGAAGGTGAAGTCTGGAGTGTGAAGCAGAAGAAGCAGAAGAAGGAGAAGGAGAAGGTGAAGTCTGGAGGGTGAAGCAGAAGAAACAGAAGAAGGAGAAGGAGAAGGTGAAGACTGGAGAGTGAATCAGAAGAAGTAGAAGAAGGAGAAGGAGAAGGTGAAGTCTGGAGGGTGAATCAGAAGAAGTAGAAGAAGGAGAAGGAGAAGTTGAAGTCTGGAGGGTGAATCAGAAGAAGCAGAAGAAGGAGAAGGAGAAGGTGAAGTCTGGAGGGTGAATCAGAAGAATCAAAAGAAGGAGAAGGAGAAGGTGAAGTCTGGAGGGTGAATCAGAAGAAGCAGAAGAAAGAGAAGGAGAAGGTGAAGTCTGGAGGGTGAATCAGAAGAAGTAGAAGAAGGAGAAGGAGAAGGTGAAGTCTGGAGGGTGAAGCAGAAGAAGTAGAAGAAGGAGAAGGAGAAGGTGAAGTCAGGAGGGTGAATCAGAAGATGTAGAAGAAGGAGAAGGAGAAGGTGAAGTCAGGAGGGTGAATCAGAAGAAGCAGAAGAAGGAGAAGGAGAAGGTGAAGTCTGGAGGGTGAATCAGAAGAAGTAGAAGAAGGAGAAGGAGAAGGTGAAGTCTGGAGGGTGAATCAGAAGAAGCAGAAGAAGGAGAAGGAGAAGGTGAAGTCTGGAGGGTGAATCAGAAGAAGCAGAAGAAGGAGAAGGAGAAGGTGAAGTCTGGAGGGTGAATCAGAAGAAGCAGAAGAAGGAGAAGGAGAAGGTGAAGTCTGGAGGGTGAATCAGAAGAAGCAGAAGAAGGAGAAGGAGAAGGTGAAGTCTGGAGGGTGAATCAGAAGAAGTAGAAGAAGGAGAAGGAGAAGGTGAAGTCTGGAGGGTGAATCAGAAGAAGCAGAAGAAGGAGAAGGAGAAGGTGAAGTCTGGAGGGTGAATCAGAAGAAGCAGAAGAAGGAGAAGGAGAAGGTGAAGTCTGGAGGGTGAATCAGAAGAAGCAGAAGAAGGAGAAGGAGAAGGTGAAGTCTGGAGGGTGAATCAGAAGAAGTAGAAGAAGGAGAAGGAGAAGGTGAAGTCTGGAGGGTGAATCAGAAGAAGCAGAAGAAGGAGAAGGAGAAGGTGAAGTCTGGAGGGTGAATCAGAAGAAGCAGAAGAAGGAGAAGGAGAAGGTGAAGTCTGGAGGGTGAATCAGAAGAAGCAGAAGAAGGAGAAGGAGAAGGTGAAGTCTGGAGGGTGAATCAGAAGAAGCAGAATAAGGAGAAGGAGAAGGTGAAGTCTGGAGGGAGAATCAGAATAAGCAGAAGAAGGAGAAGGAGAAGGTGAAGTCTGGAGGGTGAATCAGAAGAAGTAGAAGAAGGAGAAGGAGAAGGTGAAGTCTGGAGGGTGAAGCTGAAGAAGTAGAAGAAGGAGAAGGAGAAGGTGAAGTCAGGAGGGTGAATCAGAAGAAGTAGAAGAAGGAGAAGGAGAAGGTGAAGTCAGGAGGGTGAATCAGAAGAAGCAGAAGAAGGAGATAGAGAAGGTGAAGTCTGGAGGGTGAATCAGAAGAATCAGAAGAAGGAGAAGGAGAAGGTGAAGTCTGGAGGGTGAAGCAGAAGAAGCAGAAGAAAGAGAAGGAGAAGGTGAAGTCTGGAGGGTGAAGCAGAAGAAACAGAAGAAGGAGAAGGAGAAGGTGAAGACTGGAGGGTGAATCAGAAGAAGTAGAAGAAGGAGAAGGAGAAGGTGAAGTCTGGAGGGTGAATCAGAAGAAGTAGAAGAAGGAGAAGGAGAAGGTGAAGTCTGGAGGGTGAATCAGAAGAAGCAGAAGAAGGAGAAGGAGAAGGTGAAGTCTGGAGGGTGAATCAGAAGAAGCAGAAGAAGGAGCAGGAGAAGGTGAAGTCTGGAGGGTGAATCAGAAGAAGCAGAAGAAGGAGAAGGAGAAGGTGAAGTCTGGAGGGTGAATCAGAAGAAGCAGAAGAAGGAGAAGGAGAAGGTGAAGTCAGGAGGGTGAATCAGAAGAAGAAGAAGAAGGAGAAGGAGCAGGTGAAGTCAGGGGGGTGTAGCAGAAGAAGTAGAAGAAGGAGAAGGAGAAGGTGAAGTCAGGACGGTGAAGCAGAAGAAGCAGAAGAAGGAGAAGGAGAAGGTGAAGCCTGGAGGGCGCAGCAGAAGAAGCAGAAGAAGGAGAAGGAGAAGGTGAAGTCTGGAGTGTGAAGCAGAAGAAGCAGAAGAAGGAGAAGGAGAAGGTGAAGTCTGGAGGGCGCAGCAGAAGAAGGAGAAGAAGGAGAATGAGAAGGTGAAGTCTGGAGGGTGAATCAGAAGAAGCAGAAGAAGGAGAAGGAGAAGGTGAAGTCTGGAGGGTGAATCAGAAGAAGTAGAAGAAGGAGAAGGAGAAGGTGAAGTCTGGAGGATGAAGCAGAAGAAGTAGAAGAAGGAGAAGGAGAAGGTGAAGTCAGGAGGGTGAATCAGAAGAAGTAGAAGAAGGAGAAGGAGAAGGTGAAGTCAGGAGGGTGAAACAGAAGAAGCAGAAGAAGGAGAAGGAGAAGGTGAAGTCTAGAGGGTGAATCAGAAGAATCAGAAGAAGGAGAAGGAGAAGGTGAAGTCTGGAGGGTGAATCAGAAGAAGCAGAAGAAAGAGAAGGAGAAGTTGAAGTCTGGAGGGTGAAGCAGAAGAAACAGAAGAAGGAGAAGGAGAAGGTGAAGACTGGAGGGTGAATCAGAAGAAGTAGAAGAAGGAGAAGGAGAAGGTGAAGTCTGGAGGGTGAATCAGAAGAAGTAGAAGAAGGAGAAGGAGAAGTTGAAGTCTGGAGGGTGAATCAGAAGAAGCAGAAGAAGGAGAAGGAGAAGGTGAAGTCTGGAGGGTGAATCAGAAGAAGCAGAAGAAGGAGAAGGAGAAGATGAAGTCCGGAGGGTGAATCAGAAGAAGTAGAAGAAGGAGAAGGAGAAGGTGAAGTCTGGAGGGTGAATCAGAAGAAGTAGAAGAAGGAGAAGGAGAAGATGAAGTCTGGAGGGTGAATCAGAAGAAACAGAAGAAGGAGAAGGAGAAGGTGAAGTCTGGAGGGTGAATCAGAAGAAGTAGAAGAAGGAGAAGGAGAAGGTGTCGTCTGGAGGGTGAATCAGAAGAAGTAGACGAAGGAGAAGGAGAAGGTGAAGTCTGGAGGGTGAATCAGAAGAAGCTGAAGAAGGAGAAGGAGAAGGTTAAGTCTGGAGGGTGAATCAGAAGAAGTAGAAGAAGGAGAAGGAGAAGGTGAAGTCTGGAGGGTGAATCAGAAGAAGCAGAAGAAGGAGAAGGAGAAGGTGAAGTCTGGAGGGTGAATCAGAAGAAGCAGAAGAAGGAGAAGGAGAAGGTGAAGTCTGGAGGTGAATCAGAAGAAGCAGAATAAGGAGAAGGAGAAGGTGAAGTCTGGAGGGTGAATCAGAAGAAGCAGAAGAAGGAGAAGGAGAAGGTGAAGTCTGGAGGGTGAATCAGAAGAAGTAGAAGAAGGAGAAGGAGAAGATGAAGTCTGGAGGGTGAATCAGAAGAAGTAGAAGAAGGAGAAGGAGAAGGTGAAGTCTGGAGGGTGAATCAGAAGAAGGAGAAGAAGGAGAAGGAAAAGATGAAGTCTGGAGGGTGAATCAGAAGAAACAGAAGAAGGAGAAGGAGAAGGTGAAGTCTGGAGGGTGAATCAGAAGAAGTAGAAGAAGGAGAAGGAGAAGGTGTAGTCTGGAGGGTGAATCAGAAGAAGTAGACGAAGGAGAAGGAGAAGGTGAAGTCTGGAGGGTGAATCAGAAGAAGCAGAAGAAGGAGAAGGAGAAGGTGAAGTCTGGAGGGTGAATCAGAAGAAGTAGAAGAAGGAGAAGGAGAAGGTGAAGTCTGGAGGGTGAATCAGAAGAAGCAGAATAAGGAGAAGGAGAAGGTGAAGTCTGGAGGGTGAATCAGAAGAAGCAGAAGAAGGAGAAGGAGAAGGTGAAGTCTGGAGGGTGAATCAGAAGAAGTAGAAGAAGGAGAAATAGAAGATGAAGTCTGGAGGGTGAATCAGAAGAAGTAGAAGAAGGAGAAGGAGAAGTTGAAGTCTGGAGGGTGAATCAGAAGAAGTAGAAGAAGGAGAAGGAGAAGATGAAGTCTGGAGGGTGAATCAGAAGAAACAGAAGAATGAGAAGGAGAAGGTGAAGTCTGGAGTGTGAATCAGAAGAAGTAGAAGAAGGAGAAGGAGAAGGTGTAGTCTGGAGGGTGAATCAGAAGAAGGAGACGAAGGAGAAGGAGAAGGTGAAGTCTGGAGGGTGAATCAGAAGAAGCAGAAGAAGGAGAAGGAGAAGGTGAAGTCTGGAGGGTGAATCAGAAGAAGTAGAAGAAGGAGAAGGAGAAGGTGAAGTCTGGAGGGTGAATCAGAAGAAGCAGAAGAAGGAGAAGGAGAAGGTGAAGTCTGGAGGGTGAATCAGGAGAAGCAGAAGAAGGAGAAGGAGAAGGTGAAGTCTGGAGGGTGAATCAGAAGAAGTAGAAGAAGGAGAAGGAGAAGTTGAAGTCTGGAGGGTGAAGCAGAAGAAGTAGAAGATGGAGAAGGAGAAGGTGAAGTCAGGAGGGTGAATCAGAAGAAGTAGAAGAAGGAGAAGGAGAAGGTGAAGTCAGGAGGGTGAATCAGAAGAAGCAGAAGATGGAGAAGGAGAAGGTGAAGTCTGGAGGGTGAATCAGAAGAATCAGAAGAAGGAGAAGGAGAAGGTGAAGTCTGGAGGGTGAATCAGAAGAAGCAAAGGAAGGAGAAGGAGAAGGTGAAGTCTGGAGGGTGAATCAGAAGAAGCAGAATAAGGAGAAGGAGAAGTTGAAGTCTGGAGGGTGAATCAGAAGAAGCAGAATAAGGAGAAGGAGAAGGTGAAGTCTGGAGGGTGAATCAGAAGAAGCAGAAGAAGGAGAAGGAGAAGGTGAAGTCTGGAGGGTGAATCAGAAGAAGTAGAAGAAGGAGAAGGAGAAGGTGAAGTCTGGAGGGTGAAGCAGAAGAAGTAGAAGAAGGAGAAGGAGAAGGTGAAGTCAGGAGGGTGAATCAGAAGAAGTAGAAGAAGGAGAAGGAGAAGGTGAAGTCAGGAGGGTGAATCAGAAGAAGCAGAAGAAGGAGAAGGAGAAGGTGAAGTCTGGAGGGTGAATCAGAAGAATCAGAAGAAGGAGAAGGAGAAGGTGAAGTCTGGAGGGTGAATCAGAAGAAGCAGAAGAAAGAGAAGGAGAAGGTGAAGTCTGGAGGGTGAAGCAGAAGAAACAGAAGAAGGAGAAGGAGAAGGTGAAGACTGGAGGGTGAATCAGAAGAAGTAGAAGAAGGAGAAGGAGAAGGTGAAGACTGGAGGGTGAATCAGAAGAAGTAGAAGAAGGAGAAGGAGAAGGTGAAGTCTGGAGGGTGAATCAGAAGAAGCAGAAGAAGGAGAAGGAGAAGATGAAGTCTGGAGGGTGAATCAGAAGAAGTAGAAGAAGGAGAAGGAGAAGGTGAAGTCTGGAGGGTGAATCAGAAGAAGCAGAAGAAGGAGATGGAGAAGGTGAAGTCTGGAGGGTGAATCAGAAGAAGTAGAAGACGGAGAAGGAGAAAGTGAAGTCTGGAGGGTGAATCAGAAGAAGTAGAAGAAGGAGAAGGAGAAGGTGAAGTCTGGAGGGTGAATCAGAAGAAGTAGAAGAAGGAGAAGGAGAAGGTGAAGTCTGGAGGGTGAAGCAGAAGAAGTAGAAGAAGGAGAAGGAGAAGGTGAAGTCAGGAGGGTGAATCAGAAGATGTAGAAGAAGGAGAAGGAGAAGGTGAAGTCAGGAGGGTGAATCAGAAGAAGCAGAAGAAGGAGAAGGAGAAGGTGAAGTCTGGAGGGTGAATCAGAAGAATCAGAAGAAGGAGAAGGAGAAGGTGAAGTCTGGAGGGTGAATCAGAAGAAGCAGAAGAAAGAGAAGGAGAAGGTGAAGTCTGGAGGGTGAATCAGAAGAAGTAGAAGAAGGAGAAGGAGAAGGTGAAGTCTGGAGGGTGAATCAGAAGAAGCAGAAGAAGGAGAAGGAGAAGGTGAAGTCTGGAGGGTGAATCAGAAGAAGCAGACGTAGGAGAAGGAGAAGGTGAAGTCTGGAGGGTGAATCAGAAGAAGCAGAAGAAGGAGATGGAGAAGGTGAAGTCTGGAGGGTGAATCAGAAGAAGTAGAAGAAGGAGAAGGTGAAGGTGAAGTCTGGAGTGTGAATCAGAAGAAGCAGAAGAAGGAGAAGGAGGAGGTGAAGTCTGGAGGGTGAATCAGAAGAAGCAGAAGAAGGAGAAGGAGAAGGTGAAGTCTGGAGGGTGATTCAGAAGAAGCAGAATAAGGAGAAGGAGAAGGTGAAGTCTGGAGGGTGAATCAGAAGAAGTAGAAGAAGGAGAAGGAGAAGGTGAAGTCTGGAGGGTGAATCAGAAGAAGTAGAAGAAGGAGAAGGAGAAGGTGAAGTCTGGAGGGTGAATCAGAAGAAGTAGAAGAAGGAGAAGGAGAAGGTGAAGTCTGGAGGGTGAAGCAGAAGAAGTAGAAGAAGGAGAAGGAGAAGGTGAAGTCAGGAGGGTGAATCAGAAGATGTAGAAGAAGGAGAAGGAGAAGGTGAAGTCAGGAGGGTGAATCAGAAGAAGCAGAAGAAGGAGAAGGAGAAGGTGAAGTCTGGAGGGTGAATCAGAAGAAGTAGAAGAAGGAGAAGGAGAAGGTGAAGTCTGGAGGGTGAATCAGAAGAAGCAGAAGAAGGAGAAGGAGAAGGTGAAGTCTGGAGGGTGAATCAGAAGAAGCAGAAGAAGGAGAAGGAGAAGGTGAAGTCTGGAGGGTGAATCAGAAGAAGCAGAAGAAGGAGAAGGAGAAGGTGAAGTCTGGAGGGTGAATCAGAAGAAGCAGAATAAGGAGAAGGAGAAGGTGAAGTCTGGAGGGTGAATCAGAAGAAGCAGAAGAAGGAGAAGGAGAAGGTGAAGTCTGGAGGGTGAATCAGAAGAAGTAGAAGAAGGAGAAGGAGAAGGTGAAGTCTGGAGGGTAAAGCAGAAGAAGTAGAAGAAGGAGAAGGAGAAGGTGAAGTCAGGAGGGTGAATCAGAAGAAGTAGAAGAAGGAGAAGGAGAAGGTGAAGTCAGGAGGGTGAATCAGAAGAAGCAGAAGAAGGAGATAGAGAAGGTGAAGTCTGGAGGGTGTATCAGAAGAATCAGAAGAAGGAGAAGGAGAAGGTGAAGTCTGGAGGGTGAAGCAGAAGAAGCAGAAGAAAGAGAAGGAGAAGGTGAAGTCTGGAGGGTGAAGCAGAAGAAACAGAAGAAGGAGAAGGAGAAGGTGAAGACTGGAGGGTGAATCAGAAGAAGTAGAAGAAGGAGAAGGAGAAGGTGAAGTCTGGAGGGTGAATCAGAAGAAGTAGAAGAAGGAGAAGGAGAAGGTGAAGTCTGGAGGGTGAATCAGAAGAAGCAGAAGAAGGAGAAGGTAAAGTCTGGAGGGTGAATCAGAAGAAGCAGAAGAAGGAGAAGGAGAAGATGAAGTCTGGAGGGTGAATCAGAAGAAGTAGAAGAAGGAGAAGGAGAAGGTGAGGTCTGGAGGGTGAATCAGAAGAAGCAGAAGAAGGAGAAGGAGAAGGTGAAGTCTGGAGGGTGAATCAGAAGAAGCAGAAGAAGGAGAAGGAGAAGGTGAAGTCTGGAGGGTGAATCAGAAGAAGCAGAAGAAGGAGAAGGAGAAGGTGAAGTCAGGAGGGTGAATCAGAAGAAGCAGAAGAAGGAGAAGGAGCAGGTGAAGTCAGGGGGGTGTAGCAGAAGAAGTAGAAGAAGGAGAAGGAGAAGGTGAAGTCAGGACGGTGAAGCAGAAGAAGCAGAAGAAGGAGAAGGAGAAGGTGAAGCCTGGAGGGCGCAGCAGAAGAAGCAGAAGAAGGAGAAGGAGAAGGTGAAGTCTGGAGTGTGAAGCAGAAGAAGCAGAAGAAGGAGAAGGAGAAGGTGAAGTCTGGAGGGCGCAGCAGAAGAAGCAGAAGAAGGAGAATGAGAAGGTGAAGTCTGGAGGGTGAATCAGAAGAAGCAGAAGAAGGAGAAGGAGAAGGTGAAGTCTGGAGGGTGAATCAGAAGAAGTAGAAGAAGGAGAAGGAGAAGGTGAAGTCTGGAGGGTGAAGCAGAAGAAGTAGAAGAAGGAGAAGGAGAAGGTGAAGTCAGGAGGGTGAATCAGAAGAAGTAGAAGAAGGAGAAGGAGAAGGTGAAGTCAGGAGGTTGAATCAGAAGAAGCAGAAGAAGGAGAAGGAGAATGTGAAGTCTGGAGGGTGAATCAGAAGAAGTAGAAGAAGGAGAAGGAGAAGGTGAAGTCTGGAGGGTGAATCAGAAGAAGCAGAAGAAGGAGAAGGAGAAGGTGAAGTCTGGAGGGTGAATCAGAAGAAGCAGAAGAAGGAGAAGGAGAAGGTGAAGTCTGGAGGGTGAATCAGAAGAAGCAGAAGAAGGAGAAGGAGAAGGTGAAGTCTGGAGGGTGAATCAGAAGAAGCAGAATAAGGAGAAGGAGAAGGTGAAGTCTGGAGGGTGAATCAGAAGAAGCAGAAGAAGGAGAAGGAGAAGGTGAAGTCTGGAGGGTGAATCAGAAGAAGTAGAAGAAGGAGAAGGAGAAGGTGAAGTCTGGAGGGTGAAGCAGAAGAAGTAGAAGAAGGAGAAGGAGAAGGTGAAGTCAGGAGGGTGAATCAGAAGAAGTAGAAGAAGGAGAAGGAGAAGGTGAAGTCAGGAGGGTGAATCAGAAGAAGCAGAAGAAGGAGATAGAGAAGGTGAGGTCTGGAGGGTGAATCAGAAGAATCAGAAGTAGGAGAAGGAGAAGGTGAAGTCTGGAGGGTGAAGCAGTAGAAGAAGAAGAAAGAGAAGGAGAAGGTGAAGTCTGGAGGGTGAAGCAGAAGAAACAGAAGAAGGAGAAGGAGAAGGTGAAGACTGGAGGGTGAATCAGAAGAAGTCGGAGAAGGAGAAGGAGAAGGTGAAGTCTGGAGGGTGAATCAGAAGAAGTAGAAGAAGGAGAAGGAGAAGGTGAAGTCTGGAGGGTGAATCAGAAGAAGCAGAAGAAGGAGAAGGAGAAGGTGAAGTCTGGAGGGTGAATCAGAAGAAGCAGAAGAAGGAGAAGGAGAAGATGACGTCTGGAGGGTGAATCAGAAGAAGTAGAAGAAGGAGAAGGAGAAGGTGAGGTCTGGAGGGTGAATCAGAAGAAGCAGAAGAAGGAGAAGGAGAAGGTGAAGTCTGGAGGGTGAATCAGAAGAAGCAGAAGAAGGAGAAGGAGAAGGTGAAGTCTGGAGGGTGAATCAGAAGAAGCAGAAGAAGGAGAAGGAGAAGGTGAAGTCAGGAGGGTGAATCAGAAGAAGCAGAAGAAGGAGAAGGAGAAGGTGAATTTAGGAGGGTGAATCAGAAGAAGCAGAAAAAGGAGAAGGAGCAGGTGAAGTCAAGGGGGTGTAGCAGAAGAAGTAGAAGAAGGAGAAGGAGAAGGTGAAGTCAGGACGGTGAAGCAGAAGAAGCAGAAGAAGGAGAAGGAGAAGGTGAAGCCTGGAGGGCGCAGCAGAAGAAGCAGAAGAAGGAGAAGGAGAAGGTGAAGTCTGGAGTGTGAAGCAGAAGAAGCAGAAGAAGGAGAAGGAGAAGGTGAAGTCTGGAGGGCGCAGCATAAGAAGCAGAAGAAGGAGAATGAGAAGGTGAAGTTTGGAGGGTGAATCAGAAGAAGCAGAAGAAGGAGAAGGAGAAGGTGAAGTCTGGAGGGTGAATCAGAAGAAGTAGAAGAAGGAGAAGGAGAAGGTGAAGTCTGGAGGGTGAAGCAGAAGAAGTAGAAGAAGGAGAAGGAGAAGGTGAAGTCAGGAGGGTGAATCAGAAGAAGTAGAAGAAGGAGAAGGAGAAGGTGAAGTCTGGAGGGTGAATCAGAAGAAGTAGAAGAAGGAGAAGGAGAAGGTGAAGTCTGGAGGGTGAAGCAGAAGAAGTAGAAGAAGGAGAAGGAGAAGGTGAAGTCTGGAGGGTGAATCAGAAGAAGTAGAAGAAGGAGAAGGAGAAGGTGAAGTCTGGAGGGTGAAGCAGAAGAAGTAGAAGAAGGAGAAGGAGAAGGTGAAGTCAGGAGGGTGAATCAGAAGAAGTAGAAGAAGGAGAAGGAGAAGGTGAAGTCTGGAGGGTGAATCAGAAGAAGTAGAAGAAGGAGAAGGAGAAGGTGAAGTCTGGAGGGTGAAGCAGAAGAAGTAGAAGAAGGAGAAGGAGAAGGTGAAGTCTGGACGGTGAATCAGAAGAAGTAGAAGAAGGAGAAGGAGAAGGTGAAGTCTGGAGGGTGAAGCAGAAGAAGTAGAAGAAGGAGAAGGAGAAGGTGAAGTCAGGAGGGTGAATCAGAAGAAGTAGAAGAAGGAGAAGGAGAAGTTGAAGTCAGGAGGGTGAATCAGAAGAAGCAGAAGATGGAGAAGGAGAAGGTGAAGTCTGGAGGGTGAATCAGAAGAATCAGAAGAAGGAGAAGGAGAAGGTGAAGTCTGGAGGGTGAATCAGAAGAAGCAGTAGAAAGAGAAGGAGAAGGTGAAGTCTGGAGGGTGAAGCAGAAGAAGCGGAAAAAGGAGAAGGAGAAGGTGAAGACTGGAGGGTGAGTCAGAAGAAGTAGAAGAAGGAGAAGGAGAAGGTGAAGTCTGGAGGGTGAATCAGAAGAAGTGGAAGAAGGAGAAGGAGAAGTTGAAGTCTGGAGGGTGAATCAGAAGAAGCAGAAGAAGGAGAAGGAGAAGGTGAAGTCTGGAGGGTGAATCAGAAGAAGCAGAAGAAGGAGAAGGAGAAGATGAAGTCTGGAGGGTGAATCAGAAGAAGTAGAAGAAGGAGAAGGAGAAGGTGATATCTGGAGGGTGAATCAGAAGAAGTAGAAGAAGGAGAAGGAGAAGGTGAAGTCTGGAGGGTGAAGCAGAAGAAGTAGAAGAAGGAGAAGGAGAAGGTGAAGTCAGGAGGGTGAATCAGAAGAAGTAGAAGAAGGAGAAGGAGAAGTTGAAGTCAGGAGGGTGAATCAGAAGAAGCAGAAGATGGAGAAGGAGAAGGTGAAGTCTGGAGGGTGAATCAGAAGAATCAGAAGAAGGAGAAGGAGAAGGTGAAGTCTGGAGGGTGAATCAGAAGAAGCAGTAGAAAGAGAAGGAGAAGGTGAAGTCTGGAGGGTGAAGCAGAAGAAACGGAAAAAGGAGAAGGAGAAGGTGAAGACTGGAGGGTGAATCAGAAGAAGTAGAAGAAGGAGAAGGAGAAGGTGAAGTCTGGAGGGTGAATCAGAAGAAGTGGAAGAAGGAGAAGGAGAAGTTGAAGTCTGGAGGGTGAATCAGAAGAAGCAGAAGAAGGAGAAGGAGAAGGTGAAGTCTGGAGGGTGAATCAGAAGAAGCAGAAGAAGGAGAAGGAGAAGATGAAGTCTGGAGGGTGAATCAGAAGAAGTAGAAGAAGGAGAAGGAGAAGGTGATATCTGGAGGGTGAATCAGAAGAAGTAGAAGAAGGAGAAGGAGAAGGTGAAGTCTGGAGGGTGAATCAGAAGAAACAGAAGAAGGAGAAGGAGAAGGTGAAGTCTGGAGGGTGAATCAGAAGAAGTAGAAGAAGGAGAAGGAGAAGGTGTAGTCTGGAGGGTGAATCAGAAGAAGTAGACGAAGGAGAAGGAGAAGGTGAAGTCTGGAGGGTGAATCAGAAGAAGCAGAAGAAGGAGAAGGAGAAGGTGAAGTCTGGAGGGTGAATCAGAAGAAGTAGAAGAAGGAGAAGGAGAAGGTGAAGTCTGGAGGGTGAATCAGAAGAATCAGAAGAAGGAGAAGGAGAAGGTGAAGTCTGGAGGGTGAATCAGAAGAAGCAGAAGAAGGAGAAGGAGAAGGTGAAGTCTGGAGGGTGAATCAGAAGAAGCAGAATAAGGAGAAGGAGAAGGTGAAGTCTGGAGGGTGAATCAGAAGAAGCAGAAGAAGGAGAAGGAGAAGGTGAAGTCTGGAGGGTGAATCAGAAGAAGTAGAAGAAGGAGAAGGAGAAGGTGAAGTCTGGAGGGTGAATCAGAAGAAGTATAAGAAGGAGAAGGAGAAGGTAAAGTCTGGAGGGTGAATCAGAAGAAGTAGAAGAAGGACAAGGAGAAGGTGAAGTCTGGAGGGTGAAGCAGAAGAAGTAGATGAAGGAGAAGGAGAAGGTGAAGTCAGGAGGGTGAATCAGAAGAAGTAGAAGAAGGAGAAGGAGAAGGTGAGTTCTGGAGGGTGAATCAGAAGAAGCAGAAGAAGGAGAAGGAGAAGGTGAAGTCTGGAGGGTGAATCAGAAGAATCAGAAGAAGGAGAAGGAGAAGGTGAAGTCTGGAGGGTGAATCAGAAGAAGCAGAAGAAAGAGAAGGAGAAGGTGAAGTCTGGAGTGTGAAGCAGAAGAAACAGAAGAAGGAGAAGGAGAAGGTGTAGACTGGAGAGTGAATCAGAAGAAGCAGAAGAAGGAGAAGGAGAAGGTGAAGTCTGGAGGGTGAATCAGAAGAAGGAGAAGAAGGAGAAGGAGAAGATGAAGTCTGGAGGGTGAATCAGAAGAAGTAGAAGAAGGAGAAGGAGAAGGTGAAGTCTGGAGGCTGAATCAGAAGAAGTAGAAGAAGGAGAAGGAGAAGGTGAAGTCTGGAGGGTGAATCAGAAGAAGCAGAAGAAGGAGAAGGAGAAGAGGAAGTCTGGAGGGTGAATCAGAAGAAGCAGAAGAAGGAGAAGGAGAAGGTGAAGTCAGGAGGGTGAATCAGAAGAAGCAGAAGAAGGAGAAGGAGAAGGTGAATTTAGGAGGGTGAATCAGAAGAAGCAGAAGAAGGAGAAGGAGCAGGTGAAGTCAGGGGGGTGTAGCAGAAGAAGTAGAAGAAGGAGAAGGAGAAGGTGAAGTCAGGACGGTGAAGCAGAAGAAGGAGAAGGAGAAGGTGAAGCCTGGAGGGCGCAGCAGAAGAAGCAGAAGAAGGAGAAGGAGAAGGTGAAGTCTGGAGTGTGAAGCAGAAGAAGCAGAAGAAGGAGAAGGAGAAGGTGAAGTCTGGAGGGCGCAGCAGAAGAAGCAGAAGAAGGAGAATGAGAAGGTGAAGTCTGGAGGGTGAATCAGAAGAAGCAGAAGAAGGAGAAGGAGAAGGTGAAGTCTGGAGGGTGAATCAGAAGAAGTAGAAGAAGGAGAAGGAGAAGGTGAAGTCTGGAGGGTGAAGCAGAAGAAGTAGAAGAAGGAGAAGGAGAAGGTGAAGTCAGGAGGGTGAATCAGAAGAAGTAGAAGAAGGAGAAGGAGAAGGTGAAGTCAGGAGGGTGAATCAGAAGAAGCAGATGAAGGAGAAGGAGAAGGTGAAGTCTGGAGTGTGAATCAGAAGAATCAGAAGAAGGAGAAGGAGAAGGTGAAGTCTGGAGGGTGAATCAGAAGAAGCAGAAGAAAGAGAAGGAGAAGGTGAAGTCTGGAGTGTGAAGCAGAAGAAACAAAAAAAGGAGAAGGAGAAGGTGAAGACTGGAGGGTGAATCAGAAGAAGTAGAAGAAGGAGAAGGAGAAGGTGAAGTCTGGAGGGTGGATCAGAAGAAGTGGAAGAAGGAGAAGGAGAAGTTGAAGTCTGGAGGGTGAATCAGAAGAAGCAGAAGAAGGAGAAGGAGAAGGTGAAGTCTGGAGGGTGAATCAGAAGAAGCAGAAGAAGGAGAAGGAGAAGGTGAAGTCTGGAGGGTGAATCAGAAGAAGTAGAAGAAGGAGAAGGAGAAGATGAAGTCTGGAGGGTGAATCAGAAGAAACAGAAGAAGGAGAAGGAGAAGGTGAAGTCTGGAGGGTGAATCAGAAGAAGTAGAAGAAGGAGAAGGAGATGGTGTAGTCTGGAGGGTGAATCAGAAGAAGTAGACGAAGGAGAAGGAGAAGGTGAAGTCTGGAGGGTGAATCAGAAGAAGCAGAAGAAGGAGAAGGAGAAGGTGAAGTCTGGAGGGTGAATCAGAAGAAGTAGAAGAAGGAGAAGGAGAAGGTGAAGTCTGGAGGGTGAATCAGAAGAAGCAGAAGAAGGAGAACGAGAAGGTGTAGTCTGGAGGGTGAATCAGAAGAAGCAGAAGAAGGAGAAGGAGAAGGTGAAGTCTGGAGGGTGAATCAGAAGAAGCAGAATAAGGAGAAGGAGAAGGTGAAGTCTGGAGGGTGAATCAGAAGAAGCAGAAGAAGGAGAAGGAGAAGGTGAAGTCTGGAGGGTGAATCAGAAGAAGTAGAAGAAGGAGAAGGAGAAGGTGAAGTCTGGAGGGTGAATCAGAAGAAGTATAAGAAGGAGAAGGAGAAGGTGAAGTCTGGAGGGTGAATCAGAAGAAGTAGAAGAAGGAGAAGGAGAAGGTGAAGTCTGGAGGGTGAAGCAGAAGAAGTAGATGAAGGAGAAGGAGAAGGTGAAGTCAGGAGGGTGAATCAGAAGAAGTAGAAGAAGGAGAAGGAGAATGTGAGTTCTGGAGGGTGAATCAGAAGAAGCAGAAGAAGGAGAAGGAGAAGGTGAAGTCTGGAGGGTGAATCAGATGAATCAGAAGAAGGAGAAGGAGAAGGTGAAGTCTGGAGGGTGAATCAGAAGAAGCAGAAGAAAGAGAAGGAGAAGGTGCAGTCTGGAGGGTGAAGCAGAAGAAACAGAAGAAGGAGAAGGAGAAGGTGAAGACTGGAGGGTGAATCAGAAGAAGTAGAAGAAGGAGAAGGAGAAGGTGAAGTCTGGAGGGTGAATCAGAAGAAGTAGAAGAAGGAGAAGGAGAAGGTGAAGTCTGGAGGGTGAATCAGAAGAAGCAGAAGAAGGAGAAGGAGAAGGTGAAGTCTGGAGGGTGAATCAGAAGAAGGAGAAGAAGGAGAAGGAGAAGATGAAGTCTGGAGGGTGAATCAGAAGAAGTAGAAGAAGGAGAAGGAGAAGGTGAAGTCTGGAGGCTGAATCAGAAGAAGTAGAAGAAGGAGAAGGAGAAGGTGAAGTCTGGAGGGTGAATCAGAAGAAGCAGAAGAAGGAGAAGGAGAAGATGAAGTCTGGAGGGTGAATCAGAAGAAGTAGAAGAAGGAGAAGGAGAAGGTGAGGTCTGGAGGGTGAATCAGAAGAAGCAGAAGAAGGAGAAGGAGAAGGTGAAGTCTGGAGGGTGAATCAGAAGAAGCAGAAGAAGGAGAAGGAGAAGGTGAAGTCTGGAGGGTGAATCAGAAGAAGCAGAAGAAGGAGAAGGAGAAGGTGAAGTCAGGAGGGTGAATCAGAAGAAGCAGAAGAAGGAGAAGGAGAAGGTGAATTTAGGAGGGTGAATCAGAAGAAGCAGAAGAAGGAGAAGGAGCAGGTGAAGTCAGGGGGGTGTAGCAGAGGAAGTAGAAGAAGGAGAAGGAGAAGGTGAAGTCAGGACGGTGAAGCAGAAGAAGCAGAAGAAGGAGAAGGAGAAGGTGAAGCCTGGAGGGTGCAGCAGAAGAAGCAGAAGAAGGAGAAGGAGAAGGTGAAGTCTGGAGTGTGAAGCAGAAGAAGCAGAAGAAGGAGAAGGAGAAGGTGAAGTCTGGAGGGCGCAGCAGAAGAAGCAGAAGAAGGAGAATGAGAAGGTGAAGTCTGGAGGGTGAATCAGAAGAAGCAGAAGAAGGAGAAGGAGAAGGTGAAGTCTGGAGGGTGAATCAGAAGAAGTAGAAGAAGGAGAAGGAGAAGGTGAAGTCTGGAGGGTGAAGCAGAAGAAGTAGAAGAAGGAGAAGGAGAAGGTGAAGTCAGGAGGGTGAATCAGAAGAAGTAGAAGAAGGAGAAGGAGAAGGTGAAGTCAGGAGGGTGAATCAGAAGAAGCAGAAGAAGGAGAAGGAGAAGGTGAAGACTGGAGGGTGAATCAGAAGAATCAGAAGAAGGAGAAGGAGAAGGTGAAGTCTGGAGGGTGAATCAGAAGAAGCAGAAGAAAGAGAAGGAGAAGGTGAAGTCTGGAGGGTGAAGCAGAAGAAACAAAAAAAGGAGAAGGAGAAGGTGAAGACTGGAGGGTGAATCAGAAGACGTAGAAGAAGGAGAAGGAGAAGGTGAAGTCTGGAGGGTGAATCAGAAGAAGTGGAAGAAGGAGAAGGAGAAGTTGAAGTCTGGAGGGTGAATCAGAAGAAGCAGAAGAAGGAGAAGGAGAAGGTGAAGTCTGGAGGGTGAATCAGAAGAAGCAGAAGAAGGAGAAGGAGAAGATGAAGTCTGGAGGGTGAATCAGAAGAAGTAGAAGAAGGAGAAGGAGAAGGTGAAGTCTGGAGGGTGAATCAGAAGAAGTAGAAGAAGGAGAAGGAGAAGATGAAGTCTGGAGGGTGAATCAGAAGAAACAGAAGAAGGAGAAGGAGAAGGTGAAGTCTGGAGGGTGAATCAGAAGAAGTAGAAGAAGGAGAAGGAGAAGGTGTAGTCTGGAGGGTGAATCAGAAGAAGTAGACGAAGGAGAAGGAGAAGGTGAAGTCTGGAGGGTGAATCAGAAGAAGCAGAAGAAGGAGAAGGAGAAGGTGAAGTCTGGAGGGTGAATCAGAAGAAGTAGAATAAGGAGAAGGAGAAGGTGAAGTCTGGAGGGTGAATCAGAAGAAGCAGAAGAAGGAGAAGGAGAAGGTGAAGTCTGGAGGGTGAATCAGAAGAAGCAGAAGAAGGAGAAGGACAAGGTGAAGTCTGGAGGGTGAATCAGAAGAAGCAGAATAAGGAGAAGGAGAAGGTGAAGTCTGGAGGGTGAATCAGAAGAAGCAGAAGAAGGAGAAGGAGAAGGTGAAGTCTGGAGGGTGAATCAGAAGAAGTAGAAGAAGGAGAAGGAGAAGGTGAAGTCTGGAGGGTGAATCAGAAGAAGTATAAGAAGGAGAAGGAGAAGGTGAAGTCTGGAGGGTGAATCAGAAGAAGTAGAAGAAGGAGAAGGAGAAGGTGAAGTCTGGAGGGTGAAGCAGAAGGAGTAGATGAAGGAGAAGGAGAAGGTGAAGTCAGGAGGGTGAACCAGAAGAAGTAGAAGAAGGAGAAGGAGAAGGTGAGGTCTGGAGGGTGAATCAGAAGAAGCAGAAGAAGGAGAGGGAGAAGGTGAAGTCTGGAGGGTGAATCAGAAGAATCAGAAGAAGGAGAAGGAGAAGGTGAAGTCTGGAGGGTGAATCAGAAGAAGCAGAAGAAAGAGAAGGAGAAGGTGAAGTCTGGAGGGTGAAGCAGAAGAAACAGAAGAAGGAGAAGGAGAAGGTGAAGACTGGAGGGTGAATCAGAAGAAGTAGAAGAAGGAGAAGGAGAAGGTGAAGTCTGGAGGGTGAATCAGAAGAAGTAGAAGAAGGAGAAGGAGAAGGTGAAGTCTGGAGGGTGAATCAGAAGAAGCAGAAGAAGGAGAAGGAGAAGGTGAAGTCTGGAGGGTGAATCAGAAGAAGGAGAAGAATGAGAAGGAGAAGATGAAGTCTGGAGGGTGAATCAGAAGAAGTAGAAGAAGGAGAAGGAGAAGGTGAAGTCTGGAGGCTGAATCAGAAGAAGTAGAAGAAGGAGAAGGAGAAGGTGAAGTCTGGAGGGTGAATCAGAAGAAACAGAAGAAGGAGAAGGAGAAGGTGAAGTCTGGAGGGTGTATCAGAAGAAGTAGAAGAAGGAGAAGGAGAAGGTGTAGTCTGGAGGGTGAATCAGAAGAAGTAGACGAAGGAGAAGGAGAAGGTGAAGTCTGGAGGGTGAATCAGAAGAAGCAGAAGAAGGAGAAGGAGAAGGTGAAGTCTGGAGGGTGAATCAGAAGAAGTAGAAGAAGGAGAAGGAGAAGGTGAAGTCTGGAGGGTGAATCAGAAGAAGCAGAAGAAGGAGAAGGAGAAGGTGAAGTCTGGAGGGTGAATCAGAAGAAGCAGAAGAAGGAGAAGGAGAAGGTGAAGTCTGGAGGGTGAATCAGAAGAAACAGAAGAAGGAGAAGGAGAAGGTGAAGTCTGGAGGGTGAATCAGAAGAAGTAGAAGAAGGAGAAGGAGAAGGTGTAGTCTGGAGGGTGAATCAGAAGAAGTAGACGAAGGAGAAGGAGAAGGTGAAGTCTGGAGGGTGAATCAGAAGAAGTAGAAGAAGGAGAAGGAGAAGGTGAAGTCTGGAGGGTGAATCAGAAGAAACAGAAGAAGGAGAAGGAGAAGGTGAAGTCTGGAGGGTGAATCAGAAGAAGTAGAAGAAGGAGAAGGAGAAGGTGTTGTCTGGAGGGTGAATCAGAAGAAGTAGACGAAGGAGAAGGAGAAGGTGAAGTCTGGAGGGTGAATCAGAAGAAGCAGAAGAAGGAGAAGGAGAAGATGAAGTCTGGAGGGTGAATCAGAAGAAGTAGAAGAAGGAGAAGGAGAAGGTGAAGTCTGGAGGGTGAATCAGAAGAAGCAGAAGAAGGAGAAGGAGAAGGTGAAGTCTGGAGGGTGAATCAGAAGAAGCAGAAGAAGGAGAAGGAATGGTGAAGTCTGGAGGGTGAATCAGAAGAAGCAGAATAAGGAGAAGGAGAAGGTGAAGTCTGGAGGGTGAATCAGAAGAAGCAGAAGAAGGAGAAGGAGAAGGTGAAGTCTGGAGGATGAATCAGAAGAAGTAGAAGAAGGAGAAGGAGAAGGTGAAGTCTGGAGGGTGAATCAGAAAAAGTAGAAGAAGGAGAAGGAGAAGGTGAAGTCTGGAGGGTGAATCAGAAGAAGTAGAAGAAGGAGAAGGAGAAGGTGAAGTCTGGAGGGTGAAGCAGAAGAAGTAGAAGAAGGAGAAGGAGAAGTTGAAGTCAGGAGGGTGAATCAGAAGAAGTAGAAGAAGGAGAAGGAGAAGGTGAAGTCAGGAGGGTGAAGCAGAAGAAGCAGAAGAAGGAGAAGGAGAAGGTGAAGTCTGGAGGGTGAAGCAGAAGAAGCAGAAGAAGGAGAAGGAGAAGGTGAAGTCTGGAGGGTGAATCAGAAGAAGCAGAAGAAGGAGAAGGAGAAGGTGAAGTCTGGAGGGTGAATCAGAAGAAGCAGAAGAAGGAGAAGGAGAAGGTGAAGTCAGGAGGGTGAATCAGAAGAAGCAGAAGAAGGAGAAGGAGAAGGTGAATTTAGGAGGGTGAATCAGAAGAAGCAGAAGAAGGAGAAGGAGCAGGTGAAGTCAGGGGGGTGTAGCAGAAGAAGTAGAAGAAGGAGAAGGAGAAGGTGAAGTCAGGACGGTGAAGCAGAAGAAGCAGAAGAAGGAGAAGGAGAAGGTGAAGCCTGGAGGGCGCAGCAGAAGAAGCAGAAGAAGGAGAAGGAGAAGGTGAAGTCTGGAGTGTGAAGCAGAAGAAGCAGAAGAAGGAGAAGGAGAAGGTGAAGTCTGGAGGGCGCAGCAGAAGAAGCAGAAGAAGCAGAATGAGAAGGTGAAGTCTGGAGGGTGAATCAGAAGAAGCAGAAGAAGGAGAAGGAGAAGGTGAAGTCTGGAGGGTGAATCAGAAGAAGTAGAAGAAGGAGAAGGAGAAGTTGAAGTCAGGAGGGTGAATCAGAAGAAGTAGAAGAAGGAGAAGGAGAAGGTGAAGTCAGGAGGGTGAATCAGAAGAAGCAGAAGAAGGAGAAGGAGAAGGTGAAGTCTGGAGGGCGAATCAGAAGAAACAGAAGAAGGAGAAGGAGAAGGTGAAGTCTGGAGGGTGAATCAGAAGAAGCAGAAGAAGGAGAAGGAGAAGGTGAAGTCTGGAGGTTGAATCAGAAGAAGCAGAATAACGAGAAGGAGAAGGTGAAGTCTGGAGGGTGAATCAGAAGAAGCAGAATAAGGAGAAGGAGAAGGTGAAGTCTGGAGGGTGAATCAGAAGAAGCAGAAGAAGGAGAAGGAGAAGGTGAAGTCTGGAGGATGAATCAGAAGAAGTAGAAGAAGGAGAAGGAGAAGGTGAAGTCTGGAGGGTGAATCAGAAAAAGTAGAAGAAGGAGAAGGAGAAGGTGAAGTCTGGAGGGTGAATCAGAAGAAGTAGAAGAAGGAGAAGGAGAAGGTGAAGTCTGGAGGGTGAAGCAGAAGAAGTAGAAGAAGGAGAAGGAGAAGGTGAAGTCAGGAGGGTGAATCAGAAGAAGGAGAAGAAGGAGAAGGAGAAGGTGAAGTCAGGAGGGTGAAGCAGAAGAAGCAGAAGAAGGAGAAGGAGAAGGTGAAGTCTGGAGGGTGAAGCAGAAGAAGCAGAAGAAGGAGAAGGAGAAGGTGAAGTCTGGAGGGTGAATCAGAAGAAGCAGAAGAAGGAGAAGGAGAAGGTGAAGTCTGGAGGGTGAATCAGAAGAAGCAGAAGAAGGAGAAGGAGAAGGTGAAGTCAGGAGGGTGAATCAGAAGAAGCAGAAGAAGGAGAAGGAGAAGGTGAATTTAGGAGGGTGAATCAGAGGAAGCAGAAGATGGAGAAGGAGCAGGTGAAGTCAGGGGGGTGTAGCAGAAGAAGTAGAAGAAGGAGAAGGAGAAGGTGAAGTCAGGACGGTGAAGCAGAAGAAGCAGAAGAAGGAGAAGGAGAAGGTGAAGCCTGGAGGGCGCAGCAGAAGAAGCAGAAGAAGGAGAAGGAGAAGGTGAAGTCTGGAGTGTGAAGCAGAAGAAGCAGAAGAAGGAGAAGGAGAAGGTGAAGTCTGGAGGGCGCAGCAGAAGAAGCAGAAGAAGGAGAATGAGAAGGTGAAGTCAGGAGGGTGAATCAGAAGAAGCAGAAGAAGGAGAAGGAGAAGGTGAAGTCTGGAGGGTGAATCAGAAGAAGTAGAAGAAGGAGAAGGAGAAGGTGAAGTCAGGAGGGTGAATCAGAAGAAGTAGAAGAAGGAGAAGGAGAAGGTGAAGTCAGGAGGGTGAATCAGAAGAAGCAGAAGAAGGAGAAGGAGAAGGTGAAGTCTGGAGGGCGAATCAGAAGAAACAGAAGAAGGAGAAGGAGAAGGTGAAGTCTGGAGGGTGAATCAGAAGAAGCAGAAGAAGGAGAAGGAGAAGGTGAAGTCTGGAGGTTGAATCAGAAGAAGCAGAATAACGAGAAGGAGAAGGTGAAGTCTGGAGGGTGAATCAGAAGAAGCAGAATAAGGAGAAGGAGAAGGTGAAGTCTGGAGGGTGAATCAGAAGAAGCAGAAGAAGGAGAAGGAGAAGGTGAAGTCTGGAGGGTGAATCAGAAGAGGTAGAAGAAGGAGAAGGAGAAGGTGAAGTCTGGAGGGTGAAGCAGAAGAAGGAGAAGAAGGAGAAGGAGAAGGTGAAGTCAGGAGGGTGAATCAGAAGAAGTAGAAGAAGGAGAAGGAGAAGGTGAAGCCAGGAGGGTGAATCAGAAGAAGCAGAAGAAGGAGAAGGAGAAGGTGAAGTCTGGAGGGTGAATCAGAAGAATCAGAAGAAGGAGAAGGAGAAGGTGAAGTCTGGAGGGTGAATCAGAAGAATCAGAAGAAAGAGAAGGAGAAGGTGAAGTCTGGAGGCTGAAGCAGAAGAAACAGAAGAAGGAGAAGGAGAATGTGAAGACTGGAGGGTGAATCAGAAGAAGTAGAAGAAGGAGAAGGAGAAGGTGAAGTCTGGAGGGTGAATCAGAAGAAGTAGAAGAAGGAGAAGGAGAAGGTGAAGTCTGGAGGGTGAATCAGAAGAAGCAGAAGAAGGAGAAGGAGAAGGTGAAGTCTGGAGGGTGAATCAGAAGATGCAGAAGAAGGAGAAGGAGAAGATGAAGTCTGGAGGGTGAATCAGAAGAAGTAGAAGAAGGAGAAGGAGAAGGTGAAGTCTGGAGGGTGAATCAGAAGAAGTAGAAGAAGGAGAAGGAGAAGGTGAAGTCTGGAGGGTGAATCAGAAGAGGTAGAAGAAGGAGAAGGAGAAGGTGAAGTCTGGAGGGTGAAGCAGAAGAAGGAGAAGAAGGAGAAGGAGAAGGTGAAGTCAGGAGGGTGAATCAGAAGAAGCAGAAGAAGGAGAAGGAGAAGGTGAAGTCTGGAGGTTGAATCAGAAGAAGCAGAATAACGAGAAGGAGAAGGTGAAGTCTGGAGGGTGAATCAGAAGAAGCAGAATAAGGAGAAGGAGAAGGTGAAGTCTGGAGGGTGAATCAGAAGAAGCAGAAGAAGGAGAAGGAGAAGGTGAAGTCTGGAGGGTGAATCAGAAGAGGTAGAAGAAGAAGGAGAAGGTGAAGTCAGGAGGGTGAAGCAGAAGAAGCAGAAGAAGGAGAAGGAGAAGGTGAAGTCTGGTGGGTGAAGCAGAAGAAGCAGAAGAAGGAGAAGGAGAAGGTGAAGTCTGGAGGGTGAAGCAGAAGAAGCAGAAGAAGGAGAAGGAGAAGGTGAAGTCAGGAGGGTGGATCAGAAGAAGTAGAAGAAGGAGAAGGAGAAGGTGAAGTCTGGAGGGTGAATCAGAAGAAGCAGAAGAAGGAGAAGGAGAAGGTGAAGTCTGGAGGGCGCAGCAGAAGAAGCAGAAGAAGGAGAAAGAGAAGGTGAAGTCTGGAGGGTGAAGCAGAAGAAGCAGAAGAAGGAGAAGGAGAGGGTGAAGTCTGGAGGGTGAACCAGAAGAAGTAGAAGAAGGAGAAGGAGAAGGTGAAGTCAGGAGAGTGAAGCAGAAGAAGCAGAAGAAGGAGAAGGAGAAGGTGAAGTCTGGAAGGCGAAGCAGAAGAAGCAGAAGAAGGAGAAGGAGAAGGTGAAGTCTGGAGGGTGAAGCAGAAGAAGCAGAAGAAGGAGAAGGAGTAGGTGTAGTCTGGAGGGTGAATCAGAAGAAGTAGAAGAAGGAGAAGGAGAAGGTGAAGTCAGGAGGGTGAAGCAGAAGAAGCAGAAGAAGGAGAAGGAGAAGGTGAAGTCTGGAGGGTGAAGCAGAAGAAGCAGAAGAAGGAGAAGGAGAAGGTGAAGTCTGGAGGGAGAATCAGAAGAAGCAGAAGAAGGAGAAGGAGAAGGTGAAGTCTGGAGGGTGAATCAGAAGAAGCAGAAGAAGGAGAAGGAGAAGGTGAAGTCAGGAGGGTGAATCAGAAGAAGCAGAAGAAGGAGAAGGAGAAGGTGAATTTAGGAGGGTGAATCAGAAGAAGCAGAAGAAGGAGAAGGAGCAGGTGAAGTCAGGGGGGTGTAGCAGAAGAAGTAGAAGAAGGAGAAGGAGAAGGTGAAGTCAGGACGGTGAAGCAGAAGAAGCAGAAGAAGGAGAAGGAGAAGGTGAAGCCTGGAGGGCGCAGCAGAAGAAGCAGAAGAAGGAGAAGGAGAAGGTGAAGTCTGGAGTGTGAAGCAGAAGAAGCAGAAGAAGGAGAAGGAGAAGGTGAAGTCTGGAGGGCGCAGCAGAAGAAGCAGAAGAAGGAGAATGAGAAGGTGAAGTCTGGAGGGTGAATCAGAAGAAGAAGAAGAAGGAGAAGGAGAAGGTGAAGTCTGGAGGGTGAATCAGAAGAAGTAGAAGAAGGAGAAGGAGAAGGTGAAGTCAGGAGGGTGAATCAGAAGAAGTAGAAGAAGGAGAAGGAGAAGGTGAAGTCAGGAGGGTGAATCAGAAGAAGCAGAAGAAGGAGAAGGAGAAGGTGAAGTCTGGAGGGCGAATCAGAAGAAACAGAAGAAGGAGAAGGAGAAGGTGAAGTCTGGAGGGTGAATCAGAAGAAGCAGAAGAAGGAGAAGGAGAAGGTGAAGTCTGGAGGTTGAATCAGAAGAAGCAGAATAACGAGAAGGAGAAGGTGAAGTCTGGAGGGTGAATCAGAAGAAGCAGAATAAGGAGAAGGAGAAGGTGAAGTCTGGAGGGTGAATCAGAAGAAGCAGAAGAAGGAGAAGGAGAAGGTGAAGTCTGGAGGGTGAATCAGAAGAGGTAGAAGAAGGAGAAGGAGAAGGTGAAGTCTGGAGGGTGAAGCAGAAGAAGGAGAAGAAGGAGAAGGAGAAGGTGAAGTCAGGAGGGTGAATCAGAAGAAGTAGAAGAAGGAGAAGGAGAAGGTGAAGCCAGGAGGGTGAATCAGAAGAAGCAGAAGAAGGAGAAGGAGAAGGTGAAGTCAGGAGGGTGGATCAGAAGAAGTAGAAGAAGGAGAAGGAGAAGGTGCAGTCTGGAGGGTGAATCAGAAGAAGCAGAAGAAGGAGAAGGAGAAGGTGAAGTCTGGAGGTTGAATCAGAAGAAGCAGAATAACGAGAAGGAGAAGGTGAAGTCTGGACGGTGAATCAGAAGAAGCAGAAGAAGGAGAAGGAGAAGGTGAAGTCTGGAGGGTGAATCAGAAGAAGCAGAAGAAGGAGAAGGAGAAGGTGAAGTCTGGAGGGTGAATCAGAAGAGGTAGAAGAAGGAGAAGGAGAAGGTGAAGTCAGGAGGGTGAAGCAGAAGAAGCAGAAGAAGGAGAAGGAGAAGATGAAGTCTGGAGGGTGAATCAGAAGAAGTAGAAGAAGGAGAAGGAGAAGGTGAAGTCAGGAGGGTGAATCAGAAGAAGCAGAAGAAGTAGAAGGAGAAGGTGAAGTCTGGAGGGCGAATCAGAAGAAACAGAAGAAGGAGAAGGAGAAGGTGAAATCTGGAGGGTGAATCAGAAGAAGCAGAAGAAGGAGAAGGAGAAGGTGAAGTCTGGAGGTTGAATCAGAAGAAGCAGAATAACGAGAAGGAGAAGGTGAAGTCTGGAGGGTGAATCAGAAGAAGCAGAATAAGGAGAAGGAGAAGGTGAAGTCTGGAGGGTGAATCAGAAGAGGTAGAAGAAGGAGAAGGAGAAGGTGAAGTCAGGAGGGTGAAGCAGAAGAAGCAGAAGAAGGAGAAGGAGAAGATGATGTCTGGAGGGTGAATCAGAAGAAGTAGAAGAAGGAGAAGGAGAAGGTGAAGTCAGGAGGGTGAATCAGAAGAAGCAGAAGAAGTAGAAGGAGAAGGTGAAGTCTGGAGGGCGAATCAGAAGAAACAGAAGAAGGAGAAGGAGAAGGTGAAGTCTGGAGGGTGAATCAGAAGAAGCAGAAGAAGGAGAAGGAGAAGGTGAAGTCTGGAGGTTGAATCAGAAGAAGCAGAATAACGAGAAGGAGAAGGTGAAGTTTGGAGGGTGAATCAGAAGAAGCAGAATAAGGAGAAGGAGAAGGTGAAGTCTGGAGGGTGAATCAGAAGAAGCAGAAGAAGGAGAAGGAGAAGGTGAAGTCTGGAGGGTGAATCAGAAGAGGTAGAAGAAGGAGAAGGAGAAGGTGAAGTCTGGAGGGTGAAGCAGAAGAAGGAGAAGAAGGAGAAGGAGAAGGTGAAGTCAGGAGGGTGAATCAGAAGAAGTAGAAGAAGGAGACGGAGAAGGTGAAGCCAGGAGGGTGAATCAGAAGAAGCAGAAGAAGGAGAAGGAGAAGGTGAAGTCAGGAGGGTGGATCAGAAGAAGTAGAAGAAGGAGAAGGAGAAGGTGCAGTCTGGAGGGTGAATCAGAAGAAGCAGAAGAAGGAGAAGGAGAAGGTGAAGTCTGGAGGTTGAATCAGAAGAAGCAGAATAACGAGAAGGAGAAGTTGAAGTCTGGAGGGTGAATCAGAAGAAGCAGAATAAGGAGAAGGAGAAGGTGAAGTCTGGAGGGTGAATCAGAAGAAGCAGAAGAAGGAGAAGGAGAAGGTGAAGTCTGGAGGGTGAATCAGAAGAGGTAGAAGAAGGAGAAGGAGAAGGTGAAGTCAGGAGGGTGAAGCAGAAGAAGCAGAAGAAGGAGAAGGAGAAGATGAAGTCTGGAGGGTGAATCAGAAGAAGTAGAAGAAGGAGAAGGAGAAGGTGAAGTTTGGAGGGTGAATCAGAAGAGGTAGAAGAAGGAGAAGGAGAAGGTGAAGTCTGGAGGGTGAAGCAGAAGAAGGAGAAGAAGGAGAAGGAGAAGGTGAAGTCAGGAGGGTGAATCAGAAGAAGTAGAAGAAGGAGAAGGAGAAGGTGAAGCCAGGAGGGTGAATCAGAAGAAGCAGAAGAAGGAGAAGGAGAAGGTGAAGTCTGGAGGGTGAATCAGAAGAATCAGAAGAAGGAGAAGGAGAAGGTGAAGTCTGGAGGGTGAATCAGAAGAATCAGAAGAAAGAGAAGGAGAAGGTGAAGTCTGGAGGCTGAAGCAGAAGAAACAGAAGAAGGAGAAGGAGAATGTGAAGACTGGAGGGTGAATCAGAAGAAGTAGAAGAAGGAGAAGGAGAAGGTGAAGTCTGGAGGGTGAATCAGAAGAAGTAGAAGAAGGAGAAGGAGAAGGTGAAGTCTGGAGGGTGAATCAGAAGAAGCAGAAGAAGGAGAAGGAGCAGGTGAAGTCAGGGGGGTGTAGCAGAAGAAGTAGAAGAAGGAGAAGGAGAAGGTGAAGTCAGGACGGTGAAGCAGAAGAAGCAGAAGAAGGAGAAGGAGAAGGTGAAGCCTGGAGGGCGCAGCAGAAGAAGCAGAAGAAGGAGAAGGAGAAGGTGAAGTCTGGAGTGTGAAGCAGAAGAAGCAGAAGAAGGAGAAGGAGAAGGTGAAGTCTGGAGGGCGCAGCAGAAGAAGCAGAAGAAGGAGAATGAGAAGGTGAAGTCTGGAGGGTGAATCAGAAGAAGAAGAAGAAGGAGAAGGAGAAGGTGAAGTCTGGAGGGTGAATCAGAAGAAGTAGAAGAAGGAGAAGGAGAAGGTGAAGTCAGGAGGGTGAATCAGAAGAAGTAGAAGAAGGAGAAGGAGAAGGTGAAGTCAGGAGGGTGAATCAGAAGAAGCAGAAGAAGGAGAAGGAGAAGGTGAAGTCTGGAGGGCGAATCAGAAGAAACAGAAGAAGGAGAAGGAGAAGGTGAAGTCTGGAGGGTGAATCAGAAGAAGCAGAAGAAGGAGAAGGAGAAGGTGAAGTCTGGAGGTTGAATCAGAAGAAGCAGAATAACGAGAAGGAGAAGGTGAAGTCTGGAGGGTGAATCAGAAGAAGCAGAATAAGGAGAAGGAGAAGGTGAAGTCTGGAGGGTGAATCAGAAGAAGCAGAAGAAGGAGAAGGAGAAGGTGAAGTCTGGAGGGTGAATCAGAAGAGGTAGAAGAAGGAGAAGGAGAAGGTGAAGTCTGGAGGGTGAAGCAGAAGAAGGAGAAGAAGGAGAAGGAGAAGGTGAAGTCAGGAGGGTGAATCAGAAGAAGTAGAAGAAGGAGAAGGAGAAGGTGAAGCCAGGAGGGTGAATCAGAAGAAGCAGAAGAAGGAGAAGGAGAAGGTGAAGTCAGGAGGGTGGATCAGAAGAAGTAGAAGAAGGAGAAGGAGAAGGTGCAGTCTGGAGGGTGAATCAGAAGAAGCAGAAGAAGGAGAAGGAGAAGGTGAAGTCTGGAGGTTGAATCAGAAGAAGCAGAATAACGAGAAGGAGAAGGTGAAGTCTGGACGGTGAATCAGAAGAAGCAGAAGAAGGAGAAGGAGAAGGTGAAGTCTGGAGGGTGAATCAGAAGAAGCAGAAGAAGGAGAAGGAGAAGGTGAAGTCTGGAGGGTGAATCAGAAGAGGTAGAAGAAGGAGAAGGAGAAGGTGAAGTCAGGAGGGTGAAGCAGAAGAAGCAGAAGAAGGAGAAGGAGAAGATGAAGTCTGGAGGGTGAATCAGAAGAAGTAGAAGAAGGAGAAGGAGAAGGTGAAGTCAGGAGGGTGAATCAGAAGAAGCAGAAGAAGTAGAAGGAGAAGGTGAAGTCTGGAGGGCGAATCAGAAGAAACAGAAGAAGGAGAAGGAGAAGGTGAAATCTGGAGGGTGAATCAGAAGAAGCAGAAGAAGGAGAAGGAGAAGGTGAAGTCTGGAGGTTGAATCAGAAGAAGCAGAATAACGAGAAGGAGAAGGTGAAGTCTGGAGGGTGAATCAGAAGAAGCAGAATAAGGAGAAGGAGAAGGTGAAGTCTGGAGGGTGAATCAGAAGAGGTAGAAGAAGGAGAAGGAGAAGGTGAAGTCAGGAGGGTGAAGCAGAAGAAGCAGAAGAAGGAGAAGGAGAAGATGATGTCTGGAGGGTGAATCAGAAGAAGTAGAAGAAGGAGAAGGAGAAGGTGAAGTCAGGAGGGTGAATCAGAAGAAGCAGAAGAAGTAGAAGGAGAAGGTGAAGTCTGGAGGGCGAATCAGAAGAAACAGAAGAAGGAGAAGGAGAAGGTGAAGTCTGGAGGGTGAATCAGAAGAAGCAGAAGAAGGAGAAGGAGAAGGTGAAGTCTGGAGGTTGAATCAGAAGAAGCAGAATAACGAGAAGGAGAAGGTGAAGTTTGGAGGGTGAATCAGAAGAAGCAGAATAAGGAGAAGGAGAAGGTGAAGTCTGGAGGGTGAATCAGAAGAAGCAGAAGAAGGAGAAGGAGAAGGTGAAGTCTGGAGGGTGAATCAGAAGAGGTAGAAGAAGGAGAAGGAGAAGGTGAAGTCTGGAGGGTGAAGCAGAAGAAGGAGAAGAAGGAGAAGGAGAAGGTGAAGTCAGGAGGGTGAATCAGAAGAAGTAGAAGAAGGAGACGGAGAAGGTGAAGCCAGGAGGGTGAATCAGAAGAAGCAGAAGAAGGAGAAGGAGAAGGTGAAGTCAGGAGGGTGGATCAGAAGAAGTAGAAGAAGGAGAAGGAGAAGGTGCAGTCTGGAGGGTGAATCAGAAGAAGCAGAAGAAGGAGAAGGAGAAGGTGAAGTCTGGAGGTTGAATCAGAAGAAGCAGAATAACGAGAAGGAGAAGTTGAAGTCTGGAGGGTGAATCAGAAGAAGCAGAATAAGGAGAAGGAGAAGGTGAAGTCTGGAGGGTGAATCAGAAGAAGCAGAAGAAGGAGAAGGAGAAGGTGAAGTCTGGAGGGTGAATCAGAAGAGGTAGAAGAAGGAGAAGGAGAAGGTGAAGTCAGGAGGGTGAAGCAGAAGAAGCAGAAGAAGGAGAAGGAGAAGATGAAGTCTGGAGGGTGAATCAGAAGAAGTAGAAGAAGGAGAAGGAGAAGGTGAAGTTTGGAGGGTGAATCAGAAGAGGTAGAAGAAGGAGAAGGAGAAGGTGAAGTCTGGAGGGTGAAGCAGAAGAAGGAGAAGAAGGAGAAGGAGAAGGTGAAGTCAGGAGGGTGAATCAGAAGAAGTAGAAGAAGGAGAAGGAGAAGGTGAAGCCAGGAGGGTGAATCAGAAGAAGCAGAAGAAGGAGAAGGAGAAGGTGAAGTCTGGAGGGTGAATCAGAAGAATCAGAAGAAGGAGAAGGAGAAGGTGAAGTCTGGAGGGTGAATCAGAAGAATCAGAAGAAAGAGAAGGAGAAGGTGAAGTCTGGAGGCTGAAGCAGAAGAAACAGAAGAAGGAGAAGGAGAATGTGAAGACTGGAGGGTGAATCAGAAGAAGTAGAAGAAGGAGAAGGAGAAGGTGAAGTCTGGAGGGTGAATCAGAAGAAGTAGAAGAAGGAGAAGGAGAAGGTGAAGTCTGGAGGGTGAATCAGAAGAAGCAGAAGAAGGAGAAGGAGAAGGTGAAGTCTGGAGGGTGAATCAGAAGATGCAGAAGAAGGAGAAGGAGAAGATGAAGTCTGGAGGGTGAATCAGAAGAAGTAGAAGAAGGAGAAGGAGAAGGTGAAGTCTGGAGGGTGAATCAGAAGAAGTAGAAGAAGGAGAAGGAGAAGGTGAAGTCTGGAGGGTGAATCAGAAGAGGTAGAAGAAGGAGAAGGAGAAGGTGAAGTCTGGAGGGTGAAGCAGAAGAAGGAGAAGAAGGAGAAGGAGAAGGTGAAGTCAGGAGGGTGAATCAGAAGAAGCAGAAGAAGGAGAAGGAGAAGGTGAAGTCTGGAGGTTGAATCAGAAGAAGCAGAATAACGAGAAGGAGAAGGTGAAGTCTGGAGGGTGAATCAGAAGAAGCAGAATAAGGAGAAGGAGAAGGTGAAGTCTGGAGGGTGAATCAGAAGAAGCAGAAGAAGGAGAAGGAGAAGGTGAAGTCTGGAGGGTGAATCAGAAGAGGTAGAAGAAGAAGGAGAAGGTGAAGTCAGGAGGGTGAAGCAGAAGAAGCAGAAGAAGGAGAAGGAGAAGGTGAAGTCTGGTGGGTGAAGCAGAAGAAGCAGAAGAAGGAGAAGGAGAAGGTGAAGTCTGGAGGGTGAAGCAGAAGAAGCAGAAGAAGGAGAAGGAGAAGGTGAAGTCAGGAGGGTGGATCAGAAGAAGTAGAAGAAGGAGAAGGAGAAGGTGAAGTCTGGAGGGTGAATCAGAAGAAGCAGAAGAAGGAGAAGGAGAAGGTGAAGTCTGGAGGGCGCAGCAGAAGAAGCAGAAGAAGGAGAAAGAGAAGGTGAAGTCTGGAGGGTGAAGCAGAAGAAGCAGAAGAAGGAGAAGGAGAGGGTGAAGTCTGGAGGGTGAATCAGAAGAAGTAGAAGAAGGAGAAGGAGAAGGTGAAGTCAGGAGAGTGAAGCAGAAGAAGCAGAAGAAGGAGAAGGAGAAGGTGAAGTCTGGAAGGCGAAGCAGAAGAAGCAGAAGAAGGAGAAGGAGAAGGTGAAGTCTGGAGGGTGAAGCAGAAGAAGCAGAAGAAGGAGAAGGAGTAGGTGAAGTCTGGAGGGTGAATCAGAAGAAGTAGAAGAAGGAGAAGGAGAAGGTGAAGTCAGGAGGGTGAAGCAGAAGAAGCAGAAGAAGGAGAAGGAGAAGGTGAAGTCTGGAGGGTGAAGCAGAAGAAGCAGAAGAAGGAGAAGGAGAAGGTGAAGTCTGGAGGGAGAATCAGAAGAAGCAGAAGAAGGAGAAGGAGAAGGTGAAGTCTGGAGGGTGAATCAGAAGAAGCAGAAGAAGGAGAAGGAGAAGGTGAAGTCAGGAGGGTGAATCAGAAGAAGCAGAAGAAGGAGAAGGAGAAGGTGAATTTAGGAGGGTGAATCAGAAGAAGCAGAAGAAGGAGAAGGAGCAGGTGAAGTCAGGGGGGTGTAGCAGAAGAAGTAGAAGAAGGAGAAGGAGAAGGTGAAGTCAGGACGGTGAAGCAGAAGAAGCAGAAGAAGGAGAAGGAGAAGGTGAAGCCTGGAGGGCGCAGCAGAAGAAGCAGAAGAAGGAGAAGGAGAAGGTGAAGTCTGGAGTGTGAAGCAGAAGAAGCAGAAGAAGGAGAAGGAGAAGGTGAAGTCTGGAGGGCGCAGCAGAAGAAGCAGAAGAAGGAGAATGAGAAGGTGAAGTCTGGAGGGTGAATCAGAAGAAGAAGAAGAAGGAGAAGGAGAAGGTGAAGTCTGGAGGGTGAATCAGAAGAAGTAGAAGAAGGAGAAGGAGAAGGTGAAGTCAGGAGGGTGAATCAGAAGAAGTAGAAGAAGGAGAAGGAGAAGGTGAAGTCAGGAGGGTGAATCAGAAGAAGCAGAAGAAGGAGAAGGAGAAGGTGAAGTCTGGAGGGCGAATCAGAAGAAACAGAAGAAGGAGAAGGAGAAGGTGAAGTCTGGAGGGTGAATCAGAAGAAGCAGAAGAAGGAGAAGGAGAAGGTGAAGTCTGGAGGTTGAATCAGAAGAAGCAGAATAACGAGAAGGAGAAGGTGAAGTCTGGAGGGTGAATCAGAAGAAGCAGAATAAGGAGAAGGAGAAGGTGAAGTCTGGAGGGTGAATCAGAAGAAGCAGAAGAAGGAGAAGGAGAAGGTGAAGTCTGGAGGGTGAATCAGAAGAGGTAGAAGAAGGAGAAGGAGAAGGTGAAGTCTGGAGGGTGAAGCAGAAGAAGGAGAAGAAGGAGAAGGAGAAGGTGAAGTCAGGAGGGTGAATCAGAAGAAGTAGAAGAAGGAGAAGGAGAAGGTGAAGCCAGGAGGGTGAATCAGAAGAAGCAGAAGAAGGAGAAGGAGAAGGTGAAGTCAGGAGGGTGGATCAGAAGAAGTAGAAGAAGGAGAAGGAGAAGGTGCAGTCTGGAGGGTGAATCAGAAGAAGCAGAAGAAGGAGAAGGAGAAGGTGAAGTCTGGAGGTTGAATCAGAAGAAGCAGAATAACGAGAAGGAGAAGGTGAAGTCTGGAGGGTGAATCAGAAGAAGCAGAAGAAGGAGAAGGAGAAGGTGAAGTCTGGAGGGTGAATCAGAAGAAGCAGAAGAAGGAGAAGGAGAAGATGAAGTCTGGAGGGTGAATCAGAAGAGGTAGAAGAAGGAGAAGGAGAAGGTGAAGTCAGGAGGGTGAAGCAGAAGAAGCAGAAGAAGGAGAAGGAGAAGATGAAGTCTGGAGGGTGAATCAGAAGAAGTAGAAGAAGGAGAAGGAGAAGGTGAAGTCAGGAGGGTGAATCAGAAGAAGCAGAAGAAGTAGAAGGAGAAGGTGAAGTCTGGAGGGCGAATCAGAAGAAACAGAAGAAGGAGAAGGAGAAGGTGAAATCTGGAGGGTGAATCAGAAGAAGCAGAAGAAGGAGAAGGAGAAGGTGAAGTCTGGAGGTTGAATCAGAAGAAGCAGAATAACGAGAAGGAGAAGGTGAAGTCTGGAGGGTGAATCAGAAGAAGCAGAATAAGGAGAAGGAGAAGGTGAAGTCTGGAGGGTGAATCAGAAGAGGTAGAAGAAGGAGAAGGAGAAGGTGAAGTCAGGAGGGTGAAGCAGAAGAAGCAGAAGAAGGAGAAGGAGAAGATGAAGTCTGGAGGGTGAATCAGAAGAAGTAGAAGAAGGAGAAGGATAAGGTGAAGTCAGGAGGGTGAATCAGAAGAAGCAGAAGAAGTAGAAGGAGAAGGTGAAGTCTGGAGGGCGAATCAGAAGAAACAGAAGAAGGAGAAGGAGAAGGTGAAGTCTGGAGGGTGAATCAGAAGAAGCAGAAGAAGGAGAAGGAGAAGGTGAAGTCTGGAGGTTGAATCAGAAGAAGCAGAATAACGAGAAGGAGAAGGTGAAGTTTGGAGGGTGAATCAGAAGAAGCAGAATAAGGAGAAGGAGAAGGTGAATTCTGGAGGGTGAATCAGAAGAAGCAGAAGAAGGAGAAGGAGAAGGTGAAGTCTGGAGGGTGAATCAGAAGAGGTAGAAGAAGGAGAAGGAGAAGGTGAAGTCTGGAGGGTGAAGCAGAAGAAGGAGAAGAAGGAGAAGGAGAAGGTGAAGTCAGGAGGGTGAATCAGAAGAAGTAGAAGAAGGAGAAGGAGAAGGTGAAGCCAGGAGGGTGAATCAGAAGAAGCAGAAGAAGGAGAAGGAGAAGGTGAAGTCAGGAGGGTGGATCAGAAGAAGTAGAAGAAGGAGAAGGAGAAGGTGCAGTCTGGAGGGTGAATCAGAAGAAGCAGAAGAAGGAGAAGGAGAAGGTGAAGTCTGGAGGTTGAATCAGAAGAAGCAGAATAACGAGAAGGAGAAGTTGAAGTCTGGAGGGTGAATCAGAAGAAGCAGAATAAGGAGAAGGAGAAGGTGAAGTCTGGAGGGTGAATCAGAAGAAGCAGAAGAAGGAGAAGGAGAAGGTGAAGTCTGGAGGGTGAATCAGAAGAGGTAGAAGAAGGAGAAGGAGAAGGTGAAGTCAGGAGGGTGAAGCAGAAGAAGCAGAAGAAGGAGAAGGAGAAGATGAAGTCTGGAGGGTGAATCAGAAGAAGTAGAAGAAGGAGAAGGAGAAGGTGAAGTCTGGAGGGTGAATCAGAAGAAGCAGAAGAAGGAGAAGGAGAAGGTGAAGTCTGGAGGGTGAATCAGAAGAAGCAGAAGAAGGAGAAGGAGAAGGTGAAGTCTGGAGGGTGAATCAGAAGAAGCAGAATAAGGAGAAGGAGAAGGTGAAGTCTGGAGGGTGAATCAGAAGAAGCAGAAGAAGGAGAAGGAGAAGGTGAAGTCTGGAGGATGAATCAGAAGAAGTAGAAGAAGGAGAAGGAGAAGGTGAAGTCTGGAGGGTGAATCAGAAGAAGTAGAAGAAGGAGAAGGAGAAGGTGAAGTCTGGAGGGTGAATCAGAAGAAGTAGAAGAAGGAGAAGGAGAAGGTGAAGTCTGGAGGGTGAAGCAGAAGAAGTAGAAGAAGGAGAAGGAGAAGGTGAAGTCAGGAGGGTGAATCAGAAGAAGTAGAAGAAGGAGAAGGAGAAGGTGAAGTCAGGAGGGTGAAGCAGAAGAAGCAGAAGAAGGAGAAGGAGAAGGTGAAGTCTGGAGGGTGAAGCAGAAGAAGCAGAAGAAGGAGAAGGAGAAGGTGAAGTCTGGAGGGTGAATCAGAAGAAGCAGAAGAAAGAGAAGGAGAAGGTGAAGTCTGGAGGGTGAATCAGAAGAAGTAGAAGAAGGAGAAGGAGAAGGTGAAGTCTGGAGGGTGAATCAGAAGAAGCAGAAGAAGGAGAAGGAGAAGGTGAAGTCTGGAGAGTGAATCAGAAGAAGCAGAAGAAGGAGAAGGAAAAGGTGAAGTCTGGAGGGTGAATCAGAAGAAGCAGAAGAAGGAGAAGGAGAAGGTGAAGTCTGGAGGGTGAATCAGAAGAAGCAGAATAAGGAGAAGGAGAAGGTGAAGTCTGGAGGGTGAATCAGAAGAAGCAGAAGAAGGAGAAGGAGAAGGTGAAGTCTGGAGGGTGAATCAGAAGAAGCAGAAGAAGGAGAAGGAGAAGGTGAAGTCTGGAGGTTGAATCAGAAGAAGCAGAATAACGAGAAGGAGAAGGTGAAGTCTGGAGGGTGAATCAGAAGAAGCAGAATAAGGAGAAGGAGAAGGTGAAGTCCGGAAGGTGAATCAGAAGAAGCAGAAGAAGGAGAAGGAGAAGGTGAAGTCTGGAGGGTGAATCAGAAGAGGTAGAAGAAGGAGAAGGAGAAGCTGAAGTCTGGAGGGTGAAGCAGAAGAAGGAGAAGAAGGAGAAGGAGAAGGTGAAGTCAGGAGGGTGAATCAGAAGAAGTAGAAGAAGGAGAAGGAGAAGGTGAAGCCAGGAGGGTGAATCAGAAGAAGCAGAAGAAGGAGAAGGAGAAGGTGAAGTCTGGAGGGTGAATCAGAAGAATCAGTAGAAGGAGAAGGCGAAGGTGAAGTCTGGAGGGTGAATCAGAAGAATCAGAAGAAAGAGAAGGAGAAGGTGAAGTCTGGAGGCTGAAGCAGAAGAAACAGAAGAAGGAGAAGGAGAATGTGAAGACTGGAGGGAGAATCAGAAGAAGTAGAAGAAGGAGAAGGAGAAGGTGAAGTCTGGAGGGTGAATCAGAAGAATTAGAAGAAGGAGAAGGAGAAGGTGAAGTCTGGCGGGTGAATCAGAAGAAGCAGAAGAAGGAGAAGGAGAAGGTGAAGTCTGGAGGGTGAATCAGAAGATGCAGAAGAAGGAGAAGGAGAAGATGAAGTCTGGAGGGTGAATCAGAAGAAGTAGAAGAAGGAGAAGGAGAAGGCGAAGTCTGGAGGGTGAATCAGAAGAAGTAGAAGAAGGAGAAGGAGAAGGTGAAGTCTGGAGGGTGAATCAGAAGAAACAGAAGAAGGAGAAGGAGAAGGTGAAGTCTGGAGGGTGAATCAGAAGAAGTAGAAGAAGGAGAAGGAGAAGGTGTAGTCTGGAGGGTGAATCAGAAGAAGTAGACGAAGGAGAAGGAGAAGGTGAAGTCTGGAGGGTGAATCAGAAGAAGCAGAAGAAGGAGAAGGAGAAGATGAAGTCTGGAGGGTGAATCAGAAGAAGTAGAAGAAGGAGAAGGAGAAGGTGAAGTCTGGAGGGTGAATCAGAAGAAGCAGAAAAAGGAGAAGGAGAAGGTGAAGTCTGGAGGGTGAATCAGAAGAAGCAGAAGAAGGAGAAGGAGAAGGTGAAGTCTGGAGGGTGAATCAGAAGAAGCAAAATAAGGAGAAGGAGAAGGTGAAGTCTGGAGGGTGAATCAGAAGAACAAAAGAAGGAGAAGGAGAAGGTGAAGTCTGGAGGATGAATCAGAAGAAGTAGAAGAAGGAGAAGGAGAAGGTGAAGTCTGGAGGGTGAATCAGAAGAAGTAGAAGAAGGAGAAGGAGAAGGTGAAGTCTGGAGGGTGAATCAGAAGAAGTAGAAGAAGGAGAAGGAGAAGGTGAAGTCTGGAGGGTGAAGCAGAAGAAGTAGAAGAAGGAGAAGGAGAAGGTGAAGTCAGGAGGGTGAATCAGAAGAAGTAGAAGAAGGAGAAGGAGAAGGTGAAGTCAGGAGGGTGAAGCAGAAGAAGCAGAAGAAGGAGAAGGAGAAGGTGAAGTCTGGAGGGTGAAGCAGAAGAAGCAGAAGAAGGAGAAGGAGAAGGTGAAGTCTGGAGGGTGAATCAGAAGAAGCAGAAGAAAGAGAAGGAGAAGGTGAAGTCTGGAGGGTGAATCAGAAGAAGTAGAAGAAGGAGAAGGAGAAGGTGAAGTCTGGAGGGTGAATCAGAAGAAGCAGAAGAAGGAGAAGGAGAAGGTGAAGTCTGGAGGGTGAATCAGAAGAAGCAGAAGAAGGAGAAGGAAAAGGTGAAGTCTGGAGGGTGAATCAGAAGAAGCAGAAGAAGGAGAAGGAGAAGGTGAAGTCTGGAGGGTGAATCAGAAGAAGCAGAATAAGGAGAAGGAGAAGGTGAAGTCTGGAGGGTGAATCAGAAGAAGCAGAAGAAGGAGAAGGAGAAGGTGAAGTCTGGAGGGTGAATCAGAAGAAGTAGAAGAAGGAGAAGGAGAAGGTGAAGTCTGGAGGGTGAAGCAGAAGAAGTAGAAGAAGGAGAAGGAGAAGGTGAAGTCAGGAGGGTGAATCAGAAGAAGCAGAAGAAGGAGAAGGAGAAGGTGAAGTCTGGAGGGTGAATCAGAAGAATCAGAAGAAGGAGAAGGAGAAGATGAAGTCTGGAGGGTGAATCAGAAGAAGCAGAAGAAAGAGAAGGAGAAGGTGAAGTCTGGAGGGTGAAGCAGAAGAAACAGAAGAAGGAGAAGGAGTAGGTGAAGACTGGAGGGTGAATCAGAAGAAGTAGAAGAAGGAGAAGGAGAAGGTGAAGTCTGGAGGGTGAATCAGACGAAGTAGAGGAAGGAGAAGGAGAAGGTGAAATCTGGAGGGTGAATCAGAAGAAGCAGAAGAAGGAGAAGGAGAAGGTGAAGTTAGGAGGGTGAATCAGAAGAAGCAGAAGAAGGAGAAGGAGCAGGTGAAGTCAGGGGGGTGAAGCAGAAGAAGTAGAAGAAGGAGAAGGAGAAGGTGAAGTCAGGACGGTGAAGCAGAAGAAGCAGAAGAAGGAGAAGGAGAAGGTGAAGTCTGGAGGGTGAAGCAGAAGAAGCAGAAGAAGGAGAAGGAGAGGGTGAAGTCTGGAGGGTGAATCAGAAGAAGTAGAAGAAGGAGAAGGAGAAGATGAAGTCAGGAGAGTGAAGCAGAAGAAGCAGAAGAAGGAGAAGGAGAAGGTGAAGTCTGGAGGGCGAAGCAGAAGAAGCAGAAGAAGGAGAAGGAGAAGGTGAAGTCTGGGGGGTGAAGCAGAAGAAGCAGAAGAAGGAGAAGGAGTAGGTGAAGTCTGGAGGGTGAATCAGAAGAAGTAGAAGAAGGAGAAGGATAAGGTGAAGTCAGGAGGGTGAAGCAGAAGAAGCAGAAGAAGGAGAAGGAGAAGGTGAAGTCTGGTGGGTGAAGCAGAAGAAGCAGAAGAAGGAGAAGGAGAAGGTGAAGTCTGGAGGGTGAAGCAGAAGAAGCAGAAGAAGGAGAAGGAGAAGGTGAAGTCAGGAGGGTGGATCAGAAGAAGAAGAAGAAGGAGAAGGAGAAGGTGAAGTCTGGAGGGTGAATCAGAAGAAGCAGAATAACGAGAAGGAGAAGGTGAAGTCTGGAGGGTGAATCAGAAGAAGCAGAATAAGGAGAAGGAGAAGGTGAAGTCTGGAGGGTGAATCAGAAGAAGCAGAATAAGGAGAAGGAGAAGGTGAAGTCTGGAGGGTGAATCAGAAGAAGCAGAAGAAGGAGAAGGAGAAGGTGAAGTCTGGAGGGTGAATCAGAAGAGGTAGAAGAAGGAGAAGGAGAAGGTGAAGTCTGGAGGGTGAATCAGAAGAAGCAGAAGAAGGAGAAGGAGAAGGTGAAGTCTGGAGGGTGAATCAGAAGAAGCAGAATAACGAGAAGGAGAAGGTGAAGTCTGGAGGGTGAATCAGAAGAAGCAGAATAAGGAGAAGGAGAAGGTGAAGTCTGGAGGGTGAATCAGAAGAAGCAGAAGAAGGAGAAGGAGAAGGTGAAGTCTGGAGGGTGAATCAGAAGAGGTAGAAGAAGGAGAAGGAGAAGGTGAAGTCTGGAGGGTGAAGCAGAAGAAGGAGAAGAAGGAGAAGGAGAAGGTGAAGTCAGGAGGGTGAATCAGAAGAAGTAGAAGAAGGAGAAGGAGAAGGTGAAGCCAGGAGGGTGAATCAGAAGAAGCAGAAGAAGGAGAAGGAGAAGGTGAAGTCAGGAGGGTGGATCAGAAGAAGTAGAAGAAGGAGAAGGAGAAGGTGCAGTCTGGAGGGTGAATCAGAAGAAGCAGAAGAAGGAGAAGGAGCAGGTGATGTCAGGGGGATGAAGCAGAAGAAGTAGAAGAAGGAGAAGGAGAAGGTGAAGTCAGGACGGTGAAGCAGAAGAAGCAGAAGAAGGAGAAGGAGAAGGTGAAGTCTGGAGGGTGAATCAGAAGAAGTAGAAGAAGGAAAAGGAGAAGGTCAAGTCTGGAGGGTGAATCAGAAGAAGTAGAAGAAGGAGAAGGAGAAGGTGAAGTCTGGAGGGTGAAGCAGAAGAAGTAGAAGAAGGAGAAGGAGAAGGTGAAGTCAGGAGGGTGAATCAGAAGAAGTAGAAGAAGGAGAAGGAGAAGGTGAAGTCAGGAGGGTGAATCAGAAGAAGCAGAAGAAGGAGAAGGAGAAGGTGAAGTCTGGAGGGTGAATCAGAAGAATCAGAAGAAGGAGAAGGAGAAGGTGAAGTCTGGAGGGTGAATCAGAAGAAGCAGAAGAAAGAGAAGGAGAAGGTGAAGTCTGGAGGGTGAATCAGAAGAAGTAGAAGAAGGAGAAGGAGAAGGTGAAGTCTGGAGGGTGAATCAGAAGAAGCAGAAGAAGGAGAAGGTGAAGTCTGGACGGTGAATCAGAAGAAGCAGAAGAAGGAGAAGGAGAAGGTGAAGTCTGCAGGGTGAATCAGAAGAAGCAGAAGAAGGAGAAGGAGAAGGTGAAGTCTGGAGGGTGAATCAGAAGAAGCAGAATAAGGAGAAGGAGAAGGTGAAGTCTGGAGGGTGAATCAGAAGAAGCAGAAGAAGGAGAAGGAGAAGGTGAAGTCTGGAGGGTGAATCAGAAGAAGTAGAAGAAGGAGAAGGAGAAGTTGAAGTCTGGAGGGTGAAGCAGAAGAATTAGAAGATGGAGAAGGAGAAGGTGAAGTCAGGAGGGTGAATCAGAAGAAGTAGAAGAAGGAGAAGGAGAAGGTGAAGTCAGGAGGGTGAATCGGAAGAAGCAGAAGATGGAGAAGGAGAAGGTGAAGTCTGGAGGGTGAATCAGAAGAATCAGAAGAAGGACAAGGAGAAGGTGAAGTCTGGAGGGTGAATCAGAAGATGCAGAGGAAGGAGAAGGAGAAGGTAAAGTCTGGAGGGTGAATCAGAAGAAGCAGAATAAGGAGAAGGAGAAGGTGAAGTCTGGAGGGTGAATCAGAAGAAGCAGAATAAGGAGAAGGAGAAGGTGAAGTCTGGAGGGTGAATCAGAAGAAGCAGAAGAAGGAGAAGGAGAAGGTGAAGTCTGGAGGGTGAATCAGAAGAAGTAGAAGAAGGAGAAGGAGAAGGTGAAGTCTGGAGGGTGAAGCAGAAGAAGTAGAAGAAGGAGAAGTAGAAGGTGAAGTCAGGTGGGTGAATCAGAAGAAGTAGAAGAAGGAGAAGGAGAAGGTGAAGTTAGGAGGGTGAATCAGAAGAAGCAGAAGAAGGAGAAGGAGAAGGTGAAGTCTGGAGGGTGAATCAGAAGAATCAGAAGAAGGAGAAGGAGAAGGTGAAGTCTGGAGGGTGAATCAGAAGAAGCAGAAGAAAGAGAAGGAGAAGGTGAAGTCTGGAGGGTGAAGCAGAAGAAACAGAAGAAGGAGAAGGAGAAGGTGAAGACTGGAGGGTGAATCAGAAGAAGTAGAAGAAGGAGAAGGAGAAGGTGAAGTCTGGAGGGTGAATCAGAAGAAGTAGAAGAAGGAGAAGGAGAAGGTGAAGTCTGGAGGGTGAATCAGAAGAAGCAGAAGAAGGAGAAGGAGAAGGTGAAGTCTGGAGGGTGAATCAGAAGAAGCAGAAGAAGGAGAAGGAGAAGATGAAGTCTGGAGGGTGAATCAGAAGAAGTAGAAGAAGGAGAAGGAGAAGGTGAAGTCTGGAGGGTGAATCAGAAGTAGTAGAAGAAGGAGAAGGAGAAGGTGAAGTCTGGAGGGTGAATCAGAAGAAACAGAAGAAGGAGAAGGAGAAGGTGAAGTCTGGAGGGTGAATCAGAAGAAGTAGAAGAAGGAGAAGGAGAAGGTGTAGTCTGGAGGGTGAATCAGAAGAAGTAGACGAAGGAGAAGGAGAAGGTGAAGTCTGGAGGGTGAATCAGAAGAAGCAGAAGAAGGAGATGGAGAAGGTGAAGTCTGGAGGGTGAATCAGAAGAAGTAGAAGAAGGAGAAGGAGAAGGTGAAGTCTGGAGGGTGAATCAGAAGAAGCAGAAGAAGGAGAAGGAGAAGGTGAAGTCTGGAGGGTGAATCAGAAGAAGCAGAAGAAGGAGAAGGAGAAGGTGAAGTCTGGAGGGTGATTCAGAAGAAGCAGAATAAGGAGAAGGAGAAGGTGAAGTCTGGAGGGTGAATCAGAAGAAGCAGAAGAAGGAGAAGGAGAAGGTGAAGTCTGGAGGGTGAATCAGAAGAAGTAGAAGAAGGAGAAGGAGAAGGTGAAGTCTGGAGGGTGAATCAGAAGAAGTAGAAGAAGGAGAAGGAGAAGGTGAAGTCTGGAGGGTGAATCAGAAGAAGTAGAAGAAGGAGAAGGAGAAGCTGAAGTCTGGAGGGTGAAGCAGAAGAAGTAGAAGAAGGAGAAGGAGAAGGTGAAGTCAGGAGGGTGAATCAGAAGATGTAGAAGAAGGAGAAGGAGAAGGTGAAGTCAGGAGGGTGAATCAGAAGAAGCAGAAGAAGGAGAAGGAGAAGGTGAAGTCTGGAGGGTGAATCAGAAGAATCAGAAGAAGGAGAAGGAGAAGGTGAAGTCTGGAGGGTGAATCAGAAGAAGCAGAAGAAAGAGAAGGAGAAGGTGAAGTCTGGAGGGTGAATCAGAAGAAGTAGAAGAAGGAGAAGGAGAAGGTGAAGTCTGGAGGGTGAATCAGAAGAAGCAGAAGAAGGAGAAGGAGAAGGTGAAGTCTGGAGGGTGAATCAGAAGAAGTAGACGAAGGAGAAGGAGAAGGTGAAGTCTGGAGGGTGAATCAGAAGAAGCAGAAGAAGGAGATGGAGAAGGTGAAGTCTGGAGGGTGAATCAGAAGAAGCAGAAGAAGGAGAAGGAGAAGGTGAAGTCTGGAGGGTGAATCAGAAGAAGAAGAAGAAGGAGAAGGAGAAGGTGAAGTCTGGAGGGTGAAGCAGAAGAAGTAGAAGAAGGAGAAGGAGAAGGTGAAGTCAGGTGGGTGAATCAGAAGAAGTAGAAGAAGGAGAAGGAGAAGGTGAAGTCAGGAGGGTGAATCAGAAGAAGCAGAAGAAGGAGAAGGAGAAGGTGAAGTCTGGAGGGTGAATCAGAAGAATCAGAAGAAGGAGAAGGAGAAGGTGAAGTCTGGAGGGTGAATCAGAAGAAGCAGAAGAAAGAGAAGGAGAAGGTGAAGTCTGGAGGGTGAAGCAGAAGAAACAGAAGAAGGAGAAGGAGAAGGTGAAGACTGGAGGGTGAATCAGAAGAAGTAGAAGAAGGAGAAGGAGAAGGTGAAGTCTGGAGGGTGAATCAGAAGAAGTAGAAGAAGGAGAAGGAGAAGGTGAAGTCTGGAGGGTGAATCAGAAGAAGCAGAAGAAGGAGAAGGAGAAGGTGAAGTCTGGAGGGTGAATCAGAAGAAGCAGAAGAAGGAGAAGGAGAAGACGAAGTCTGGAGGTTGAATCAGAAGAAGTAGAAGAAGGAGAAGGAGAAGGTGAAGTCTGGAGGGTGAATCAGAAGTAGTAGAAGAAGGGGAAGGAGAAGGTGAAGTCTGGAGGGTGAATCAGAAGAAACAGAAGAAGGAGAAGGAGAAGGTGAAGTCTGGAGGGTGAATCAGAAGAAGTAGAAGAAGGAGAAGGAGAAGGTGTAGTCTGGAGGGTGAATCAGAAGAAGTAGACGAAGGAGAAGGAGAAGGTGAAGTCTGGAGGGTGAATCAGAAGAAGCAGAAGAAGGAGATGGAGAAGGTGAAGTCTGGAGGGTGAATCAGAAGAAGTAGAAGAAGGAGAAGGAGAAGGTGAAGTCTGGAGGGTGAATCAGAAGAAGCAGAAGAAGGAGAAGGAGAAGGTGAAGTCTGGAGGGTGAATCAGAAGAAGCAGAAGAAGGAGAAGGAGAAGGTGAAGTCTGGAGGGTGATTCAGAAGAAGCAGAATAAGGAGAAGGAGAAGGTGAAGTCTGGAGGGTGAATCAGAAGAAGCAGAAGAAGGAGAAGGAGAAGGTGAAGTCTGGAGGGTGAATCAGAAGAAGTAGAAGAAGGAGAAGGAGAAGGTGAAGTCTGGAGGGTGAATCAGAAGAAGTAGAAGAAGGAGAAGGAGAAGGTGAAGTCTGGAGGGTGAATCAGAAGAAGTAGAAGAAGGAGAAGGAGAAGGTGAAGTCTGGAGGGTGAATCAGAAGAAACAGAAGAAGGAGAAGGAGAAGGTGAAGTCTGGAGGGTGAATCAGAAGAAGTAGAAGAAGGAGAAGGAGAAGGTGTAGTCTGGAGGGTGAATCAGAAGAAGTAGACGAAGGAGAAGGAGAAGGTGAAGTCTGGAGGGTGAATCAGAAGAAGCAGAAGAAGGAGATGGAGAAGGTGAAGTCTGGAGGGTGAATCAGAAGAAGTAGAAGAAGGAGAAGGAGAAGGTGAAGTCTGGAGGGTGAATCAGAAGAAGCAGAAGAAGGAGAAGGAGAAGGTGAAGTCTGGAGGGTGAATCAGAAGAAGCAGAAGAAGGAGAAGGAGAAGGTGAAGTCTGGAGGGTGATTCAGAAGAAGCAGAATAAGGAGAAGGAGAAGGTGAAGTCTGGAGGGTGAATCAGAAGAAGCAGAAGAAGGAGAAGGAGAAGGTGAAGTCTGGAGGGTGAATCAGAAGAAGTAGAAGAAGGAGAAGGAGAAGGTGAAGTCTGGAGGGTGAATCAGAAGAAGTAGAAGAAGGAGAAGGAGAAGGTGACGTCTGGAGGGTGAATCAGAAGAAGTAGAAGAAGGAGAAGGAGAAGCTGAAGTCTGGAGGGTGAAGCAGAAGAAGTAGAAGAAGGAGAAGGAGAAGGTGAAGTCAGGAGGGTGAATCAGAAGATGTAGAAGAAGGAGAAGGAGAAGGTGAAGTCTGGAGGGTGAATCAGAAGAAGCAGAAGAAGGAGAAGGAGAAGGTGAAGTCTGGAGGGTGAATCAGAAGAAGCAGAAGAAGGAGAAGGAGAAGGTGAAGTCTGGAGGGTGATTCAGAAGAAGCAGAATAAGGAGAAGGAGAAGGTGAAGTCTGGAGGGTGAATCAGAAGAAGCAGAAGAAGGAGAAGGAGAAGGTGAAGTCTGGAGGGTGAATCAGAAGAAGTAGAAGAAGGAGAAGGAGAAGGTGAAGTCTGGAGGGTGAATCAGAAGAAGTAGAAGAAGGAGAAGGAGAAGGTGACGTCTGGAGGGTGAATCAGAAGAAGTAGAAGAAGGAGAAGGAGAAGCTGAAGTCTGGAGGGTGAAGCAGAAGAAGTAGAAGAAGGAGAAGGAGAAGGTGAAGTCAGGAGGGTGAATCAGAAGATGTAGAAGAAGGAGAAGGAGAAGGTGAAGTCAGGAGGGTGAATCAGAAGAAGCAGAAGAAGGAGAAGGAGAAGGTGAAGTCTGGAGGGTGAATCAGAAGAATCAGAAAAAGGAGAAGGAGAAGGTGAAGTCTGGAGGGTGAATCAGGATAAGCAGAAGAAAGAGAAGGAGAAGGTGAAGTCTGGAGGGTGAATCAGAAGAAGTAGAAGAAGGAGAAGGAGAAGGTGAAGTCTGGAGGGTGAATCAGAAGAAGCAGAAGAAGGAGAAGGAGAAGGTGAAGTCTGGAGGGTGAATCAGAAGAAGTAGACGAAGGAGAAGGAGAAGGTGAAGTCTGGAGGGTGAATCAGAAGAAGCAGAAGAAGGAGATGGAGAAGGTGAAGTCTGGAGGGTGAATCAGAAGAAGCAGAAGAAGGAGAAGGAGAAGGTGAAGTCTGGAGGGTGAATCAGAAGAAGTAGAAGAAGGAGAAGGAGAAGGTGAAGTCTGGAGGGTGAAGCAGAAGAAGTAGAAGAAGGAGAAGGAGAAGGTGAAGTCAGGTGGGTGAATCAGAAGAAATAGAAGAAGGAGAAGGGGAAGGTGAAGTCAGGAGGGTGAATCAGAAGAAGCAGAAGAAGGAGAAGGAGAAGGTGAAGTCTGGAGGGTGAATCAGAAGAATCAGAAGAAGGAGAAGGAGAAGGTGAAGTCTGGAGGGTGAGTCAGAAGAAGCAGAAGAAAGAGAAGGAGAAGGTGAAGTCTGGAGGGTGAAGCAGAAGAAACAGAAGAAGGAGAAGGAGAAGGTGAAGACTGGAGGGTGAATCAGAAGAAGTAGAAGAAGGATAAGGAGAAGGTGAAGTCTGGAGGGTGAATCAGAAGAAGTAGAAGAAGGAGAAGGAGAAGGTGAAGTCTGGAGGGTGAATCAGAAGAAGCAGAAGAAGGAGAAGGAGAAGGTGAAGTCTGGAGGGTGAATCAGAAGAAGCAGAAGAAGGAGAAGGAGAAGATGAAGTCTGGAGGTTGAATCAGAAGAAGTAGACGAAGGAGAAGGAGAAGGTGTAGTCTGGAGGGTGAATCAGAAGAAGTAGACGAAGGAGAAGGAGAAGGTGAAGTCTGGAGGGTGAATCAGAAGAAGCAGAAGAAGGAGATGGAGAAGGTGAAGTCTGGAGGGTGAATCAGAAGAAGTAGAAGAAGGAGAAGGAGAAGGTGAAGTCTGGAGGGTGAATCAGAAGAAGCAGAAGAAGGAGAAGGAGAAGGTGAAGTCTGGAGGGTGAATCAGAAGTAGTAGAAAAAGGAGAAGGAGAAGGTGAAGTCTGGAGGGTGAATCAGAAGAAACAGAAGAAGGAGAATGAGAAGGTGAAGTCTGGAGGGTGAATCAGAAGAAGTAGAAGAAGGAGAAGGAGAAGGTGTAGTCTGGAGGGTGAATCAGAAGAAGTAGACGAAGGAGAAGGAGAAGGTGAAGTCTGGAGGGTGAATCAGAAGAAGCAGAAGAAGGAGATGGAGCAGGTGAAGTCTGGAGGGTGAATCAGAAGAAGTAGAAGAAGGAGAAGGAGAAGGTGAAGTCTGGAGGGTGAATCAGAAGAAGCAGAAGAAGGAGAAGGAGAAGGTGAAGTCTGGAGGGTGAATCAGAAGAAGCAGAAGAAGGAGAAGGAGAAGGTGAAGTCTGGAGGGTGATTCAGAAGAAGCAGAATAAGGAGAAGGAGAAGGTGAAGTCTGGAGGGTGAATCAGAAGAAGCAGAAGAAGGAGAAGGAGAAGGTGAAGTCTGGAGGGTGAATCAGAAGAAGTAGAAGAAGGAGAAGGAGAAGGTGAAGTCTGGAGGGTGAATCAGAAGAAGTAGAAGAAGGAGAAGGAGAAGGTGAAGTCAGGAGGGTGAATCAGAAGATGTAGAAGAAGGAGAAGGAGAAGGTGAAGTCAGGAGGGTGAATCAGAAGAAGCAGAAGAAGGAGAAGGAGAAGGTGAAGTCTGGAGGGTGAATCAGAAGAATCAGAAGAAGGAGAAGGAGAAGGTGAAGTCTGGAGGGTGAATCAAAAGAAGCAGAAGAAAGAGAAGGAGAAGGTGAAGTCTGGAGGGTGAATCAGAAGAAGTAGAAGAAGGAGAAGGAGAAGGTGAAGTCTGGAGGGTGAATCAGAAGAAGCAGAAGAAGGAGAAGGAGAAGGTGAAGTCTGGAGGGTGAATCAGAAGAAGCAGAAGAAGGAGAAGGAGAAGATGAAGTCTGGAGGTTGAATCAGAAGAAGTAGAAGAAGGAGAAGGAGAAGGTGAAGTCTGGAGGGTGAATCAGAAGTAGTAGAAGAAGGGGAAGGAGAAGGTGAAGTCTGGAGGGTGAATCAGAAGAAACAGAAGAAGGAGAAGGAGAAGGTGAAGTCTGGAGGGTGAATCAGAAGAAGTAGAAGAAGGAGAAGGAGAAGGTGTAGTCTGGAGGGTGAATCAGAAGAAGTAGACGAAGGAGAAGGAGAAGGTGAAGTCTGGAGGGTGAATCAGAAGAAGCAGAAGAAGGAGATGGAGAAGGTGAAGTCTGGAGGGTGAATCAGAAGAAGTAGAAGAAGGAGAAGGAGAAGGTGAAGTCTGGAGGGTGAATCAGAAGAAGCAGGAGAAGGAGAAGGTGAAGTCTGGAGGGTGAATCAGAAGAAGCAGAAGAAGGAGAAGGAGAAGGTGAAGTCTGGAGGGTGATTCAGAAGAAGCAGAATAAGGAGAAGGAGAAGGTGAAGTCTGGAGGGTGAATCAGAAGAAGCAGAAGAAGGAGAAGGAGAAGGTGAAGTCTGGAGGGTGAATCAGAAGAAGTAGAAGAAGGAGAAGGAGAAGGTGAAGTCTGGAGGGTGAATCAGAAGAAGTAGAAGAAGGAGAAGGAGAAGGTGAAGTCTGGAGGGTGAATCAGAAGAAGTAGAAGAAGGAGAAGGAGAAGGTGAAGTCTGGAGGGTGAATCAGAAGAAACAGAAGAAGGAGAAGGAGAAGGTGAAGTCTGGAGGGTGAATCAGAAGAAGTAGAAGAAGGAGAAGGAGAAGGTGTAGTCTGGAGGGTGAATCAGAAGAAGTAGACGAAGGAGAAGGAGAAGGTGAAGTCTGGAGGGTGAATCAGAAGAAGCAGAAGAAGGAGATGGAGAAGGTGAAGTCTGGAGGGTGAATCAGAAGAAGTAGAAGAAGGAGAAGGAGAAGGTGAAGTCTGGAGGGTGAATCAGAAGAAGCAGAAGAAGGAGAAGGAGAAGGTGAAGTCTGGAGGGTGAATCAGAAGAAGCAGAAGAAGGAGAAGGAGAAGGTGAAGTCTGGAGGGTGATTCAGAAGAAGCAGAATAAGGAGAAGGAGAAGGTGAAGTCTGGAGGGTGAATCAGAAGAAGCAGAAGAAGGAGAAGGAGAAGGTGAAGTCTGGAGGGTGAATCAGAAGAAGCAGAGGAAGGAGAAGGAGAAGGTGAAGTCTGGAGGGTGAATCAGAAGAAGTAGAAGAAGGAGAAGGAGAAGGTGACGTCTGGAGGGTGAATCAGAAGAAGTAGAAGAAGGAGAAGGAGAAGCTGAAGTCTGGAGGGTGAAGCAGAAGAAGTAGAAGAAGGAGAAGGAGAAGGTGAAGTCAGGAGGGTGAATCAGAAGATGTAGAAGAAGGAGAAGGAGAAGGTGAAGTCAGGAGGGTGAATCAGAAGAAGCAGAAGAAGGAGAAGGAGAAGGTGAAGTCTGGAGGGTGAATCAGAAGAATCAGAAAAAGGAGAAGGAGAAGGTGAAGTCTGGAGGGTGAATCAGAAGAAGCAGAAGAAAGAGAAGGAGAAGGTGAAGTCTGGAGGGTGAATCAGAAGAAGTAGAAGAAGGAGAAGGAGAAGGTGAAGTCTGGAGGGTGAATCAGAAGAAGCAGAAGAAGGAGAAGGAGAAGGTGAAGTCTGGAGGGTGAATCAGAAGAAGTAGACGAAGGAGAAGGAGAAGGTGAAGTCTGGAGGGTGAATCAGAAGAAGCAGAAGAAGGAGATGGAGAAGGTGAAGTCTGGAGGGTGAATCAGAAGAAGCAGAAGAAGGAGAAGGAGAAGGTGAAGTCTGGAGGGTGAATCAGAAGAAGTAGAAGAAGGAGAAGGAGAAGGTGAAGTCTGGAGGGTGAAGCAGAAGAAGTAGAAGAAGGAGAAGGAGAAGGTGAAGTCAGGTGGGTGAATCAGAAGAAGTAGAAGAAGGAGAAGGAGAAGGTGAAGTCAGGAGGGTGAATCAGAAGAAGCAGAAGAAGGAGAAGGAGAAGGTGAAGTCTGGAGGGTGAATCAGAAGAATCAGAAGAAGGAGAAGGAGAAGGTGAAGTCTGGAGGGTGAGTCAGAAGAAGCAGAAGAAAGAGAAGGAGAAGGTGAAGTCTGGAGGGTGAAGCAGAAGAAACAGAAGAAGGAGAAGGAGAAGGTGAAGACTGGAGGGTGAATCAGAAGAAGTAGAAGAAGGATAAGGAGAAGGTGAAGTCTGGAGGGTGAATCAGAAGAAGTAGAAGAAGGAGAAGGAGAAGGTGAAGTCTGGAGGGTGAATCAGAAGAAGCAGAAGAAGGAGAAGGAGAAGGTGAAGTCTGGAGGGTGAATCAGAAGAAGCAGAAGAAGGAGAAGGAGAAGATGAAGTCTGGAGGTTGAATCAGAAGAAGTAGACGAAGGAGAAGGAGAAGGTGTAGTCTGGAGGGTGAATCAGAAGAAGTAGACGAAGGAGAAGGAGAAGGTGAAGTCTGGAGGGTGAATCAGAAGAAGCAGAAGAAGGAGATGGAGAAGGTGAAGTCTGGAGGGTGAATCAGAAGAAGTAGAAGAAGGAGAAGGAGAAGGTGAAGTCTGGAGGGTGAATCAGAAGAAGCAGAAGAAGGAGAAGGAGAAGGTGAAGTCTGGAGGGTGAATCAGAAGTAGTAGAAAAAGGAGAAGGAGAAGGTGAAGTCTGGAGGGTGAATCAGAAGAAACAGAAGAAGGAGAAGGAGAAGGTGAAGTCTGGAGGGTGAATCAGAAGAAGTAGAAGAAGGAGAAGGAGAAGGTGTAGTCTGGAGGGTGAATCAGAAGAAGTAGACGAAGGAGAAGGAGAAGGTGAAGTCTGGAGGGTGAATCAGAAGAAGCAGAAGAAGGAGATGGAGCAGGTGAAGTCTGGAGGGTGAATCAGAAGAAGTAGAAGAAGGAGAAGGAGAAGGTGAAGTCTGGAGGGTGAATCAGAAGAAGCAGAAGAAGGAGAAGGAGAAGGTGAAGTCTGGAGGGTGAATCAGAAGAAGCAGAAGAAGGAGAAGGAGAAGGTGAAGTCTGGAGGGTGATTCAGAAGAAGCAGAATAAGGAGAAGGAGAAGGTGAAGTCTGGAGGGTGAATCAGAAGAAGCAGAAGAAGGAGAAGGAGAAGGTGAAGTCTGGAGGGTGAATCAGAAGAAGTAGAAGAAGGAGAAGGAGAAGGTGAAGTCTGGAGGGTGAATCAGAAGAAGTAGAAGAAGGAGAAGGAGAAGGTGAAGTCTGGAGGGTGAATCAGAAGAAGTAGAAGAAGGAGAAGGAGAAGCTGAAGTCTGGAGGGTGAAGCAGAAGAAGTAGAAGAAGGAGAAGGAGAAGGTGAAGTCAGGAGGGTGAATCAGAAGATGTAGAAGAAGGAGAAGGAGAAGGTGAAGTCAGGAGGGTGAATCAGAAGAAGCAGAAGAAGGAGAAGGAGAAGGTGAAGTCTGGAGGGTGAATCAGAAGAATCAGAAGAAGGAGAAGGAGAAGGTGAAGTCTGGAGGGTGAATCAAAAGAAGCAGAAGAAAGAGAAGGAGAAGGTGAAGTCTGGAGGGTAAATCAGAAGAAGTAGAAGAAGGAGAAGGAGAAGCTGAAGTCTGGAGGGTGAATCAGAAGAAGCAGAAGAAGGAGAAGGAGAAGGTGAAGTCTGGATGGTGAATCAGAAGAAGTAGACGAAGGAGAAGGAGAAGGTGAAGTCTGGAGGGTGAATCAGAAGAAGCAGAAGAAGGAGATGGAGAAGGTGAAGTCTGGAGGATGAATCAGAAGAAGTAGAAGAAGGAAAAGGAGAAGGTGAAGTCTGGAGGGTGAATCAGAAGAAGCAGAAGAAGGAGAAGGAGAAGGTGAAGTCTGGAGGGTGAATCAGAAGAAGCAGAAGAAGGAGAAGGAGAAGGTGAAGTCTGGAGGGTGATTCAGAAGAAGCAGAATAAGGAGAAGGAGAAGATGAAGTCTGGAGGGTGAATCAGAAGAAGTAGAAGAAGGAGAAGGAGAAGGTGAAGTCTGGAGGGTGAAGCAGAAGAAGTAGAAGAAGGAGAAGGAGAAGGTGAAGTCAGGAGGGTGAATCAGAAGATGTAGAAGAAGGAGAAGGAGAAGGTGAAGTCAGGAGGGTGAATCAGAAGAAGCAGAAGAAGGAGAAGGAGAAGGTGAAGTCTGGAGGGTGAATCAGAAGAAGTAGAAGAAGGAGAAGGAGAAGGTGAAGTCTGGAGGGTGAATCAGAAGAAGCAGAAGAAGGAGAAGGAGAAGGTGAAGTCTGGAGGGTGAATCAGAAGAAGCAGAAGAAGGAGAAGGAGAAGGTGAAGTCTGGAGGGTGAATCAGAAGACGCAGAATAAGGAGAAGGAGAAGGTGAAGTCTGGAGGGTGAATCAGAAGAAGTAGAAGAAGGAGAAGGAGAAGGTGTAGTCTGGAGGGTGAAGCAGAAGAAGTAGAAGAAGGAGAAGGAGAAGGTGAAGTCAGGAGGGAGAATCAGAAGAAGCAGAAGAAGGAGAAGGAGAAGGTGAAGTCTGGAGGGTGAATCAGAAGAAGTAGAAGAAGGAGAAGGAGAAGGTGAAGTCTGGAGGGTGAATCAGAAGAAGCAGAAGAAGGAGAAGGAGAAGGTGAAGTCTGGAGGGTGAATCAGAAGAAGCAGAAGAAGGAGAAGGAGAAGGTGAAGTCTGCAGGGTGAATCAGAAGAAGCAGAAGAAGGAGAAGGAGAAGGTGAAGTCTGGAGGGTGAATCAGAAGAAGCAGAATAAGGAGAAGGAGAAGGTGAAGTCTGGAGGGTGAATCAGAAGAAGCAGAAGAAGGAGAAGGAGAAGGTGAAGTCTGGAGGGTGAATCAGAAGGAGTAGAAGAAGGAGAAGGAGAAGGTGAAGTCTGGGGGGTGAATCAGAAGAAGCAGAAGAAGGAGAAGGAGAAGGTGAAGTCTGGAGGGTGAATCAGAAGAAGCAGAAGAAGGAGAAGGAGAAGGGGAAGTCTGGAGGGTGAATCAGAAGAAGCAGAAGAAGGAGAAGGAGATGGTGAAGTCAGGAGGGTGAATCAGAAGAAGCAGAATAAGGAGAAGGGGAAGGTGAAGTCTGGAGGGTGAATCAGAAGAAGCAGAAGAAGGAGAAGGAGAAGGTGAAGTCTGGAGGGTGAATCAGAAGAAGTAGAAGTAGGAGAAGGAGAAGGTGAAGTCTGGAGGGTGAAGCAGAAGAAGTAGAAGAAGGAGAAGGAGAAGGTGAAGTCAGGAGGGTGAATCAGAAGAAGTAGAAGAAGGAGAAGGAGAAGGTGAAGTCAGGAGGGTGAATCAGAAGAAGCAGAAGAAGGAGAAGGAGAAGGTGAAGTCTGGAGGGTGAATCAGAAGAATCAGAAGAAGGAGAAGGAGAAGGTGAAGTCTGAAGGGTGAATCAGAAGAAGCAGAAGAAAGAGAAGAAGAAGGTGAAGTCTGGAGGGTGAAGCAGAAGAAACAGAAGAAGGAGAAGGAGAAGGTGAAGACTGGAGGGTGAATCTGAAGAAGTATAAGAAGGAGAAGGAGAAGGTGAAGTCTGGAGGGTGAATCAGAAGAAGCAGAAGAAGGAGAAGGAGAAGGTGAAGTCTGGAGGGTGAATCAGAAGAAGCAGAAGAAAGAGAAGGAGAAGATGAAGTCTGGAGGGTGAATCAGAAGAAGCAGAAGAAGGAGAAGGAGAAGGTGAAGTCTGGAGGGTGAATCAGAAGAAGCAGAAGAAGGAGAAGGAGAAGGTGAAGTCAGGAGGGTGAATCAGAAGAAGCAGAAGAAGGAGAAGGAGAAGGTGTAGTTGGGAGGGTGAATCAGAAGAAGCAGAAGAAGGAGAAGGAGCAGGTGAAGTCAGGGGGGTGAAGCAGAAGAAGTAGAAGAAGGAGAAGGAGAAGGTGAAGTCAGGACGGTGAAGCAGAAGAAGCAGAAGAAGGAGAAGGAGAAGGTGTAGTCTGGAGGGCGCAGCAGAAGAAGCAGAAGAAGGAGAAGGAGAATCTGAAGTCTGGAGGGTGAAGCAGAAGAAGCAGAAGAAGGAGAAGGAGAAGGTGAAGTCTGGAGGGTGAATCAGAAGAAGCAGAAGAAGGAGAAGGAGAAGCTGAAGTCAGCAGAGTGAAGCAGAAGAAGCAGAAGATGGAGAAGGAGAAGGTGAAGTCTGGAGGGCGAAGCAGAAGAAGCAGAAGAAGGAGAAGGAGAAGGTGAAGTCTGGAGGGTGAAGCAGAAGAAGCAGAAGAAGGAGAAGGAGAAGGTGGAGTCTGGAGGGTGAATCAGAAGAAGTAGAAGAAGGAGAAGGAGAAGGTGAGTCAGGAGGGTGAAGCAGAAGAAGCAGAAGAATGAGAAGGAGAAGGTGAAGTCTGGAGGGTGAAGCAGAAGAAGCAGAAGAAGGAGCAGGAGAAGGTGAAGTCTGGAGGGTGAAGCAGAAGAAGCAGAAGAAGGAGAAGGAGAAGGTGAAGTCAGGAGGGTGAATCAGAAGAATTAGAAGAAGGAGAAGGAGAAGGTGAAGTCCGGAGGGTGAATCAGAAGAAGCAGAAGAAGGAGAAGGAGAAGGTGAAGTCTGGAGGGTGATTCAGAAGAAGCAGAAGAAGGAGAAGGAGAAGATGAAGTCTGGAGGGTGAATCAGAAGAAGTAGAAGAAGGAGAAGGAGAAGGTGAGGTCTGGAGGGTCAATCAGAAGAAGCAGAAGAAGGAGAAGGAGAAGGTGAAGTCAGGAGGGTGAAGCAGAAGAGGCAGAAGAAGGAGAAGGAGAAGGTGAAGTCAGGAGGGTGAATCGGAAGAAGTAGAAGAAGGAGAAGGAGAAGGTGAAGTCTGGAGGGTGAATCAGAAGAAGTAGAAGAAGGAGAAGGAGAAGGTGAAGTCTGGAGGGTGAAGCAGAAGAAGTAGAAGAAGGAGAAGGAGAAGGTGAAGTCAGGAGGGTGAATCAGAAGAAGTAGAAGAAGGAGAAGGAGAAGGTGAAGTCAGGAGGGTGAATCAGAAGAAGCAGAAGAAGGAGAAGGAGAAGGTGAAGTCTGGAGGGTGAATCAGAAGAATCAGAAGAAGGAGAAGGAGAAGGTGAAGTCTGAAGGGTGAATCAGAAGAAGCAGAAGAAAGAGAAGAAGAAGGTGAAGTCTGGAGGGTGAAGCAGAAGAAACAGAAGAAGGAGAAGGAGAAGGTGAAGACTGGAGGGTGAATCTGAAGAAGTATAAGAAGGAGAAGGAGAAGGTGAAGTCTGGAGGGTGAATCAGAAGAAGCAGAAGAAGGAGAAGGAGAAGGTGAAGTCTGGAGGGTGAATCAGAAGAAGCAGAAGAAAGAGAAGGAGAAGATGAAGTCTGGAGGGTGAATCAGAAGAAGCAGAAGAAGGAGAAGGAGAAGGTGAAGTCTGGAGGGTGAATCAGAAGAAGCAGAAGAAGGAGAAGGAGAAGGTGAAGTCAGGAGGGTGAATCAGAAGAAGCAGAAGAAGGAGAAGGAGAAGGTGTAGTTGGGAGGGTGAATCAGAAGAAGCAGAAGAAGGAGAAGGAGCAGGTGAAGTCAGGGGGGTGAAGCAGAAGAAGTAGAAGAAGGAGAAGGAGAAGGTGAAGTCAGGACGGTGAAGCAGAAGAAGCAGAAGAAGGAGAAGGAGAAGGTGTAGTCTGGAGGGCGCAGCAGAAGAAGCAGAAGAAGGAGAAGGAGAATCTGAAGTCTGGAGGGTGAAGCAGAAGAAGCAGAAGAAGGAGAAGGAGAAGGTGAAGTCTGGAGGGTGAATCAGAAGAAGCAGAAGAAGGAGAAGGAGAAGCTGAAGTCAGCAGAGTGAAGCAGAAGAAGCAGAAGATGGAGAAGGAGAAGGTGAAGTCCGGAGGGCGAAGCAGAAGAAGCAGAAGAAGGAGAAGGAGAAGGTGAAGTCTGGAGGGTGAAGCAGAAGAAGCAGAAGAAGGAGAAGGAGAAGGTGGAGTCTGGAGGGTGAATCAGAAGAAGTAGAAGAAGGAGAAGGAGAAGGTGAAGTCAGGAGGGTGAAGCAGAAGAAGCAGAAGAATGAGAAGGAGAAGGTGAAGTCTGGAGGGTGAAGCAGAAGAAGCAGAAGAAGGAGCAGGAGAAGGTGAAGTCTGGAGGGTGAAGCAGAAGAAGCAGAAGAAGGAGAAGGAGAAGGTGAAGTCAGGAGGGTGAATCAGAAGAATTAGAAGAAGGAGAAGGAGAAGGTGAAGTCTGGAGGGTGAATCAGAAGAAGCAGAAGAAGGAGAAGGAGAAGGTGAAGTCTGGAGGGTGAATCAGAAGAAGCAGAAGAAGGAGAAGGAGAAGGTGATGTCTGGAGGGTGAATCAGAAGAAGCAGAAGAAGGAGAAGGAGAAGGTGAAGTCTGGAGGGTGAATCAGAAGAAGCAGAAGAAGGAGAAGGAGAAGGTGAAGTCTGCAGGGTGAATCAGAAGAAGCAGAAGAAGGAGAAGGAGAAGGTGAAGTCTGGAGGGTGAATCAGAAGAAGCAGAATAAGGAGAAGGAGAAGGTGAAGTCTGGAGGGTGAATCAGAAGAAGCAGAAGAAGGAGAAGGAGAAGGTGAAGTCTGGAGGGTGAATCAGAAGGAGTAGAAGAAGGAGAAGGAGAAGGTGAAGTCTGGGGGGTGAATCAGAAGAAGCAGAAGAAGGAGAAGGAGAAGGTGAAGTCTGGAGGGTGAATCAGAAGAAGCAGAAGAAGGAGAAGGAGAAGGGGAAGTCTGGAGGGTGAATCAGAAGAAGCAGAAGAAGGAGAAGGAGAAGGTGAAGTCTGGAGGGTGAATCAGAAGAAGCAGAATAAGGAGAAGGAGAAGGTGAAGTCTGGAGGGTGAATCAGAAGAAGCAGAAGAAGGAGAAGGAGAAGGTCAAGTCTGGAGGGTGAATCAGAAGAAGTAGAAGTAGGAGAAGGAGAAGGTGAAGTCTGGAGGGTGAAGCAGAAGAAGTAGAAGAAGGAGAAGGAGAAGGTGAAGTCAGGAGGGTGAATCAGAAGCAGTAGAAGAAGGAGAAGGAGAAGGTGAAGTCAGGAGGGTGAATCAGAAGAAGCAGAAGAAGGAGAAGGAGAAGGTGAAGTCTGGAGGGTGAATCAGAAGAATCAGAAGAAGGAGAAGGAGAAGGTGAAGTCTGAAGGGTGAATCAGAAGAAGCAGAAGAAAGAGAAGAAGAAGGTGAAGTCTGGAGGGTGAAGCAGAAGAAACAGAAGAAGGAGAAGGAGAAGGTGAAGACTGGAGGGTGAATCTGAAGAAGTATAAGAAGGAGAAGGAGAAGGTGAAGTCTGGAGGGTGAATCAGAAGAAGCAGAAGAAGGAGAAGGAGAAGGTGAAGTCTGGAGGGTGAATCAGAAGAAGCAGAAGAAAGAGAAGGAGAAGATGAAGTCTGGAGGGTGAATCAGAAGAAGCAGAAGAAGGAGAAGGAGAAGGTGAAGTCTGGAGGGTGAATCAGAAGAAGCAGAAGAAGGAGAAGGAGAAGGTGAAGTCAGGAGGGTGAATCAGAAGAAGCAGAAGAAGGAGAAGGAGAAGGTGTAGTTGGGAGGGTGAATCAGAAGAAGCAGAAGAAGGAGAAGGAGCAGGTGAAGTCAGGGGGGTGAAGCAGAAGAAGTAGAAGAAGGAGAAGGAGAAGGTGAAGTCAGGACGGTGAAGCAGAAGAAGCAGAAGAAGGAGAAGGAGAAGGTGTAGTCTGGAGGGCGCAGCAGAAGAAGCAGAAGAAGGAGAAGGAGAATCTGAAGTCTGGAGGGTGAAGCAGAAGAAGCAGAAGAAGGAGAAGGAGAAGGTGAAGTCTGGAGGGTGAATCAGAAGAAGCAGAAGAAGGAGAAGGAGAAGCTGAAGTCAGCAGAGTGAAGCAGAAGAAGCAGAAGATGGAGAAGGAGAAGGTGAAGTCTGGAGGGCGAAGCAGAAGAAGCAGAAGAAGGAGAAGGAGAAGGTGAAGTCTGGAGGGTGAAGCAGAAGAAGCAGAAGAAGGAGAAGGAGAAGGTGGAGTCTGGAGGGTGAATCAGAAGAAGTAGAAGAAGGAGAAGGAGAAGGTGAAGTCAGGAGGGTGAAGCAGAAGAAGCAGAAGAATGAGAAGGAGAAGGTGAAGTCTGGAGGGTGAAGCAGAAGAAGCAGAAGAAGGAGCAGGAGAAGGTGAAGTCTGGAGGGTGAAGCAGAAGAAGCAGAAGAAGGAGAAGGAGAAGGTGAAGTCTGGAGGGTGAATCAGAAGAAGCAGAAGAAGGAGAAGGAGAAGGTGAAGTCAGGAGGGTGAATCAGAAGAAGCAGAAGAAGGAGAAGGAGAAGGTGTAGTTGGGAGGGTGAATCAGAAGAAGCAGAAGAAGGAGAAGGAGCAGGTGAAGTCAGGGGGGTGAAGCAGAAGAAGTAGAAGAAGGAGAAGGAGAAGGTGAAGTCAGGACGGTGAAGCAGAAGAAGCAGAAGAAGGAGAAGGAGAAGGTGTAGTCTGGAGGGCGCAGCAGAAGAAGCAGAAGAAGGAGAAGGAGAATCTGAAGTCTGGAGGGTGAAGCAGAAGAAGCAGAAGAAGGAGAAGGAGAAGGTGAAGTCTGGAGGGTGAATCAGAAGAAGCAGAAGAAGGAGAAGGAGAAGCTGAAGTCAGCAGAGTGAAGCAGAAGAAGCAGAAGATGGAGAAGGAGAAGGTGAAGTCTGGAGGGCGAAGCAGAAGAAGCAGAAGAAGGAGAAGGAGAAGGTGAAGTCTGGAGGGTGAAGCAGAAGAAGCAGAAGAAGGAGAAGGAGAAGGTGGAGTCTGGAGGGTGAATCAGAAGAAGTAGAAGAAGGAGAAGGAGAAGGTGAAGTCAGGAGGGTGAAGCAGAAGAAGCAGAAGAATGAGAAGGAGAAGGTGAAGTCTGGAGGGTGAAGCAGAAGAAGCAGAAGAAGGAGCAGGAGAAGGTGAAGTCTGGAGGGTGAAGCAGAAGAAGCAGAAGAAGGAGAAGGAGAAGGTGAAGTCAGGAGGGTGAATCAGAAGAATTAGAAGAAGGAGAAGGAGAAGGTGAAGTCTGGAGGGTGAATCAGAAGAAGCAGAAGAAGGAGAAGGAGAAGGTGAAGTCTGGAGGGTGAATCAGAAGAAGCAGAAGAAGGAGAAGGAGAAGATGAAGTCTGGAGGGTGAATCAGAAGAAGTAGAAGAAGGAGAAGGAGAAGGTGAGGTCTGGAGGGTCAATCAGAAGAAGCAGAAGAAGGAGAAGGAGAAGGTGAAGTCAGGAGGGTGAAGCAGAAGAGGCAGAAGAAGGAGAAGGAGAAGGTGAAGTCAGGAGGGTGAATCGGAAGAAGTAGAAGAAGGAGAAGGAGAAGGTGAAGTCTGGAGGGTGAATCAGAAGAAGTAGAAGAAGGAGAAGGAGAAGGTGAAGTCTGGAGGGTGAAGCAGAAGAAGTAGAAGAAGGAGAAGGAGAAGGTGAAGTCAGGAGGGTGAATCAGAAGAAGCAGAAGAAGGAGAAGGAGAAGGTGAAGTCTGGAGGGTGAATCAGAAGAATCAGAAGAAGGAGAAGGAGAAGGTGAAGTCTGAAGGGTGAATCAGAAGAAGCAGAAGAAAGAGAAGAAGAAGGTGAAGTCTGGAGGGTGAAGCAGAAGAAACAGAAGAAGGAGAAGGAGAAGGTGAAGACTGGAGGGTGAATCTGAAGAAGTATAAGGAGAAGGAGAAGGTGAAGTCTGGAGGGTGAATCAGAAGAAGCAGAAGAAGGAGAAGGAGAAGGTGAAGTCTGGAGGGTGAATCAGAAGAAGCAGAAGAAAGAGAAGGAGAAGATGAAGTCTGGAGGGTGAATCAGAAGAAGCAGAAGAAGGAGAAGGAGAAGGTGAAGTCTGGAGGGTGAATCAGAAGAAGCAGAAGAAGGAGAAGGAGAAGGTGAAGTCAGGAGGGTGAATCAGAAGAAGCAGAAGAAGGAGAAGGAGAAGGTATAGTTGGGAGGGTGAATCAGAAGAAGCAGAAGAAGGAGAAGGAGCAGGTGAAGTCAGGGGGGTGAAGCAGAAGAAGTAGAAGAAGGAGAAGGAGAAGGTGAAGTCAGGACGGTGAAGCAGAAGAAGCAGAAGAAGGAGAAGGAGAAGGTGTAGTCTGGAGGGCGCAGCAGAAGAAGCAGAAGAAGGAGAAGGAGAATCTGAAGTCTGGAGGGTGAAGCAGAAGAAGCAGAAGAAGGAGAAGGAGAAGGTGAAGTCTGGAGGGTGAATCAGAAGAAGCAGAAGAAGGAGAAGGAGAAGCTGAAGTCAGCAGAGTGAAGCAGAAGAAGCAGAAGATGGAGAAGGAGAAGGTGAAGTCTGGAGGGCGAAGCAGAAGAAGCAGAAGAAGGAGAAGGAGAAGGTGAAGTCTGGATTATGAAGCAGAAGAAGCAGAAGAAGGAGAAGGAGAAGGTGGAGTCTGGAGGGTGAATCAGAAGAAGTAGAAGAAGGAGAAGGAGAAGGTGAAGTCAGGAGGGTGAAGCAGAAGAAGCAGAAGAATGAGAAGGAGAAGGTGAAGTCTGGAGGGTAAAGCAGAAGAAGCAGAAGAAGGAGCAGGAGAAGGTGAAGTCTGGAGGGTGAAGCAGAAGAAGCAGAAGAAGGAGAAGGAGAAGGTGAAGTCAGGAGGGTGAATCAGAAGAATTAGAAGAAGGAGAAGGAGAAGGTGAAGTCTGGAGGGTGAATCAGAAGAAGCAGAAGAAGGAGAAGGAGAAGGTGAAGTCTGGAGGGTGAATCAGAAGAAGCAGAAGAAGGAGAAGGAGAAGATGAAGTCTGGAGGGTGAATCAGAAGAAGTAGAAGAAGGAGAAGGAGAAGGTGAGGTCTGGAGGGTCAATCAGAAGAAGCAGAAGAAGGAGAAGGAGAAGGTGAAGTCTGGAGGGTGAATCAGAAGAAGCAGAAGAAGGACAAGGAGAAGGTGAAGTCTGGAGGGTGAATTAGAAGAAGCAGAAGAAGGAGAAGGAGAAGGTGAAGTCAGGAGGGTGAATCAGAAGAAGCAGAAGAAGGAGAAGGAGCAGGTGAAGTCAGGGGGGTGAAGCAGAAGAAGTAGAAGAAGGAGAAGGAGAAGGTGAAGTCAGGATGGTGAAGCAGAAGAAGCAGAAGAAGGAGAAGGAGAAGGTGAAGTCTGGAGGGCGCAGGAGAAGAAGCAGAAGAAGGAGAAGGAGAAGGTGAAGTCTGGAGAGTGAAGCAGAAGAAGCAGAAGAAGGAGAAGGAGAAGGTGAAGTCTGGAGGGTGAATCAGAAGAAGTAGAAGAAGGTGAAGGAGAAGGTGAAGTCAGGAGAGTGAAGCAGACGAAGCAGAAGAAGGAGAAGGAGAAGGTGAAGTCTAGAGGGTGAAGCAGAAGAATCAGAAGAAGGAGAAGGAGAAGGTGAAGTCTGGAGGGTGAATCAGAAGAAGCAGAAGAAAGAGAAGGAGAAGGTGAAGTCTGGAGGGTGAATCAGAAGAAGTAGAAGAAGGAGAAGGAGAAGGTGAAGTCTGGAGGGTGAATCAGAAGAAGCAGAAGAAGGAGAAGGAGAAGGTGAAGTCTGGAGGGTGAATCAGAAGAAGTAGACGAAGGAGAAGGAGAAGGTGAAGTCTGGAGGGTGAATCAGAAGAAGTAGAAGAAGGAGAAGGAGAAGGTGAAGTCTGGAGGGTGAATCAGAAGAAGCAGAAGAAGGAGAAGGAGATGGTGAAGTCTGGAGGGGGAATCAGAAGAAGCAGAAGAAGGAGAAGGTGAAGTCTGGAGGGTGATTCAGAAGAAGCAGAATAAGGAGAAGGAGAAGGTGAAGTCTGGAGGGTGAAACAGAAGAAGCAGAAGAAGGAGAAGGAGAAGGTGAAGTCTGGAGGGTGAATCAGAAGAAGTAGAAGAAGGAGAGGGAGAAGGTGAAGTCTGGAGGGTGAATCAGAAGAAGCAGAAGAAGGAGAAGGAGAAGGTGAAGTCTGGAGGGTGAATCAGAAGAAGCAGAAGAAGGAGAAGGAGAAGGTGAAGTCTGGAGGGTGAATCAGAAGAAGCAGAATAAGGGGAAGGAGAAGGTGAAGTCTGGAGGGTGAATCAGAAGAAGCAGAAGAAGGAGAAGGAGAAGGTGAAGTCTGGAGGGTGAATCAGAAGAAGTAGAAGAAGGAGAAGGAGAAGGTGTAGTCTGGAGGGTGAAGCAGAAGAAGTAGAAGAAGGAGAAGGAGAAGGTGAAGTCTGGAGGGTGAATCAGAAGAAGCAGAAAAAGGAGAAGGAGAAGGTGAAGTCTGGAGGGTGAATCAGAAGAAGTAGAAGAAGGAGAAGGAGAAGGTGAAGTCTGGACGGTGAATCAGAAGAAGCAGAAGAAGGAGAAGGAGAAGGTGAAGTCTGGAGGGTGAATCAGAAGAAGCAGAAGAAGGAGAAGGAGAAGGTGAAGTCTGCAGGGTGAATCAGAAGAAGCAGAAGAAGGAGAAAGAGAAGGTGAAGTCTGGAGGGTGAATCAGAAGAAGCAGAATAAGGAGAAGGAGAAGGTGAAGTCTGGAGGGTGAATCAGAAGAAGCAGAAGAAGGAGAAGGAGAAGGTGAAGTCTGGAGGGTGAATCAGAAGGAGTAGAAGAAGGAGAAGGAGAAGGTGAAGTCTGGAGGGTGAATCAGAAGAAGCAGAAGAAGGAGAAGCAGAAGGTGAAGTCTGGAGGGTGAATCAGAAGAAGCAGAAGAAGGAGAAGGAGAAGGTGAAGTCTGGAGGGTGAATCAGAAGAAGCAGAAGAAGGAGAAGGAGAAGGTGAAGTCTGGAGGGTGAATCAGAAGAAGCAGAATAAGGAGAAGGAGAAGGTGAAGTCTGGAGGGTGAATCAGAAGAAGCAGAAGAAGGAGAAGGAGAAGGTGAAGTCTGGAGGGTGAATCAGAAGAAGTAGAAGAAGGAGAAGGAGAAGGTGAAGTCTGGAGGGTGAAGCAGAAGAAGTAGAAGAAGGAGAAGGAGAAGGTGAAGTCAGGAGGGTGAATCAGAAGAAGTAGAAGAAGGAGAAGGAGAAGGTGAAGTCAGGTGGGTGAATCAGAAGAAGCAGAAGAAGGAGAAGGAGAAGGTGAAGTCTGGAGGGTGAATCAGAAGAATCAGAAGAAGGAGAAGGAGAAGGTGAAGTCTGGAGGGTGAATCAGAAGAAGCAGAAGAAAGAGAAGAAGAAGGTGAAGTCTGGAGGGTGAAGCAGAAGAAACAGAAGAAGGAGAAGGAGAAGGTGAAGACTGGAGGGTGAATCTGAAGAAGTATAAGAAGGAGAAGGAGAAGGTGAAGTCTGGAGGGTGAATCAGAAGAAGTAGAAGAAGGAGAAGGAGAAGGTGAAGTCTGGAGGGTGAATCAGAAGAAGCAGAAGAAGGAGAAGGAGAAGGTGAAGTCTGGAGGGTGAATCAGAAGAAGCAGAAGAAGGAGAAGGAGAAGATGAAGTCTGGAGGGTGAATCAGAAGAAGCAGAAGAAGGAGAAGGAGAAGGTGAAGTCTGGAGGGTGAATCAGAAGAAGCAGAAGAAGGAGAAGGAGAAGGTGAAGTCTGGAGGGTGAATCAGAAGAAGCAGAAGAAGGAGAAGGAGAAGGTGAAGTCAGGAGGGTGAATCAGAAGAAGCAGAAGAAGGAGAAGGAGAAGGTGTAGTTAGGAGGGTGAATCAGAAGAAGCAGAAGAAGGAGAAGGAGCAGGTGAAGTCAGGGGGGTGAAGCAGAAGAAGTAGAAGAAGGAGAAGGAGAAGGTGAAGTCAGGACGGTGAAGCAGAAGAAGCAGAAGAAGGAGAAGGAGAAGGTGAAGTCTGGAGGGCGCAGCAGAAGAAGCAGAAGAAGGAGAAGGAGAAGCTGAAGTCTGGAGGGTGAAGCAGAAGAAGCAGAAGAAGGAGAAGGAGAAGGTGAAGTCTGGAGGGTGAATCAGAAGAAGTAGAAGAAGGAGAAGGAGAAGGTGAAGTCAGGAGAGTGAAGCAGAAGAAGCAGAAGATGGAGAAGGAGAAGGTGAAGTCTGGAGGGCGAAGCAGAAGAAGCAGAAGAAGGAGAAGGAGAAGGTGAAGTCTGGAGGGTGAAGCAGAAGAAGCAGAAGAAGGAGAAGGAGAAGGTGAAGTCTGGAGGGTGAATCAGAAGAAGTAGAAGAAGGAGAAGGAGAAGGTGAAGTCAGGAGGGTGAAGCAGAAGAAGCAGAAGAAGGAGAAGCAGAAGGTGAAGTCTGGAGGGTGAAGCAGAAGAAGCAGAAAAAGGAGCAGGAGAAGTTGAAGTCTGGAGGGTGAAGCAGAAGAAGCAGAAGAAGGAGAAGGAGAAGGTGAAGTCAGGATGGTGAATCAGAAGAAGTAGAAGAAGGAGAAGGAGAAGGTGAAGTCTGGAGGGTGAATCAGAAGAAGCAGAAGAAGGAGAAGGAGAAGGTGAAGTCTGGAGGGTGAATCAGAAGAAGCAGAAGAAGGAGAAGGAGAAGATGAAGTCTGGAGGGTGAATCAGAAGAAGTAGAAGAAGGAGAAGGAGAAGGTGAGGTCTGGAGGGTCAATCAGAAGAAGCAGAAGAAGGAGAAGGAGAAGGTGAAGTCTGGAGGGTGAATCAGAAGAAGCAGAAGAAGGACAAGGAGAAGGTGAAGTCTGGAGGGTGAATTAGAAGAAGCAGAAGAAGGAGAAGGAGAAGGTGAAGTCAGGAGGGTGAATCAGAAGAAGCAGAAGAAGGAGAAGGAGAAGGTAAAGTTAGGAGGGTGAATCAGAAGAAGCAGAAGAAGGAGAAGGAGCAGGTGAAGTCAGGGGGGTGAAGCAGAAGAAGTAGAAGAAGGAGAAGGAGAAGGTGAAGTCAGGAGGGTGAAGCAGAAGAAGCAGAAGAAGGAGAAGGAGAAGGTGAAGTCTGGAGGGCGCAGCAGAAGAAGCAGAAGAAGGAGAAGGAGAAGGTGAAGTCTGGAGGGTGAATCAGAAGAAGTAGAAGAAGGTGAAGGAGAAGGTGAAGTCTGGAGGGTGAAGCAGAAGAAGCAGAAGAAGGAGAAGGAGAAGGTGATGTCTGGAGGGCGAAGCAGAAGAAGCAGAAGAAGGAGAAGGAGAAGGTGAAGTCTGGAGGGTGAAGCAGAAGAAGCAGAAGAAGGAGAAGGTGAAGTCAGGAGGGTGAATCGGAAGAAGTAGAAGAAGGAGAAGGAGAAGGTGAAGTCTGGAGGGTGAATTAGAAGAAGTAGAAGAAGGAGAAGGAGAAGGTGAAGTCTGGAGGGTGAATCAGAAGAAGTAGAAGAAGGAGAATGAGAAGGTGAAGTCTGGAGGGTGAATCAGAAGAAGCAGAAGAAGGAGAAGGAGAAGGTGAAGTCTGGAGGGAGAAGCAGAAGAAGTAGAAGAAGGAGAAGGAGTAGGTGAAGTCTGGAGGGTGAATCAGAAGAAGTAGAAGAAGGAGAAGGAGAAGGTGAAGTCTGGAGGGTGAATCAGAAGAAGTAGAAGAAGGAGAAGGAGAAGGTGAAGTCTGGAGGGTGAATCAGAAGAAACAGAAGAAGGAGAAGGAGAAGGTGAAGTCTGGAGGGTGAATCAGAAGAAGTAGAAGAAGGAGAAGGAGAAGGTGTAGTCCGAAGGGTGAATCAGTAGAAGTCGACGAAGGAGAAGGAGAAGGTGAAGTCTGGAGGGTGAATCAGAAGAAGCAGAAGAAGGAGAAGGAGAAAGTGAAGTCTGGAGGGTGAATCAGAAGAAGTAGAAGAAGGAGAAGGAGAAGGTGAAGTCTGGAGGGTGAATCAGAAGAAGCAGAAGAAGGAGAAGGAGAAGGTGAAGTCTGGAGGGTGAATCAGAAGAAGCAGAAGAAGGAGAAGGAGAAGGTGAAGTCTGGAGGGTGAAACAGAAGAAGCAGAATAAGGAGAAGGAGAAGGTGAAGTCAGGAGGGTGAATCAGAAGAAGCAGAAGAAGGAGAAGGAGAAGGTGAAGTAAGGAGGGTGAATCAGAAGAAGCAGAAGAAGGAGAAGGAGAAGGTGAAGTCTGGAGTGTGAAGCAGAAGAAGCAAAAGAAGGAGAAGGAGAAGGTGAAGTCTGGAGGGTGAATCAGAAGAAGTAGAAGAAGGAGAGGGAGAAGGTGAAGTCTGGAGGGTGAATCAGAAGAAGCAGAAGAAGGAGAAGGAGAAGGTGAAGTCTGGAGGGTGAATCAGAAGAAGCAGAAGAAGGAGAAGGAGAAGGTGAAGTCTGGAGGGTGAATCAGAAGAAGCAGAATAAGGGGAAGGAGAAGGTGAAGTCTGGAGGGTGAATCAGAAGAAGCAGAAGAAGGAGAAGGAGAAGGTGAAGTCTGGAGGGTGAATCAGAAGAAGTAGAAGAAGGAGAAGGAGAAGGTGTAGTCTGGAGGGTGAAGCAGAAGAAGTAGAAGAAGGAGAAGGAGAAGGTGAAGTCTGGAGGGTGAATCAGAAGAAGCAGAAAAAGGAGAAGGAGAAGGTGAAGTCTGGAGGGTGAATCAGAAGAAGTAGAAGAAGGAGAAGGAGAAGGTGAAGTCTGGACGGTGAATCAGAAGAAGCAGAAGAAGGAGAAGGAGAAGGTGAAGTCTGGAGGGTGAATCAGAAGAAGCAGAAGAAGGAGAAGGAGAAGGTGAAGTCTGCAGGGTGAATCAGAAGAAGCAGAAGAAGGAGAAAGAGAAGGTGAAGTCTGGAGGGTGAATCAGAAGAAGCAGAATAAGGAGAAGGAGAAGGTGAAGTCTGGAGGGTGAATCAGAAGAAGCAGAAGAAGGAGAAGGAGAAGGTGAAGTCTGGAGGGTGAATCAGAAGGAGTAGAAGAAGGAGAAGGAGAAGGTGAAGTCTGGAGGGTGAATCAGAAGAAGCAGAAGAAGGAGAAGCAGAAGGTGAAGTCTGGAGGGTGAATCAGAAGAAGCAGAAGAAGGAGAAGGAGAAGGTGAAGTCTGGAGGGTGAATCAGAAGAAGCAGAAGAAGGAGAAGGAGAAGGTGAAGTCTGGAGGGTGAATCAGAAGAAGCAGAATAAGGAGAAGGAGAAGGTGAAGTCTGGAGGGTGAATCAGAAGAAGCAGAAGAAGGAGAAGGAGAAGGTGAAGTCTGGAGGGTGAATCAGAAGAAGTAGAAGAAGGAGAAGGAGAAGGTGAAGTCTGGAGGGTGAAGCAGAAGAAGTAGAAGAAGGAGAAGGAGAAGGTGAAGTCAGGAGGGTGAATCAGAAGAAGTAGAAGAAGGAGAAGGAGAAGGTGAAGTCAGGTGGGTGAATCAGAAGAAGCAGAAGAAGGAGAAGGAGAAGGTGAAGTCTGGAGGGTGAATCAGAAGAATCAGAAGAAGGAGAAGGAGAAGGTGAAGTCTGGAGGGTGAATCAGAAGAAGCAGAAGAAAGAGAAGAAGAAGGTGAAGTCTGGAGGGTGAAGCAGAAGAAACAGAAGAAGGAGAAGGAGAAGGTGAAGACTGGAGGGTGAATCTGAAGAAGTATAAGAAGGAGAAGGAGAAGGTGAAGTCTGGAGGGTGAATCAGAAGAAGTAGAAGAAGGAGAAGGAGAAGGTGAAGTCTGGAGGGTGAATCAGAAGAAGCAGAAGAAGGAGAAGGAGAAGGTGAAGTCTGGAGGGTGAATCAGAAGAAGCAGAAGAAGGAGAAGGAGAAGATGAAGTCTGGAGGGTGAATCAGAAGAAGCAGAAGAAGGAGAAGGAGAAGGTGAAGTCTGGAGGGTGAATCAGAAGAAGCAGAAGAAGGAGAAGGAGAAGGTGAAGTCTGGAGGGTGAATCAGAAGAAGCAGAAGAAGGAGAAGGAGAAGGTGAAGTCAGGAGGGTGAATCAGAAGAAGCAGAAGAAGGAGAAGGAGAAGGTGTAGTTAGGAGGGTGAATCAGAAGAAGCAGAAGAAGGAGAAGGAGCAGGTGAAGTCAGGGGGGTGAAGCAGAAGAAGTAGAAGAAGGAGAAGGAGAAGGTGAAGTCAGGACGGTGAAGCAGAAGAAGCAGAAGAAGGAGAAGGAGAAGGTGAAGTCTGGAGGGCGCAGCAGAAGAAGCAGAAGAAGGAGAAGGAGAAGCTGAAGTCTGGAGGGTGAAGCAGAAGAAGCAGAAGAAGGAGAAGGAGAAGGTGAAGTCTGGAGGGTGAATCAGAAGAAGTAGAAGAAGGAGAAGGAGAAGGTGAAGTCAGGAGAGTGAAGCAGAAGAAGCAGAAGATGGAGAAGGAGAAGGTGAAGTCTGGAGGGCGAAGCAGAAGAAGCAGAAGAAGGAGAAGGAGAAGGTGAAGTCTGGAGGGTGAAGCAGAAGAAGCAGAAGAAGGAGAAGGAGAAGGTGAAGTCTGGAGGGTGAATCAGAAGAAGTAGAAGAAGGAGAAGGAGAAGGTGAAGTCAGGAGGGTGAAGCAGAAGAAGCAGAAGAAGGAGAAGCAGAAGGTGAAGTCTGGAGGGTGAAGCAGAAGAAGCAGAAAAAGGAGCAGGAGAAGTTGAAGTCTGGAGGGTGAAGCAGAAGAAGCAGAAGAAGGAGAAGGAGAAGGTGAAGTCAGGATGGTGAATCAGAAGAAGTAGAAGAAGGAGAAGGAGAAGGTGAAGTCTGGAGGGTGAATCAGAAGAAGCAGAAGAAGGAGAAGGAGAAGGTGAAGTCTGGAGGGTGAATCAGAAGAAGCAGAAGAAGGAGAAGGAGAAGATGAAGTCTGGAGGGTGAATCAGAAGAAGTAGAAGAAGGAGAAGGAGAAGGTGAGGTCTGGAGGGTCAATCAGAAGAAGCAGAAGAAGGAGAAGGAGAAGGTGAAGTCTGGAGGGTGAATCAGAAGAAGCAGAAGAAGGACAAGGAGAAGGTGAAGTCTGGAGGGTGAATTAGAAGAAGCAGAAGAAGGAGAAGGAGAAGGTGAAGTCAGGAGGGTGAATCAGAAGAAGCAGAAGAAGGAGAAGGAGAAGGTAAAGTTAGGAGGGTGAATCAGAAGAAGCAGAAGAAGGAGAAGGAGCAGGTGAAGTCAGGGGGGTGAAGCAGAAGAAGTAGAAGAAGGAGAAGGAGAAGGTGAAGTCAGGAGGGTGAAGCAGAAGAAGCAGAAGAAGGAGAAGGAGAAGGTGAAGTCTGGAGGGCGCAGCAGAAGAAGCAGAAGAAGGAGAAGGAGAAGGTGAAGTCTGGAGGGTGAATCAGAAGAAGTAGAAGAAGGTGAAGGAGAAGGTGAAGTCTGGAGGGTGAAGCAGAAGAAGCAGAAGAAGGAGAAGGAGAAGGTGATGTCTGGAGGGCGAAGCAGAAGAAGCAGAAGAAGGAGAAGGAGAAGGTGAAGTCTGGAGGGTGAAGCAGAAGAAGCAGAAGAAGGAGAAGGTGAAGTCAGGAGGGTGAATCGGAAGAAGTAGAAGAAGGAGAAGGAGAAGGTGAAGTCTGGAGGGTGAATTAGAAGAAGTAGAAGAAGGAGAAGGAGAAGGTGAAGTCTGGAGGGTGAATCAGAAGAAGTAGAAGAAGGAGAATGAGAAGGTGAAGTCTGGAGGGTGAATCAGAAGAAGCAGAAGAAGGAGAAGGAGAAGGTGAAGTCTGGAGGGAGAAGCAGAAGAAGTAGAAGAAGGAGAAGGAGTAGGTGAAGTCTGGAGGGTGAATCAGAAGAAGTAGAAGAAGGAGAAGGAGAAGGTGAAGTCTGGAGGGTGAATCAGAAGAAGTAGAAGAAGGAGAAGGAGAAGGTGAAGTCTGGAGGGTGAATCAGAAGAAACAGAAGAAGGAGAAGGAGAAGGTGAAGTCTGGAGGGTGAATCAGAAGAAGTAGAAGAAGGAGAAGGAGAAGGTGTAGTCCGAAGGGTGAATCAGTAGAAGTCGACGAAGGAGAAGGAGAAGGTGAAGTCTGGAGGGTGAATCAGAAGAAGCAGAAGAAGGAGAAGGAGAAAGTGAAGTCTGGAGGGTGAATCAGAAGAAGTAGAAGAAGGAGAAGGAGAAGGTGAAGTCTGGAGGGTGAATCAGAAGAAGCAGAAGAAGGAGAAGGAGAAGGTGAAGTCTGGAGGGTGAATCAGAAGAAGCAGAAGAAGGAGAAGGAGAAGGTGAAGTCTGGAGGGTGAAACAGAAGAAGCAGAATAAGGAGAAGGAGAAGGTGAAGTCAGGAGGGTGAATCAGAAGAAGCAGAAGAAGGAGAAGGAGAAGGTGAAGTAAGGAGGGTGAATCAGAAGAAGCAGAAGAAGGAGAAGGAGAAGGTGAAGTCTGGAGTGTGAAGCAGAAGAAGCAAAAGAAGGAGAAGGAGAAGGTGAAGTCTGGAGGGTGAATCAGAAGAAGTAGAAGAAGGAGAAGGAGAAGGTGAAGTCTAGAGGGTGAAGCAGAAGAAGTAGAAGAAGGAGAAGGTGAAGTCAGGAGGGTGAATCAGAAGAAGTAGAAGAAGGAGAAGGAGAAGGTGAAGTCAGGAGGGTGAATCAGAAGAAGCAGTAGAAGGAGAGGGAGAAGGTGAAGTCTGGAGGGTGAATCAGAAGAATCAGAAGAAGGAGAAGGAGAAGGTGAAGTCTGGAGGGTGAATCAGAAGAAGCAGAAGAAAGAGAAGGAGAAGGTGAAGTCTGGAGGGTGAAGCAGAAGAAACAGAAGAAGGAGAAGGAGAAGGTGAAGACTGGAGGGTGAATCTGAAGAAGTAGAAGAAGGAGAAGGAGAAGGTGAAGTCTGGAGGGTGAATCAGAAGAAGTAGAAGAAGGAGAAGGAGAAGGTGAAGTCTGGAGGGTGAATCAGAAGAAGCAGAAGAAGGAGAAGGAGAAGGTGAAGTCTGCAGGGTGAATCAGAAGAAGCAGAAGAAGGAGAAGGAGAAGATGAAGTCTGGAGGGTGAATCAGAAGAAGAAGAAGAAGGAGAAGGAGAAGGTGAAGTCTGGAGGGTGAATCAGAAGAAGCAGAAGAAGGAGAAGGAGAAGGTGAAGTTTGGAGGGTGAATCAGAAGAATCAGAAGAAGGAGAAGGAGAAGGTGAAGTCTGGAGGGTGAATCAGAAGAAGCAGAAGAAAGAGAAGGAGAAGGTGAAGTCTGGAGGGTGAAGCAGAAGAAACAGAAGAAGGAGAAGGAGAAGGTGAAGACTGGAGGGTGAATCTGAAGAAGTAGAAGAAGGAGAAGGAGAAGGGGAAGACTGGAGGGTGAATCAGAAGAAGTAGAAGAAGGAGAAGGAGAAGGTGAAGTTTGGAGGGTGAATCAGAAGAAGCAGAAGAAGGAGAAGGAGAAGGTGAAGTCTGGAGGGTGAAACAGAAGAAGCAGAAGAAGGAGAAGGAGAAGGAGAAGTCTGGAGGGTGAATCAGAAGAAGCAGAAGAAGGAGAAGGAGAAGGTGACGTTTGGAGGGTGAATCAGAAGAATCAGAAGAAGGAGAAGGAGAAGGTGAAGTCTGGAGGGTGAATCAGAAGAAGCAGAAGAAAGAGAAGGAGAAGGTGAAGTCTGGAGGGTGAAGCAGAAGAAACAGAAGAAGGAGAAGGAGAAGGTGAAGACTGGAGGGTGAATCTGAAGAAGTGGAAGAAGGAGAAGGAGAAGGGGAAGACTGGAGGGTGAATCAGAAGAAGTAGAAGAAGGAGAAGGAGAAGGTGAAGTTTGGAGGGTGAATCAGAAGAAGCAGAAGAAGGAGAAGGAGAAGGTGAAGTCTGGAGGGTGAATCAGAGAAGCAGAAGAAGGAGAAGGAGAAGGTGAAGTCTGGAGGGTGAAACAGAAGAAGCAGAAGAAGGAGAAGGAGAAGGAGAAGTCTGGAGGGTGAATCAGAAGAAGCAGAAGAAGGAGAAGGAGAAGGTGAAGTCAGGAGGGTGAATCAGAAGAAGCAGAAGAAGGAGAAGGAGAAGGTGAAGTTAGGAGGGTGAATCAGAAGAAGCAGAAGAAGGAGAAGGAGCAGGTGAAGTTAGGGGGGTGAAGCAGAAGAAGTAGAAGAAGGAGAAGGTGTAGTCTGGAGGGTGAATCAGAAGAAGCAGAAGAAGGAGAAGGAGAAGGTGAAGTCAGGAGGGTGAATCAGAAGAAGCAGAAGAAGGAGAAGGAGAAGGTGTAGTTAGGAGGGTGAATCAGAAGAAGCAGAAGAAGGAGAAGGAGCAGGTGAAGTCAGGGGGGTGAAGCAGAAGAAGTAGAAGAAGGAGAAGGAGAAGGTGAAGTCAGGACGGTGAAGCAGAAGAAGCAGAAGAAGGAGAAGGAGAAGGTGAAGTCTGGAGGGCGCAGCAGAAGAAGCAGAAGAAGGAGAAGGAGAAGCTGAAGTCTGGAGGGTGAAGCAGAAGAAGCAGAAGAAGGAGAAGGAGAAGGTGAAGTCTGGAGGGTGAATCAGAAGAAGTAGAAGAAGGAGAAGGAGAAGGTGAAGTCTGGAGGGTGAATCAGAAGAAGCAGAAGAAGGAGAAGGAGAAGGTGAAGTCTGGAGGGTGAATCAGAAGAAGCAGAAGAAGGAGAAGGAGAAGGTGAAGTCTGGAGGGTGAAACAGAAGAAGCAGAATAAGGAGAAGGAGAAGGTGAAGTCAGGAGGGTGAATCAGAAGAAGCAGAAGAAGGAGAAGGAGAAGGTGAAGTAAGGAGGGTGAATCAGAAGAAGCAGAAGAAGGAGAAGGAGAAGGTGAAGTCTGGAGTGTGAAGCAGAAGAAGCAAAAGAAGGAGAAGGAGAAGGTGAAGTCTGGAGGGTGAATCAGAAGAAGTAGAAGAAGGAGAAGGAGAAGGTGAAGTCTGGAGGGTGAAGCAGAAGAAGTAGAAGAAGGAGAAGGTGAAGTCAGGAGGGTGAATCAGAAGAAGTAGAAGAAGGAGAAGGAGAAGGTGAAGTCAGGAGGGTGAATCAGAAGAAGCAGTAGAAGGAGAAGGAGAAGGTGAAGTCTGGAGGGTGAATCAGAAGAATCAGAAGAAGGAGAAGGAGAAGGTGAAGTCTGGAGGGTGAATCAGAAGAAGCAGAAGAAAGAGAAGGAGAAGGTGAAGTCTGGAGGGTGAAGCAGAAGAAACAGAAGAAGGAGAAGGAGAAGGTGAAGACTGGAGGGTGAATCTGAAGAAGTAGAAGAAGGAGAAGGAGAAGGTGAAGTCTGGAGGGTGAATCAGAAGAAGTAGAAGAAGGAGAAGGAGAAGGTGAAGTCTGGAGGGTGAATCAGAAGAAGCAGAAGAAGGAGAAGGAGAAGGTGAAGTCTGCAGGGTGAATCAGAAGAAGCAGAAGAAGGAGAAGGAGAAGATGAAGTCTGGAGGGTGAATCAGAAGAAGAAGAAGAAGGAGAAGGAGAAGGTGAAGTCTGGAGGGTGAATCAGAAGAAGCAGAAGAAGGAGAAGGAGAAGGTGAAGTTTGGAGGGTGAATCAGAAGAATCAGAAGAAGGAGAAGGAGAAGGTGAAGTCTGGAGGGTGAATCAGAAGAAGCAGAAGAAAGAGAAGGAGAAGGTGAAGTCTGGAGGGTGAAGCAGAAGAAACAGAAGAAGGAGAAGGAGAAGGTGAAGACTGGAGGGTGAATCTGAAGAAGTAGAAGAAGGAGAAGGAGAAGGGGAAGACTGGAGGGTGAATCAGAAGAAGTAGAAGAAGGAGAAGGAGAAGGTGAAGTTTGGAGGGTGAATCAGAAGAAGCAGAAGAAGGAGAAGGAGAAGGTGAAGTCTGGAGGGTGAAACAGAAGAAGCAGAAGAAGGAGAAGGAGAAGGAGAAGTCTGGAGGGTGAATCAGAAGAAGCAGAAGAAGGAGAAGGAGAAGGTGAAGTTTGGAGGGTGAATCAGAAGAATCAGAAGAAGGAGAAGGAGAAGGTGAAGTCTGGAGGGTGAATCAGAAGAAGCAGAAGAAAGAGAAGGAGAAGGTGAAGTCTGGAGGGTGAAGCAGAAGAAACAGAAGAAGGAGAAGGAGAAGGTGAAGACTGGAGGGTGAATCTGAAGAAGTGGAAGAAGGAGAAGGAGAAGGGGAAGACTGGAGGGTGAATCAGAAGAAGTAGAAGAAGGAGAAGGAGAAGGTGAAGTTTGGAGGGTGAATCAGAAGAAGCAGAAGAAGGAGAAGGAGAAGGTGAAGTCTGGAGGGTGAATCAGAGAAGCAGAAGAAGGAGAAGGAGAAGGTGAAGTCTGGAGGGTGAAACAGAAGAAGCAGAAGAAGGAGAAGGAGAAGGAGAAGTCTGGAGGGTGAATCAGAAGAAGCAGAAGAAGGAGAAGGAGAAGGTGAAGTCAGGAGGGTGAATCAGAAGAAGCAGAAGAAGGAGAAGGTGAAGTTAGGAGGGTGAATCAGAAGAAGCAGAAGAAGGAGAAGGAGCAGGGGAAGTTAGGGGGGTGAAGCAGAAGAAGTAGAAGAAGGAGAAGGTGTAGTCTGGAGGGTGAATCAGAAGAAGCAGAAGAAGGAGAAGGTGAAGTCAGGAGGGTGAATCAGAAGAAGCAGAAGGAGAAGGAGAAGGTGTAGTTAGGAGGGTGAATCAGAAGAAGCAGAAGAAGGAGAAGGAGCAGGTGAAGTCAGGGGGGTGAAGCAGAAGAAGTAGAAGAAGGAGAAGGAGAAGGTGAAGTCAGGACGGTGAAGCAGAAGAAGCAGAAGAAGGAGAAGGAGAAGGTGAAGTCTGGAGGGCGCAGCAGAAGAAGCAGAAGAAGGAGAAGGAGAAGCTGAAGTCTGGAGGGTGAAGCAGAAGAAGCAGAAGAAGGAGAAGGAGAAGGTGAAGTCTGGAGGGTGAATCAGAAGAAGTAGAAGAAGGAGAAGGAGAAGGTGAAGTCAGGAGAGTGAAGCAGAAGAAGCAGAAGATGGAGAAGGAGAAGGTGAAGTCTGGAGGGCGAAGCAGAAGAAGCAGAAGAAGGAGAAGGAGAAGGTGAAGTCTGGAGGGTGAAGCAGAAGAAGCAGAAGAAGGAGAAGGAGAAGGTGAAGTCTGGAGCGTGAATCAGAAGAAGTAGAAGAAGGAGAAGGAGAAGGTGAAGTCAGGAGGGTGAAGCAGAAGAAGCAGAAGAAGGAGAAGGAGAAGGTGAAGTCTGGAGGGTGAAGCAGAAGAAGCAGAAAAAGGAGCAGGAGAAGTTGAAGTCTGGAGGGTGAAGCAGAAGAAGCAGAAGAAGGAGAAGGAGAAGGTGAAGTCAGGATGGTGAATCAGAAGAAGTAGAAGAAGGAGAAGGAGAAGGTGAAGTCTGGAGGTTGAATCGGAAGAAGCAGAAGAAGGAGAAGGAGAAGGTGAAGTCTGGAGGGTGAATCAGAAGAAGCAGAAGAAAGACAAGGAGAAGGTGAAGTCTGGAGGGTGAATTAGAAGAAGCAGAAGAAGGAGAAGGAGAAGGTGAAGTCAGGAGGGTAAATCAGAAGAAGCAGAAGAAGGAGAAGGAGAAGGTAAAGTTAGGAGGGTGAATCAGAAGAAGCAGAAGAAGGAGAAGGAGCAGGTGAAGTCAGGGGGGTGAAGCAGAAGAAGTAGAAGAAGGAGAAGGAGAAGGTGAAGTCAGGAGGGTGAAGCAGAAGAAGCAGAAGAAGGAGAAGGAGAAGGTGAAGTCTGGAGGGCGCAGCAGAAGAAGCAGAAGAAGGAGAAGGAGAAGGTGAAGTCTGGAGGGTGAATCAGAAGAAGTAGAAGAAGGTGAAGGAGAAGGTGAAGTCAGGAGAGTGAAGCAGAAGAAGCAGAAGAAGGAGAAGGAGAAGTTGAAGTCTGGAGGGTGAAGCAGAAGAAGCAGAAGAAGGAGAAGGAGAAGGTGATGTCTGGAGGGCGAAGCAGAAGAAGCAGAAGAAGGAGAAGGAGAAGGTGAAGTCTGGAGGGTGAAGCAGAAGAAGGAGAAGAAGGAGAAGGAGAAGGTGAAGTCTGGAGGGTGAATCAGAAGAAGTAGAAGAAGGAGAAGGAGAAGGTGAAGTCAGGAGGGTGAAGCAGAAGAAGCAGAAGAAGGAGAAGGAGAAGGTGAAGTCAGGAGGGTGAATCGGAAGAAGTAGAAGAAGGAGAAGGAGAAGGTGAAGTCTGGAGGGTGAATCAGAAGTAGTAGAAGAAGGAGAAGGAGAAGGTGAAGTCTGGAGGGTGAATCAGAAGAAGTAGAAGAAGGAGAATGAGAAGGTGAAGTCTGGAGGGTGAATCAGAAGAAGCAGAAGAAGGAGAAGGAGAAGGTGAAGTCTGGAGGGAGAAGCAGAAGAAGTAGAAGAAGGAGAAGGAGAAGGTGAAGTCTGGAGGGTGAATCAGAAGAAGTAGAAGAAGGAGAAGGAGAAGGTGAAGTCTGGAGGGTGAATCAGAAGAAGTAGAAGAAGGAGAAGGAGAAGGTGAAGTCTGGAGGGTGAATCAGAAGAAACAGAAGAAGGAGAAGGAGAAGGTGAAGTCTGGAGGGTGAATCAGAAGAAGTAGAAGAAGGAGAAGTAGAAGGTGTAGTCTGGAGGGTGAATCAGTAGAAGTCGACGAAGGAGAAGGAGAAGGTGAAGTCTGGAGGGTGAATCAGAAGAAGCAGAAGAAGGAGAAGGAGAAAGTGAAGTCTGGAGGGTGAATCAGAAGAAGGAGAAGAAGGAGAAGGAGAAGGTGAAGTCTGGAGGGTGAATCAGAAGAAGCAGAAGAAGGAGAAGGAGAAGGTGAAGTCTGGAGGGTGAATCAGAAGAAGCAGAAGAAGGAGAAGGAGAAGGTGAAGTCTGGAGGGTGAAACAGAAGAAGCAGAATAAGGAGAAGGAGAAGGTGAAGTCAGGAGGGTGAATCAGAAGAAGCAGAAGAAGGAGAAGGAGAAGGTGAAGTAAGGAGGGTGAATCAGAAGAAGCAGAAGAAGGAGAAGGAGATGGTGAAGTCTGGAGTGTGAAGCAGAAGAAGCAAAAGAAGGAGAAGGAGAAGGTGAAGTCTGGAGGGTGAATCAGAAGAAGTAGAAGAAGGAGAAGGAGAAGGTGAAGTCAGGAGGGTGAATCAGAAGAAGTAGAAGAAGGAGAAGGAGAAAGTGAAGTCAGGAGGGTGAATCAGAAGAAGCAGTAGAAGGAGAAGGAGAAGGTGAAGTCTGGAGGGTGAATCAGAAGAATCAAAAGAAGGAGAAGGAGAAGGTGAAGTCTGGAGGGTGTAGCAGAAGAAACAGAAGAAGGAGAAGGAGAAGGTGAAGACTGGAGGGTGAATCTGAAGAAGTAGAAGAAGGAGAAGGAGAAGGTGAAGTCTGGAGGGTGAATCAGAAGAAGTAGAAGAAGGAGAAGGAGAAGGTGAAGTCTGGAGGGTGAATCAGAAGAAGCAGAAGAAGGAGAAGGAGAAGGTGAAGTCTGCAGGGTGAATCAGAAGAAGCAGAAGAAGGAGAAGGAGAAGATGAAGTCTGGAGGGTGAATCAGAAGAAGAAGAAGAAGGAGAAGGAGAAGGTGAAGTCTGGAGGGTGAATCAGAAGAAGCAGAAGAAGGAGAAGGAGAAGGTGAAGTTTGGAGGGTGAATCAGAAGAATCAGAAGAAGGAGAAGGAGAAGGTGAAGTCTGGAGGGTGAATCAGAAGAAGCAGAAGAAAGAGAAGGAGAAGGTGAAGTCTGGAGGGTGAAGCAGAAGAAACAGAAGAAGGAGAAGGAGAAGGTGAAGACTGGAGGGTGAATCTGAAGAAGTAGAAGAAGGAGAAGGAGAAGGGGAAGACTGGAGGGTGAATCAGAAGAAGTAGAAGAAGGAGAAGGAGAAGGTGAAGTTTGGAGGGTGAATCAGAAGAAGCAGAAGAAGGAGAAGGAGAAGGTGAAGTCTGGAGGGTGAATCAGAAGAAGCAGAAGAAGGAGAAGGAGAAGGTGAAGTCTGGAGGGTGAAACAGAAGAAGCAGAAGAAGGAGAAGGAGAAGGAGAAGTCTGGAGGGTGAATCAGAAGAAGCAGAAGAAGGAGAAGGAGAAGGTGAAGTCAGGAGGGTGAATCAGAAGAAGCAGAAGAAGGAGAAGGAGAAGGTGAAGTTAGGAGGGTGAATCAGAAGAAGCAGAAGAAGGAGAAGGAGCAGGTGAAGTCAGGGGGGTGAAGCAGAAGAAGTAGAAGAAGGAGAAGGAGAAGGTGAAGTCAGGACGGTGAAGCAGAAGAAGCAGAAGAAGGAGAAGGAGAAGGTGAAGTCTGGAGGGCGGAGCAGAAGAAGCAGAAGAAGGAGAAGGAGAAGCTGAAGTCTGGAGGGTGAAGCAGAAGAAGCAGAAGAAGGAGAAGGAGAAGGTGAAGTCTGGAGGGTGAATCAGAAGAAGTAGAAGAAGGAGAAGGAGAAGGTGAAGTCAGGAGAGTGAAGCAGAAGAAGCAGAAGATGGAGAAGGAGAAGGTGAAGTCTGGAGGGCGAAGCAGAAGAAGCAGAAGAAGGAGAAGGAGAAGGTGAAGCCTGGAGGGTGAAGCAGAAGAAGCAGAAGAAGGAGAAGGAGAAGGTGAAGTCTGGAGGGTGAATCAGAAGAAGTAGAAGGAGGAGAAGGAGAAGGTGAAGTCAGGAGGGTGAAGCAGAAGAAGCAGAAGAAGGAGAAGGAGAAGGTGAAGTCTGGAGGGTGAAGCAGAAGAAGCAGAAGAAGGAGCAGGAGAAGGTGAAGTCTGGAGGGTGAAGCAGAAGAAGCAGAAGAAGGAGAAGGAGAAGGTGAAGTCAGGAGGGTGAATCAGAAGAAGTAGAAGAAGGAGAAGGAGAAGGTGAAGTCTGGAGTGTGAATCAGAAGAAGCAGAAGAAGGAGAAGGAGAAGGTGAAGTCTGGAGGGTGAATCAGAAGAAGCAGAAGAAGGAGAAGGAGAAGATGAAGTCTGGAGTGTGAATCAGAAGAAGTAGAAGAAGGAGAAGGAGAAGGTGAGGTCTGGAGGGTCAATCAGAAGAAGCAGAAGAAGGAGAAGGAGAAGGTGAAGTCTGGAGGGTGAATCAGAAGAAGCAGAAGAAGGAGAAGGAGAAGGTGAAGTCTGGAGGGTGAATTAGAAGAAGCAGAAGAAGGAGAAGGAGAAGGTGAAGTCAGGAGGGTGAATCAGAAGAAGCAGAAGAAGGAGAAGGAGAAGGTAAAGTTAGGAGGGTGAATCAGAAGAAGCAGAAGAAGGAGAAGGAGCAGGTGAAGTCAGGGGGGTGAAACAGAAGAAGTAGAAGAAGGAGAAGGAGAAGGTGAAGTCAGGAGGGTGAAGCAGAAGAAGCAGAAGAAGGAGAAGGAGAAGGTGAAGTCTGGAGGGCGCAGCAGAAGAAGCAGAAGAAGGAGAAGGAGAAGGTGAAGTCTGGAGGGTGAAGCAGAAGAAGCAGAAGAAGGAGAAGGAGAAGGTGAAGTCTGGAGGGTGAATCAGAAGAAGTAGAAGAAGGAGAAGGAGAAGGTGAAGTCAGGAGAGTGAAGCAGAAGAAGCAGAAGGAGGAGAAGGAGAAGGTGAAGTCTGGAAGGTGAAGCAGAAGAAGCAGAAGAAGGAGAAAGAGAAGTTGATGTCTGGAGGGCGAATCAGAAGAAGCAGAAGAAGGAGAAGGAGAAGGTGAAGTCTGGAGGGTGAAGCAGAAGAAGCAGAAGAAGGAGAAGGAGAAGGTGAAGTCTGGAGGGTGAATCAGAAGAAGTAGAAGAAGGAGAAGGAGAAGGTGAAGTCAGGAGGGTGAATCAGAAGAAGTAGAAGAAGGAGAAGGAGAAAGTGAAGTCTGGAGGGTGAAGCAGAAGAAGTAGAAGAAGGAGAAGGAGAAGGTGAAGTCAGGAGGGTGAATCAGAAGATTTAGAAGAAGGAGAAGGAGAAGGTGAAGTCAGGAGGGTGAATCAGAAGAAGCAGAAGAAGGAGAAGGAGAAGGTGAAGTCTGGAGGGTGAATCAGAAGAAGTAGAAGAAGGAGAAGGAGAAGGTGAAGTCAGGAGGGTGAATCAGAAGAAGCAGTAGAAGGAGAAGGAGAAGGTGAAGTCTGGAGGGTGAATCAGAAGAATCAGAAGAAGGAGAAGGAGAAGGTGAAGTCTGGAGGGTGAATCAGAAGAAGCAGAAGAAAGAGAAGGAGAAGGTGAAGTCTGGAGGGTGAAGCAGAAGAAACAGAAGAAGGAGAAGGAGAAGGTGAAGACTGGAGGGTGAATCTGAAGAAGTAGAAGAAGGAGAAGGAGAAGGTGAAGTCTGGAGGGTGAATCAGAAGAAGTAGAAGAAGGAGAAGGAGAAGGTGAAGTCTGGAGGGTGAATCAGAAGAAGCAGAAGAAGGAGAAGGAGAAGGTGAAGTCTGCAGGGTGAATCAGAAGAAGCAGAAGAAGGAGAAGGAGAAGATGAAGTCTGGAGGGTGAATCAGAAGAAGAAGAAGAAGGAGAAGGAGAAGGTGAAGTCTGGAGGGTGAATCAGAAGAAGCAGAAGAAGGAGAAGGAGAAGGTGAAGTTTGGAGGGTGAATCAGAAGAATCAGAAGAAGGAGAAGGAGAAGGTGAAGACTGGAGGGTGAATCAGAAGAAGTAGAAGAAGGAGAAGGAGAAGGTGAAGTCTGGAGGGTGGATCAGAAGAAGTGGAAGAAGGAGAAGGAGAAGTTGAAGTCTGGAGGGTGAATCAGAAGAAGTAGAAGAAGGAGAAGGAGAAGGTGAAGTCTGGAGGGTGAATCAGAAGAAGCAGAAGAAGGAGAAGGAGAAGATGAAGTCTGGAGGGTGAATCAGAAGAAGTAGAAGAAGGAGAAGGAGAAGGTGAAGTCTGGAGGGTGAATCAGAAGAAGTAGAAGAAGGAGAAGGAGAAGATGAAGTCTGGAGGGTGAATCAGAAGAAACAGAAGAAGGAGAAGGAGAAGGTGAAGTCTGGAGGGTGAATCAGAAGAAGTAGAAGAAGGAGAAGGAGAAGGTGTAGTCTGGAGGGTGAATCAGAAGAAGTAGACGAAGGAGAAGGAGAAGGTGAAGTCTGGAGGGTGAATCAGAAGAAGCAGAAGAAGGAGAAGGAGAAGGTGAAGTCTGGAGGGTGAATCAGAAGAAGTAGAAGAAGGAGAAGGAGAAGGTGAAGTCTGGAGGGTGAATCAGAAGAAGCAGAAGAAGGAGAAGGAGAAGGTGAAGTCTGGAGGGTGAATCAGAAGAAGCAGAAGAAGGAGAAGGAGAAGGTGAAGTCTGGAGGGAGAATCAGAAGAAGCAGAATAAGGAGAAGGAGAAGGTGAAGTCTGGAGGGTGAATCAGAAGAAGCAGAAGAAGGAGAAGTAGAAGGTGAAGTCTGGAGGGTGAATCAGAAGAAGTAGAAGAAGGAGAAGGAGAAAGTGAAGTCTGGAGGGTGAATCAGAAGAAGTATAAGAAGGAGAAGGAGAAGGTGAAGTCTGGAGGGTGAATCAGAAGAAGTAGAAGAAGGAGAAGGAGAAGGTGAAGTCTGGAGGGTGAAGCAGAAGAAGTAGATGAAGGAGAAGGAGAAGGTGAAGTCAGGAGGGTGAATCAGAAGAAGTAGAAGAAGGAGAAGGAGAATGTGAGTTCTGGAGGGTGAATCAGAAGAAGCAGAAGAAGGAGAAGGAGAAGGTGAAGTCTGGAGGGTGAATCAGATGAATCAGAAGAAGGAGAAGGAGAAGGTGAAGTCTGGAGGGTGAATCAGAAGAAGCAGAAGAAAGAGAAGGAGAAGGTGCAGTCTGGAGGGTGCAGCAGAAGAAACAGAAGAAGGAGAAGGAGAAGGTGAAGACTGGAGGGTGAATCAGAAGAAGTAGAAGAAGGAGAAGGAGAAGGTGAAGTCTGGAGGGTGAATCAGAAGAAGTAGAAGAAGGAGAAGGAGAAGGTGAAGTCTGGAGGGTGAATCAGAAGAAGCAGAAGAAGGAGAAGGAGAAGGTGAAGTCTGGAGGGTGAATCAGAAGAAGGAGAAGAAGGAGAAGGAGAAGATGAAGTCTGGAGGGTGAATCAGAAGAAGTAGAAGAAGGAGAAGGAGAAGGTGAAGTCTGGAGGCTGAATCAGAAGAAGTAGAAGAAGGAGAAGGAGAAGGTGAAGTCTGGAGGGTGAATCAGAAGAAGCAGAAGAAGGAGAAGGAGAAGATGAAGTCTGGAGGGTGAATCAGAAGAAGTAGAAGAAGGAGAAGGAGAAGGTGAGGTCTGGAGGGTGAATCAGAAGAAGCAGAAGAAGGAGAAGGAGAAGGTGAAGTCTGGAGGGTGAATCAGAAGAAGCAGAAGAAGGAGAAGGAGAAGGTGAAGTCTGGAGGGTGAATCAGAAGAAGCAGAAGAAGGAGAAGGAGAAGGTGAAGTCAGGAGGGTGAATCAGAAGAAGCAGAAGAAGGAGAAGGAGAAGGTGAATTTAGGAGGGTGAATCAGAAGAAGCAGAAGAAGGAGAAGGAGCAGGTGAAGTCAGGGGGGTGTAGCAGAAGAAGTAGAAGAAGGAGAAGGAGAAGGTGAAGTCAGGACGGTGAAGCAGAAGAAGCAGAAGAAGGAGAAGGAGAAGGTGAAGCCTGGAGGGCGCAGCAGAAGAAGCAGAAGAAGGAGAAGGAGAAGGTGAAGTCTGGAGTGTGAAGCAGAAGAAGCAGAAGAAGGAGAAGGAGAAGGTGAAGTCTGGAGGGCGCAGCAGAAGAAGCAGAAGAAGGAGAAGGAGAAGGTGAAGTCTGGAGGGTGAAGCAGAAGAAGCAGAAGAAGGAGAAGGAGAAGGTGAAGTCTGGAGGGTGAATCAGAAGAAGTAGAAGAAGGAGAAGGAGAAGGTGAAGTCAGGAGAGTGAAGCAGAAGAAGCAGAAGGAGGAGAAGGAGAAGGTGAAGTCTGGAAGGTAAAGCAGAAGAAGCAGAAGAAGGAGAAAGAGAAGTTGATGTCTGGAGGGCGAATCAGAAGAAGCAGAAGAAGGAGAAGGAGAAGGTGAAGTCTGGACGGTGAAGCAGAAGAAGCAGAAGAAGGAGAAGGAGAAGGTGAAGTCTGGAGGGTGAATCAGAAGAAGTAGAAGAAGGAGAAGGAGAAGGTGAAGTCAGGAGGGTGAATCAGAAGAAGTAGAAGAAGGAGAAGGAGAAGTTGAAGTCTGGAGGGTGAAGCAGAAGAAGTAGAAGAAGGAGAAGGAGAAGGTGAAGTCAGGAGGGTGAATCAGAAGAAGTAGAAGAAGGAGAAGGAGAAGGTGAAGTCTGGAGGGTGAAGCAGAAGAAGTAGAAGAAGGAGAAGGAGAAGGTGAAGTCAGGAGGGTGAATCAGAAGATTTAGAAGAAGGAGAAGGAGAAGGTGAAGTCAGGAGGGTGAATCAGAAGAAGCAGAAGAAGGAGAAGGAGAAGGTGAAGTCTGGAGGGTGAATCAGAAGAAGTAGAAGAAGGAGAAGGAGAAGGTGAAGTCAGGAGGGTGAATCAGAAGAAGCAGTAGAAGGAGAAGGAGAAGGTGAAGTCTGGAGGGTGAATCAGAAGAATCAGAAGAAGGAGAAGGAGAAGGTGAAGTCTGGAGGGTGAATCAGAAGAAGCAGAAGAAAGAGAAGGAGAAGGTGAAGTCTGGAGGGTGAAGCAGAAGAAACAGAAGAACGAGAAGGAGAAGGTGAAGACTGGAGGGTGAATCTGAAGAAGTAGAAGAAGGAGAAGGAGAAGGTGAAGTCTGGAGGGTGAATCAGAAGAAGTAGAAGAAGGAGAAGGAGAAGGTGAAGTCTGGAGGGTGAATCAGAAGAAGCAGAAGAAGGAGAAGGTGAAGTCTGCAGGGTGAATCAGAAGAAGCAGAAGAAGGAGAAGGAGAAGATGAAGTCTGGAGGGTGAATCAGAAGAAGAAGAAGAAGGAGAAGGAGAAGGTGTAGTCTGGAGGGTGAATCAGAAGAAGCAGAAGAAGGAGAAGGAGAAGGTGAAGTTTGGAGGGTGAATCAGAAGAATCAGAAGAAGGAGAAGGAGAAGGTGAAGACTGGAGGGTGAATCAGAAGAAGTAGAAGAAGGAGAAGGAGAAGGTGAAGTCTGGAGGGCGCAGCAGAAGAAGCAGAAGAAGGAGAAGGAGAAGCTGAAGTCTGGAGGGTGAAGCAGAAGAAGCAGAAGAAGGAGAAGGAGAAGGTGAAGTCTGGAGGGTGAATCAGAAGAAGTAGAAGAAGGAGAAGGAGAAGGTGAAGTCAGGAGAGTGAAGCAGAAGAAGCAGAAGATGGAGAAGGAGAAGGTGAAGTCTGGAGGGCGAAGCAGAAGAAGCAGAAGAAGGAGAAGGAGAAGGTGAAGTCTGGAGGGTGAAGCAGAAGAAGCAGAAGAAGGAGAAGGAGAAGGTGAAGTCTGGAGCGTGAATCAGAAGAAGTAGAAGAAGGAGAAGGAGAAGGTGAAGTCAGGAGGGTGAAGCAGAAGAAGCAGAAGAAGGAGAAGGAGAAGGTGAAGTCTGGAGGGTGAAGCAGAAGAAGCAGAAAAAGGAGCAGGAGAAGTTGAAGTCTGGAGGGTGAAGCAGAAGAAGCAGAAGAAGGAGAAGGAGAAGGTGAAGTCAGGATGGTGAATCAGAAGAAGTAGAAGAAGGAGAAGGAGAAGGTGAAGTCTGGAGGTTGAATCGGAAGAAGCAGAAGAAGGAGAAGGAGAAGGTGAAGTCTGGAGGGTGAATCAGAAGAATCAGAAGAAAGACAAGGAGAAGGTGAAGTCTGGAGGGTGAATTAGAAGAAGCAGAAGAAGGAGAAGGAGAAGGTGAAGTCAGGAGGGTAAATCAGAAGAAGCAGAAGAAGGAGAAGGAGAAGGTAAAGTTAGGAGGGTGAATCAGAAGAAGCAGAAGAAGGAGAAGGAGCAGGTGAAGTCAGGGGGGTGAAGCAGAAGAAGTAGAAGAAGGAGAAGGAGAAGGTGAAGTCAGGAGGGTGAAGCAGAAGAAGCAGAAGAAGGAGAAGGAGAAGGTGAAGTCTGGAGGGCGCAGCAGAAGAAGCAGAAGAAGGAGAAGGAGAAGGTGAAGTCTGGAGGGTGAATCAGAAGAAGTAGAAGAAGGTGAAGGAGAAGGTGAAGTCAGGAGAGTGAAGCAGAAGAAGCAGAAGAAGGAGAAGGAGAAGTTGAAGTCTGGAGGGTGAAGCAGAAGAAGCAGAAGAAGGAGAAGGAGAAGGTGATGTCTGGAGGGCGAAGCAGAAGAAGCAGAAGAAGGAGAAGGAGAAGGTGAAGTCTGGAGGGTGAAGCAGAAGAAGCAGAAGAAGGAGAAGGAGAAGGTGAAGTCTGGAGGGTGAATCAGAAGAAGTAGAAGAAGGAGAAGGAGAAGGTGAAGTCAGGAGGGTGAAGCAGAAGAAGCAGAAGAAGGAGAAGGAGAAGGTGAAGTCAGGAGGGTGAATCGGAAGAAGTAGAAGAAGGAGAAGGAGAAGGTGAAGTCTGGAGGGTGAATCAGAAGTAGTAGAAGAAGGAGAAGGAGAAGGTGAAGTCTGGAGGGTGAATCAGAAGAAGTAGAAGAAGGAGAATGAGAAGGTGAAGTCTGGAGGGTGAATCAGAAGAAGCAGAAGAAGGAGAAGGAGAAGGTGAAGTCTGGAGGGAGAAGCAGAAGAAGTAGAAGAAGGAGAAGGAGAAGGTGAAGTCTGGAGGGTGAATCAGAAGAAGTAGAAGAAGGAGAAGGAGAAGGTGAAGTCTGGAGGGTGAATCAGAAGAAGTAGAAGAAGGAGAAGGAGAAGGTGAAGTCTGGAGGGTGAATCAGAAGAAACAGAAGAAGGAGAAGGAGAAGGTGAAGTCTGGAGGGTGAATCAGAAGAAGTAGAAGAAGGAGAAGTAGAAGGTGTAGTCTGGAGGGTGAATCAGTAGAAGTCGACGAAGGAGAAGGAGAAGGTGAAGTCTGGAGGGTGAATCAGAAGAAGCAGAAGAAGGAGAAGGAGAAAGTGAAGTCTGGAGGGTGAATCAGAAGAAGGAGAAGAAGGAGAAGGAGAAGGTGAAGTCTGGAGGGTGAATCAGAAGAAGCAGAAGAAGGAGAAGGAGAAGGTGAAGTCTGGAGGGTGAATCAGAAGAAGCAGAAGAAGGAGAAGGAGAAGGTGAAGTCTGGAGGGTGAAACAGAAGAAGCAGAATAAGGAGAAGGAGAAGGTGAAGTCAGGAGGGTGAATCAGAAGAAGCAGAAGAAGGAGAAGGAGAAGGTGAAGTAAGGAGGGTGAATCAGAAGAAGCAGAAGAAGGAGAAGGAGAAGGTGAAGTCTGGAGTGTGAAGCAGAAGAAGCAAAAGAAGGAGAAGGAGAAGGTGAAGTCTGGAGGGTGAATCAGAAGAAGTAGAAGAAGGAGAAGGAGAAGGTGAAGTCAGGAGGGTGAATCAGAAGAAGTAGAAGAAGGAGAAGGATAAAGTGAAGTCAGGAGGGTGAATCAGAAGAAGCAGTAGAAGGAGAAGGAGAAGGTGAAGTCTGGAGGGTGAATCAGAAGAATCAAAAGAAGGAGAAGGAGAAGGTGAAGTCTGGAGGGTGTAGCAGAAGAAACAGAAGAAGGAGAAGGAGAAGGTGAAGACTGGAGGGTGAATCTGAAGAAGTAGAAGAAGGAGAAGGAGAAGGTGAAGTCTGGAGGGTGAATCAGAAGAAGTAGAAGAAGGAGAAGGAGAAGGTGAAGTCTGGAGGGTGAATCAGAAGAAGCAGAAGAAGGAGAAGGAGAAGGTGAAGTCTGCAGGGTGAATCAGAAGAAGCAGAAGAAGGAGAAGGAGAAGATGAAGTCTGGAGGGTGAATCAGAAGAAGAAGAAGAAGGAGAAGGAGAAGGTGAAGTCTGGAGGGTGAATCAGAAGAAGCAGAAGAAGGAGAAGGAGAAGGTGAAGTTTGGAGGGTGAATCAGAAGAATCAGAAGAAGGAGAAGGAGAAGGTGAAGTCTGGAGGGTGAATCAGAAGAAGCAGAAGAAAGAGAAGGAGAAGGTGAAGTCTGGAGGGTGAAGCAGAAGAAACAGAAGAAGGAGAAGGAGAAGGTGAAGACTGGAGGGTGAATCTGAAGAAGTAGAAGAAGGAGAAGGAGAAGGGGAAGACTGGAGGGTGAATCAGAAGAAGTAGAAGAAGGAGAAGGAGAAGGTGAAGTTTGGAGGGTGAATCAGAAGAAGCAGAAGAAGGAGAAGGAGAAGGTGAAGTCTGGAGGGTGAATCAGAAGAAGCAGAAGAAGGAGAAGGAGAAGGTGAAGTCTGGAGGGTGAAACAGAAGAAGCAGAAGAAGGAGAAGGAGAAGGAGAAGTCTGGAGGGTGAATCAGAAGAAGCAGAAGAAGGAGAAGGAGAAGGTGAAGTCAGGAGGGTGAATCAGAAGAAGCAGAAGAAGGAGAAGGAGAAGGTGAAGTTAGGAGGGTGAATCAGAAGAAGCAGAAGAAGGAGAAGGAGCAGGTGAAGTCAGGGGGGTGAAGCAGAAGAAGTAGAAGAAGGAGAAGGAGAAGGTGAAGTCAGGACGGTGAAGCAGAAGAAGCAGAAGAAGGAGAAGGAGAAGGTGAAGTCTGGAGGGCGGAGCAGAAGAAGCAGAAGAAGGAGAAGGAGAAGCTGAAGTCTGGAGGGTGAAGCAGAAGAAGCAGAAGAAGGAGAAGGAGAAGGTGAAGTCTGGAGGGTGAATCAGAAGAAGTAGAAGAAGGAGAAGGAGAAGGTGAAGTCAGGAGAGTGAAGCAGAAGAAGCAGAAGATGGAGAAGGAGAAGGTGAAGTCTGGAGGGCGAAGCAGAAGAAGCAGAAGAAGGAGAAGGAGAAGGTGAAGCCTGGAGGGTGAAGCAGAAGAAGCAGAAGAAGGAGAAGGAGAAGGTGAAGTCTGGAGGGTGAATCAGAAGAAGTAGAAGGAGGAGAAGGAGAAGGTGAAGTCAGGAGGGTGAAGCAGAAGAAGCAGAAGAAGGAGAAGGAGAAGGTGAAGTCTGGAGGGTGAAGCAGAAGAAGCAGAAGAAGGAGCAGGAGAAGGTGAAGTCTGGAGGGTGAAGCAGAAGAAGCAGAAGAAGGAGAAGGAGAAGGTGAAGTCAGGAGGGTGAATCAGAAGAAGTAGAAGAAGGAGAAGGAGAAGGTGAAGTCTGGAGTGTGAATCAGAAGAAGCAGAAGAAGGAGAAGGAGAAGGTGAAGTCTGGAGGGTGAATCAGAAGAAGCAGAAGAAGGAGAAGGAGAAGATGAAGTCTGGAGTGTGAATCAGAAGAAGTAGAAGAAGGAGAAGGAGAAGGTGAGGTCTGGAGGGTCAATCAGAAGAAGCAGAAGAAGGAGAAGGAGAAGGTGAAGTCTGGAGGGTGAATCAGAAGAAGCAGAAGAAGGAGAAGGAGAAGGTGAAGTCTGGAGGGTGAATTAGAAGAAGCAGAAGAAGGAGAAGGAGAAGGTGAAGTCAGGAGGGTGAATCAGAAGAAGCAGAAGAAGGAGAAGGAGAAGGTAAAGTTAGGAGGGTGAATCAGAAGAAGCAGAAGAAGGAGAAGGAGCAGGTGAAGTCAGGGGGGTGAAACAGAAGAACTAGAAGAAGGAGAAGGAGAAGGTGAAGTCAGGAGGGTGAAGCAGAAGAAGCAGAAGAAGGAGAAGGAGAAGGTGAAGTCTGGAGGGCGCAGCAGAAGAAGCAGAAGAAGGAGAAGGAGAAGGTGAAGTCTGGAGGGTGAAGCAGAAGAAGCAGAAGAAGGAGAAGGAGAAGGTGAAGTCTGGAGGGTGAATCAGAAGAAGTAGAAGAAGGAGAAGGAGAAGGTGAAGTCAGGAGAGTGAAGCAGAAGAAGCAGAAGGAGGAGAAGGAGAAGGTGAAGTCTGGAAGGTGAAGCAGAAGAAGCAGAAGAAGGAGAAAGAGAAGTTGATGTCTGGAGGGCGAATCAGAAGAAGCAGAAGAAGGAGAAGGAGAAGGTGAAGTCTGGAGGGTGAAGCAGAAGAAGCAGAAGAAGGAGAAGGAGAAGGTGAAGTCTGGAGGGTGAATCAGAAGAAGTAGAAGAAGGAGAAGGAGAAGGTGAAGTCAGGAGGGTGAATCAGAAGAAGTAGAAGAAGGAGAAGGAGAAAGTGAAGTCTGGAGGGTGAAGCAGAAGAAGTAGAAGAAGGAGAAGGAGAAGGTGAAGTCAGGAGGGTGAATCAGAAGATTTAGAAGAAGGAGAAGGAGAAGGTGAAGTCAGGAGGGTGAATCAGAAGAAGCAGAAGAAGGAGAAGGAGAAGGTGAAGTCTGGAGGGTGAATCAGAAGAAGTAGAAGAAGGAGAAGGAGAAGGTGAAGTCAGGAGGGTGAATCAGAAGAAGCAGTAGAAGGAGAAGGAGAAGGTGAAGTCTGGAGGGTGAATCAGAAGAATCAGAAGAAGGAGAAGGAGAAGGTGAAGTCTGGAGGGTGAATCAGAAGAAGCAGAAGAAAGAGAAGGAGAAGGTGAAGTCTGGAGGGTGAAGCAGAAGAAACAGAAGAAGGAGAAGGAGAAGGTGAAGACTGGAGGGTGAATCTGAAGAAGTAGAAGAAGGAGAAGGAGAAGGTGAAGTCTGGAGGGTGAATCAGAAGAAGTAGAAGAAGGAGAAGGAGAAGGTGAAGTCTGGAGGGTGAATCAGAAGAAGCAGAAGAAGGAGAAGGAGAAGGTGAAGTCTGCAGGGTGAATCAGAAGAAGCAGAAGAAGGAGAAGGAGAAGATGAAGTCTGGAGGGTGAATCAGAAGAAGAAGAAGAAGGAGAAGGAGAAGGTGAAGTCTGGAGGGTGAATCAGAAGAAGCAGAAGAAGGAGAAGGAGAAGGTGAAGTTTGGAGGGTGAATCAGAAGAATCAGAAGAAGGAGAAGGAGAAGGTGAAGACTGGAGGGTGAATCAGAAGAAGTAGAAGAAGGAGAAGGAGAAGGTGAAGTCTGGAGGGTGGATCAGAAGAAGTGGAAGAAGGAGAAGGAGAAGTTGAAGTCTGGAGGGTGAATCAGAAGAAGTAGAAGAAGGAGAAGGAGAAGGTGAAGTCTGGAGGGTGAATCAGAAGAAGCAGAAGAAGGAGAAGGAGAAGATGAAGTCTGGAGGGTGAATCAGAAGAAGTAGAAGAAGGAGAAGGAGAAGGTGAAGTCTGGAGGGTGAATCAGAAGAAGTAGAAGAAGGAGAAGGAGAAGATGAAGTCTGGAGGGTGAATCAGAAGAAACAGAAGAAGGAGAAGGAGAAGGTGAAGTCTGGAGGGTGAATCAGAAGAAGTAGAAGAAGGAGAAGGAGAAGGTGTAGTCTGGAGGGTGAATCAGAAGAAGTAGACGAAGGAGAAGGAGAAGGTGAAGTCTGGAGGGTGAATCAGAAGAAGCAGAAGAAGGAGAAGGAGAAGGTGAAGTCTGGAGGGTGAATCAGAAGAAGTAGAAGAAGGAGAAGGAGAAGGTGAAGTCTGGAGGGTGAATCAGAAGAAGCAGAAGAAGGAGAAGGAGAAGGTGAAGTCTGGAGGGTGAATCAGAAGAAGCAGAAGAAGGAGAAGGAGAAGGTGAAGTCTGGAGGGAGAATCAGAAGAAGCAGAATAAGGAGAAGGAGAAGGTGAAGTCTGGAGGGTGAATCAGAAGAAGCAGAAGAAGGAGAAGGAGAAGGTGAAGTCTGGAGGGTGAATCAGAAGAAGTAGAAGAAGGAGAAGGAGAAAGTGAAGTCTGGAGGGTGAATCAGAAGAAGTATAAGAAGGAGAAGGAGAAGGTGAAGTCTGGAGGGTGAATCAGAAGAAGTAGAAGAAGGAGAAGGAGAAGGTGAAGTCTGGAGGGTGAAGCAGAAGAAGTAGATGAAGGAGAAGGAGAAGGTGAAGTCAGGAGGGTGAATCAGAAGAAGTAGAAGAAGGAGAAGGAGAATGTGAGTTCTGGAGGGTGAATCAGAAGAAGCAGAAGAAGGAGAAGGAGAAGGTGAAGTCTGGAGGGTGAATCAGATGAATCAGAAGAAGGAGAAGGAGAAGGTGAAGTCTGGAGGGTGAATCAGAAGAAGCAGAAGAAAGAGAAGGAGAAGGTGCAGTCTGGAGGGTGCAGCAGAAGAAACAGAAGAAGGAGAAGGAGAAGGTGAAGACTGGAGGGTGAATCAGAAGAAGTAGAAGAAGGAGAAGGAGAAGGTGAAGTCTGGAGGGTGAATCAGAAGAAGTAGAAGAAGGAGAAGGAGAAGGTGAAGTCTGGAGGGTGAATCAGAAGAAGCAGAAGAAGGAGAAGGAGAAGGTGAAGTCTGGAGGGTGAATCAGAAGAAGGAGAAGAAGGAGAAGGAGAAGATGAAGTCTGGAGGGTGAATCAGAAGAAGTAGAAGAAGGAGAAGGAGAAGGTGAAGTCTGGAGGCTGAATCAGAAGAAGTAGAAGAAGGAGAAGGAGAAGGTGAAGTCTGGAGGGTGAATCAGAAGAAGCAGAAGAAGGAGAAGGAGAAGATGAAGTCTGGAGGGTGAATCAGAAGAAGTAGAAGAAGGAGAAGGAGAAGGTGAGGTCTGGAGGGTGAATCAGAAGAAGCAGAAGAAGGAGAAGGAGAAGGTGAAGTCTGGAGGGTGAATCAGAAGAAGCAGAAGAAGGAGAAGGAGAAGGTGAAGTCTGGAGGGTGAATCAGAAGAAGCAGAAGAAGGAGAAGGAGAAGGTGAAGTCAGGAGGGTGAATCAGAAGAAGCAGAAGAAGGAGAAGGAGAAGGTGAATTTAGGAGGGTGAATCAGAAGAAGCAGAAGAAGGAGAAGGAGCAGGTGAAGTCAGGGGGGTGTAGCAGAAGAAGTAGAAGAAGGAGAAGGAGAAGGTGAAGTCAGGACGGTGAAGCAGAAGAAGCAGAAGAAGGAGAAGGAGAAGGTGAAGCCTGGAGGGCGCAGCAGAAGAAGCAGAAGAAGGAGAAGGAGAAGGTGAAGTCTGGAGTGTGAAGCAGAAGAAGCAGAAGAAGGAGAAGGAGAAGGTGAAGTCTGGAGGGCGCAGCAGAAGAAGCAGAAGAAGGAGAAGGAGAAGGTGAAGTCTGGAGGGTGAAGCAGAAGAAGCAGAAGAAGGAGAAGGAGAAGGTGAAGTCTGGAGGGTGAATCAGAAGAAGTAGAAGAAGGAGAAGGAGAAGGTGAAGTCAGGAGAGTGAAGCAGAAGAAGCAGAAGGAGGAGAAGGAGAAGGTGAAGTCTGGAAGGTAAAGCAGAAGAAGCAGAAGAAGGAGAAAGAGAAGTTGATGTCTGGAGGGCGAATCAGAAGAAGCAGAAGAAGGAGAAGGAGAAGGTGAAGTCTGGACGGTGAAGCAGAAGAAGCAGAAGAAGGAGAAGGAGAAGGTGAAGTCTGGAGGGTGAATCAGAAGAAGTAGAAGAAGGAGAAGGAGAAGGTGAAGTCAGGAGGGTGAATCAGAAGAAGTAGAAGAAGGAGAAGGAGAAGTTGAAGTCTGGAGGGTGAAGCAGAAGAAGTAGAAGAAGGAGAAGGAGAAGGTGAAGTCAGGAGGGTGAATCAGAAGAAGTAGAAGAAGGAGAAGGAGAAGGTGAAGTCTGGAGGGTGAAGCAGAAGAAGTAGAAGAAGGAGAAGGAGAAGGTGAAGTCAGGAGGGTGAATCAGAAGATTTAGAAGAAGGAGAAGGAGAAGGTGAAGTCAGGAGGGTGAATCAGAAGAAGCAGAAGAAGGAGAAGGAGAAGGTGAAGTCTGGAGGGTGAATCAGAAGAAGTAGAAGAAGGAGAAGGAGAAGGTGAAGTCAGGAGGGTGAATCAGAAGAAGCAGTAGAAGGAGAAGGAGAAGGTGAAGTCTGGAGGGTGAATCAGAAGAATCAGAAGAAGGAGAAGGAGAAGGTGAAGTCTGGAGGGTGAATCAGAAGAAGCAGAAGAAAGAGAAGGAGAAGGTGAAGTCTGGAGGGTGAAGCAGAAGAAACAGAAGAACGAGAAGGAGAAGGTGAAGACTGGAGGGTGAATCTGAAGAAGTAGAAGAAGGAGAAGGAGAAGGTGAAGTCTGGAGGGTGAATCAGAAGAAGTAGAAGAAGGAGAAGGAGAAGGTGAAGTCTGGAGGGTGAATCAGAAGAAGCAGAAGAAGGAGAAGGTGAAGTCTGCAGGGTGAATCAGAAGAAGCAGAAGAAGGAGAAGGAGAAGATGAAGTCTGGAGGGTGAATCAGAAGAAGAAGAAGAAGGAGAAGGAGAAGGTGTAGTCTGGAGGGTGAATCAGAAGAAGCAGAAGAAGGAGAAGGAGAAGGTGAAGTTTGGAGGGTGAATCAGAAGAATCAGAAGAAGGAGAAGGAGAAGGTGAAGACTGGAGGGTGAATCAGAAGAAGTAGAAGAAGGAGAAGGAGAAGGTGAAGTCTGGAGGGTGGATCAGAAGAAGTGGAAGAAGGAGAAGGAGAAGTTGAAGTCTGGAGGGTGAATCAGAAGAAGCAGAAGAAGGAGAAGGAGAAGGTGAAGTCTGGAGGGTGAATCAGAAGAAGCAGAAGAAGGAGAAGGAGAAGATGAAGTCTGGAGGGTGAATCAGAAGAAGTAGAAGAAGGAGAAGGAGAAGGTGAAGTCTGGAGGGTGAATCAGAAGAAGTAGAAGAAGGAGAAGGAGAAGATGAAGTCTGGAGGGTGAATCAGAAGAAACAGAAGAAGGAGAAGGAGAAGGTGAAGTCTGGAGGGTGAATCAGAAGAAGTAGAAGAAGGAGAAGGAGAAGGTGTAGTCTGGAGGGTGAATCAGAAGAAGTAGACGAAGGAGAAGGAGAAGGTGAAGTCTGGAGGGTGAATCAGAAGAAGCAGAAGAAGGAGAAGGAGAAGGTGAAGTCTGGAGGGTGAATCAGAAGAAGTAGAAGAAGGAGAAGGAGAAGGTGAAGTCTGGAGGGTGAATCAGAAGAAGCAGAAGAAGGAGAAGGAGAAGGTGAAGTCTGGAGGGTGAATCAGAAGAAGCAGAAGAAGGAGAAGGAGAAGGTGAAGTCTGGAGGGTGAATCAGAAGAAGCAGAATAAGGAGAAGGAGAAGGTGAAGTCTGGAGGGTGAATCAGAAGAAGCAGAAGAAGGAGAAGGAGAAGGTGAAGTCTGGAGGGTGAATCAGAAGAAGTAGAAGAAGGAGAAGGAGAAAGTGAAGTCTGGAGGGTGAATCAGAAGAAGTATAAGAAGGAGAAGGAGAAGGTGAAGTCTGGAGGGTGAATCAGAAGAAGTAGAAGAAGGAGAAGGAGAAGGTGAAGTCTGGAGGGTGAAGCAGAAGAAGTAGATGAAGGAGAAGGAGAAGGTGAAGTCAGGAGGGTGAATCAGAAGAAGTAGAAGAAGGAGAAGGAGAATGTGAGTTCTGGAGGGTGAATCAGAAGAAGCAGAAGAAGGAGAAGGAGAAGGTGAAGTCTGGAGGGTGAATCAGATGAATCAGAAGAAGGAGAAGGAGAAGGTGAAGTCTGGAGGGTGAATCAGAAGAAGCAGAAGAAAGAGAAGGAGAAGGTGCAGTCTGGAGGGTGAAGCAGAAGAAACAGAAGAAGGAGAAGGAGAAGGTGAAGACTGGAGGGTGAATCAGAAGAAGTAGAAGAAGGAGAAGGAGAAGGTGAAGTCTGGAGGGTGAATCAGAAGAAGTAGAAGAAGGAGAAGGAGAAGGTGAAGTCTGGAGGGTGAATCAGAAGAAGCAGAAGAAGGAGAAGGAGAAGGTGAAGTCTGGAGGGTGAATCAGAAGAAGGAGAAGAAGGAGAAGGAGAAGATGAAGTCTGGAGGGTGAATCAGAAGAAGTAGAAGAAGGAGAAGGAGAAGGTGAAGTCTGGAGGCTGAATCAGAAGAAGTAGAAGAAGGAGAAGGAGAAGGTGAAGTCTGGAGGGTGAATCAGAAGAAGCAGAAGAAGGAGAAGGAGAAGATGAAGTCTGGAGGGTGAATCAGAAGAAGTAGAAGAAGGAGAAGGAGAAGGTGAGGTCTGGAGGGTGAATCAGAAGAAGCAGAAGAAGGAGAAGGAGAAGGTGAAGTCTGGAGGGTGAATCAGAAGAAGCAGAAGAAGGAGAAGGAGAAGGTGAAGTCTGGAGGGTGAATCAGAAGAAGCAGAAGAAGGAGAAGGAGAAGGTGAAGTCAGGAGGGTGAATCAGAAGAAGCAGAAGAAGGAGAAGGAGAAGGTGAATTTAGGAGGGTGAATCAGAAGAAGCAGAAGAAGGAGAAGGAGCAGGTGAAGTCAGGGGGGTGTAGCAGAAGAAGTAGAAGAAGGAGAAGGAGAAGGTGAAGTCAGGACGGTCAATCAGAAGAAGCAGAAGAAGGAGAAGGAGAAGGTGAAGTCTGGAGGGTGAATCAGAAGAAGCAGAAGAAGGAGAAGGAGAAGGTGAAGTCTGGAGGGTGAATTAGAAGAAGCAGAAGAAGGAGAAGGAGAAGGTGAAGTCAGGAGGGTGAATCAGAAGAAGCAGAAGAAGGAGAAGGAGAAGGTAAAGTTAGGAGGGTGAATCAGAAGAAGCAGAAGAAGGAGAAGGAGCAGGTGAAGTCAGGGGGGTGAAACAGAAGAAGTAGAAGAAGGAGAAGGAGAAGGTGAAGTCAGGAGGGTGAAGCAGAAGAAGCAGAAGAAGGAGAAGGAGAAGGTGAAGTCTGGAGGGCGCAGCAGAAGAAGCAGAAGAAGGAGAAGGAGAAGGTGAAGTCTGGAGGGTGAAGCAGAAGAAGCAGAAGAAGGAGAAGGAGAAGGTGAAGTCTGGAGGGTGAATCAGAAGAAGTAGAAGAAGGAGAAGGAGAAGGTGAAGTCAGGAGAGTGAAGCAGAAGAAGCAGAAGGAGGAGAAGGAGAAGGTGAAGTCTGGAAGGTGAAGCAGAAGAAGCAGAAGAAGGAGAAAGAGAAGTTGATGTCTGGAGGGCGAATCAGAAGAAGCAGAAGAAGGAGAAGGAGAAGGTGAAGTCTGGAGGGTGAAGCAGAAGAAGCAGAAGAAGGAGAAGGAGAAGGTGAAGTCTGGAGGGTGAATCAGAAGAAGTAGAAGAAGGAGAAGGAGAAGGTGAAGTCAGGAGGGTGAATCAGAAGAAGTAGAAGAAGGAGAAGGAGAAAGTGAAGTCTGGAGGGTGAAGCAGAAGAAGTAGAAGAAGGAGAAGGAGAAGGTGAAGTCAGGAGGGTGAATCAGAAGATTTAGAAGAAGGAGAAGGAGAAGGTGAAGTCAGGAGGGTGAATCAGAAGAAGCAGAAGAAGGAGAAGGAGAAGGTGAAGTCTGGAGGGTGAATCAGAAGAAGTAGAAGAAGGAGAAGGAGAAGGTGAAGTCAGGAGGGTGAATCAGAAGAAGCAGTAGAAGGAGAAGGAGAAGGTGAAGTCTGGAGGGTGAATCAGAAGAATCAGAAGAAGGAGAAGGAGAAGGTGAAGTCTGGAGGGTGAATCAGAAGAAGCAGAAGAAAGAGAAGGAGAAGGTGAAGTCTGGAGGGTGAAGCAGAAGAAACAGAAGAAGGAGAAGGAGAAGGTGAAGACTGGAGGGTGAATCTGAAGAAGTAGAAGAAGGAGAAGGAGAAGGTGAAGTCTGGAGGGTGAATCAGAAGAAGTAGAAGAAGGAGAAGGAGAAGGTGAAGTCTGGAGGGTGAATCAGAAGAAGCAGAAGAAGGAGAAGGAGAAGGTGAAGTCTGCAGGGTGAATCAGAAGAAGCAGAAGAAGGAGAAGGAGAAGATGAAGTCTGGAGGGTGAATCAGAAGAAGAAGAAGAAGGAGAAGGAGAAGGTGAAGTCTGGAGGGTGAATCAGAAGAAGCAGAAGAAGGAGAAGGAGAAGGTGAAGTTTGGAGGGTGAATCAGAAGAATCAGAAGAAGGAGAAGGAGAAGGTGAAGACTGGAGGGTGAATCAGAAGAAGTAGAAGAAGGAGAAGGAGAAGGTGAAGTCTGGAGGGTGGATCAGAAGAAGTGGAAGAAGGAGAAGGAGAAGTTGAAGTCTGGAGGGTGAATCAGAAGAAGTAGAAGAAGGAGAAGGAGAAGGTGAAGTCTGGAGGGTGAATCAGAAGAAGCAGAAGAAGGAGAAGGAGAAGATGAAGTCTGGAGGGTGAATCAGAAGAAGTAGAAGAAGGAGAAGGAGAAGGTGAAGTCTGGAGGGTGAATCAGAAGAAGTAGAAGAAGGAGAAGGAGAAGATGAAGTCTGGAGGGTGAATCAGAAGAAACAGAAGAAGGAGAAGGAGAAGGTGAAGTCTGGAGGGTGAATCAGAAGAAGTAGAAGAAGGAGAAGGAGAAGGTGTAGTCTGGAGGGTGAATCAGAAGAAGTAGACGAAGGAGAAGGAGAAGGTGAAGTCTGGAGGGTGAATCAGAAGAAGCAGAAGAAGGAGAAGGAGAAGGTGAAGTCTGGAGGGTGAATCAGAAGAAGTAGAAGAAGGAGAAGGAGAAGGTGAAGTCTGGAGGGTGAATCAGAAGAAGCAGAAGAAGGAGAAGGAGAAGGTGAAGTCTGGAGGGTGAATCAGAAGAAGCAGAAGAAGGAGAAGGAGAAGGTGAAGTCTGGAGGGAGAATCAGAAGAAGCAGAATAAGGAGAAGGAGAAGGTGAAGTCTGGAGGGTGAATCAGAAGAAGCAGAAGAAGGAGAAGGAGAAGGTGAAGTCTGGAGGGTGAATCAGAAGAAGTAGAAGAAGGAGAAGGAGAAAGTGAAGTCTGGAGGGTGAATCAGAAGAAGTATAAGAAGGAGAAGGAGAAGGTGAAGTCTGGAGGGTGAATCAGAAGAAGTAGAAGAAGGAGAAGGAGAAGGTGAAGTCTGGAGGGTGAAGCAGAAGAAGTAGATGAAGGAGAAGGAGAAGGTGAAGTCAGGAGGGTGAATCAGAAGAAGTAGAAGAAGGAGAAGGAGAATGTGAGTTCTGGAGGGTGAATCAGAAGAAGCAGAAGAAGGAGAAGGAGAAGGTGAAGTCTGGAGGGTGAATCAGATGAATCAGAAGAAGGAGAAGGAGAAGGTGAAGTCTGGAGGGTGAATCAGAAGAAGCAGAAGAAAGAGAAGGAGAAGGTGCAGTCTGGAGGGTGCAGCAGAAGAAACAGAAGAAGGAGAAGGAGAAGGTGAAGACTGGAGGGTGAATCAGAAGAAGTAGAAGAAGGAGAAGGAGAAGGTGAAGTCTGGAGGGTGAATCAGAAGAAGTAGAAGAAGGAGAAGGAGAAGGTGAAGTCTGGAGGGTGAATCAGAAGAAGCAGAAGAAGGAGAAGGAGAAGGTGAAGTCTGGAGGGTGAATCAGAAGAAGGAGAAGAAGGAGAAGGAGAAGATGAAGTCTGGAGGGTGAATCAGAAGAAGTAGAAGAAGGAGAAGGAGAAGGTGAAGTCTGGAGGCTGAATCAGAAGAAGTAGAAGAAGGAGAAGGAGAAGGTGAAGTCTGGAGGGTGAATCAGAAGAAGCAGAAGAAGGAGAAGGAGAAGATGAAGTCTGGAGGGTGAATCAGAAGAAGTAGAAGAAGGAGAAGGAGAAGGTGAGGTCTGGAGGGTGAATCAGAAGAAGCAGAAGAAGGAGAAGGAGAAGGTGAAGTCTGGAGGGTGAATCAGAAGAAGCAGAAGAAGGAGAAGGAGAAGGTGAAGTCTGGAGGGTGAATCAGAAGAAGCAGAAGAAGGAGAAGGAGAAGGTGAAGTCAGGAGGGTGAATCAGAAGAAGCAGAAGAAGGAGAAGGAGAAGGTGAATTTAGGAGGGTGAATCAGAAGAAGCAGAAGAAGGAGAAGGAGCAGGTGAAGTCAGGGGGGTGTAGCAGAAGAAGTAGAAGAAGGAGAAGGAGAAGGTGAAGTCAGGACGGTGAAGCAGAAGAAGCAGAAGAAGGAGAAGGAGAAGGTGAAGCCTGGAGGGCGCAGCAGAAGAAGCAGAAGAAGGAGAAGGAGAAGGTGAAGTCTGGAGTGTGAAGCAGAAGAAGCAGAAGAAGGAGAAGGAGAAGGTGAAGTCTGGAGGGCGCAGCAGAAGAAGCAGAAGAAGGAGAAGGAGAAGGTGAAGTCTGGAGGGTGAAGCAGAAGAAGCAGAAGAAGGAGAAGGAGAAGGTGAAGTCTGGAGGGTGAATCAGAAGAAGTAGAAGAAGGAGAAGGAGAAGGTGAAGTCAGGAGAGTGAAGCAGAAGAAGCAGAAGGAGGAGAAGGAGAAGGTGAAGTCTGGAAGGTAAAGCAGAAGAAGCAGAAGAAGGAGAAAGAGAAGTTGATGTCTGGAGGGCGAATCAGAAGAAGCAGAAGAAGGAGAAGGAGAAGGTGAAGTCTGGACGGTGAAGCAGAAGAAGCAGAAGAAGGAGAAGGAGAAGGTGAAGTCTGGAGGGTGAATCAGAAGAAGTAGAAGAAGGAGAAGGAGAAGGTGAAGTCAGGAGGGTGAATCAGAAGAAGTAGAAGAAGGAGAAGGAGAAGTTGAAGTCTGGAGGGTGAAGCAGAAGAAGTAGAAGAAGGAGAAGGAGAAGGTGAAGTCAGGAGGGTGAATCAGAAGAAGTAGAAGAAGGAGAAGGAGAAGGTGAAGTCTGGAGGGTGAAGCAGAAGAAGTAGAAGAAGGAGAAGGAGAAGGTGAAGTCAGGAGGGTGAATCAGAAGATTTAGAAGAAGGAGAAGGAGAAGGTGAAGTCAGGAGGGTGAATCAGAAGAAGCAGAAGAAGGAGAAGGAGAAGGTGAAGTCTGGAGGGTGAATCAGAAGAAGTAGAAGAAGGAGAAGGAGAAGGTGAAGTCAGGAGGGTGAATCAGAAGAAGCAGTAGAAGGAGAAGGAGAAGGTGAAGTCTGGAGGGTGAATCAGAAGAATCAGAAGAAGGAGAAGGAGAAGGTGAAGTCTGGAGGGTGAATCAGAAGAAGCAGAAGAAAGAGAAGGAGAAGGTGAAGTCTGGAGGGTGAAGCAGAAGAAACAGAAGAACGAGAAGGAGAAGGTGAAGACTGGAGGGTGAATCTGAAGAAGCAGAAGAAGGAGAAGGAGAAGGTGAAGTCTGGAGGGTGAATCAGAAGAAGTAGAAGAAGGAGAAGGAGAAGGTGAAGTCTGGAGGGTGAATCAGAAGAAGCAGAAGAAGGAGAAGGTGAAGTCTGCAGGGTGAATCAGAAGAAGCAGAAGAAGGAGAAGGAGAAGATGAAGTCTGGAGGGTGAATCAGAAGAAGAAGAAGAAGGAGAAGGAGAAGGTGTAGTCTGGAGGGTGAATCAGAAGAAGCAGAAGAAGGAGAAGGAGAAGGTGAAGTTTGGAGGGTGAATCAGAAGAATCAGAAGAAGGAGAAGGAGAAGGTGAAGACTGGAGGGTGAATCAGAAGAAGTAGAAGAAGGAGAAGGAGAAGGTGAAGTCTGGAGGGTGGATCAGAAGAAGTGGAAGAAGGAGAAGGAGAAGTTGAAGTCTGGAGGGTGAATCAGAAGAAGCAGAAGAAGGAGAAGGAGAAGGTGAAGTCTGGAGGGTGAATCAGAAGAAGCAGAAGAAGGAGAAGGAGAAGATGAAGTCTGGAGGGTGAATCAGAAGAAGTAGAAGAAGGAGAAGGAGAAGGTGAAGTCTGGAGGGTGAATCAGAAGAAGTAGAAGAAGGAGAAGGAGAAGATGAAGTCTGGAGGGTGAATCAGAAGAAACAGAAGAAGGAGAAGGAGAAGGTGAAGTCTGGAGGGTGAATCAGAAGAAGTAGAAGAAGGAGAAGGAGAAGGTGTAGTCTGGAGGGTGAATCAGAAGAAGTAGACGAAGGAGAAGGAGAAGGTGAAGTCTGGAGGGTGAATCAGAAGAAGCAGAAGAAGGAGAAGGAGAAGGTGAAGTCTGGAGGGTGAATCAGAAGAAGTAGAAGAAGGAGAAGGAGAAGGTGAAGTCTGGAGGGTGAATCAGAAGAAGCAGAAGAAGGAGAAGGAGAAGGTGAAGTCTGGAGGGTGAATCAGAAGAAGCAGAAGAAGGAGAAGGAGAAGGTGAAGTCTGGAGGGTGAATCAGAAGAAGCAGAATAAGGAGAAGGAGAAGGTGAAGTCTGGAGGGTGAATCAGAAGAAGCAGAAGAAGGAGAAGGAGAAGGTGAAGTCTGGAGGGTGAATCAGAAGAAGTAGAAGAAGGAGAAGGAGAAAGTGAAGTCTGGAGGGTGAATCAGAAGAAGTATAAGAAGGAGAAGGAGAAGGTGAAGTCTGGAGGGTGAATCAGAAGAAGTAGAAGAAGGAGAAGGAGAAGGTGAAGTCTGGAGGGTGAAGCAGAAGAAGTAGATGAAGGAGAAGGAGAAGGTGAAGTCAGGAGGGTGAATCAGAAGAAGTAGAAGAAGGAGAAGGAGAATGTGAGTTCTGGAGGGTGAATCAGAAGAAGCAGAAGAAGGAGAAGGAGAAGGTGAAGTCTGGAGGGTGAATCAGATGAATCAGAAGAAGGAGAAGGAGAAGGTGAAGTCTGGAGGGTGAATCAGAAGAAGCAGAAGAAAGAGAAGGAGAAGGTGCAGTCTGGAGGGTGAAGCAGAAGAAACAGAAGAAGGAGAAGGAGAAGGTGAAGACTGGAGGGTGAATCAGAAGAAGTAGAAGAAGGAGAAGGAGAAGGTGAAGTCTGGAGGGTGAATCAGAAGAAGTAGAAGAAGGAGAAGGAGAAGGTGAAGTCTGGAGGGTGAATCAGAAGAAGCAGAAGAAGGAGAAGGAGAAGGTGAAGTCTGGAGGGTGAATCAGAAGAAGGAGAAGAAGGAGAAGGAGAAGATGAAGTCTGGAGGGTGAATCAGAAGAAGTAGAAGAAGGAGAAGGAGAAGGTGAAGTCTGGAGGCTGAATCAGAAGAAGTAGAAGAAGGAGAAGGAGAAGGTGAAGTCTGGAGGGTGAATCAGAAGAAGCAGAAGAAGGAGAAGGAGAAGATGAAGTCTGGAGGGTGAATCAGAAGAAGTAGAAGAAGGAGAAGGAGAAGGTGAGGTCTGGAGGGTGAATCAGAAGAAGCAGAAGAAGGAGAAGGAGAAGGTGAAGTCTGGAGGGTGAATCAGAAGAAGCAGAAGAAGGAGAAGGAGAAGGTGAAGTCTGGAGGGTGAATCAGAAGAAGCAGAAGAAGGAGAAGGAGAAGGTGAAGTCAGGAGGGTGAATCAGAAGAAGCAGAAGAAGGAGAAGGAGAAGGTGAATTTAGGAGGGTGAATCAGAAGAAGCAGAAGAAGGAGAAGGAGCAGGTGAAGTCAGGGGGGTGTAGCAGAAGAAGTAGAAGAAGGAGAAGGAGAAGGTGAAGTCAGGACGGTGAAGCAGAAGAAGCAGAAGAAGGAGAAGGAGAAGGTGAAGCCTGGAGGGCGCAGCAGAAGAAGCAGAAGAAGGAGAAGGAGAAGGTGAAGTCTGGAGTGTGAAGCAGAAGAAGCAGAAGAAGGAGAAGGAGAAGGTGAAGTCTGGAGGGCGCAGCAGAAGAAGCAGAAGAAGGAGAAGGAGAAGGTGAAGTCTGGAGGGTGAAGCAGAAGAAGCAGAAGAAGGAGAAGGAGAAGGTGAAGTCTGGAGGGTGAATCAGAAGAAGTAGAAGAAGGAGAAGGAGAAGGTGAAGTCAGGAGAGTGAAGCAGAAGAAGCAGAAGGAGGAGAAGGAGAAGGTGAAGTCTGGAAGGTGAAGCAGATGAAGCAGAAGAAGGAGAAAGAGAAGTTGATGTCTGGAGGGCGAATCAGAAGAAGCAGAAGAAGGAGAAGGAGAAGGTGAAGTCTGGACGGTGAAGCAGAAGAAGCAGAAGAAGGAGAAGGAGAAGGTGAAGTCTGGAGGGTGAATCAGAAGAAGTAGAAGAAGGAGAAGGAGAAGGTGAAGTCAGGAGGGTGAATCAGAAGAAGTAGAAGAAGGAGAAGGAGAAGTTGAAGTCTGGAGGGTGAAGCAGAAGAAGTAGAAGAAGGAGAAGGAGAAGGTGAAGTCAGGAGGGTGAATCAGAAGATTTAGAAGAAGGAGAAGGAGAAGGTGAAGTCAGGAGGGTGAATCAGAAGAAGCAGAAGAAGGAGAAGGAGAAGGTGAAGTCTGGAGGGTGAATCAGAAGAAGCAGAAGAAGGAGAAGGAGAAGGTGAAGTCTGGAGGGTGAATCAGAAGAAGCAGAATAAGGAGAAGGAGAAGGTGAAGTCTGGAGGGTGAATCAGAAGAAGCAGAAGAAGGAGAAGGAGAAGGTGAAGTCTGGAGGGTGAATCAGAAGAAGTAGAAGAAGGAGAAGGAGAAAGTGAAGTCTGGAGGGTGAATCAGAAGAAGTATAAGAAGGAGAAGGAGAAGGTGAAGTCTGGAGGGTGAATCAGAAGAAGTAGAAGAAGGAGAAGGAGAAGGTGAAGTCTGGAGGGTGAAGCAGAAGAAGTAGATGAAGGAGAAGGAGAAGGTGAAGTCAGGAGGGTGAATCAGAAGAAGTAGAAGAAGGAGAAGGAGAATGTGAGTTCTGGAGGGTGAATCAGAAGAAGCAGAAGAAGGAGAAGGAGAAGGTGAAGTCTGGAGGGTGAATCAGATGAATCAGAAGAAGGAGAAGGAGAAGGTGAAGTCTGGAGGGTGAATCAGAAGAAGCAGAAGAAAGAGAAGGAGAAGGTGCAGTCTGGAGGGTGAAGCAGAAGAAACAGAAGAAGGAGAAGGAGAAGGTGAAGACTGGAGGGTGAATCAGAAGAAGTAGAAGAAGGAGAAGGAGAAGGTGAAGTCTGGAGGGTGAATCAGAAGAAGTAGAAGAAGGAGAAGGAGAAGGTGAAGTCTGGAGGGTGAATCAGAAGAAGCAGAAGAAGGAGAAGGAGAAGGTGAAGTCTGGAGGGTGAATCAGAAGAAGGAGAAGAAGGAGAAGGAGAAGATGAAGTCTGGAGGGTGAATCAGAAGAAGTAGAAGAAGGAGAAGGAGAAGGTGAAGTCTGGAGGCTGAATCAGAAGAAGTAGAAGAAGGAGAAGGAGAAGGTGAAGTCTGGAGGGTGAATCAGAAGAAGCAGAAGAAGGAGAAGGAGAAGATGAAGTCTGGAGGGTGAATCAGAAGAAGTAGAAGAAGGAGAAGGAGAAGGTGAGGTCTGGAGGGTGAATCAGAAGAAGCAGAAGAAGGAGAAGGAGAAGGTGAAGTCTGGTGGGTGAATCAGAAGAAGCAGAAGAAGGAGAAGGAGAAGGTGAAGTCTGGAGGGTGAATCAGAAGAAGCAGAAGAAGGAGAAGGAGAAGGTGAAGTCAGGAGGGTGAATCAGAAGAAGCAGAAGAAGGAGAAGGAGAAGGTGAATTTAGGAGGGTGAATCAGAAGAAGCAGAAGAAGGAGAAGGAGCAGGTGAAGTCAGGGGGGTGTAGCAGAAGAAGTAGAAGAAGGAGAAGGAGAAGGTGAAGTCAGGACGGTGAAGCAGAAGAAGCAGAAGAAGGAGAAGGAGAAGGTGAAGCCTGGAGGGCGCAGCAGAAGAAGCAGAAGAAGGAGAAGGAGAAGGTGAAGTCTGGAGTGTGAAGCAGAAGAAGCAGAAGAAGGAGAAGGAGAAGGTGAAGTCTGGAGGGCGCAGCAGAAGAAGCAGAAGAAGGAGAAGGAGAAGGTGAAGTCTGGAGGGTGAAGCAGAAGAAGCAGAAGAAGGAGAAGGAGAAGGTGAAGTCTGGAGGGTGAATCAGAAGAAGTAGAAGAAGGAGAAGGAGAAGGTGAAGTCAGGAGAGTGAAGCAGAAGAAGCAGAAGGAGGAGAAGGAGAAGGTGAAGTCTGGAAGGTGAAGCAGATGAAGCAGAAGAAGGAGAAAGAGAAGTTGATGTCTGGAGGGCGAATCAGAAGAAGCAGAAGAAGGAGAAGGAGAAGGTGAAGTCTGGACGGTGAAGCAGAAGAAGCAGAAGAAGGAGAAGGAGAAGGTGAAGTCTGGAGGGTGAATCAGAAGAAGTAGAAGAAGGAGAAGGAGAAGGTGAAGTCAGGAGGGTGAATCAGAAGAAGTAGAAGAAGGAGAAGGAGAAGTTGAAGTCTGGAGGGTGAAGCAGAAGAAGTAGAAGAAGGAGAAGGAGAAGGTGAAGTCAGGAGGGTGAATCAGAAGATTTAGAAGAAGGAGAAGGAGAAGGTGAAGTCAGGAGGGTGAATCAGAAGAAGCAGAAGAAGGAGAAGGAGAAGGTGAAGTCTGGAGGGTGAATCAGAAGAAGTAGAAGAAGGAGAAGGAGAAGGTGAAGTCTGGAGGGTGAATCAGAAGAAGCAGAAGAAGGAGAAGGAGAAGGTGAAGTCTGGAGGGTGAATCAGAAGAAGCAGAAGAAGGAGAAGGAGAAGGTGAAGTCTGGAGGGTGAATCAGAAGAAGCAGAATAAGGAGAAGGAGAAGGTGAAGTCTGGAGGGTGAATCAGAAGAAGCAGAAGAAGGAGAAGGAGAAGGTGAAGTCTGGAGGGTGAATCAGAAGAAGTAGAAGAAGGAGAAGGAGAAGGTGTAGTCTGGAGGGTGAAGCCGAAGAAGTAGAAGAAGGAGAAGGAGAAGGTGAAGTCTGGAGGGTGAATCAGAAGAAGCAGAAGAAGGAGAAGGAGAAGGTGAAGTCTGGAGGGTGAATCAGAAGAAGTAGAATAAGGAGAAGGCGAAGGTGAAGTCTGGAGGGTGAATCAGAAGAAGCAGAAGAAGGAGAAGGAGAAGGTGAAGTCTGGAGGGTGAATCAGAAGAAGCAGAAGAAGGAGAAGGAGAAGGTGAAGTCTGCAGGGTGAATCAGAAGAAGCAGAAGAAGGAGAAGGAGAAGGTGAAGTCTGGAGGGTGAATCAGAAGAAGCAGAATAAGGAGAAGGAGAAGGTGAAGTCTGGAGGGTGAATTAGAAGAAGCAGAAGAAGGAGAAGGAGAAGGTGAAGTCTGGAGGGTGAATCAGAAGGAGTAGAAGAAGGAGAAGGAGAAGGTGAAGTCTGGAGGGTGAATCAGAAGAAGCAGAAGAAGGAGAAGGAGAAGGTGAAGTCTGGAGGGTGAATCAGAAGAAGCAGAAGAAGGAGAAGGAGAAGGTGAAGTCTGGAGGGTGAATCAGAAGAAGCAGAAGAAGGAGAAGGAGAAGGTGAAGTCTGGAGGGTGAATCAGAAGAAGCAGAATAAGGAGAAGGAGAAGGTGAAGTCTGGAGGGTGAATCAGAAGAAGCAGAAGAAGGAGAAGGAGAAGGTGAAGTCTGGAGGGTGAATCAGAAGAAGTAGAAGAAGGAGAAGGAGAAGGTGAAGTCTGGAGGGTGAAGCAGAAGAAGTAGAAGAAGGAGAAGGAGAAGGTGAAGTCAGGAGGGTGAATCAGAAGAAGTAGAAAAGGAGAAGGAGAAGGTGAAGTCAGGAGTGTGAATCAGAAGAAGCAGAAGAAGGAGAAGGAGAAGGTGAAGTCTGGAGAGTAAATCAGAAGAATCAGAAGAAGGAGAAGGAGAAGGTGAAGTCTGGAGGGTCAATCAGAAGAAGCAGAAGAAAGAGAAGAAGAAGGTGAAGTCTGGAGGGTGAAGCAGAAGAAACAGAAGAAGGAGAAGGAGAAGGTGAAGACTGGAGGGTGAATCTGAAGAAGTATAAGAAGGAGAAGGAGAAGGTGAAGTCTGGAGGGTGAATCAGAAGAAGTAGAAGAAGGAGAAGGAGAAGGTGAAGTCTGGAGGGTGAATCAGAAGAAGCAGAAGAAGGAGAAGGAGAAGGTGAAGTCTGGAGGGTGAAGCAGAAGAAGCAGAAGAAGGAGAAGGAGAAGGTGAAGTCTGGAGGGTGAAGCAGAAGAAGCAGAAGAAGGAGAAGGAGAAGGTGAAGTCTGGAGGGTGAATCAGAAGAAGTAGAAGAAGGAGAAGGAGAAGGTGAAGTCAGGGGGGTGAAGCAGAAGAAGTAGAAGAAGGAGAAGGAGAAGGTGAAGTCAGGACGGTGAAGCAGAAGAAGCAGAAGAAGGAGAAGGAGAAGGTGAAGTCTGGAGGGTGAAACAGAAGAAGCAGAAGAAGGAGAAGGAGAAGGTGAAGTCTGGAGGGTGAATCAGAAGAAGTAGAAGAAGGAGAAGGAGAAGGTGAAGTCAGGAGAGTGAAGCAGAAGAAGCAGAAGATGGAGAAGGAGAAGGTGAAGTCTGGAGGGCGAAGCAGAAGAAGCAGAAGAAGGAGAAGGAGAAGGTGAAGTCTGGAGGGTGAAGCAGAAGAAGCAGAAGAAGGAGAAGGAGAAGGTGAAGTCTGGAGGGTGAATCAGAAGAAGTTGAAGAAGGAGAAGGAGAAGGTGAAGTCAGGAGGGTGAAGCAGAAGAAGCAGAAGAATGAGAAGGAGAAGGTGAAGTCTGGAGGGTGAAGCAGAAGAAGCAGAAGAAGGAGCAGGAGAAGGTGAATTCTGGAGGGTGAAGCAGAAGAAGCAGAAGAAGGAGAAGGAGAAGGTGAAGTCAGGATGGTGAATCAGAAGAAGTAGAAGAAGGAGAAGGAGAAGGTGAAGTCTGGAGGGTGAATCAGAAGAAGCAGAAGAAGGAGAAGGAGAAGGTGAAGTCTGGAGGGTGAATCAGAAGAAGCAGAAGAAGGAGAAGGAGAAGATGAAGTCTGGAGGGTGAATCAGAAGAAGTAGAAGAAGGAGAAGGAGAAGGTGAAGTCTGGAGGGTCAATCAGAAGAAGCAGAAGAAGGAGAAGGAGAAGGTGAAGTCTGGAGGGTGAATCAGAAGAAGCAGAAGAAGGACAAGGAGAAGGTGAAGTCTGGAGGGTGAATTAGAAGAAGCAGAAGAAGGAGAAGGAGAAGGTGAAGTCAGGAGGGTGAAGCAGAAGAAGCAGAAGAAGGAGAAGGAGAAGGTGAAGTCTGGAGGGCGCAGCAGAAGAAGCAGAAGAAGGAGAAGGAGAAGGTGAAGTCTGGAGGGTGAAGCAGAAGAAGCAGAAGAAGGAGAAGGAGAAGGTGAAGTCTGGAGGGTGAATCAGAAGAAGTAGAAGAAGGAGAAGGAGAAGGTGAAGTCAGGAGGGTGAATCAGAAGATTTAGAAGAAGGAGAAGGAGAAGGTGAAGTCAGGAGGGTGAATCAGAAGAAGCAGAAGAAGGAGAAGGAGAAGGTGAAGTCTGGAGGGTGAATCAGAAGAAGTAGAAGAAGGAGAAGGAGAAGGTGAAGTCTGGAGGGTGAATCAGAAGAAGCAGAAGAAGGAGAAGGAGAAGGTGAAGTCTGGAGGGTGAATCAGAAGAAGCAGAAGAAGGAGAAGGAGAAGGTGAAGTCTGGAGGGTGAATCAGAAGAAGCAGAATAAGGAGAAGGAGAAGGTGAAGTCTGGAGGGTGAATCAGAAGAAGCAGAAGAAGGAGAAGGAGAAGGTGAAGTCTGGAGGGTGAATCAGAAGAAGTAGAAGAAGGAGAAGGAGAAGGTGTAGTCTGGAGGGTGAAGCCGAAGAAGTAGAAGAAGGAGAAGGAGAAGGTGAAGTCTGGAGGGTGAATCAGAAGAAGCAGAAGAAGGAGAAGGAGAAGGTGAAGTCTGGAGGGTGAATCAGAAGAAGTAGAATAAGGAGAAGGCGAAGGTGAAGTCTGGAGGGTGAATCAGAAGAAGCAGAAGAAGGAGAAGGAGAAGGTGAAGTCTGGAGGGTGAATCAGAAGAAGCAGAAGAAGGAGAAGGAGAAGGTGAAGTCTGCAGGGTGAATCAGAAGAAGCAGAAGAAGGAGAAGGAGAAGGTGAAGTCTGGAGGGTGAATCAGAAGAAGCAGAATAAGGAGAAGGAGAAGGTGAAGTCTGGAGGGTGAATTAGAAGAAGCAGAAGAAGGAGAAGGAGAAGGTGAAGTCTGGAGGGTGAATCAGAAGGAGTAGAAGAAGGAGAAGGAGAAGGTGAAGTCTGGAGGGTGAATCAGAAGAAGCAGAAGAAGGAGAAGGAGAAGGTGAAGTCTGGAGGGTGAATCAGAAGAAGCAGAAGAAGGAGAAGGAGAAGGTGAAGTCTGGAGGGTGAATCAGAAGAAGCAGAAGAAGGAGAAGGAGAAGGTGAAGTCTGGAGGGTGAATCAGAAGAAGCAGAATAAGGAGAAGGAGAAGGTGAAGTCTGGAGGGTGAATCAGAAGAAGCAGAAGAAGGAGAAGGAGAAGGTGAAGTCTGGAGGGTGAATCAGAAGAAGTAGAAGAAGGAGAAGGAGAAGGTGAAGTCTGGAGGGTGAAGCAGAAGAAGTAGAAGAAGGAGAAGGAGAAGGTGAAGTCAGGAGGGTGAATCAGAAGAAGTAGAAGAAGGAGAAGGAGAAGGTGAAGTCAGGAGTGTGAATCAGAAGAAGCAGAAGAAGGAGAAGGAGAAGGTGAAGTCTGGAGAGTAAATCAGAAGAATCAGAAGAAGGAGAAGGAGAAGGTGAAGTCTGGAGGGTCAATCAGAAGAAGCAGAAGAAAGAGAAGAAGAAGGTGAAGTCTGGAGGGTGAAGCAGAAGAAACAGAAGAAGGAGAAGGAGAAGGTGAAGACTGGAGGGTGAATCTGAAGAAGTATAAGAAGGAGAAGGAGAAGGTGAAGTCTGGAGGGTGAATCAGAAGAAGTAGAAGAAGGAGAAGGAGAAGGTGAAGTCTGGAGGGTGAATCAGAAGAAGCAGAAGAAGGAGAAGGAGAAGGTGAAGTCTGGAGGGTGAAGCAGAAGAAGCAGAAGAAGGAGAAGGAGAAGGTGAAGTCTGGAGGGTGAAGCAGAAGAAGCAGAAGAAGGAGAAGGAGAAGGTGAAGTCTGGAGGGTGAATCAGAAGAAGTAGAAGAAGGAGAAGGAGAAGGTGAAGTCAGGGGGGTGAAGCAGAAGAAGTAGAAGAAGGAGAAGGAGAAGGTGAAGTCAGGACGGTGAAGCAGAAGAAGCAGAAGAAGGAGAAGGAGAAGGTGAAGTCTGGAGGGTGAAACAGAAGAAGCAGAAGAAGGAGAAGGAGAAGGTGAAGTCTGGAGGGTGAATCAGAAGAAGTAGAAGAAGGAGAAGGAGAAGGTGAAGTCAGGAGAGTGAAGCAGAAGAAGCAGAAGATGGAGAAGGAGAAGGTGAAGTCTGGAGGGCGAAGCAGAAGAAGCAGAAGAAGGAGAAGGAGAAGGTGAAGTCTGGAGGGTGAAGCAGAAGAAGCAGAAGAAGGAGAAGGAGAAGGTGAAGTCTGGAGGGTGAATCAGAAGAAGTTGAAGAAGGAGAAGGAGAAGGTGAAGTCAGGAGGGTGAAGCAGAAGAAGCAGAAGAATGAGAAGGAGAAGGTGAAGTCTGGAGGGTGAAGCAGAAGAAGCAGAAGAAGGAGCAGGAGAAGGTGAATTCTGGAGGGTGAAGCAGAAGAAGCAGAAGAAGGAGAAGGAGAAGGTGAAGTCAGGATGGTGAATCAGAAGAAGTAGAAGAAGGAGAAGGAGAAGGTGAAGTCTGGAGGGTGAATCAGAAGAAGCAGAAGAAGGAGAAGGAGAAGGTGAAGTCTGGAGGGTGAATCAGAAGAAGCAGAAGAAGGAGAAGGAGAAGATGAAGTCTGGAGGGTGAATCAGAAGAAGTAGAAGAAGGAGAAGGAGAAGGTGAAGTCTGGAGGGTCAATCAGAAGAAGCAGAAGAAGGAGAAGGAGAAGGTGAAGTCTGGAGGGTGAATCAGAAGAAGCAGAAGAAGGACAAGGAGAAGGTGAAGTCTGGAGGGTGAATTAGAAGAAGCAGAAGAAGGAGAAGGAGAAGGTGAAGTCAGGAGGGTGAATCAGAAGAAGCAGAAGAAGGAGAAGGAGAAGGTAAAGTTAGGAGGGTGAATCAGAAGAAGCAGAAGAAGGAGAAGGAGCAGGTGAAGTCAGGGGGGTGAAGCAGAAGAAGTAGAAGAAGGAGAAGGAGAAGGTGAAGTCAGGAGGGTGAAGCAGAAGAAGCAGAAGAAGGAGAAGGAGAAGGTGAAGTCTGGAGGGCGCAGCAGAAGAAGCAGAAGAAGGAGAAGGAGAAGGTGAAGTCTGGAGGGTGAAGCAGAAGAAGCAGAAGAAGGAGAAGGAGAAGGTGAAGTCTGGAGGGTGAATCAGAAGAAGTAGAAGAAGGTGAAGGAGAAGGTGAAGTCAGGAGAGTGAAGCAGAAGAAGCAGAAGAAGGAGAAGGAGAAGGTGAAGTCTGGAGGGTGAAGCAGAGGAAGCAGAAGAAGGAGAAGGAGAAGGTGATGTCTGGAGGGCGAAGCAGAAGAAGCAGAAGAAGGAGAAGGAGAAGGTGAAGTCTGGAGGGTGAAGCAGAAGAAGCAGAAGAAGGAGAAGGAGAAGGTGAAGTCTGGAGGGTGAATCAGAAGAAGTAGAAGGAGAAGGAGAAGGTGAAGTCAGGAGGGTGAAGCAGAAGAAGCAGAAGAAGGAGAAGGAGAAGGTGAAGTCAGGAGGGGGAATCGGAAGAAGTAGAAGAAGGAGAAGGAGAAGGTGAAGTCTGGAGGGTGAATCAGAAGAAGTAGAAGAAGGAGAAGGAGAAGGTGAAGTCTGGAGGGTGAATCAGAAGAAGTAGAAGAAGGAGAATGAGAAGGTGAAGTCTGGAGGGTGAATCAGAAGAAGCAGAAGAAGGAGAAGGAGAAGGTGAAGTCTGGAGGGTGAATCAGAAGAAGCAGAAGAAGGACAAGGAGAAGGTGAAGTCTGGAGGGTGAATTAGAAGAAGCAGAAGAAGGAGAAGGAGAAGGTGAAGTCAGGAGGGTGAATCAGAAGAAGCAGAAGAAGGAGAAGGAGAAGGTAAAGTTAGGAGGGTGAATCAGAAGAAGCAGAAGAAGGAGAAGGAGCAGGTGAAGTCAGGGGGGTGAAGCAGAAGAAGTAGAAGAAGGAGAAGGAGAAGGTGAAGTCAGGAGGGTGAAGCAGAAGAAGCAGAAGAAGGAGAAGGAGAAGGTGAAGTCTGGAGGGCGCAGCAGAAGAAGCAGAAGAAGGAGAAGGAGAAGGTGAAGTCTGGAGGGTGAAGCAGAAGAAGCAGAAGAAGGAGAAGGAGAAGGTGAAGTCTGGAGGGTGAATCAGAAGAAGTAGAAGAAGGTGAAGGAGAAGGTGAAGTCAGGAGAGTGAAGCAGAAGAAGCAGAAGAAGGAGAAGGAGAAGGTGAAGTCTGGAGGGTGAAGCAGAGGAAGCAGAAGAAGGAGAAGGAGAAGGTGATGTCTGGAGGGCGAAGCAGAAGAAGCAGAAGAAGGAGAAGGAGAAGGTGAAGTCTGGAGGGTGAAGCAGAAGAAGCAGAAGAAGGAGAAGGAGAAGGTGAAGTCTGGAGGGTGAATCAGAAGAAGTAGAAGGAGAAGGAGAAGGTGAAGTCAGGAGGGTGAAGCAGAAGAAGCAGAAGAAGGAGAAGGAGAAGGTGAAGTCAGGAGGGGGAATCGGAAGAAGTAGAAGAAGGAGAAGGAGAAGGTGAAGTCTGGAGGGTGAATCAGAAGAAGTAGAAGAAGGAGAAGGAGAAGGTGAAGTCTGGAGGGTGAATCAGAAGAAGTAGAAGAAGGAGAATGAGAAGGTGAAGTCTGGAGGGTGAATCAGAAGAAGCAGAAGAAGTAGAAGGAGAAGGTGAAGTCTGGAGGGAGAAGCAGAAGAAGTAGAAGAAGGAGAAGGAGAAGGTGAAGTCTGGAGGGTGAATCAGAAGAAGTAGAAGAAGGAGAAGGAGAAGGTGAAGTCTGGAGGGTGAATCAGAAGAAGTAGAAGAAGGAGAAGGAGAAGGTGAAGTCTGGAGGGTGAATCAGAAGAAACAGAAGAAGGAGAAGGAGAAGGTGAAGTCTGGAGGGTGAATCAGAAGAAGTAGAAGAAGGAGAAGGAGAAGGTGTAGTCTGGAGGGTGAATCAGAAGAAGTAGACGAAGGAGAAGGAGAAGGTGAAGTCTGGAGGGTGAATCAGAAGAAGCAGAAGAAGGAGAAGGAGAAGGTGAAGTCTGGAGGGTGAATCAGAAGAAGTTGAAGAAGGAGAAGGAGAAGGTGAAGTCAGGAGGGTGAAGCAGAAGAAGCAGAAGAATGAGAAGGAGAAGGTGAAGTCTGGAGGGTGAAGCAGAAGAAGCAGAAGAAGGAGCAGGAGAAGGTGAATTCTGGAGGGTGAAGCAGAAGAAGCAGAAGAAGGAGAAGGAGAAGGTGAAGTCAGGATGGTGAATCAGAAGAAGTAGAAGAAGGAGAAGGAGAAGGTGAAGTCTGGAGGGTGAATCAGAAGAAGCAGAAGAAGGAGAAGGAGAAGGTGAAGTCTGGAGGGTGAATCAGAAGAAGCAGAAGAAGGAGAAGGAGAAGATGAAGTCTGGAGGGTGAATCAGAAGAAGTAGAAGAAGGAGAAGGAGAAGGTGAAGTCTGGAGGGTCAATCAGAAGAAGCAGAAGAAGGAGAAGGAGAAGGTGAAGTCTGGAGGGTGAATCAGAAGAAGCAGAAGAAGGACAAGGAGAAGGTGAAGTCTGGAGGGTGAATTAGAAGAAGCAGAAGAAGGAGAAGGAGAAGGTGAAGTCAGGAGGGTGAATCAGAAGAAGCAGAAGAAGGAGAAGGAGAAGGTAAAGTTAGGAGGGTGAATCAGAAGAAGCAGAAGAAGGAGAAGGAGCAGGTGAAGTCAGGGGGGTGAAGCAGAAGAAGTAGAAGAAGGAGAAGGAGAAGGTGAAGTCAGGAGGGTGAAGCAGAAGAAGCAGAAGAAGGAGAAGGAGAAGGTGAAGTCTGGAGGGCGCAGCAGAAGAAGCAGAAGAAGGAGAAGGAGAAGGTGAAGTCTGGAGGGTGAAGCAGAAGAAGCAGAAGAAGGAGAAGGAGAAGGTGAAGTCTGGAGGGTGAATCAGAAGAAGTAGAAGAAGGTGAAGGAGAAGGTGAAGTCAGGAGAGTGAAGCAGAAGAAGCAGAAGAAGGAGAAGGAGAAGGTGAAGTCTGGAGGGTGAAGCAGAGGAAGCAGAAGAAGGAGAAGGAGAAGGTGATGTCTGGAGGGCGAAGCAGAAGAAGCAGAAGAAGGAGAAGGAGAAGGTGAAGTCTGGAGGGTGAAGCAGAAGAAGCAGAAGAAGGAGAAGGAGAAGGTGAAGTCTGGAGGGTGAATCAGAAGAAGTAGAAGGAGAAGGAGAAGGTGAAGTCAGGAGGGTGAAGCAGAAGAAGCAGAAGAAGGAGAAGGAGAAGGTGAAGTCAGGAGGGGGAATCGGAAGAAGTAGAAGAAGGAGAAGGAGAAGGTGAAGTCTGGAGGGTGAATCAGAAGAAGTAGAAGAAGGAGAAGGAGAAGGTGAAGTCTGGAGGGTGAATCAGAAGAAGTAGAAGAAGGAGAATGAGAAGGTGAAGTCTGGAGGGTGAATCAGAAGAAGCAGAAGAAGGAGAAGGAGAAGGTGAAGTCTGGAGGGAGAAGCAGAAGAAGTAGAAGAAGGAGAAGGAGAAGGTGAAGTCTGGAGGGTGAATCAGAAGAAGTAGAAGAAGGAGAAGGAGAAGGTGAAGTCTGGAGGGTGAATCAGAAGAAGTAGAAGAAGGAGAAGGAGAAGGTGAAGTCTGGAGGGTGAATCAGAAGAAACAGAAGAAGGAGAAGGAGAAGGTGAAGTCTGGAGGGTGAATCAGAAGAAGTAGAAGAAGGAGAAGGAGAAGGTGTAGTCTGGAGGGTGAATCAGAAGAAGTAGACGAAGGAGAAGGAGAAGGTGAAGTCTGGAGGGTGAATCAGAAGAAGCAGAAGAAGGAGAAGGAGAAGGTGAAGTCTGGAGGGTGAATCAGAAGAAGTAGAAGAAGGAGAAGGAGAAGGTGAAGTCTGGAGGGTGAATCAGAAGAAGCAGAAGAAGGAGAAGGAGAAGGGGAAGTCTGGAGGGTGAATCAGAAGAAGCAGAAGAAGGAGAAGGAGAAGGTGAAGTCTGGAGGGTGAATCAGAAGAAGCAGAAGAAGGAGAAGGAGAAGGTGAAGTTTGGAGGGTGAATCAGAAGAATCAGAAGAAGGAGAAGGAGAAGGTGAAGTCTGGAGGGTGAATCAGAAGAAGCAGAAGAAAGAGAAGGAGAAGGTGAAGTCTGGAGGGTGAATCAGAAGAAGCAGAAGAAGGAGAAGGAGAAGGTGAAGTCTGGAGGGTGAATCAGAAGAAGCAGAAGAAGGAGAAGGAGAAGATGAAGTCTGGAGGGTGAATCAGAAGAAGCAGAAGAAGGAGAAGGAGAAGGTGAAGTCTGGAGGGTGAATCAGAAGAAGCAGAAGAAGGAGAAGGAGAAGGTGAAGTTTGGAGGGTGAATCAGAAGAATCAGAAGAAGGAGAAGGAGAAGGTGAAGTCTGGAGGGTGAATCAGAAGAAGCAGAAGAAAGAGAAGGAGAAGGTGAAGTCTGGAGGGTGAAGCAGAAGAAACAGAAGAAGGAGAAGGAGAAGGTGAAGACTGGAGGGTGAATCTGAAGAAGTAGAAGAAGGAGAAGGAGAAGGTGAAGTCTGGAGGGTGAATCAGAAGAAGCAGAAGAAGGAGAAGGAGAAGGTGAAGTCTGGAGGGTGAATCAGAAGAAGTAGAAGAAGGAGAAGGAGAAGGTGTAGTCTGGAGGGTGAAGCAGAAGAAGTAGAAGAAGGAGAAGGAGAAGGTGAAGTCTGGAGGGTGAATCAGAAGAAGCAGAAGAAGGAGAAGGAGAAGGTGAAGTCTGGAGGGTGAATCAGAAGAAGTAGAAGAAGGAGAAGGAGAAGGTGAAGTCTGGAGGGTGAATCAGAAGAAGCAGAAGAAGGAGAAGGAGAAGGTGAAGTCTGGAGGGTGAATCAGAAGAAGCAGAATAAGGAGAAGGAGAAGGTGAAGTCTGGAGGGTGAATCAGAAGAAGCAGAAGAAGGAGAAGGAGAAGGTGAATTCTGGAGGGTGAATCAGAAGGAGTAGAAGAAGGAGAAGGAGAAGGTGAAGTCTGGAGGGTGAATCAGAAGAAGCAGAAGAAGGAGAAGGAGAAGGTGAAGTCTGGAGGGTGAATCAGAAGAAGCAGAATAAGGAGAAGGAGAAGGTGAAGTCTGGAGGGTGAATCAGAAGAAACAGAAGAAGGAGAAGGAGAAGGTGAAGACTGGAGGGTGAATCTGAAGAAGTAGAAGAAGGAGAAGGAGAAGGTGAAGTCTGGAGGGTGAATCAGAAGAAGCAGAAGAAGGAGAAGGAGAAGGTGAAGTCTGGAGGGTGAATCAGAAGAAGTAGAAGAAGGAGAAGGAGAAGGTGTAGTCTGGAGGGTGAAGCAGAAGAAGTAGAAGAAGGAGAAGGAGAAGGTGAAGTCTGGAGGGTGAATCAGAAGAAGCAGAAGAAGGAGAAGGAGAAGGTGAAGTCTGGAGGGTGAATCAGAAGAAGTAGAAGAAGGAGAAGGAGAAGGTGAAGTCTGGAGGGTGAATCAGAAGAAGCAGAAGAAGGAGAAGGAGAAGGTGAAGTCTGGAGGGTGAATCAGAAGAAGCAGAATAAGGAGAAGGAGAAGGTGAAGTCTGGAGGGTGAATCAGAAGAAGCAGAAGAAGGAGAAGGAGAAGGTGAATTCTGGAGGGTGAATCAGAAGGAGTAGAAGAAGGAGAAGGAGAAGGTGAAGTCTGGAGGGTGAATCAGAAGAAGCAGAAGAAGGAGAAGGAGAAGGTGAAGTCTGGAGGGTGAATCAGAAGAAGCAGAAGAAGGAGAAGGAGAAGGTGAAGTCTGGAGGGTGAATCAGAAGAAGCAGAAGAAGGAGAAGGAGAAGGTGAAGTCTGGAGGGTGAATCAGAAGAAGCAGAATAAGGAGAAGGAGAAGGTGAAGTCTGGAGGGTGAATCAGAAGAAGCAGAAGAAGGAGAAGGAGAAGGTGAAGTCTGGAGGGTGAATCAGAAGAAGTAGAAGATGGAGAAGGAGAAGGTGAAGTCTGGAGGGTGAAGCAGAAGAAGTAGAAGAAGGAGAAGGAGAAGGTGAAGTCAGGAGGGTGAATCAGAAGAAGTAGAAGAAGGAGAAGGAGAAGGTGAAGTCAGGAGGGTGAATCAGAAGAAGCAGAAGAAGGAGAAGGAGAAGGTGAAGTCTGGAGAGTGAATCAGAAGAATCAGAAGAAGGAGAAGGAGAAGGTGAAGTCTGGAGGGTGAATCAGAAGAAGCAGAAGAAAGAGAAGAAGAAGGTGAAGTCTGGAGGGTGAAGCAGAAGAAACAGAAGAAGGAGAAGGAGAAGGTGAAGACTGGAGGGTGAATCTGAAGAAGTATAAGAAGGAGAAGGAGAAGGTGAAGTCTGGAGGGTGAATCAGAAGAAGTAGAAGAAGGAGAAGGAGAAGGAGAAGTCTGGAGGGTGAATCAGAAGAAGCAGAAGAAGGAGAAGGAGAAGGTGAAGTCTGGAGGGTGAATCAGAAGAAGCAGAAGAAGGAGAAGGAGAAGATGAAGTCTGGAGGGTGAATCAGAAGAAGCAGAAGAAGGAGAAGGAGAAGGTGAAGTCTGGAGGGTGAATCAGAAGAAGCAGAAGAAGTTGAAGGAGAAGGTGAAGTCTGGAGGGTGAATCAGAAGAAGCAGAAGAAGGAGAAGGAGAAGGTGAAGTCAGGAGGGTGAATCAGAAGAAGCAGAAGAAGGAGAAGGAGAAGGTGAAGTCTGGAGAGTGAATCAGAAGAATCAGAAGAAGGAGAAGGAGAAGGTGAAGTCTGGAGGGTGAATCAGAAGAAGCAGAAGAAAGAGAAGAAGAAGGTGAAGTCTGGAGGGTGAAGCAGAAGAAACAGAAGAAGGAGAAGGAGAAGGTGAAGACTGGAGGGTGAATCTGAAGAAGTATAAGAAGGAGAAGAAGAAGGTGAAGTCTGGAGGGTGAATCAGAAGAAGTAGAAGAAGGAGAAGGAGAAGGTGAAGTCTGGAGGGTGAATCAGAAGAAGCAGAAGAAGGAGAAGGAGAAGGTGAAGTCTGGAGGGTGAATCAGAAGAAGCAGAAGAAGGAGAAGGAGAAGATGAAGTCTGGAGGGTGAATCAGAAGAAGCAGAAGAAGGAGAAGGAGAAGGTGAAGTCTGGAGGGTGAATCAGAAGAAGCAGAAGAAGTTGAAGGAGAAGGTGAAGTCTGGAGGGTGAATCAGAAGAAGCAGAAGAAGGAGAAGGAGAAGGTGAAGTTAGGAGGGTGAATCAGAAGAAGCAGAAGAAGGAGAAGGAGAAGGTGTAGTTAGGAGGGTGAATCAGAAGAAGCAGAAGAAGGAGAAGGAGCAGGTGATGTCAGGGGGGTGAAGCAGATGAAGTAGAAGAAGGAGAAGGAGAAGGTGAAGTCAGGACGGTGAAGCAGAAGAAGCAGAAGAAGGAGAAGGAGAAGGTGAAGTCTGGAGGGCGCAGCAGAAGAAGCAGAAGAAGGAGAAGGAGAAGCTGAAGTCTGGAGGGTGAAGCAGAAGAAGCAGAAGAAGGAGAAGGAGAAGGTGAAGTCTGGAGGGTGAATCAGAAGAAGTAGAAGAAGGAGAAGGAGAAGGTGAAGTCAGGAGAGTGAAGCAGAAGAAGCAGAAGATGGAGAAGGAGAAGGTGAAGTCTGGAGGGCGAAGCAGAAGAAGCAGAAGAAGGAGAAGGAGAAGGTGAAGTCTGGAGGGTGAAGCAGAAGAAGCAGAAGAAGGAGAAGGAGAAGGTGAAGTCTGGAGGGTGAATCAGAAGAAGTAGAAGAAGGAGAAGGAGAAGGTGAAGTCAGGAGGGTGAAGCAGAAGAAGCAGAAGAAGGAGAAGGAGCAGGTGAAGTCTGGAGGGTGAATCAGAAGAAGCAGAAGAAGGAGAAGGAGAAGGTGAAGTCTGGAGGGTGAATCAGAAGAAGCAGAAGAAGGTGAAGGAGAAGATGAAGTCTGGAGGGTGAATCAGAAGAAGCAGAAGAAGGAGAAGGAGAAGGTGAAGTCTGGAGGGTGAATCAGAAGAAGCAGAAGAAGGAGAAGGAGAAGGTGAAGTCTGGAGGGTGAATCAGAAGAAGCAGAAGAAGGAGAAGGAGAAGGTGAAGTCAGGAGGGTGAATCAGAAGAAGCAGAAGAAGGAGAAGGAGAAGGTGTAGTTAGGAGGGTGAATCAGAAGAAGCAGAAGAAGGAGAAGGAGCAGGTGAAGTCAGGGGGGTGAAGCAGAAGAAGTAGAAGAAGGAGAAGGAGAAGGTGAAGTCAGGACGGTGAAGCAGAAGAAGCAGAAGAAGGAGAAGGAGAAGGTGAAGTCTGGAGGGTGCAGCAGAAGAAGCAGAAGAAGGAGAAGGAGAAGCTGAAGTCTGGAGGGTGAAGCAGAAGAAGCAGAAGAAGGAGAAGGAGAAGGTGAAGTCTGGAGGGTGAATCAGAAGAAGTAGAAGAAGGAGAAGGAGAAGGTGAAGTCAGGAGAGTGAAGCAGAAGAAGCAGAAGATGGAGAAGGAGAAGGTGAAGTCTGGAGGGGCGAAGCAGAAGAAGCAGAAGAAGGAGAAGGAGAAGGTGAAGTCTGGAGGGTGAAGCAGAAGAAGCAGAAGAAGGAGAAGGAGAAGGTGAAGTCTGGAGGGTGAATCAGAAGAAGTAGAAGAAGGAGAAGGAGAAGGTTGAAGTCAGGAGGGTGAAGCAGAAGAAGCAGAAGAAGGAGAAGGAGAAGGTGAAGTCTGGAGGGTGAAGCAGAAGAAGCAGAAGAAGGAGCAGGAGAAGGTGAAGTCTGGAGGGTGAAGCAGAAGAAGCAGAAGAAGGAGAAGGAGAAAGTGAAGTCAGGATGGTGAATCAGAAGAAGTAGAAGAAGGAGAAGGAGAAGGTGAAGTCTGGAGGATGAATCAGAAGAAGCAGAAGAAGGAGAAGGAGAAGGTGAAGTCTGGGGGGTGAATCAGAAGAAGCAGAAGAAGGAGAAGGAGAAGGTGAGGTCTGGAGGGTCAATCAGAAGAAGCAGAAGAAGGAGAAGGAGAAGGTGAAGTCTGGAGGGTGAATCAGAAGAAGCAGAAGAAGGACAAGGAGAAGGTGAGGTCTGGAGGGTGAATCAGAAGAAGCAGAAGAAGGACAAGGAGAAGGTGAAGTCTGGAGGGTGTATTAGAAGAAGCAGAAGAAGGAGAAGGAGAAGGTGAAGTCAGGAGGGTGAATCAGAAGAAGCAGAAGAAGGAGAAGGAGAAGGTAAAGTTAGGAGGGTGAATCAGAAGAAGCAGAAGAAGGAGAAGGAGCAGGTGAAGTCAGGGGTGTGAAGCAGAAGAAGTAGAAGAAGGAGAAGGAGAAGGTGAAGTCAGGAGGGTGAAGCAGAAGAAGCAGAAGAAGGAGAAGGAGAAGGTGAAGTCTGGAGGGCGCAGCAGAAGAAGCAGAAGAAGGAGAAGGAGAAGGTGAAGTCTGGAGGGTGAAGCAGAAGAAGCAGAAGAAGGAGAAGGAGAAGGTGAAGTCTGGAGGGTGAATCAGAAGAAGTAGAAGAAGGTGAAGGAGAAGGTGAAGTCAGGAGAGTGAAGCAGAAGAAGCAGAAGAAGGAGAAGGAGAAGGTGAAGTCTGGAGGGTGAAGCAGAAGAAGCAGAAGAAGGAGAAGGAGAAGGTGATGTCTGGAGGGCGAAGCAGAAGAAGCAGAAGAAGGAGAAGGAGAAGGTGACGTCTGGAGGGTGAAGCAGAAGAAGCAGAAGAAGGAGAAGGAGAAGGTGAAGTCTGGAGGGGTGAATCAGAAGAAGTAGAAGAAGGAGAAGGAGAAGGTGAAGTCAGGAGGGTGAAGCAGAAGAAGCAGAAGAAGGAGAAGGAGAAGGTGAAGTCAGGAGGGTGAAATCGGAAGAAGTAGAAGAAGGAGAAGGAGAAGGTGAAGTCTGGAGGGTGAATCAGAAGAAGTAGAAGAAGGAGAAGGAGAAGGTGAAGATCTGGAGGGTGAATCAGAAGAAGTAGAAGAAGGAGAATGAGAAGTTGAAGTCTGGAGGGTGAATCAGAAGAAGTAGAAGAAGGAGAAGGAGAAGGTGAAGTCTGGAGGGTGAATCAGAAGAAGTAGAAGAAGGAGAAGGAGAAGGTGAAGTCTGGAGGGTGAATCAGAAGAAGTAGAAGAAGGAGAAGGAGAAGGTGAAGTCTGGAGGGTGAATCAGAAGAAACAGACGAGGAGAAGGAGAAGGTGAAGTCTGGAGGGGTGAATCAGAAGAAGCAGAAGAAGGAGAAGGAGAAGGTGAAGTCTGGAGGGTGAATCAGAAGAAGTAGAAGAAGGAGAAGGAGAAGGTGAAGTCTGGAGGGTGAATCAGAAGAATCAGAAGAAGGAGAAGGAGAAGGTGAAGTCTGGAGGGTGAATCAGAAGAAGCAGAACAAAGAGAAGGAGAAGGTGAAGTCTGGAGGGTGAATCAGAAGAAGCAGAAGAAGGAGAAGGAGAAGGTGAAGTCTGGAGGGTGAATCAGAAGAAGCAGAAGAAGGAGAAGGAGAAGATGAAGTCTGGAGGGTGAATCAGAAGAAGCAGAAGAAGGAGAAGGAGAAGGTGAAGTCTGGAGGGTGAATCAGAAGAAGCAGAAGAAGGAGAAGGAGAAGGTGAAGTTTGGAGGGTGAATCAGAAGAATCAGAAGAAGGAGAAGGAGAAGGTGAAGTCTGGAGGGTGAATCAGAAGAAGCAGAAGAAAGAGAAGGAGAAGGTGAAGTCTGGAGGGTGAAGCAGAAGAAACAGAAGAAGGAGAGAGGAGAAGGTGAAGACTGGAGGGTGAATCTGAAGAAGTAGAAGAAGGAGAAGGAGAAGGTGAAGTCTGGAGGGTGAATCAGAAGAAGCAGAAGAAGGAGAAGGAGAAGGTGAAGTCTGGAGGGTGAATCAGAAGAAGTAGAAGAAGGAGAAGGAGAAGGTGTAGTCTGGAGGGTGAAGCAGAAGAAGTAGAAGAAGGAGAAGGAGAAGGTGAAGTCTGGAGGGTGAATCAGAAGAAGCAGAAGAAGGAGAAGGAGAAGGTGAAGTCTGGAGGGTGAATCAGAAGAAGTAGAAGAAGGAGAAGGAGAAGGTGAAGTCTGGAGGGTGAATCAGAAGAAGCAGAAGAAGGAGAAGGAGAAGGTGAAGTCTGGAGGGTGAATCAGAAGAAGCAGAATAAGGAGAAGGAGAAGGTGAAGTCTGGAGGGTGAATCAGAAGAAGCAGAAGAAGGAGAAGGAGAAGGTGAAGTCTGGAGGGTGAATCAGAAGGAGTACAAGAAGGAGAAGGAGAAGGTGAAGTCTGGAGGGTGAATCAGAAGAAGCAGAAGAAGGAGAAGGAGAAGGTGAAGTCTGGGGGGTGAATCAGAAGAAGCAGAAGAAGGAGAAGGAGAAGGTGAAGTCTGGAGGGTGAATCAGAAGAAGCAGAAGAAGGAGAAGGAGAAGGTGAAGTCTGGAGGGTGAATCAGAAGAAGCAGAATAAGGAGAAGGAGAAGGTGAAGTCTGGAGGGTGAATCAGAAGAAGCAGAAGAAGGAGAAGGAGAAGGTGAAGTCTGGAGGGTGAATCAGAAGAAGTAGAAGAAGGAGAAGGAGAAGGTGAAGTCTGGAGGGTGAAGCAGAAGAAGTAGAAGAAGGAGAAGGAGAAGCTGAAGTCAGGAGGGTGAATCAGAAGAAGTAGAAGAAGGAGAAGGAGAAGGTGAAGTCAGGAGGGTGAATCAGAAGAAGCAGAAGAAGGAGAAGGAGAAGGTGAAGTCTGGAGAGTGAATCAGAAGAATCAGAAGAAGGAGAAGGAGAAGGTGAAGTCTGGAGGGTGAATCAGAAGAAGCAGAAGAAAGAGAAGAAGAAGGTGAAGTCTGGAGGGTGAAGCAGAAGAAACAGAAGAAGGAGAAGGAGAAGGTGAAGACTGGAGGGTGAATCTGAAGAAGTATAAGAAGGAGAAGGAGAAGGTGAAGTCTGGAGGGTGAATCAGAAGAAGTAGAAGAAGGAGAAGGAGAAGGTGAAGTCTGGAGGGTGAATCAGAAGAAGCAGAAGAAGGAGAAGGAGAAGGTGAAGTCTGGAGGGTGAATCAGAAGAAGCAGAAGAAGGAGAAGGAGAAGATGAAGTCTGGAGGGTGAATCAGAAGAAGCAGAAGAAGGAGAAGGAGAAGGTGAAGTCTGGAGGGTGAATCAGAAGAAGCAGAAGAAGTTGAAGGAGAAGGTGAAGTCTGGAGGGTGAATCAGAAGAAGCAGAAGAAGGAGAAGGAGAAGGTGAAGTCAGGAGGGTGAATCAGAAGAAGCAGAAGAAGGAGAAGGAGAAGGTGAAGTCTGGAGAGTGAATCAGAAGAATCAGAAGAAGGAGAAGGAGAAGGTGAAGTCTGGAGGGTGAATCAGAAGAAGCAGAAGAAAGAGAAGAAGAAGGTGAAGTCTGGAGGGTGAAGCAGAAGAAACAGAAGAAGGAGAAGGAGAAGGTGAAGACTGGAGGGTGAATCTGAAGAAGTATAAGAAGGAGAAGGAGAAGGTGAAGTCTGGAGGGTGAATCAGAAGAAGTAGAAGAAGGAGAAGGAGAAGGTGAAGTCTGGAGGGTGAATCAGAAGATGCAGAAGAAGGAGAAGGAGAAGGTGAAGTCTGGAGGGTGAATCAGAAGAAGCAGAAGAAGGAGAAGGAGAAGATGAAGTCTGGAGGGTGAATCAGAAGAAGCAGAAGAAGGAGAAGGAGAAGGTGAAGTCTGGAGGGTGAATCAGAAGAAGCAGAAGAAGTTGAAGGAGAAGGTGAAGTCTGGAGGGTGAATCAGAAGAAGCAGAAGAAGGAGAAGGAGAAGGTGAAGTTAGGAGGGTGAATCAGAAGAAGCAGAAGAAGGAGAAGGAGAAGGTGTAGTTAGGAGGGTGAATCAGAAGAAGCAGAAGAAGGAGAAGGAGCAGGTGATGTCAGGGGGGTGAAGCAGATGAAGTAGAAGAAGGAGAAGGAGAAGGTGAAGTCAGGACGGTGAAGCAGAAGAAGCAGAAGAAGGAGAAGGAGAAGGTGAAGTCTGGAGGGCGCAGCAGAAGAAGCAGAAGAAGGAGAAGGAGAAGCTGAAGTCTGGAGGGTGAAGCAGAAGAAGCAGAAGAAGGAGAAGGAGAAGGTGAAGTCTGGAGGGTGAATCAGAAGAAGTAGAAGAAGGAGAAGGAGAAGGTGAAGTCAGGAGAGTGAAGCAGAAGAAGCAGAAGATGGAGAAGGAGAAGGTGAAGTCTGGAGGGCGAAGCAGAAGAAGCAGAAGAAGGAGAAGGAGAAGGTGAAGTCTGGAGGGTGAAGCAGAAGAAGCAGAAGAAGGAGAAGGAGAAGGTGAAGTCTGGAGGGTGAATCAGAAGAAGTAGAAGAAGGAGAAGGAGAAGGTGAAGTCAGGAGGGTGAAGCAGAAGAAGTAGAAGAAGGAGAAGGAGAAGGTGAAGTCTGGAGGGTGAATCAGAAGAAGCAGAAGAAGGAGAAGGAGAAGGTGAAGTCTGGAGGGTGAATCAGAAGAAGCAGAAGAAGGAGAAGGAGAAGATGAAGTCTGGAGGGTGAATCAGAAGAAGCAGAAGAAGGAGAAGGAGAAGGTGAAGTCTGGAGGGTGAATCAGAAGAAGCAGAAGAAGGAGAAGGAGAAGGTGAAGTCTGGAGGGTGAATCAGAAGAAGCAGAAGAAGGAGAAGGAGAAGGTGAAGTCAGGAGGGTGAATCAGAAGAAGCAGAAGAAGGAGAAGGAGAAGGTGTAGTTAGGAGGGTGAATCAGAAGAAGCAGAAGAAGGAGAAGGAGCAGGTGAAGTCAGGGGGGTGAAGCAGAAGAAGTAGAAGAAGGAGAAGGAGAAGGTGAAGTCAGGACGGTGAAGCAGAAGAAGCAGAAGAAGGAGAAGGAGAAGGTGAAGTCTGGAGGGTGCAGCAGAAGAAGCAGAAGAAGGAGAAGGAGAAGCTGAAGTCTGGAGGGTGAAGCAGAAGAAGCAGAAGAAGGAGAAGGAGAAGGTGAAGTCTGGAGGGTGAATCAGAAGAAGTAGAAGAAGGAGAAGGAGAAGGTGAAGTCAGGAGAGTGAAGCAGAAGAAGCAGAAGATGGAGAAGGAGAAGGTGAAGTCTGGAGGGCGAAGCAGAAGAAGCAGAAGAAGGAGAAGGAGAAGGTGAAGTCTGGAGGGTGAAGCAGAAGAAGCAGAAGAAGGAGAAGGAGAAGGTGAAGTCTGGAGGGTGAATCAGAAGAAGTAGAAGAAGGAGAAGGAGAAGGTGAAGTCAGGAGGGTGAAGCAGAAGAAGCAGAAGAAGGAGAAGGAGAAGGTGAAGTCTGGAGGGTGAAGCAGAAGAAGCAGAAGAAGGAGCAGGAGAAGGTGAAGTCTGGAGGGTGAAGCAGAAGAAGCAGAAGAAGGAGAAGGAGAAAGTGAAGTCAGGATGGTGAATCAGAAGAAGTAGAAGAAGGAGAAGGAGAAGGTGAAGTCTGGAGGATGAATCAGAAGAAGCAGAAGAAGGAGAAGGAGAAGGTGAAGTCTGGGGGGTGAATCAGAAGAAGCAGAAGAAGGAGAAGGAGAAGGTGAGGTCTGGAGGGTCAATCAGAAGAAGCAGAAGAAGGAGAAGGAGAAGGTGAAGTCTGGAGGGTGAATCAGAAGAAGCAGAAGAAGGACAAGGAGAAGGTGATGTCTGGAGGGTGAATCAGAAGAAGCAGAAGAAGGACAAGGAGAAGGTGAAGTCTGGAGGGTGAATTAGAAGAAGCAGAAGAAGGAGAAGGAGAAGGTGAAGTCAGGAGGGTGAATCAGAAGAAGCAGAAGAAGGAGAAGGAGAAGGTAAAGTTAGGAGGGTGAATCAGAAGAAGCAGAAGAAGGAGAAGGAGCAGGTGAAGTCAGGGGTGTGAAGCAGAAGAAGTAGAAGAAGGAGAAGGAGAAGGTGAAGTCAGGAGGGTGAAGCAGAAGAAGCAGAAGAAGGAGAAGGAGAAGGTGAAGTCTGGAGGGCGCAGCAGAAGAAGCAGAAGAAGGAGAAGGAGAAGGTGAAGTCTGGAGGGTGAAGCAGAAGAAGCAGAAGAAGGAGAAGGAGAAGGTGAAGTCTGGAGGGTGAATCAGAAGAAGTAGAAGAAGGTGAAGGAGAAGGTGAAGTCAGGAGAGTGAAGCAGAAGAAGCAGAAGAAGGAGAAGGAGAAGGTGAAGTCTGGAGGGTGAAGCAGAAGAAGCAGAAGAAGGAGAAGGAGAAGGTGATGTCTGGAGGGCGAAGCAGAAGAAGCAGAAGAAGGAGAAGGAGAAGGTGAAGTCTGGAGGGTGAAGCAGAAGAAGCAGAAGAAGGAGAAGGAGAAGGTGAAGTCTGGAGGGTGAATCAGAAGAAGTAGAAGAAGGAGAAGGAGAAGGTGAAGTCAGGAGGGTGAAGCAGAAGAAGCAGAAGAAGGAGAAGGAGAAGGTGAAGTCAGGAGGGTGAATCGGAAGAAGTAGAAGAAGGAGAAGGAGAAGGTGAAGTCTGGAGGGTGAATCAGAAGAAGTAGAAGAAGGAGAAGGAGAAGGTGAAGTCTGGAGGGTGAATCAGAAGAAGCAGAAGAAGGACAAGGAGAAGGTGATGTCTGGAGGGTGAATCAGAAGAAGCAGAAGAAGGACAAGGAGAAGGTGAAGTCTGGAGGGTGAATTAGAAGAAGCAGAAGAAGGAGAAGGAGAAGGTGAAGTCAGGAGGGTGAATCAGAAGAAGCAGAAGAAGGAGAAGGAGAAGGTAAAGTTAGGAGGGTGAATCAGAAGAAGCAGAAGAAGGAGAAGGAGCAGGTGAAGTCAGGGGTGTGAAGCAGAAGAAGTAGAAGAAGGAGAAGGAGAAGGTGAAGTCAGGAGGGTGAAGCAGAAGAAGCAGAAGAAGGAGAAGGAGAAGGTGAAGTCTGGAGGGCGCAGCAGAAGAAGCAGAAGAAGGAGAAGGAGAAGGTGAAGTCTGGAGGGTGAAGCAGAAGAAGCAGAAGAAGGAGAAGGAGAAGGTGAAGTCTGGAGGGTGAATCAGAAGAAGTAGAAGAAGGTGAAGGAGAAGGTGAAGTCAGGAGAGTGAAGCAGAAGAAGCAGAAGAAGGAGAAGGAGAAGGTGAAGTCTGGAGGGTGAAGCAGAAGAAGCAGAAGAAGGAGAAGGAGAAGGTGATGTCTGGAGGGCGAAGCAGAAGAAGCAGAAGAAGGAGAAGGAGAAGGTGAAGTCTGGAGGGTGAAGCAGAAGAAGCAGAAGAAGGAGAAGGAGAAGGTGAAGTCTGGAGGGTGAATCAGAAGAAGTAGAAGAAGGAGAAGGAGAAGGTGAAGTCAGGAGGGTGAAGCAGAAGAAGCAGAAGAAGGAGAAGGAGAAGGTGAAGTCAGGAGGGTGAATCGGAAGAAGTAGAAGAAGGAGAAGGAGAAGGTGAAGTCTGGAGGGTGAATCAGAAGAAGTAGAAGAAGGAGAAGGAGAAGGTGAAGTCTGGAGGGTGAATCAGAAGAAGTAGAAGAAGGAGAATGAGAAGGTGAAGTCTGGAGGGTGAATCAGAAGAAGTAGAAGAAGGAGAAGGAGAAGGTGAAGTCTGGAGGGTGAATCAGAAGAAGTAGAAGAAGGAGAAGGAGAAGGTGAAGTCTGGAGGGTGAATCAGAAGAAGTAGAAGAAGGAGAAGGAGAAGGTGAAGTCTGGAGGGTGAATCAGAAGAAACAGAAGAAGGAGAAGGAGAAGGTGAAGTCTGGAGGGTGAATCAGAAGAAGTAGAAGAAGGAGAATGAGAAGGTGTAGTCTGGAGGGTGAATCAGAAGAAGTAGACGAAGGAGAAGGAGAAGGTGAAGTCTGGAGGGTGAATCAGAAGAAGCAGAAGAAGGAGAAGGAGAAGGTGAAGTCTGGAGGGTGAATCAGAAGAAGTAGAAGAAGGAGAAGGAGAAGGTGAAGTCTGGAGGGTGAATCAGAAGAATCAGAAGAAGGAGAAGGAGAAGGTGAAGTCTGGAGGGTGAATCAGAAGAAGCAGAAGAAAGAGAAGGAGAAGGTGAAGTCTGGAGGGTGAATCAGAAGAAGCAGAAGAAGGAGAAGGAGAAGGTGAAGTCTGGAGGGTGAATCAGAAGAAGCAGAAGAAGGAGAAGGAGAAGATGAAGTCTGGAGGGTGAATCAGAAGAAGCAGAAGAAGGAGAAGGAGAAGGTGAAGTCTGGAGGGTGAATCAGAAGAAGCAGAAGAAGGAGAAGGAGAAGGTGAAGTTTGGAGGGTGAATCAGAAGAATCAGAAGAAGGAGAAGGAGAAGGTGAAGTCTGGAGGGTGAATCAGAAGAAGCAGAAGAAAGAGAAGGAGAAGGTGAAGTCTGGAGGGTGAAGCAGAAGAAACAGAAGAAGGAGAAGGAGAAGGTGAAGACTGGAGGGTGAATCTGAAGAAGTAGAAGAAGGAGAAGGAGAAGGTGAAGTCTGGAGGGTGAATCAGAAGAAGCA